>NC_092637.1:57734646-58439680 GCF_039555335.1 Amphiura filiformis
GCCATTAGATCAAGGGCCAGCTTTAGCAGGCAGGTTAATCGCTTTCTGGGTGCTTCCTCGTCAGCAGCTTCTAAATGATTTTTGTCTCTGCTATTGATGCCCAGTCATGCCATGTCGTAAAATATAAACATTAATCCAAACAAGTTATAATCTCCCTGAATCGAATCACATTAATGGGTACTTTATCCTGTAGTCTTCTGTTTGTTGTTTGTTGCACTCAATGTTTCGCGCGACTCTCTGAAATAATGTCCAGTTCCCATTCTGTGATTCCACTGCAACAAAAGTCCTTAATTCTTGAATATTATTTTTACTTTCAATGGCATACTGATATTTTTGCTATACCCGAAAGTAGGGTTAAAACTGAACGCAGTTTACTACTAAGATCAAAATCATTGTATGTTGAACTTCGACTTCTGCTTGTAAAATTAGCAATTTTTGGTAACCCAACTTTAACTTACAGTGCAGTTCATCCATGTGTGTTACGTAACAATCTATAAATTCATCACATATAAATTGATCGGGAATGCATGGTCCTTCAACTGAGCAGGCAAAGTAACCTGGTTGGCAATCTGAAATAAAATGTTAAAGTAATTAGCAGATGAGGTTTCTTAAGCTGCGATATTATGGAGGTAATTTACAATATAATGGGCTATTGCAGAAATTAAAGGCACCCCCTAAATATGACATGATATTCCAATGTTTTTTATACCCCGAAAGACACATTGGAATTTCAATTTCCCCATGTTTTCTTCTAGGGGTGGTGCCAAAAATGTCTGTGAGAGATCAATAAGATTACAGTAAGATGAAAACCTTGGAAATAATGTATGCGAGTCAATGAAGTTTTTTACTTAATACTTAAATCATGAATTCGGCAATTGGTTCCAGGTAAAAATAATTTCAAAATGTATGTACAAATCATAATAAGTAAGTGCTAATTGCTGTTTGGTTACATGACACGGCCTATTTATTAATTACAAACATCATATGCCGTTATTTTTGTACCAATGTATAGCTATGGGTCACCTCTATCAAGTGATACCAAAGGAAGTATATACAGGCATTCGCCACATAATTTCGCTGTGACGTCATAATTGGCCAGTTCTGGCTATGTACAAATCTATAGGCTAAAAATGTTACGAACATTTCCTCCTAAATATAAAAGAAAGTGGCTATTTATCCCAATTTGTTCACATAATATGGTCTGCCTCTACATTTTATCTACTACACTTGGAAGTTAATACTCCAGAGGGTCTATCATCGTAATGTAAACCTTAGTATAGTAGATACCTAGTACACAAATTAAACTGGTTAAGATACTTTTTATTTGAAATACTTTTGAACTGAAATCGTCCCCAATATTGGCATCACATTTTTCCGTGATGCGAATTTTCTTATCATTGTCAAGCTTGCTATAGACCCATTCCATGTCAACTCCAGGGATGTGCATTGTCAGCACCTCTTCAATTTTTCTTTTTTCAGTGTGGTCAGAAAACTTGTAGATATTGATGAAAGTAAATCCAGACCAACTTTGGGGTCAGAACTCCAAAATTTGCATTCTCCATAGACTCTGTACATTTCATTATACATGCGAAATCAAAAATATGTACAACTCTATGGAGAATGCAAACCTGACTAATGTGTTGAAGCCATCGAGAACCAAAGCCAATATCTCTCAGAAATGTTGTCCAAGGACATATTTTCAACATACCTGAAGTTGATGGCATCAGAAAAAGCTATGATCAAATTGTCTGACATTGGTTTTCAGGGGGCCCTCAAAATGTACAAAAAATGTACAATTGGGGTTTTGTATGGGTAATATCTCAGCCAAAAGTATTCTAATAGGCTCAATATTGATAAGAGTAATGTCCTACCAAAGGGCTCTGACTGGCAAAAAATATGGACAATAAAATTATTTTTACTTTTGAGTTCTGACCCCCCCAAAGTTGGTCCTGGATGGACGAAGTTGCATTTTGAGGGCCCTATATCTTTTAAAGTAAAGGAGTTACAAGTTTTCTGATGCCAGATTTGAATTCCACACAAATAAGTATCCCAGGATACATACTTTTCAAAGTTGTAAAGGGTTCCCTTTATTCATTTATGGACCTCCAAACGTCGTCTTTCGCGTTACGACACATTTTTATGCTGACCCCCTAAATTTCAAATTGATGCCACGGGAAAACGAAATGGAGTATGAAGCTCAAATTTTCGGATTTTACTTTCTCATCAATATCTACCACCACACAGAAAAAGAAAAATTGAAGAGGTGCTGCGGTGCACATCCCTGAGTTGACATGGAATGGGTCTATAGGGAAAATTCAGCTCTTCCTATAGCCATTATTAGAAACAGCAAAGTTAACTATTATCAAAACCACAGATTAAGAGAGGACCCAAAAATGTTTAACGCTAGTTACCGAATCGCCCGTCCGTAAGAGATCGACTTGTATACAATGTACCATAACTGCATCGCTCTTTTCAACATACAAGGCGAAGTATACAGGTACGGGGCGTTTCGGACTATTCGCCGCTTAGAGCACATTTTTCAGAGTGCTGAAGTCAGCACGAGCAGGTGCTTGTCAGCAACAGATTCAGACGATCAACATTATTCGTATCATTTTCAATTGCACTTGGTATTATTTTTTTATTACGTGAGCGATATAAATTGTACCTAAAAGCACTGAATCAATATCTGGCTCAGTTATCATCGACAAATCCGTGGCTATAGATGACTCAGTGGTACCTAATTCCTTTGATGTATCCGCCATCTGCGTTGTGGTTGGACCTAAATTAACCAACATAATATAAAAAGAATATAAAAAGAATAGTTTTTCGTATCAAAAGTATTTTATTACATGGCTGACAGCAGAGCACTGTAATTAGTCGATATAATAGCCAGTGGGAAATACGGTATGTCACTTTTGAAATGCTCTTTAATTGCAATCATTCATTCATTCATTCATTCATTTATTTTTTTCACTCATCAAATAGCAAAAAACATAGGATACATACAAAATCATAATACAAGTGAGAGTGAAGGAATCACAGGAAAGGCCAAGAAGAGGCCTGAAAGTCTGTGATCCCTTGATTGGTTAATTCATCATTAGACATGGCAGCAGATTGTCATTTCAATGAAGAAGCAACAGTAAGCTGTCATATCTTGATATGATCTTGATAATCAAGTTGGATTAACCCGAGGAAATAAAGTCGCATAGTGACGAATGAGGTGTCAAAATACGCAAAATAAGATGTTCCATCTATTTTACGTGCACGTGTACGGATACTATGTATACTTGATTTTCGTCTATATTTCATGAATTCGTCGGTTTAGCTAAGTGTAGTTACGTGTTGGTGGCATCGTATAAATGAGTTCGACATAATCGTGTACTCACCAACGCTCATGAACTTATGGTATCATTTCCAGTTGCACTTGGTATTATTTTTTATTACGTGAGCTCTGAATATGATTATTATATGCACGTATCAGGTGTCATCGACAAATCTGTTGTCGTAGATGACTCAGTGGTGGAGGGATGGTTAAGCCGTATTCACCATCATTAATATAAATTTAGAATAAAAAATCTTTCAAAGCGATGAGAATTGGACAAAAGTATGAGAATTGACAATTTTCTCATTTATATGAAACTTTCTCATCAACGTGTTAACCACTCATGTTGTTTAAATAAGAACATTTGTGACAGGTTGTTGACACGTTAATCAGTATTTCTCATCATGTGAATGGGAACGTTTCATCGAAATGAGAAAAGTTTCAATTCTCATAGTTTTGTTCAATTCTCATCGTTTTGAAAGAATTGTCATTTTTTACTTCCGCCAGTGTTTGTAGACGCAGTCATGGGTATAACAAACAGTTTCACTGTTCACGATAGCATTTTATAAAAAAAACTTCGAAAAGAGTAGGGTGAACACCTAATAATCTGCCCCGACTAAATCCAAAAAAGGGCCTTCATGGAATGCAATACTTCGGCACTGGTTAATGGATACCACTATACCTTCTGTCATAAGTAAAAAAATATATCCACCCAATCTCTAGTTTCTCCCATTGTTATAATTTCCTGTCGATTTCTACCTCAAGTTTCTGCTGTGCGTCAGTTTTTAAATTGTGATCAATTTACATTGTAAAAATCTAATCATCTTACAGTTGGCCTCGTCAGAATTGTCACCACAATCATCTCTTCCATTGCATATGAGGGCAGGAGGAATACACCTTAGGTTTGCGCAGCGTAAGTTACCTTCTCTTGGACATGGACCTATAATAATTTGAGAGGACATTAATATAATAATGTGTTACTTCACTTGAGGTATCCAGGATTTATATGATGTTCAATCAAAATGCAATAGCGCATTGGAAATGAATGGCACCATATAGGCACTGTGCAGGGAACCCTCATTTTATGTAATTCCAAAGGTCAAATGCAAACCATAAAAAGGTTTTGCATTTCACCTTCGGCGATATCGAGTTAAGTAAAATACTTAAGATGTGGGTGTGATGTGACGAAATTGACATGACATGGAATTTATAATTTCACACTTCAATAGTCATTGTAAAATTTGAAAATAATAAATACTATTTCTGAATCCTAAATATGATAAGCGCCTAAGATAGAATCGCTTGTCTTGAAGTGTGACCAACAACCCACCTGACCAAACAATATGGTACGTTTTGCTGCAGTCGCTAACAGGCATGAAGATGTTTTTTCTGTAGTTTATTGATCGAATTTGGTAAATTTTGGAAAGAGTACGAGAGGCAGACGGACAAATAATATTAATATGAGATGCCATTTTTGACCAATTTCAAAGAGAACACCAAGATTGCGCGTATATGAAGATGACAATTTGAAAAGTCGGAGGTGCTATATGTGTTTTTCTTGAATAAACTTTGAAGCGAAGACTACACCACACTAGTTTCATCATGTGAATGTTGAAACCGCTTCTCTGACCAGACATCTTTTTACCTGCATACACTGGTCATCAACGACTGAGTTTTTGGACGTCAGCAAGAGAATAGGTGTTTAATGAAATGGTCCTACAATCATATCATTGGTAAGCTGCTGAATGACCATACCCCTGAAAATTTCGGGTTACCATGGTACACAGAATTTCTTAGCATAGCTAAATCAAACAAGCGTGGAGCCAAAGGTACATAGCTGAAACCTCAACTGCTGTTAGGGAAGTGATTCGTTAGCTGTGCCATATTCACTGGCGTACCGTGGCCGCTCCTACCCCGGGGGGCTAAGAAAATGTAAATTTTGCCGCCCATTGCAGCAACGGCCCGAAAAGGTTGACCCAATTTTTTTCCAGCCAGGACGGCTCTTGAAAATCTAAAAGGGGTGGGGGTGGGGGGGGGTGTGGGGGTGTGGGGTAGGAGCTAAAAAATTTTTCACCACAAGTT
Source organism: Amphiura filiformis (assembly GCF_039555335.1). Classification (NCBI taxonomy): domain Eukaryota; kingdom Metazoa; phylum Echinodermata; class Ophiuroidea; order Amphilepidida; family Amphiuridae; genus Amphiura; species Amphiura filiformis. Next base: position 57,740,051 of record NC_092637.1, read on the forward strand.
TTTCCAAGTTACATTTTACAGGTGTTACACCCCCCTAATACCCACACAGCGTAGACTTGTCGACCTGTTGATAGCCAAAAAAGTATACTTTCATTAATTTTCAATAATTTTTCGCCCTTTTTTCTTCATATTTATTTTTGCCGCCCTTAAGTACCTCCATTTTTTCGTTTGTTACACTTTTTGCCGCCCCTTTATCTTCCGCCGCCCCTTCTTTTTTGCCGCCCTATTTTTACCGGGGCTGGCGCCCCAAGCCCCCCCAAAAAAAAAAAAAATACGCGCATTAATTAATACAAGTATGATGTTGATCTTGCGAAGTGTGATAATATTGTTCCAATATTTCTGAATTTGATACTGGGTAGGTGTTCTTTATTGTCAGCTTCATGGACAAAAAAGATAACATACCGCGTACAAGCTGTCAAAGTCTCAGCATCACCCGATAATGAGGGCCGATTGTTCCATGAAATGCGACAGGCAAAACTGCTGCGCATTTACCGCGTATTTTTACGGTATATCGAAAGCACGCAACGTTCTTTCGCTTATACGCGAAGGCACGCAAGACTGTCGTGATTGTTAGACACGGCACGATCCAGCAATCGGCCATCATGAATATGCAAAAATTAACAGCATGTAAGGCACGGGTGCTTTGATTGTCTGTGGTTAGCTTAAAGCCTTCCAAGCCTCTATCTGGTTGTGACTCCAATTCTGTATCTTTATGTGAAAAAATGCGCAAAATTTCCCAAAGCTCTTCCCACTGCATCAAGTTGTCTCTTCCGATCTGGATTCTACGCGTGGCACACGTCTGGACAGTTTCGCATTTCTCATGGATGATTAACCGACCACTACTGATGCCCTTACTGAGCAGTTGCCAACTACATGTATTACCGCTTCAGACTGGTAGTTCCCCTGATTGAAGGACCCAAAACAGATCTTGCACAGCAAAATACACCATTTGTTTACGTTAACAAAAACTTGGAATATTTAATGAAAAGTAGGGGCAGGTTAGACAATATCGTGCGCATACATGTTATATTCTCTGAACCACATGGCACGGTTGTTTGATGGGATCATTTATTAGATTTTCAAACAAAACATCATGTATAACCAAAACAGCTAAAAGTGATATCGTGCTAATGTATACAGATGCATTACAGATGCAGATACAGATGCATTAGAGTCGTTATGAATGGCGGTCGTTTAATGGCGGTATTAATCACCTAACCCTTGCAAATAAATAAGTATGATTTAGGATAAATAGCGCCATCTATAGTTTGCAATTAGTTAATAATGAAGACAATTTTATATACATCAAACAGCGGTGATGGGTATTTATCGTGTAGTATTCTGCTTGTTGTTGGTTACAAAGCACTGTTGTGCTCAGTGTTCCGGGCGACTCTCTGAAATAATGTCCAGTTTCCATTTTGTGATTCCACAACAACAAATATCCTTAATTCTTGAAGATTATTTTACTTACAATGGTAAATGATACACACCACTGATATTTTGCTATCAAAATAGTTGTATATTGCACTTCCAGCTTGTAAAATTAGCAGTGTATTGGTAATTCAGACTTAACTTACAGTCAATTTCATCTCTCTGTGTTTCTATACAATCTACCAATGCATCACAAACATATCTTGCGTCAATGCATGGTCCTACATCTGAACAGGGGAAGTAACCTGCTTCACAAATATCTGAAATAAAATGGAAAAATAATTAACAGATGGTGTTTCTTAAGTAGCGATATGATGGAGGTAATGTGCAATATAGTGGGCTATTGCAGAAATTAAAGACACCCCCTAAAGATGACACGAGATTCCCATGTTTTCTTTACCACCTAAAGAACACGTGGGAATTTCAATTTCCCATGCATTCTTTAGGGGTGGTGCCAAAATGTCTGGAAGAGATCAATAGATATAGTCAACATATTCTCCCGACGAAATGTCTTTCCGCACCCCCTATAACCGCAGAAAATGTTAAATTGTAATGATACTACAAAGGGAAAACGTATCAAACCTAACTTTCACTAAAATGTAAACCCTTTAATAAATAAAAGTCATAATTGCAGGAACTTGGAGCCCTCATTTATTACAAAAAACTATATATTCTTATTTTGCGCCAAATTACACAGTAAAATTACATTGAAAAAAAGCGGCGGCGCTGTTTAATGAGGCTCATTATGACGTCAATACCCTGTTGCTATCAACAAGTTGTCATCATCGACTTGCAGTTATCCCGACTGCATAGCTGGTCATCATTAACGATGTTTGATAATTACAAACGCTATTTGGGTTCGGTTGTTATTATATATTAGAGACATTGCGATTTCCAAACGTATACATCGGACGTACGTTGATCTATTCAAATCCACTCTCCTGTATCGAAGCGAGGTCACGTATTTAGCCAGTTTTGAAAATTTTTCTACGTTAGAAATGAACGTAGATACATGGTTGAAATACACAAAATTTGTCCATTTCACAATATGTTAAAGACAGTCAAGGATAATGACAGTGTTGTAGTCGAGTCCTCACCATCCGAGTCCGAGTCCGAGTCCGAGTCCTTGGTATCCGAGTCCAAGTCCGAGTCCGAGTCCCTGCCAAAATCTGATGTCCGAGTCCGAGTCCGAGTCCTCAATGTTCGAGTCCGAGTCCGAGTCCGAGTCCTTTTGTATCAAATTCAAGCCCCGGGGTTTCACCAATACTTTATCAACATAGGCATATACTTAACCAGAATTTTAGTTTTATATAGGCCTATTATTTTCTTGTAAATACATAATTTGCTAGTCCCACCTAGCATGCCTAGTATTGTTTTGGGGCTGTGCAATAATAATGCGGATCCCAGGGAGGGGTGAAATTGCAAAAAATGCTTATCCCCTCTCGGCCTGCCAAAAATTGCTTGCCCCCCTCCCAGCATGCCAAAATTCTTTGCACCCCCTTTGCACATGCCATTTATTGGGGTACCAATTTACAAACTTTAAATGGTTTTGATATATGTTGCGAGCGCAGCGAGCAGGGAAATTTGCATTATGTAAGTGTTTTTGTACTGTTTTCTAAGCCTTTTTAGAGCGTTTTATTTGAAAGATGCCCCATATGTGCTAAAAATAGCTTGTTCCCCCTCTCGGCTTGCCAAAAATTGCTTTCACCCTCCCTTTCGATCGGTCAAAAAAATTTTACCCTCAATTTTTTACCTTCCCCCATGCATGCTCATAATTCTTGCTCAGCTCCTTAGGTAGCATATCTTGGAAACAGAGATGCTCCAGTTCATTGAGCCTAACACTCTGAAAATTGCAGCTCTTTAGCTCAAATTTGGAAACATTTTGAATTTGTTAGCTCCAAAGCCTATAATTTGGCCCAATTTTAGTTCACAGACCTCCACAAATATGTTGAAATTTCAGTTCATCAAGCCCATATTTTGCCCCCAAATCAGTTCTTATAGTTCCCAAAGTTCGGCGCCGCACACCCTACCAAAAATATAACTCAGAGTATTATTATTATTCATGTTCATTCTAGACTTGCGTTTAACAAAGCAGTCATGTCAAAACAAACGAATATGATTAAAATCCATTTAACCAATTAAAGATATTTAACTGAAAGCAATCTTGCTTTTTGGTTGTACTTTGATTTACAAACTGAATTTATTTGCATGCAAAATTACGGTACTTAAATTAATCATGTGATGTGATCATTGATCAAGCATAAGAAGAAGTTTACAATGAACGAAAATAAAAGTTTGCTGTTTTATTTTGCCTTTCAAATATTTTGTGTTCCGTCTTGGCGCCGTGGTCTTTATGAAATGACGCCATATAAATGCCCTGTATATAAATTAATGTAATGTAATGTGAAAAAGCCCTATTTTGCCGGACTCGAGGAGGACTCGAAGCCGAGTCCCTGAGTCCTTGGGGTCCGAGTCCAAGTCCGAGTCCGAGTCCTTAGCTTCCGAGTCCAAGTCCGAGTCCGAGTCCTTGAAAAAAGGACTCGAGTCCGGACTCGAGTCCGAGTCCGAGTCCCGAGTCCTCCAACACTGGATAATGAACATACGAAGGAAAGTCTAATTATTATTATGATCCCTTTTGTTTGTAACAAATCTTATAATAAAGCTACAGCGATGTGTTAAAAGTTGACTAAATTTAAACGTGGTATCCATACGCAGAGATTGTCCATTGAAATGTGCGTGATACTTTGCGTTTAAAAAATGGAATTGCGATTTCTCATTTTGGACTCAACGTAGCATTAAAACGTACGTTCCACGTTGAAATATGCTGATTTTACCTCATGTCTAGGAAAAGAAATTGTAGAGAACGGGTGTTTCCCTACGACTGTTATCATGGTTATATTCAAAATATCATGTGTTCTTTGTATAGGTGAGGGGTGGGGCAATAATTTTGTGTATCATCGGGGTGGTGAATTATTATAGAGTAATAGATTTGTTGGTAGGTCAAAATAGGGGGGTCAAGTATTCTTTGGCAGTGCCCCCCTAAATTTTTTTATTTCCCCATTTTTGCCTCCCCCCAACTTTTGAGGCAACAAACACCAAAACTACGTAAATTCCCACCTTTTGCGACAAAATGTGTTGATTTGCCCCCCCCCCCCATTCACTTTGACCCCACCCACTATACTCCCGGAAAAAAATCCTAGTGCCCCGATAAAGATTACGGTACTGTTTTGTTTTTATGGTAATCTAATCTTCCATTTTCTTAAATTATCTTGGGGTTCTATGCGAAAACCATGAATCTTGAATAAAAGGGGGAAATCTATACCCCGGGACTATTAGGCCTACAATGATGACAAGCTCCCTATACTTTGCTCGGACCAATGTACCATGCACGATGCAGTCAAAAGCGATATGTATTGTGAGCAGCACAGTGCACGTATTGTTGTATTTCTACTCTATACGCTGGCGAAGTGACGGATTAACTACCATAGAAATAGATGAATACCATTTTTAAATAAGAGGTTCTCCTTCTTCTATAAGCTGCATATCTTATCAACGACTGCTATAGCTCGTTAAGGATTTTCAAAAGAAGTACCTGCATGTGCAACCATGACTGTTTCAAAATAGCCCGCCAAAGTCATGCAAGTAAGTCCGAGGTCGTGCATTGAATTGGTTAGAATGAGGAATATTACGGAAACCAGCAACTTTTGTTAGAAGTCACACATGAGTAACGTGGATAGGTACGAACTTCCAAAACCTAATATCGTTATGACGTCATAATTTGAAGGCAAATTTTGGGATGTCTGGCTATGTACAAAAGTATAGGTAAAATCTTCTTTACCCTCTTAAGACGGCATGGACATTTCAATTTGCCCATGTCTTCTTTACGAGCGGTGCCAACAATTTTTGGAAGATCCCAATGAGATGGTGAGCATAGGTAGCATGGCGGCATTACAATAACAACAACAACGACAATAACAACAAGCAGCTTTTATATAGCGCCGTAACATGAGCAAACACGACCTCCGCGCTTTACAAAAAATATCTTATACTACACATCTTACATTACTAATAAGATGGAAACCTTGAGATAACATACCTGAGTAAATAAAATGTATCGCCTTCTACTTAACCCTACAACCAATGATCCATGTTTTGTAACACGGACTACGAAAGCTGGTCTTGCAACCCACACATTTTCAATAGACGACAAATACCGCTAAATTTGGAACTAATGAATAGGTATGGGTATCCTCAATCCAGGTACAAACATGCCCCACATAATGTCGCTATGGCGTCATGATGTGAGGGCGTCCATGCAAATTTGGGAAATGTTTGTTATGTACAAAAGTATAGGCAAAAATCTTGAAATAACAATAAAGTGTATCCCTTACTACTAAAATCATGAAATCGGCAATGGATTCCAGATAAAAATGATTCCAAAATGTTTTGTAATAAGTAAGTTCTAATTGTTGTGTTTTGGTCAAATAAAAACAGAAATTAAAGCACTAGTGTTCAAAATTCATAAATATATATTTTTTTAACGTTGTATAAAATGAGGGAATAAAGTCGCATGGTAATGAATGAGGTGTAAAAAGGCGCAAAATAAAATTGTCCATCACTTAATTACTTTATTTTGTCATATAGGTTTAGCTTCGTTAAGATATTGCTTGTACGGGCACGTTTTGCATACTTGGTTTTCATCGGTTAAGCTAAGCACACGGTTGTTTGATGTATTATAGAATTGGCTTCATTATTAACTAAATGCAAACTGGCGCTATTTATTATAAATTGTATTTGTTTATTTGCAAGGGGTAGGTGATTAATACTGCCAGTAAAACAGCTGGAATAGGTGAAACAAGAAACAAGGACATTTTATAAACATATTTTATCAAACAGTAAAAGGAATTATTTTGCCTTAAAAGCTTGAAAGTGTAATTTCCAGTCACTAAATAGAGCCGACAATTTTGTCATTAATAGATACATTTTATATCCGAAAAAGCTTTAAAAATGCTATAAAAGTGAAAAAGTATTAAAAGACGGAAAATTAAAGTTGAGAATGACTCAAAATCATCTGTATACATAAGCTATAGATATCACATATAGCTGTTTAAATTTAAAATTTGGTTGTACATGATGTTTTGTTTGAAAAACTAATAATTGATCGCTTCAAACAACCGTGAGCATAGTCTCGTGTTGCTTCATCGTAAAATGATGTTGACGTATTGTGAAATCACCAACAATCATAAACTTACGGAATCTAGTCTTGTGTAGCGACAACATTTTTCATGTCCTTTCCAATTGAACTTGGTATTACTTTTATACATAAGCGATATAATTGTACCCATTTCACAAAGACATACGTGATCTAGTGCAGCTATAGATCGATCGTATGTCGTCTTTGTAAACTGGCCCAGAAAGTTCTGATTAAGATTATGTATGTACCTAGTTCAGTTGTCATCAATAAATCTGTTGTTATTGCTGACTCAGTGGTACCTAATTCCTCTGCTCTAGTGGATGGCAAATCCGTTGTCGTAGATGAATCAGTGGTACCTAATTCCTCTGCTGTAGTGGATGGCAAATCCGTTGTCGTAGATGACTCAGTGGTAAATAATTGCTCTGGTGTGGTTGATGATTCTGTCGTATCCACCATGTGCATTGTAGTTGGACCTAAATTAGTATAGGAAGAAAACGCACACTGATTAGTACCTTCAATTCTCCTCTCACCATCCTCTCCATCAAAAATTGGGCGTCGTCAGAACCCTACTAGACAGGAGTGAGGCGTTAGTCACTGAGGAAGTTATCTGGCTGCGGTTATCCAGATTGGTCAATCAAAAAAGTCAAACAAAATAGAGCCACTCCAAAAACAAAGTCTATCTCAAAGAATAAAAATGACAGTGAAAAGTCAAAAGGTATGGTGGTGGTTTCCTATATAGAGGGACTATCTGAGCGAGTTTCAAGAGTTTTCAAAAAACATGGTTTTTCTACTGCTATGAAACCCCACCGTACCATCCGCAGTATGCTTGTTCACCAGAAAACAAACTTCTCCCGCAACAAAAGCAGAGGCGATCTATGAAATCCCTGCGGGGATTGTGCTGGCACTTACATCGGAGAAACCGGCCGTCCTTTCGGCGTTCGCCTCAAAGAACACCAAAAAGACGTGGAGAAATGTGAAACTAAGCCCTACACACGAGCCAGCCGCAAGACATCTATCACAGACATTCACAAGTCAGCTATCACCGATCATGTTGCCTCGACAAATCATTCCATCAATTGGGATAGGACCCAAAAGTCATCGATAGAGAAGCTGACAAGACCACCAGGTGGCTAAAAGAAGCCATCTGGATACGCCGAAAAGGAAAAGACACTCTAAACAAGGACGAGGGGCCTACTCACTCAACACTCATCACGCCGTCTAGCGGCTCCTGTTGCCCAGAGAGGTTGTTTAAATGTAAGCCCAGAATACATTGCAGCCACTGACAGCATGTTTGAGAAACACATGGTTATTTTCAGAAAATATCACACTGGGCTCCTGCTGTGCATGGTCAAGGTTGTTATACAACAAGATAAGCTATGTGTCTGCATGCATGCATGTGCAAGAAAACTTTGCTGGTTCCACCTTCTTTTCCCAAGCATTTAGCTAAAATTGTTTTTAAAACACACGACTTTTTAACTTTCTTGGTAGCAATGTATCCACAAACATTACCCGTTCCCAATTATCAATTCAAAACATAAAAGTCGCGATGAATATTCCATCAAAACTACTGGTTCTTATTTTGTACATAAATTTGAATGTGAAATGGTGTTGAAATGGCTCCTTTATTACATTGCACATAATAACATACTACATGCTGGGATTACATTGAATCAACCTCTGCCTGTTGCCTATAAAAGCAAGCGGTCAGATGTGATGAGTTGCCAGTCCGAAGAAACCACTAGTGTAGTGGTGAAACGTCACTAAAATGTGAGTTTAACATCTTCATTTTTATTGGAGTTGTATACAAAGAAATATGTCAACAGTAAAATCTAACAATCCAAATGAACTTGCTCAAAGAAGAAATCTAGTCACCGAGCTTATCAAGGGCCTTGTCTTGATTCGGACCCAAAAAGTTCTGGTCTTGCGTCCGCTCCCTCAGGAGAGAGTCTCTTGGTATTCCACCACTGACTTTTGACAACAAAACCTTTTCTACGGATAAAGGTAGTGTAGAGACCTTAAACAATCAATTCACATCTGTCTTCACATGTGAATATAAAAACAATATACCAGATCTGAAAATTGAACTTTAAGGTGTCATCAAACAAGTTAAAGAAACTAACCAGCAATAAAGCCGATAGCCCTGGCAACATCCCAGCACGAGTTCTACAAACCTATGCAGACCAACTTAGCCACATTCTTCATTTCATCTTCATGCAATCCTATGATTCGTGTTCCTTCCCATCTGAGTGGAAGAAAGCTCTTGTGAATAGTGTAATGCAAGAAAGGAAACAAGTCATCTCAAGAGCACTACAGACCCATACGTCTCACATGCATATCATGCAAAAATATGGAACATGTAACTTTGTCCCACACAGCCAAATACCTGTCAAAGCACAAAATAATTATAGGTGAAGAGCATGGTTAGGTATGGGTGCTCAAACTCGCCGATTAACTCTTCGGCGTGCCCGGAACCTAAGCCTCAGACCCACGCCGATGCACATATGCTGCGAAACAAAATACTGTTGTGATATGCACCAACAAAATGTGTGTCTGCTCGATGAAAAACCATGTTCAGTCACCCGTTCATCGGCTTGATCGGCCCAACTCCTGCATTTCTCCCAACCGGCTTATAACACTTGACAACAATAGCCTTACAAATTAGTGTGTTGATTCTTTGCCGGATTATATCGACTGATCCGCAAATTGCTCACGGTGAGTAAACTCAAGTAGGTACTACAATAAACATTAATATAAAGGTTTCGAGTAGGCCTAATGAATGACAAACCGCAGGACAAGAAGATGGTAAGATGTTGCGAACTCGATGCCCATAACTTGTCGCGATTTCGCAACCAGGGATATGGCTACTCTATATCAATTCGTCGGCGTACTACAGCTTGAAACTGAAAGCCGCAGGAGAGCCATCGAAATGCTCCTAGACAACGCAGAGTTAATCGGCGAGATTGAGCACCGGGCCTTATCGTGACAAGTTGTCCTGTGAAACGCAAGTAATTCAAGCCACTCAAGGCTAGTCTATATTACATGTAAAACGGGGCAGCCAAGTTGATGTCGTGCTACTTGATTTTAGCAAAGCATTTGACAAGGCGCCCCACATTCGTTTCGCAGACGACACAACTGTGTTCCATTCTGATAAAGATATCAACATAATTTATGATACAATGAATACTGAGCTACAAGAAGTTTGTAATTGGTTCAAGTGCAATAAATCATCCCTAAATGCTTCAAAAACAAAATAATGCCAAATACTTTTTACCAAAAAATCCATTGTACCAATTATATTGCTCGCTTATTTTACCTTATTTGTCATATGGAATAGTGTTGTGGGAAAAAGTTTCTAAAGAACATATAATGAAAATACACAAGCTTCAAAAGAGAGCTCTCAGAATAATCTCAAACAGTTCTTATTTGAGTCAAACAAAACCATTGTTTGAAAAGTATAACGCATTGAACATTTTTATATGTATGAGAAAGAAGTGGGTATTTTTATGTACGAGGGTTGGTCAATAATATCCCGCAACCATTATTTATCTCCGCTCATGCATGACTTAGATGACTGTTACTTACGATCAATAAAGTTTATACCGTTGTCTTTCAAAACGCACAAAAATTAGTATCAGGGTACCTTTAATTGCGTAATCTCATTTGCATAAAGTCATTGCTATATGTACACTGACAATTGTCAACATTGGCGAGAAATTTGAATTGGCTTTGAGGAACGTGTAATAAAAAGAAGCAGAAGTAAGGACCAAAACAGTTTACAAGCCTTATTTTTGGTATGAAGTAATCTGAGTATATTCAATTGATAATTGTGAAAGAAGAAATGTATTCGTCAAAAGATGAGGAAGGGGACCGTCTTTGAACTTCCACCAAAATAGGCCTATAACAACAAGCAAAAATGATGTGAAAATCGCGAAAAAGAGCCCACACGGCAGAAGAAAGAATCCAAATTATCTCCAAAATAAAACAAAACCAAATATGGTTATTGGTATGGTATTAGAGATCATAGTCAGGCCAATAGAATTTGTTGCAACAAAAATAGAAATATGCGCATGCGTTGATGGTATGCATGATTGAAAGTACCAAAAATGTATGAAAAAAGTAAAAATTCATCAAAAACGCGCTAAAAATATGACTAATACAAGGTTTGCGGAACAGTAGCTGTGTGAGTGAATTGCTATACCAAGTCTTATGCTAAAATTAGACACACCTTTCGAAATTCAAATTTCTTATTCAATCCAATCTATGGTGTGCTACTTTAATTACAAAAACAAGACCTTTTGAAATTAAGGGTTCATTAAGAAAGAAATGTTTATGGTTTCACCACTGGGACCTCCCAGTTTTATAATCAGTAGATACCCAATCAAACCAGGTACGATTGGTTAAATTTTGTCATCGATTGATCTTTCTATCTATTATTATTTAAAGAACAATGGGTGATAAAGCCTACTCAAAATTGGAGATATTCAACACGATTTCTTTTCTTTAATAAAAATGGTATATGCCTAAAAAGAGTCCAGCATCATGTCTATGTTATCGGTCCATAAAGCTGCAAAAACCGTGCCAGATTCTATACTTTTATTCGCGAGATATTTGGAATTATGTAACAATACCTCAATTTGGCACGAAATGCTCTTGACTACATTACTTTTCACCAATAAATCAGGCAGTGCCCATACGCTATTGTGTTTATGCTAATGTTATTACGTAATCAAATATTCTGCATCGCTAATACATATTCGTTTTGAAAGACAAAAGTACAAACTTGAATTTAGCGTAAGTAACAGCCATCCAAGTCATGCATGACCGGAGATACACCATAGTTGCGGGAACTGATTGACCAGCCCTCGTATATACAAGTACATGCATAAGAACATTTACTTCCACAATCATTTGATCATGTATTCACTGATTAATAAAGCGTCCATACAGCTATAAAACAAATTACCGACCTGAAATTTACAAAATGAAAAATGTCCTCACCACAGGACCAAAGTTTTGGAACAATTTACCTGAATTCGTTAAAACGGCTGTCAGTGTAAATTCTTTTAGAAAAGTATTTCATCTCTCCACCAGAAAAAATAAAATATAAAACCAGTTTAAATATAATGTAATTAAATTTTATTTATTTATTTTTTATTACTTTGCAGGTTTTCTTTCCTCTTATTATATGGGCTCTTTGACCCTGGTGGCTCTGGGGCCATTTGCCGTCGTGTGAGGTACATGGTCTACCTGTCCGATTTCACAGGCGTTCCTTGAGTTCGGATTTGAATGAGTTAATTGATCAAATGTCTGTAATGTAAATGATTCTTTTCTCATATATTTATTTTTTTGCTTTGTGTGTGTGTGTTCTCAGCCACCGCTCTTGTAATGTCTTGTTTGTATGTCTGGTTGGTGTTTGAGTGTTTGATTTAATTGTCAGGTGGTGCAACGTTTTGTTATAATAAAAGACCGAATTAAAAAGACTAGTTTGCGTCTGACGTCATGACAAAGGCGCGCCGTGATTGGTTGCTGACCTGCGCAGTATGGCATTTTTGGTCTGATTGGCAGGACGTCATACGCAAACTAGTCTTTTTAATTCGGTCTTCAATTATATGCTTTTGCTTTTAGTTGCACCTCCTCCATCTTGTTTTTATATAAAGTTGTTGGTGTTATTATGTATGTGATTTTTGATGGGAATAAATTGAATATGAATATGAATATGAATATGAATATGAATATGAATATGAATATGAATATGAATATGAATATGAAAATGAATATGAATATGAAAGCACTATTCCGTCATTATGGCATTACAGGCAAGACATTGCACTGAAGCCAAGACCTCTTGGCAGGGAGAGAGCAGAGTGTTGTAGTGAATGGATATCAATCGAAATGGAGCCCGGTTCTGCCTGGAGTCCCTCAAGGCTCAGTACTTGGGCCGACATTCTTTCTTGTCTATATAAATGACATTGTGGCTGACGTAAATTCAACTCTGAGGCTTTTTGCTGACGACATCATACTATGCAGGGAGATTAAAAGTACCGAGGACCAGTATTTTCTCCAAGATGATTTGATTAAAGTTTTCCAATGGGCCGACACATGCACGATGTCCTTTAACGCAACCAAATGCCAGTCACTCTCTATATATAACACGTACGACTAAGCCATTTTGACACACGTACCAGGTTGATGGGCACCACATTGAGGAAACCAACAGTCACAGATACCCTGGAGTCACCATTATTAAAACCCGTGATTGGAAGCAACATATAAATACCGTTTTTGCCAGCGCACGTAGCATCCATGGCGTATTGGCAAATGTTAAATATCGTGCATACCAAGACCTTGTAAGAACGAAGCTTGAGTACTCCTCTGCCGCAGCGAGATTTGTGCTCAATAATAACAACACAATGGATTGTGTTTCTGACATGCTTCACAAACTAGAATGGGACTTTCTTGCCATACGGAGACTAGTTCATCAATGCTCTATATTCTACAAAATCCACCATGGCCTGGTAAATATACCCCCCAGTCCCCCCCCTCCCGCCGTGTCATATCATCCATTCGGCAAAACAGAACACTACCAGAACCTCCACTCCTATTATATCCTGCACCATTCCTATATACCATGGCTGTTTCAGCGCCTTCAGTTCGCCGGAATCAAAGCTTGGCTCTACCAGTCCTGAGAGAGATGCTACCAACAGCCACCCTCCATAGGTTGTAGAGGTCCATTTTTTATTCACAACCGTTGTATATAATGTGAGCAAGTGAGTACCTACGAATAGCCCATATTCATTCTATTTGCTTCATATCAAGCATCAAGCATCAGGTCGTTCGTAACATATCATGCAGTCTGGGCCAGAGACTGCGAATTGGATTACGATGAGAACGTCTAAACTCAGATTTTTGTCAAGGAGTTTAGGTGGAAATCTGGTGGGTTTTATACTTTTATGCAAAAAGTCAACATTAGACCCCAGAGTTAATTTCTGAAAATAAAAGGTTGGATTACCATAATGTCATTTTAACAAAGAATTTTCATCTGTTTTTCACTAAATTCCAAAAAAAAATAGTTTGTACTATATCAAAATTAAAATAAAAAACTCTGCCCCTTAAACGACATCAACTATACCAGGATCGGGTGTCACAAATCGATATGATGTGCATTTAATAATCATATATTATGTTATACATAGGGTGCTTCAGTTCTTACACAAAAATAATGTCATTGGAAATCCGCCCACTCGGCTATTTCAGAAAGGTAATCAGGCTTCATAACTATGTGCTATATATTAGCATTGTTTTGTTTCTTATTATAAAACCGTTCTAGAAACACTTAGATTTTGGCGGACGCAGCTGTGGTGTACGTGCAAAGTGGTTGACAAAGCGTTTATAGCGAACAAAAGAAACATAAAGCGGAAGCATTCTTAAGCATAAAACGTGTAACCAAAAATTAAACCAAAAATCCTTCAGTGTTCTGCAATGATTAATAGCATTCCTCACAACCATAAATATAAGGACAGTACTTCACCCTTCTTCATATTTGGATCGCTCAGTGGGGTTGTACCCCGATGCCAATCATAATAAAACAAAAGTGAACTGCTATAAAAAAAATGATACGCCAACATGTGATTTTGGCTAAATGATCATATATATACATACATTTAAATATTAAATTCAGGAAAACATAAATCAGGGGGGTTAGTACAACATCCCTACCCCTTTGGCATGACGAGATTTAAGGCCAAGTTAAATAAAGAACATGTTTCACGTCCGGGTTTTTGAAAAAAAAGGAGGAATAGGTTTTTTACGAATTCAACACGGGAACATGTCATCGTGGGTGTAAATGTCAATATTATTACGTTCACGCGAATGTACACTTACAGAAGTTTACAATAATTGTAGTATATCCATTTTCGATCTATTGATCACACACGTTATCCTTTGTGAAGCTGTTTTCAGCATTACTATTATCACACTCGCGTAAAAACCCAATGGTGGCTAGGAAGGCGATGTCGACCTTAAAGGTCAAAGTTTGGACAAGCAAGAGCAACCGTTGGCGGCGCATTGTATTGTGAATCGCGAGAATTTCAACCAATAAAAATATAATTGAAGAAATCTCAATAAAGGAAGCGGGAGGATATGTGAAACATGTTCATTTTGGGGGGGTTTTTTTTGGGGGGCTAAGTCAGTTCTTTGAAAGTACCTGGTAAAGCAGTTGTAGCTAAATCTTCCAAGTAAATGGTTGTGAGGTCACAGGCTGCTTCATCACTGCCATCATCACAATCTGCTTTACCATCACACACTAAATTTACATCGATGCATCCACCATCATCGCATACGATTTCTGTGAATCTACAGTAGCAACCAGGCGGTTCATCACTAGTATCGTCACAGTCAAAAAATCCGTCGCAATACCAATAAAACGGAAAGCAGTCACCATCGTTACATTGAAACTGGTCGCTGTGACAAGAACCTGTGCACATACACAAATAAAACGACGGTCAAACCAAACACTGAACTTACATATCATCAGTGGCGCAGTGGCGTAGCTGCCGCAAGGGGGCGGGAAGGGGCAATACCCCGGCAAAAATTGCCTATAAGGGCCCTCGCCCCCCAGTGTAAGGAACAAAAGAGGAAAAAGGAGGGGAGAGAGAGGAAAGATGGGAAATTCATATTATATGCAATACCATACGATTATTATTAATAAGCCTGGGAAAAGTTGTCTATTTGCGCCCCCACCCCCTAATGTTTACTTTACGTTTAACTCTTCGCTTCACTGTGTATATTTTAGTGAAAGTGTGGTAAGTGTTACAATTTCGGCCATGAATGCTCTGCTTTTATTCATCTGAACCTCAAGCTGAACCCCTTATTTCAGTTTCGCTTTTGTTCGGGACCCCTGAACCATCGAGGCCCATGGACCTCGTCCACCATGTCCACCCGCTTGTTACGCCCCTGAAAATTTGAACTCTAACAAGTAATACGACCCATGAAAGTTCTCAGCTAGAAGTGTATAAATTTGCAGCTACTCTTTGCATTGTACTTTTCTCTTTATCAAAATTTCGAAAATATATCAAAACATAATACCCACAAAAAATTAAGGGTGTAAAGTATAACGAGTTTACTTAAAAATAAATTTAAAAAAACGGTGCAACTTTGAAACAAACGTGAAATGTAACGAATGGGCCCACCTTAAAACATATGGTCGTTATCCTTTATGTGTATCAGACTGTTCTACAATCCATCGCTATAGAAAACATTTTATAATATATGTGACGTGTCATGTCAAAAGGAGACACTTTTGGGCAGGTTATCAATTTTGAGGTTTCTACATATCTTTAATATAGAGATATTTTTATTTTGCTCCACAACGCCGTTTTCCCCAATGAAATCGGATATTCCTAAGCAAAGATATCGAGTTCGTAAGTTATGGTATTATAAAATTGGACATTGAGATATCGGCCTTTAAAAATATTATTGACAATGTTGAGAGTAGGAATTACCTTGAAAAATGTCTCAAAAAAATACAAGATGCCAGTTATATTCCGGTCTGAAACGATCAGACAATATTTTAAACATTAATAACATCACAAATTTGCAGCAAACCCAAACTGTGAAAAAGAAATCACCCCGGGCAGATATTTGGCTATTTCTCCATTTACGATCCTGCCCAAAAGTGTCTCCTTTTGACATGACACGTCACATATTCCTTTTTATATAAATGGACTCAATGATCATTTCAGTCACTGTAACATACATGGTATTCAAATTAATCACATCAATGATAATTATTATTGTCTTTTCTAGATGAGTATACTGTATGGTATGAAACTTTTAAATTCCTGAAGTACAACTTTATGAAGGGTAAGCTATTTTTAATAATCAATGAAACACATAATGATACCGCCATCCAAATGTCCCCAAGCGACTTAGGGCTATACACGGTGTTATGTGGATTTAAGAAAATAACGAGACAACAAACAAACGAACGAACAAACTAGTGAAAAACAGCAATAACAAAAACAATTGCTAAACATTTAATAGCAAAGTAACAGGTGGCAAAGTGCGTAGATCAGCAAAAACAAAACCAAAATTTTTTGTATTCTCAAAATCGCGCGATATTTGCTGTTTCAACTGAATTCGGGCATTATTAAGAGTAGTATTGCGTACCAATCAAAGAAAATCAAAAATAGTTGGCAGACTTCAAAAAATGGAATTTCTTCTTACTTTATATCAGGATGCAACTTTGGTCAAAGTCTACAAAAATCCAAATTATTTCATCACTGCACCTTCCTTACCATAGCAACGGCCAAACCATCAAAATGACCGGTTTTAGACTATTTCGGCACTTTTACAAGGCTAAAAAATAACAAGTTTCAGGATTCACCATATAAAGGAAAAATAGAGGTAAACCTTGAGAGTTCCACGACATAATTGGCAACATCTAAGCTTTCTAAAAATACAGTTGTTTTAACAAACAGTCTGTCCTACTTGGGATATTCCATTGTTTCAAATAGGGGTGTTTTTTCGTAATTTTGACTTTCTGAAATATAGCAATATTCAATGAGCTGTAACCTCCAAAGTGGTGCTTTTTATGTGTTATATTTTTCAGTGTGGCTGGACTAGATAGTACTGTACCCAAATAAATAAAAAAAGTTTTGGTAATTTTAACATAGACAAACAGTGTTGCCATAAAGATAGGTATTTTTCCATAAAATAAGAGTTAGACCAGGTTAAAAATGTTACCACACATGAAAGGAAACATTCTCACATGGTTTTTCTGGACCAGTTTTTCATGAGCAACAAGAATTTATGAGGTAAAAATAAAAACCATGTATCCTGAGAACTTCCTGTGAGGGCGCGTTATTCAAAATGAAAAGCTACTATACGTTTAAAAAGGTCGCATAAAAGATATAAGTGACTAGATTTCGGATTTGTATTGATGAAAGTAATGTATAACTATATCAAGGTATTAATAGAATGGTACCAACATGTCACAGTTGGGAACGCTTTTCAAAATGGCCGCCAAAATCCAATGAAAAGCATATATATGGTTAAAATAGTCACTTATGAGGTATGATTGCAGTGGCGTAACATCATAGGGGCACAGGGTTACATGGCCCCAATCGATCTGAATTTTAAGAATCCCAAAAACCGGACTGCCACCCATATTGGTTGGTGCCCCTCCCATATGATAACTGGTGCCACGCCACTGTATGATTGACCAGATTTTGGTTAAGCATTGATAGCAGTAATGTAAATATACGTCAAGATATTAATAGGAAGGTGCAAGGAGGTCACAGCTGAGGGCACTTTTCAAAACGTCGGACCAACATAGTACACCGTTAAACTTAAAATAGTCACTTAAAAAGAGGTATAATTGACCAGATCTTGAATTAATATTGATCCCAGTACAGTAAAATTAAGCCAATGTAATAATAGGAAGATACCGGGGTCACAGTTGAGGTTGCCTTTCAAAATGGCCACCAAAAAGAGCGGCATGATATCAGCCACAAAGCCACAGATGTTAAGAAAGAAAGTTGTCTTTGATAAGAGAATGTAATAGTTTTCTTTGATGAATCATTCAATAGTTGTCTTTGATCATTGTCACCTCTAAGCAAGTGTTTCAGAGTGCTATATAGCGAGCTACAAAGTGCTATAGCGAGTCAAGATGGCTAATATGATCACCAAATCTCCAAAATGACCACCAGAGAATTGTCCCTATGTATTGACAAAGGGCAGGATATTTACTTCATACTCTTCTTGGTTTCACTGAATTCTTTTATTGTGTGTTTATCTTCGAGATCACTCACATCGATATCACTACATTAAGAAAATTATTCTTCATTATCTAGCCTATCTGAAATCAAAGCGGCATATAGGTCATATATATCTTCATTTGAGAAAACGTTGCATTCTCTGAAAAGAAGATAGCTGCACTTTGAGTCTGCTAAAACCTTTTCCTTCTTTGACACCAATAGACTGCTTTGTTATCGATGTTGGTAAAGAAACTGTTGAAATCACAAGACAACTGTGATTACCTGGCGATAACTTTGGATGTTATTATTGTCATACCTCTTGTTTTTCTCTCAACATACTTGATGCTTTATGTCAAGGAAAAATGCAACAATATATCATTGTCTTGCATATAGGCCTACTGGCAAAAGCGAAATCCTCATACATGACTGGTAGGTGTAAATGTCCTGACTAAAGCCATCGAGTCAACGGCACATGCAATGCCAGTTACTTCTGCTGTAACTTCAAGAAGCAAAGTTAAAAAGTGACACACTGGCCTATTCAAAACAACACGGACTAGACATCTGGTTTGAGAGTGGTAAATGGCTAATTTGTGTGTGCCTTTGATTTAAAAGAAAAGGAACAAAAGGAAACTGCAACAAACGAGCTGAAAAAAATACAAGTTATGAAAAGTACAGAGAAGTAAAAACTGAAATATATATTGCTTTAAAATAAAGCTTCATTGAAGAAACTGTGTAGTATCTTTGTTGCGCTTGTTGGAATCTTTTTGCACATCGTATAGACCAATTTGTCACTTTTAAAACTGGACCTTCGTCTTTTCAATTGCTTGTAACTTTTCTTCTTGAGGTCACATTGGATTCAATGTGGTGTCATAATGTGCAGGATTTACCCCAATATGGTTAAGTTTTGAAATAATTGTGCTTATTTTTCCAAGCGTAACTTGGATCCGGGGGGGGGCACTCAACTTTAGAAGTGACGGGTATGTGCCTACCGGTGTCGCGAAGTAGGGGCCTATCGGTAACAAAGCGTTACTTTAAAAAAGGGGGTCATTGGGTACAAACAAAATAAAAAAGGGGGTCATTGGGTATAATATTTTGAAAAAAGGGGTCATTGAGTATAAGATTTCAAAAATGGGTCATCGGGAAGAATTTTTTGAAAAAAAATGGAGCAAAATTTGACAGTTTTGACATTATTTTGTTGCATTTTTATGATGTTCTTCTAGAAAAAAAGGGGGGGGTATTGGGTTGCCGCAACCAAAAAGGGGGGGCATTGGGTAGCCGCAACTAAAAAAGGGGGTCATCGGGTATGACTTTAAAAAAGGGGGTATGACTTTAAAAAGGGGGTCATCGGGTATTAGTCGACTTCAAAAGAGGGTTGACAGGCACATACCGTCGCTTCCAAAGTTGAGTGGCCCCCTGGGGTAAGGATACTTTCTTGGCGTAGTATATTTAGTTAATATGTTGCCCTTCGTGAACATAAATTATTCCTGTGGACATTTTAGTGGTCATCTTGACTTGGTGACTCGTTCTTTTGCACCTTCAAAACGATAACTTAGAGGTGACAATGATTGAAGACTACGATTACATCAAAGACAACTATTTCAATGTTTCAAATATTTGTTTTCAATAACATTATCTGAGGCTTTGTGACTGATTATACTGTACTTTGATAAATATTAATCCAAATTCAGATCAATTATGCCTCTTAAGTGACGGTGTACCATATATATAAGCTTTTCATTGGATTTGGCAGCCATTTTGAAAAGCGCCTCAACTGTGACCTCCTGGTAGCTACCTATTGAAATCTTAATTTAGCGTTACATTACTGTCATCAATACTTAAATTAAACCAAAATCTGGTCAATTATACCTCATAATTGACTATGGTAAACGTATAATGCTTTTCTTTGAATTTTGGCGGCCATTTTGAAAAGCGTCCCCAACTGTGACCTCCTGGTACCTTCTTATTAATATACCGACTTATTTATACATTACTTTCATCAATACAAATCCATAATCTAACAAATTCTATCTTTTATCCGCCTATTTTAAGAGCATAGTTGCTTTTCATTGGATTTTGGCAGCCATTTTGAAAAAAAGCGCCCTCACAGGAAAGTTTTCAGGATACAGGATTTTTACCTTATACATTCTTGTTCCTCAGTTTCTCCTTTCATATGTGGGACCTAGCCCATTTTTACCTGGTCTATTTGGCCGTTTTTCAGCATAGCTGTATGATAGGTAATAACAAGATGAGCAACAGCTTCACAGAGAGACGTTTTTTCTGGCAACACTGTCATTAAAATATTATCAAATCGTGTCTCACTTTACGGTGTATTGATGCCAATTTCTTTTGGTACATTATCAACCCTAATCAGGATTTTCAGTGAAAGTAAATGCTCAAAAACCACTATTTTTCCACACTACCTTATAATGTCAACAATCCTAAAAAGTTCAAAGTTTCTAGCAACACTGCTCTCCAATAAAACAATTACCAGAACTGTTTTTTCTATAGATAGGTAGACCAATACCTTATCTACCTACCCTGCAAAACATAATTTTAAAAAAAAGCACCACTTTGGAGGTTACGTCATTTTTAAAAAGATCATTTTTTTCATAATTAAATTAATGAAAAACACCCTATTTTACAAAATGGTATCTATCATATTGAAATAATTAATTGTTACGTTTACTTCATTTTTGGAAAGGACAAGGATGGATACTTCATTGTATGGGAGAAGATTATTTTAAGTCACATTCTTCATACAGAAATATGACCTAATATTTAAGCATTTTTCCAGTTGTGAAAAGGGTAAAATAGTGAAAACTGGGTCAATTCATATTTTGGCCGTTACCATGGTAACCATAGATGAAGAGGTAAAATTTTAACCAAATTTATACATGTTGACTCAATGTCTGACCATGTGCAATGTATAAAGAAAATCGATTTTTTGAAGTCTGCCACCACATCTTTGATTTTGTACACAAGGTCTCTTAAAGCTTAAAGTCATAGTATTTGCTGAGGAGGACGCTCTCATTCCTTTTCTGTTTTCATGCGCGTATTTGGGGGGCCTTTGGGGTGCCAGCCCCCGGGGTAAAAGCAGGGGGCGGCCAAAATGAAGGGGCGGCAAAAATAGGGGCGGCAAAAACGAAGGGGAGGCAAAAAGAATTAGTAAATACAAAGGGGCGGGAAAATTTGATAAAGAATAAAACATTTTGAAAAAATGGTACTATACATAAAAATGTGTTGCTCTTAGGGCGCTAGTTCCTAAAATCCTTTATAACAAAATCATATTCAGTCAGTAACTTCTATGCAATATGCGGAAAAACGACGCTTCGAACAAGTTCTATTTACCACAAATCAACGATAACATTGAAATTGGGTGAATGACTTTTGATCAAACTCAAGATTTTTCTGTTGTCGTAGCTAAATTAATGGTACCTATACTTATTCTTATTATGTCATGTTGTACCACGTACAAGGATAATAAAGTTGGGTCATAGAAAACATCAGGATGAAAGTCTTCAGGAGATTTGGTAATGAGACTTTACCTTGCTCTACTGCAGTGGATGATTCCGTCGTGTCGATCAGTTCTGTCGTAAACATTGGGTTGGTTGGACCTAAATCAACAAAAATACGGTTTTAAAATTTTGAACATATTCATGTGATCACAACATCAGTGTCTTTTTTTTTAAACATTGTTGTTGAATTGTTAGTTTCAAGAGTGTTATAATTAATATTATTACTAAATTCCTACTTTCAAGAGTGTAGAGAATAAGGAGTCATAATTGGTGTCAAACGTCGTTTTATTATGTATATTTTTCTTTCACTCCAGTCCTTTCCATAGTTTGAATATCTGCCATGTTGTACTTTGTCGAATTTGGAGTTTGTTGCATAGAGGTTTGATTCAAGTGCAATTTAAGTTTTAAAAAATACCAAAAAAAAAACAAAAACAAAACAAAAAACCCAAAAAATATATAAACCCATCTTACAATTGATCTCATCGGAATTGTCATAACAATCATCGTATCCATCGCAAACCAGGTGCGCATCAATACAATACGAATGCCATCTGTATCCACCAGCAAGACCACATCTAAAGTCATCTTCTCTGGGACATGGACCTATGTTATTTTGAGATGAAATTATTTAAAAACCGTGTTTTAATCACTTAAGTATGTAGATGACATTGAAGAACGCACAATAAAAGGCGATATAAGATGCATGTGTAATAATGGTAGTGTTATAAGTTGTTCGTTACTTGCATTTTGTAAAACTGACTTTTAAGTCTTTTGTTTGTTCTAAAATTTATGAATGTCCAATATTACAAAGCTCACTGAAACGATAGACGATTGTCATCTCATTTTTCTACTTACGACACGTTGTTATTTTGTTTTATTTCGCTCCACGTGAAGACACGCATTGATCCGGATGGGACCATTCTAAAACGAAATGCTCAAATCAGCCTAAAAAGCCTATAGCATAGTGGCATATGTGTAGAGGTCTCTGGTTCAAGAGAAATTAATACTTAATCCAATATCACCTGTCATCTGCCTTGAGAATATTCCAAAGGTTATTTGATGCGGTCATTATTAATTTTTCTAACAAAATATTATATAATTTTCAATTCTGGACATGGACAATACCTACAGATATCACACTGATATACATCTATATTTTCAGCTATGTTTCTATCTATCTTGCGGACGCATCCGAAAAGAGTTTACAATTCTTTTCCAGGAATCTCTATCAGCCATCAGATTTGGGAGGTCATTAATTTCTTGATTGACGTCCCTTGCCACACAGTCGATGTAGTTGAATGGTCTTCTTCCTCTACATGTTCGTGGAAGCCTCATACAGATGACATCTGAAATTATTTGGTCTTTTGCACGGTAGCAGTGGCCTGCAAATCTAGCTCGCCGTTGAGCAACGATGGAGGACACCTGTGGAACACCATCATAGATCTCTGCTTTGGTTTTATGTTCACGCCAGGATATATTTCGAACCCTCATCAACAGCCGGGTGTAGGTACCATCAAGACGGTACTGAAGATCTTTCTTCATTGTCCAGGTCTCACTTCCATATAAGAGGATACTCTCTATGCAGGCTCTAAAGAAGGCAAGCTTGGTATTTCTTGATATGTTGGACTGCCAGATGGTGTGCAGCTTGTTGCAAGCTTTCCATGCTTGAGCTTTGCGAGTCAGAAAGTCTTTCTTGCTGTCGGCAACAAATGAACCAAGATATTTAAAGTCCGACACCTCCTTGAGTTGTGTGCCATCCCGAGAAAGGATTGGAGTTGGGTTCTTATCTCCATTAATACACATATATTCTGTCTTCTTGGAATTGAGAAAGAGGCCAACTTTGGCGGAAGCATCTTCTAAAGATGACAGAAGATCTTGGGCATCTTGTGATAACGTAGCTGTTAAAGCTATGTCGTCTGCGTAGTCAAGATCGGTTAGATACTTGTTCTTCTCTCTGCTCGTCTTATTGGGCATGATGTCAATCCCTTTGGACTTGTCAGTGTCTATCGACTGTCTGAGGAGATAATCTACCACTATCACAAAAAGGTAAGGGGCCAAAGTGTCACCCTGCAGGATTCCAGCAGTAGAGAGAAACTCTTCAGTTGGTCCATCACCTGTTTGCACAAAACTTGAAGGATTATCATACATTATTGCAATAGCTATCACAATCTCCTGAGGGATCCCAAAATTACGAAGAATATGCAGCATGGCCTTCCGGTTAACACTGTCGAAAGCTTTTGAGAAGTCAACAAACACAATAATATGCCTGCTTGTTTGAGATTTTAAGCTCTTCTATTATCCTTCTAAGGGCTATAATCTGTGGTGTGGTTGATCTACCCTTGCGAAAACCATTTTGGTTACGTCTGAGAATAGGATCTAGATGAGGAGAAATCCTGTTGAGCAGCATAGTGTTATACAGCTTGGCAGCAAGTGCTGACAGTGTGATACCTCTATAATTTGATGGTTGTGAAAGATCCCTTTCTTCGGGAGAGGTATAATTGTGGATCTTGACAAGGCTTTTGGCTTATTTCCCTTCATGGTTTCATTACAGAAATCAAGCAGTTGCTGATGGAAGAGTGGGGTTTTCCAAACAATGGCTGGTATGTTGACAGGACCAGGTGTTTTTGACTTGTTGAGCTTGCTCAGACCTTTTTGCAGTTCCTCCATAGTAAATGGACCAGTGTGTATTGGGAGATCGTCAGAGACGTTGCTGTTAAAGGTTTACGTCTTGCTCTGGTTTCCCTAGTAAGTTGGAAAAGTGTAGAAACCAGTTGTCACGACGCTTTTCAGATGTGTTGCCTTTCACTCTAACCACAGGAGCAGATTTGGTGTCAGTAATCTCCCGGAGGAGTTCACAAGAAGCTGCATGTTTATATTCATGATGGAGGTTGACAAGTTCCTCTGTCTTCTTTTGAATAGAGGACTCCAGAGTTTCTGTGTAGGCTTTATCAAGAGTAACTTTGGCCGATTCGAGGAGCTTTTGTGAGGCTCGGGTGGATCTAGCATTGTGTTTCATAGATGCACTCTTTAAGACATATCTTGCCTCAGTGACTTTATCTGATGCAGCAATGTTGTAGGACTGCTTGGATTTTTTAGGGAGCATCTCCAGTGCAACTTCCTCATTAGCCGCAACTAAGGTATCATAAGTGGTGCTAATATTGGGTTCTTGTAGCTCATCGTGTAGAGAACTAAAGCGGTTATAGACTGCTACCACAAACTGCTCACCCAGGATGGTGTCTCTGGTAACCTTCTTCCAGTTAATACGCTTCATTGGGTCTTTCATGGAAGTTCTGCATTTCCGGTAGCTGATTTGACATTTGCATGAAACAATCCTCTGGTCCGAGTTCACACCCTCGAAGGAGCTGTATGCACGTGAATTCTTGATTGAGTTGATCCACTTCTTTCTTACCAGGACAAAGTCTAGTTGAACTAGTTGGCCATTAGGACGCCTATGTGTCCATAATCTGTTGATGCGGTTTTGAAACCTTGTGTTTGTGGCTATGAGGTTATGTTCCTGCAGGAAGTCTTTCATGTGGTTGCCATTTCTATTGGTTTCTTTAGCAGGTGTGAAGAGAGCATCCAATGGCCCAAGCTGAGCATTAAAGTCTCCTCCGATTATAAGTAAGTTATGAGCTGGGATGGCATTAACTGTAGAAGAGAGTTCTTGGTAGAAGGAGATAACAGCTTCTTCAGGTTGTTCGTTATGTGGACTGTAGCAGCAGAGAACTGTGGATGTTGGATTGCCCAGCAGAGAAATTTCCATAATCCGTTCATTATGACTAATAATGGACATGCAGGAATTGAGGGCTCTTGGAGAGATTAAGAAGCCTACTCCACCAGTGGCAGCATTCCTTTGGTTCTTCCATGCTGAAGAGGTGACTAATCTGTATCCATTCAGATCTTCCTGCAAGAGGGAGTCATTGTGACAAATCCGGTGTTCCTGCAGACATATGATGTCAATGCCATAATGTGCGGCTTCATGAGCAAGTTCTTCTTTTTTGGCTAATGAGTTGAGAGTTCTGATGTTGAAAGTGCTGATGGTAAATGTCCTTTGTACACATTTGTCTTGACCATCCTTATCTGCATCAGGTTTGGTCCGTCCAGGGATGGTATCAACT
Organism: Amphiura filiformis; assembly: GCF_039555335.1. Classification (NCBI taxonomy): domain Eukaryota; kingdom Metazoa; phylum Echinodermata; class Ophiuroidea; order Amphilepidida; family Amphiuridae; genus Amphiura; species Amphiura filiformis. The sequence continues at coordinate 57,766,065 of NC_092637.1, forward strand.
GGCTTTGAGATCAAACCGTCATTGATGTTAGCATAGTCTAACGGTGACTTAGATGGTCCAGACTTCATAGCAGGGGCTTTAACCCTGGTGCCTAAATGTAAACTCATATTTCTTGTCAATGGCTGAATAAGACAGAGGTCGCCACTCCTTCTGTCATAGAGGATATAAAGGAAAGGTTTCAGCATTTAGTCCAGTTGCCACCCATACTAAATCATACGGGGATACTATGTTTAACATAGCTGAAAAATTTGCTTCTTCATCAAAATAATCATCTTTTTTGTTGTATTTTTATTCTATAACCTGTACATTTGTGTAGAATTTGATGGCGCTATTTACATATATTTTAAATTTTAATATGACTTTTTCCTTACATTTTATGGTAAAAAGTTTTTTGAAAATGTACTTGCCATTTGTTAGTCTTTTTGCTTTTTTTTGTTCTAATACGATTATACAAATGTCTAACCCTTTTTAAGATGCAAACATGATTTAAGATAAATAGCGGTATCATTGTTCACCTTTTTTTTAATCACTACATTCTATATGCCATCAAAGAACCGTGGGCAATGTTAGCACTTATTATTGCAATCAAAATTATTCTCACAATCTATTTCATCTATCATGGTTTCCCAACAATCTGGAAATTCATCACAAATATAGTAGTCAGGAATGCATGGTCCGTCAGGAGAACAGGCAAAGTAACCTGGTGTGCAGAGATCTGAAAAAATAACAGATAAATGGAGCATTTTTAATGTCAGTGGACAAAACAAACAGTGCGAGTTAAAAGTATTGTTAGAGAACAACCAGCAAGTTAGTTGAAGTCTAATAAACGAAAGTCGTTTAGAAGGCTAACCCCTCCCCCTCCCCTCTAACGTAAGTGTCAAATACCGAAAATTCCAGCCCGTATTCATAGGATATAAGGCCGTCGCTATGGTGGATAGGGTTGTGGAGGAGGTGCAACAATAGGATATTGGTCACGTTTATGGAAGAAACAGATATTTGAAGAAACAAACCATGTTTAGCACGAAAAAATGACTTGCTGGATTTTCTAATAAAAACTAATCAAAGTGCTGCTTTAAAAATGAAATTACAAGTTGCAGGTTGCGAGTACTGCACTCTATATTGATTTGAATATCATTTTGAGCAACCACTGAAAATGTAAATATCGTACTTCAGAAAATACTAATAAATTATATATTAAATCCTTTAGAAAAATCAACTTTGACCGATGTTTTAACTACTTTTTTACAAACGTAATCGACTTTTTGACCCCCTCCCTCCATAACGAAAGGACTTTCGTTTATAAGACTTCATCGATACATGGATTGTCTCCTTACATACTTCGGCACACCAGACGCAGATATTACAAACATATGATGAATATACAGACATGACTCCAGAATTTTAGTTGTTGATTGTTTCTGTTTTCGTAGAAGAATCTGTGGTACTTATATGTCATGCCGTACCACATACATTTAGCATGACGTAAGTAATAAACACATCAAGATGAAACACCTCTGAAGAATTGGTAATAAGAATTTACCTTGCCCTGTTGTAGTAGATGGGTATGTCGTTGTGGACGGTTCTGTCGTTAACATGGGTGTAGTTGAACCTAATTGAACAAGCATAGTGCGGCTAGATCAACAGGTTCACATTTAATATAAGACGTAAAAGCGGTAATTTTTTTATTGTTTGCGGCCTAGCTTTCTCGAATATTCCGTTAACTTATATAGCGTATTTTGTGTAATTCGTATATGGATTATAAAGAAACTAAATTAAAGTTAATTGACATTTGATGAATGACCTTTGGTCAAAACCATGGGTTTCAAGGGAATCGTATTTCGGTCAAAAGATCTTTGTACGTTTTGTAAAATTCCAAGACTGGTCTGAAAGGGGTCTGCATAAACCGCCATTTTAGCCAAATTCGCTACATTATGAGCACCATAACTTAAACACATGGAAACACGTTTTCTATTAAAAATTAATTTTACACCATCTCCGGACATACCCCAATTGACATTTAGCCCATGCGGTTTATGCAGACCCCTTCCAGACCAGTCTTATATAGACAGGGTCTAAAGTTAGACCTGGTCTAAGTGAAATTTAGTCTCAGGAGAAAGGATATTTTCCTTAACACTTGCTTTAGAAGTTACTAGCTACTAATGGAAGGAAATAATAGTAAAGACCTGGTCTAACTCTTGTGTGCATACGGACCTTAGAGTTTAAAGATAGTCACTGTTTCTTCGATGGGAATGCATTTTCACATTTAAAAATTCTCTGGTCACCATATAAATGGTTGCCTGATTTTATCATTTTAATAGTAGGCCTACATATCCTACTTATAAAACCAATAAAACATCCCTGTGGTTGGTAAGATGGAGTTTCCATAGGGTATTTGTTTTTCTTGTGGATAAAATCAAGTACCAAAACAAAAACAAAAACCCTTGAAATAATATTGGGGGTAAATGCGGAATCGCAGAAACGTGTATCACAGTTCCATTATGGAACACACAAGAGGTCGGTATATTTTTAAGTTTTGCGTTCATAAGCCTTACTAATATTTTGTTCAAACTGAGCTGTCAACTCAACCAAGTGGAAATAAGCTCAGCTCAAAAATACTCTACTCTAAACACATGTCAGTGCCCAACGCACTGACTTGGACAGCCCAGTCACAGCCCAGTAGTTGGCACCCAGCACAGGAAATTATGTGATAATGCATACAAGATTCTTACGTAGATGATAATTTCCAAAATGGTGTTGCTTTTTGCTTTTCACGTACTTTTCTTCAAGAAATAGTTCTTGTTCCACACTATTCCACTTAATCTTTGGGAATTATCATCTGGTAATGAAAACTTACCTTGTCCTGCTGTAGTTGATGGGTTTGTCGTTGTGGACGGTTCTGTCTCTGACACGGGTGTAGTTGAACCTAATTTAACAAGCATAGAGACTAGATCAAAACGTTTAATATGAAATGTAAAAACAGACTTTTATTATTATTATTATTATTATTATTATTATTATTATTATTATTATTATTATTATTATTCTTATTCCTAGTATTATTATTATTATTATTATTATTATTATTATTATTATTATTATTATTATTATTATTATTATTGTTGTTTTTGTTGTTGCTGTTGCTATTATTATTATAATTATTATTATTATTATTATTATTATTATTATTCATTTATTTATTTATTAATATTTATTTATTAATTTATTTATATTTATTATTTAAATATTTATTTATTTACTTATCTGTTTATTAATTAAAGGAGTATTTCGTGATCCTAGCATCCTCTTTTTATGACATTTTTCAGTACATATCCACCGTGACGAAAAAGGCTTATTTCCAAAATTTCAGTTGATTCCGATATTGCGTTTCTAAGTTATGCATGATTATGTGTATTACACTGCTCCATCATGTCCATAGACAATGCGTTGTAATTTCGTTCTGGTGCACCAGAACGAAATTCAAATTTCACGATATCTTTGCTGAACGAATTAATCTGCAAGAAATATTTTGTACATAAACATTATGTAGCCAGAGGTTTCAGTGGTATAAAAATCTCAACTTTTTTTGAGAAAAGTGGGGGATGAGGCTGTGGATCACGAAATGCCCATTTAATTAATTTATTTTATTTTATTTTATTTTATTTTATTTTATTTTATTTTATTTTATTTTAATTTATTTTATTTTATTTATTTATTTATTTATTTATTTATTTATTTATTTATTTATTTATTTATTTATTTATTTTTACATCCATTGTTTGCTTTCTCTGATATTCCGTTGTTTCATATTTTATAATTTGGATTACGTTTTGGTGCAGATCTATTTTTATTACAATGAGGAGACATCGGAATTGTTACATATTATGGCCCTAGCTGTTTACTCCCGTTAGTAGCTAGGGGGTCCATGGTACTCAGAGCTAAAAGAACACTCTTTCGTCCGCTATAATTGCTCACGAGGCTAGTACCACAAACGTGACACAGGAGGGGAAATAGAGAAATACAAAATATGAATTTTAAAAATCCATCTGTTATGACAACTTATTATAAAGATTATGAAAACATGTTTAAAATATTATTAAAAAAAAAAAAAAAAAAAAACAAGAATATTTTTAAACATTATTGTAAAATATTTCGGCAAACGTTTTTGTAAAATACTTTCTCAGAACATTTTGTAATAATGTTTTACGTTACATTTTTACAAATGTTTTCTGAATTTAAACGTTTTCTGTAAAACCGTTTGTGTTTGGTGGATAAAGCTGAATTTATACTCGATCGCTTTTACAGAAAAACGATTCTCGCGCATGTTCAACGTTTACTTCCGTCAAGCCGGTCAATTGATACAAATCGCTGAGGCCAAAACGACGTCGCTTTTGCAAGCTGAAGAAATATAATCTTCAGAGCGATTTCGCTTGACACGTGAATGCATCAACCAATCATTTCGAACTAACCGGATCTAATATTTAGCTAATTAATATACCTTTCTTGATTAATAATTGACTATGGTAAACGTATAATGCTTTTCTTTGAATTTTGGCGGCCATTTTGAAAAGCGTCCCCAACTGTGACCTCCTGGTACCTTCTTATTAATATACCGACTTATTTATACATTACTTTCATAAATACAAATCCATAATCTAACAAATTCTATCTTTTATCCGCCTATTTTAAGAGCATAGTTGCTTTTCATTGGATTTTGGCAGCCATTTTGAAAAAAAGCGCCCTCACAGGAAAGTTTTCAGGATACAGGATTTTTACCTTATACATTCTTGTTCCTCAGTTTCTCCTTTCATATGTGGGACCTAGCCCATTTTTTACCTGGTCTATTTGGCCGTTTTTCAGCATAGCTGTATGATAGGTAATAACAAGATGAGCAACAGCTTCACAGAGAGACGTTTTTTCTGGCAACACTGTCATTAAAATATTATCAAATCGTGTCTCACTTTACGGTGTATTGATGCCAATTTCTTTTGGTACATTATCAACCCTAATCAGGATTTTCAGTGAAAGTAAATGCTCAAAAACCACTATTTTTCCACACTACCTTATAATGTCAACAATCCTAAAAAGTTCAAAGTTTCTAGCAACACTGCTCTCCAATAAAATAATTACCAGAACTGTTTTTTCTATAGATAGGTAGACCAATACCTTATCTACCTACCCTGCAAAACATAATTTAAAAAAAAAAGCACCACTTTGGAGGTTACGTCATTTTTAAAAAGATCATTTTTTTCATAATTAAATTAATGAAAAACACCCTATTTTACAAAATGGTATCTATCATATTGAAATAATTAATTGTTACGTTTACTTCATTTTTGGAAAGGACAAGGATGGATACTTCATTGTATGGGAGAAGATTATTTTAAGTCACATTCTTCATACAGAAATATGACCTAATATTTAAGCATTTTTCCAGTTGTGAAAAGGGTAAAAATAGTGAAAACTGGGTCAATTCATATTTTGGCCGTTACCATGGTAACCATAGATGAAGAGGTAAAATTTTAACCAAATGTATACATGTTGACTCAATGTCTGACCATGTGCAATGTATAAAGAAAATCGATTTTTTGAAGTCTGCCACCACATCTTTGATTTTTTACACAAGGTCTCTTAAAGCTTAAAGTCATAGTATGTAACATTTGATGAGGAGGACGCTCTCATTCCTTTTCTGTTTTCATGCGCGTATTTGGGGGGCCTTTAGGTGCCAGCCCCAGGGGTAAAAGCAGTGGGCGGCCAAAATGAGGGGGCGGCCAAAATGAAGGGGCGGCCAAAACAGGGGCGGCATAAACGAAGGAGAGGCAAAAAGAATTAGTAAATACAAAGGGGCGGGAAAATTTGATAAAGAATAAAACATTTTGAAAAAATGGTACTATACATAAAAATGTGTTGCTCTTAGGGCGCTAGTTCCTAAAATCCTTTATAACAAAATCATATTCAGTCAGTAACTTCTATGCAATATGCGGAAAAACGACGCTTCGAACAAGTTCTATTTACCACAAATCAACGATAACATTGAAATTGGGTGAATGACTTTTGATCAAACTCAAGATTTTTCTGTTGTCGTAGCTAAATTAATGGTACCTATACTTATTCTTATTATGTCATGTTGTACCAAGGATAATAAAGTTGGGTCATAGAAAACATCAGGATGAAAGTCTTCAGGAGATTTGGTAATGAGACTTTACCTTGCTTTACTGCAGTGGATGATTCCGTCGTGTCGATCAGTTCTGTCGTAAACATTGGGTTGGTTGGACCTAAATCAACAAAAATACGGTTATAAAATTTTGAACATATTCATGTGATCACAACATCAGTGTCTTTTTTTTTAAACATTGTTGTTGAATTGTTAGTTTCAAGAGTGTTATAATTAATATTATTACTAAATTCCTACTTTCAAGAGTGTAGAGAATAAGGAGTCATAATTGGTGTCAAACGTCTTTTTATTATGTATATTTTTCTTTCACTCCAGTCCTTTCCATAGTTTGAATATCTGCCATGTCGTACTTTGTCGAATTTGGAGTTTGTTGCATAGAGGTTTGATTCAAGTGCAATTTAAGTTTTAAAAAATACCACAAAAAAAAATATACATATATATATAAACCCATCTTACAATTGATCTCATCGGAATTGTCATAACAATCATTGTATCCATCGCAAACCAGGTGCGCATCAATACAATGCGTATACCATATGTATGCATCACCAAGACCACATCTAAAGTCACCTTCTCTGGGACATGGACCTATGTTATTTTGAGATGAAATTATTTAAAACCCGTGTTTCAATCACTTAAGGATGTATATGACATTGAATGACGCACAACAGAAGTCGATATAAGATACATGTATAATAATGGTATTACAAGTTTTTCGTTATATGTATTTTGTATGACTGATTTTTCAATCTATTGTTTGTTCTGAAATTTATGAATTTCCAATCTTACAAAGCTTACTGCAACGATAGACGAGTGTCATCCCATTGTTCCACTTACGACAGGTTGATATGTGATGTGATCAAGCAGAATGAGTCAGATGTCGGAAATATTGATTTTGAGATATAAGCAGTATTTCACTGTTCTGAGCAATACTAAAATGACCATATCTCTGAAACTGTAAGTCTAATTATAATGGGATTTTCAGGAAAATAAAGCTTTTAGATTGGCTCATGTAATTAAATTGAAAACTGCATTTTGATTTTGATCGACATCAGACTATTTTTGCTTATCCCATCATATATTTTGTTTTATGTTTGTTTAAACGGTCGCTCTATGTGGAGTCATGTATTGATCCTGATGGGCCTAGGCTTTTTTGAAAGAACAAAGAAAATCTAGTGAACAATTTTACCGTCAGTGTCTGGTTCAAGAGTAATGAATACTAAATCCGATATCAGTTGCTATCACGGTTGTTTGATGCGGTCATGTATTATTTTTCTAACTAAAAATTATATAATGTTCAATTCTAGCAATGGACAATACCAACAGATATAAAACAGCAATTTTTAAAATAGATGTTTACTTCTTCATCAAAATATTCATCTTTTTATGCCTTTTTGTTGTATTTTTATTCTATAACCTGTACATTTGTGTACAAATTGAAGGCGCTATTTACATATATTTTAAGTTTTAATATGACTTATTCATTACATTTTATGGTGAAAGGTTTTTTGAAAATGTTTTTTTTTTTTTTTTTTTTTTTTGTTCTAATACGATTATACAAGTGTCTAACCCTTTTAAAGATGCAAACAAGATTTAAGATAAATAGCGGTATCATTGTTCACCTTTTTAAAAAAATCACTACATTCTACATGCCATCAAACTACTACTACTTATTCTCACAATCTATTTCATCTGTCATGCTGTCCCAGCAATCTGGAAAGCCATCACAAACGAAGAAGTCTGGAATGCATGGTCCGTAAGGAGAACAAGCAAAGTAACCAGATATGCAGGGATCTGGAAAAAAACAGATAAATGACGCATTTTAAATGTCAGTGGACAATACAAACAGTGCGAGTTAAAAGTACTGTTAGAGAATAACCAGCAAGTTCGATGAAGTATTTCGTTAGAAGGCTAACCCTCTCCCCTCCCCCTCCCCTCTAACGTAAGTGTCAAATATCGAAAAGACCAGCCCGTATTCATAGGATACAAGGCCGTCGCTATGGTGGGTGGGGTTGTGGAGGAGGTGCAACAATAAGATATTGATCACGTTTATGGAAGAAACATATATTGGAAGAAACATATATTCTTATTTTATTATAAAATACTTTGCTTCATACCTTGTTTAGCACAAAAAAATGACTTGCTGGATTTTCTAATAAAAAAGAATCAAAGTGTGGTACAGCTGCTTTAAAATGAACTTACAAGTTGTAGGTTGCGAGTACTGCACTCTATATTGATTTAAAATCATTTTGAAGCAACCACTGTAAAATGTAAATATCGTACTTCAGAAAATACTGAAAAATATATATCAAATCCTTCAGAGAATCAACTTGACCGATGTTTTAGCTAAAATACGCAAAAAAGTTTCTTTATGGTTAGGAAATTTACCCACTATTAAAATCTAGCTAATGTTTTTGTAAGTTTGCTAAATAATCGCATGCGGAAGATTGTCCTGCGCATTTTGACACCTCAATCACTACCCTACGACACTCCTGAGAAAAGATATGACTGTTTAAGTAACACGAGATCGAAAAATGAAAATTGCAAAGAAGCCTATTCAATGGTTTTAGAGCTGATTCACTGATCGAAGACGGTTTCATTATTCCCGCCTTATCAAATTTAATTTAAAGCATTTTAATTGATGCATGTTGGATAATCCTTGCTTATTGTGCAGATGAATGATCAAAGACAAATGTGAGTGGGTACTAAGACACTTGCGTTTTGAGAGATGGATTTGGAAAAGGGATTCAAAATAGGTCATGATTACAGCTGCATTCCTGGAAGCAGACGGAATTGAGACATTTGAGTGGCCCTCCAGAAGCCCTGGTCTTAACAAAGAAGATAAAGAAGAGAAGACAAAGACATGCAGATACAACTCTGGTGGGATTGCGTCGCATCGTTATCAACGAGTGGAATAGGGTTGAGCAAGGTAACATTCGACGCCTCATATGAGATGCCCCGTGGCTGCTGTAAGGGAAGCCAACGGTGGACTGTGCTCAGCAATTAACCAAAAAATGTTATCTGCATGTTTCTTTTTTTTTTTTTTTTTGTGTGTTCTTTTATCATGTTTATGCTGAAAACTTTAATAGGCCTGTGTCGTAGAGTAGGAGTGTCGTAGAGTAGTGATTGAGGTGTCAAAATGCGCAGGACAATCACCCGCATGCCCGCATGCGATTATTTAGCAAACGTACAAAATTAGATTTTAATAGCGGGTAAATTTCCTAACCATAAAGAAACTTTTTTTGCGTAGTGTACTTTTTTTACAAATGTAATCGGACTTTTTCACCCCCTCCCTCCCTAACGAAAGGACTTTCGTTTATAAGACTTCATCGAACTTTTGGATTGTTCCCTTACATATTTCGGCACACAAGACGCAGACATTACAAAAATATGATGAATTTACAGACATGACTCCAGAAATCAGTTGTTGATTGTTTCTGTTGTCGTAGAAGAATATGTGGTACTTATATGTCCTGTCGTACCACATACATTTAGCATGAAGTAAGTAATGAACACATCAAGATGAAACATCTCTGGAGAATTGGTAATAAGAATTTACCTTGTCCTGTTGTAGTAGATGGGTATGTCGTTGTGGACGGTTCTGTCGTTATCATGGGTGTCGTTGAACCTAATTGAACAAGCATAGTGAGACTAGATCAAAAGGTTCACATTTAATATAAGACGTAAAAGCAGTCATTTTTGTTTTTTATTGTTTGCGGTCTAGCTTTCTCGGATATTCCGTTATATAGCTCATTTTGTGTAATTCCTATATGTATTATAAAGAAACTGGGCCATATGGAAGAACATGGGAATTCTTAAATTTTCCCCTGAATATGGACCCAGTATAAAGAAGAAATAAACAAACAAACAAACAAACCAAATTAAAGCTAAAATTGAAATTTGATGAATGACCTTTGATCAAAACCATGGCTTTCAAGGGATTCGTATTTCGGTCAAAAGATCTTTGTACGTTCAAAATTCTGTTACAAACTGATATTACTATTGGTATAATTTTCTACACTACCCGATTGACAGGATTATAACATAATAGTTACTACCTTACCTAATTTGTGCTATATAAGAAGTGTCCTAAGGTCCGTATGCACAAAAGATTTAGACAGGGTCTAAAGTTAGACCTGGTCTAAGTGAAATTTAGTCTCAGAAGAAAGGACATTGTCCTTTACATTTGCTTAAGGGAACTGGAATGAGCGTTTTGAGCGTTTCGACAGCATTTTTTGTGGGACATGAGAGCACATCAGACCTATCGAATTGCATTCTGAATACAAAGAATGTCTTTCTGATATCAAATAATTTTCATTTTAGGAAATTCACGATATAATACAAAGTTTATGACAAATTATTAAAATTTGATATTTTTCACATTTTGGAGATATAACAGTCCTCAAAGTAAATTTTGTAAATTTAATGATATAGTCTTAAAGTGTATGTAGCTGGGAGGAAAAGCCGATGATCAATTGAAAATTTTGACCTTTCATATTGAAGATATGGATTTTTTTCCCAAAAAGACCTAATTTTTTTGGTGTTTTTGGTGAAAGGTCAACATTTTCAATTGATCGTCGGCTTTTCATCCCACCTACATACACTTTAGGTAAAATTATCAGATTTATAAAGTTTACTTCGAGTACTGTTAAATAGCAAAAATATCAATTTTAATGATTTGCCATACAATGTGTATTACATTGCAAATTTCAAAAAATCAAAATCATTTGATATCCGAAGGTCATTCTTCATATTCAGAATGCAATTCGATATGTCTGATGATATCTAATGTCCCACAATAAATACTGTCCAAACGTTCATACCCCTTCCCTTAAGGTATTTTGTATTATTTTTGAACTTTGCATTAACAAAAATCAAGCTGTTTCAGACAACGTGTGTTACTGTCTTTCTGTACGGGTGCGAGTCATGGGTAATTATCAAGGACATGGAAAACAAGATCAATGCATTTGCAACATCTTGCTACAGAGTCATGTTAAACATAAAGCGTGTGGATCGGATTCCAAATGAAACCATCTACAACCTGACCAATACCACTCCACTGGTTGCCAGAGTCAAGATTCATCAACTCAAATTTCTCGGCCATATACTGCGTCTTGAAGATGGCGAGCCTGTGAAAGAATATGCGCTTTATATTCCACCACATGGGAAGAGGAAACCGGGACGGCCACGCACACTGTACTTACTGTATGTCCAGCACCTCCTGGGAGATACTGAAGGGATGATGCAGCCAAACAAAATTGTTTCGCTTGCCCAAGATCCCATTAGTTGGAGAAAGCTTGTAGTCGCGTGCTCCGCAGCCGATTGATGATGATGATGCATTAACATCTTTAGAATTTACTAGCTACTGATGGAAGGAAATAATAGTAAAGGACAATATTTGATGGAACTAAATTCCACTTAGACCACGTCTAACTTTAGACATGGTCTAACTCTTTTGTGCATACGGACCTTAGAGTTTAAAGATAGTCACTGTTTCTTCGATGGGAATGCATTTTCACATTTAAAAATTCTCTGGTTGCCTGATTTAATCATTTTAATAGTAGGCCTACATATCCTACATATAAAACCAATAAAAAATCCCATAGGTGGGTAAGATGGAGTTTGCATAGGGTATTTGTTTTTCTTGTGGATAAAATCAAGTACCAAAACAAAAACAAAAATCCTGGAAATAATATTGGGTGTAAATGCGAAATCGCAGAAACATGTATCACAGTTCCATTATGGAACACACAAGAGGTCGGTATATTTTTAAGTTTTGCGTTCATAAGCCTTACTAATATTTTGTTCAAACCTAACTGTCAACTCAACCAAGTGGAAATAAACTCAGCTCAAAAATACTCTACTCTAAACACATGTCAGTACCCAACGCACTGACTTGGAATAGCTTTCTGGACCACATTCACAGCCCAGTAATTGGCACCCAGCACAGGAAATATGTGATAATGCATACACGATTCTTACATATACGGTAATTCCCAAAATGGTGCTGCTTTCTGCTTTTCACGTACTTTTCTTCAAGAAATAGTTCTTGTTCCACACTATTCCACTTAAAATCTTTGGGAATTATCATCTGGTAATGAAACTTACCTTGTCCTGCTGTAGTTGATGGGTATGTCGTTGTGGACGGTTCTGTCTCTGACACAGGTGTAGTTGAACCTAATTTAACAAGCATAGAGACTAGATCAAAACGTTTAATATAAAATGTAAAAACAGGTTCACTTTTATTATTATTATTATTATTATTATTATTATTATTATTATTATTATTATTATTATTTTTATTATTATTCTTATTGTTATTATTATTATCATTATTATTATTATTATTATTATTATTATTATTATTATTATTATTGTTATTATTATTATTATTGTTGTTGTTGTTGTTGTTGCTATTATTGTTATTTTTATTTATTTATTTATTTATTTACTTATATGTTTATTTTTTATTTATTTGTTTATTTTGTTATTTATTTATTTATTTACCATATTTTATTGTATTTATTTATTTTATTTTTTTGATTTTTTTACATCCATTGTTTGCTTTCTCTGATATTCCGTTTCATATTTTATAATTTGGACTACGTTTTGGTGCAGATATATTTTATTACAATGATGAGACATCGGAATTGTTACATATTATGTCCCTAGCTGTTTACTCCCGTATAGGACCACCAAGTTAAAGAAATCAAGAACAAATGAATTAACGCCCCCCGTCTATACATGCAACACCGGCGTCTTCCTCGTGTACACAGTTATGTATTCCCCAATCGCAAAGTTTTTATTGTTGAAAAATTGTCAAAAAGAATCCGAAACCGCCCAAGAGTTTAACTCGCAGAAACTATTTAAAAGTCACAATTGTTTAAAATCGGCACAAAACTAGAAAAATTACAGCAACAAGTTGAAGAGCCCACATAAATATTTTAAATCACAGAATGTTTTTCTATCTTAGCCAAAAAAAAATACAAATCACAATAATTAATTATTTAAAAGTATTAATGAAACACACACACGCACTGGGTGTGTGGTCCGGTTTTTTTCTGTAGGTTCAGTCCACGTTCCTAATTTTGCTGCCATTCATAATTCTATGGCTTTATAATTATGATGCTACTGGGATCCAATATTAAAGGAAGTTTTGACGCTGGCAGTAAAAGGGAAATTAAATAAACTGTTTTCCTAATCCTAACATTTACACAACTTGTACGTTAAGGGCAGTGGACAATCATGAAAATCTGTTTAATTAACGAATGCGTACTCTGTTGGTGGATAACTAGTATCTTTTAAGGCAAAAGAAACAACGCAATCAAAGTAAAAACCCAGTAAGAACACTTACCACAACCAGAAATTTCAATGTCATCTAACGCAATGTCTCCGCGAAAATCTGACCCTCTGTATCCAACAAAAACTACCTGAAATTCAAAGCATTAATCTATATGTAGACTGCCGAAACTCGTGTTTAGAATTTAAATGCAAAATTGTTCCCATAGTTTCTAAACATGGTTAAATCCTAACTTAGTACTTAGTACTTAGTAAAAAAAAAAAAAAAAAAAACCTTTAATACTACCACTACATTTGAAGGTGCATCTTAAAATACAAACTGCAGGTTAAGGTGGAACTTATTCCACTATGAAACTGTGAAAGTTCTATCACCAGTTATATCTATTAATGGGATAGTCAAGACGGTAATAATCAGTGAGAGAACCGAGTTGTCTCTTCGGAACCTATAATGATAAGCAAGTTGGTTGTGAATCATTAATATTCAAGCAAATGCTACGGTTGTTTAATGTATATATATAGAATTGGCTTCATTATTAACTAAATGCAAACTATAGATGGCGCTATTTATCTTAAATCATATTTCTCTATTTGCAAGATGTAGGTGATTAATACTGCCATTAACACAGCTGGAATAGTTGAAACAAGCAACAAGGAAATTTTATAAACATATTTTATCAAACTATAAAATTATTTGTATTAAAAGCTTGAAAGAGTAATTTCTAGTAACTAAATATCACCACCAATTTTGTCATTAATAGGCAGATTTTATATCCGAAAAAGCTTTACAAATGCTATGAAAGTGAATAATTTTGTAAAAGAGGGGAAATCAAAGTAGCAAATGACTCAAAAGCATATGTATACATTAGCATTAAATCGCTTTTAGCTGTTTAAGCCTAAAATTTGGATGTACATTATGTTTTGTTTGAAAAACTAATAAATGATCTCATCAAACAATCGTGATGCCATTAAAAAGTCCTTTGGCGTATTGGAAGCCTGGAAGCCAGTGAGGTGATTTAAAAATGAATCAAGGTGAGTGTTTTCGGTCGACAAATACATGACGTGCTGTTCAGTTATAGGCCGAGTAATAATGTATAAGTAGATGGTAATGGAGATAGGTGGACATTACGATATTATAGTCAAGACAAGAAAGTATCAATGAGCAATTATTTCCCTATTCTAGCGATATTTCGTACAAATGATGTAATTGGGTTATGGTGTTTATTTTTTGGATCAAAATAGCATGACGTCCTTTTTTTAATTATCAAATAGGAATTTAAAAGCACACATTATATTCGAATTACATCTTATGAAAATAAAGGATTTCTAATATTACAATAGTTCGGTATACTCAATTCCAAGTTACATGCAAGGAATATTAAATTACTTTATCTAACCTGAAAGTCCGTTTGTGGTGCATAGTTTGACAGAGAAACAAAGAACCATTGAACCCCATGGTCTCCAGATGTAGACCACAGCTCATTATCTCCTCCAACAGCTGTCCTTGCATATACTCTCAATGTTCCCATATCAGTTCCATACATGTGACACCAGAAATTGATGCAAGCTCTGCTACCCACGTTTTGCGGAAATAAAGGGCTTATCAAACGAGCAGCGTCGCCAGCAACTCGGGGGCTACTTGTTTCGGTATATATGTAGTGTCCACCTTTTAAGTAACAATGTAAAAATTAACTCCAAAGTTATCAACGCACAAAATTAGTATTGTAAAAGTTGAAACATACTTTAAAGGCGTCAGTGTTGTATGTTGACGTTGGCCCAAGGTTAGTTTGCTTGGAGAAATGTTTCCCAAGGAAAAGAATGCTAGGAATTAATAAGAAACTTAAGGCTACATGCTCTTTTTGGTTGAACATTTTGGCGGGAAATAACCCCACACACCTATTAAAGTAATCTTTTCCCACAACTAAATATCATAGTCAGGAAATTAATGATGCATCTGGTAGCTTGGATCATAACTTTCATATACTTTAGTTGCAATTATCCCAGAAAATTCTTGATTTGTTTTTACAGAGTCTTGAATTGACGAGGTTTATAATCAAAAAACGTCACTCGGTGTATTTTGAAATTCGAGGCCATAACTCTTCTCAAATTAGCCCCAAATCATAATTTATTATATACACGTATAGCAAACACCAAGGGGAATAATTGGACGTTGTTTGCGGAGCCTAAATTTGATTTTATTTTATTTCACAATATTTCTAGTATGAGAATTTTGACCTGTCAATCCCTTTTCGGATTTCGCATCCGAATTCATTACAATGTGATATTTTGAATAAATAATGAGTACGCTTACCTTTCTGCAACACTTCCCGGTACCATTGCGCATCTGGTGACAGCCAATATTTTGGCTGAAAACAGTCCCTCTATATCATTTTTGAACAAAATTTTTCGAAATTACGTACATGACACGTATATCTTGGCACACCGAGGAAAAGAATCGAGCTATTTACGGTGGGGTAGGCTATTGGAAGCTATTATGGTACCAGGCATGTCAAGCAGATGCATACATAAGGGCGGTATATTCAAATGCTATTGTCTGGATCATTGAGTATCGATCGCGCAAGTAGGCTTATACACGTAGGGGTGTGTTGTCGTTCCCCTGGTTTTGACATAATTACAAGGACGTCTTGCATGACCCAGCGTTTTTATTATATTTATTAGAAAATTAATCGTCGTTTATAACGAGTCCTAAGAGTCATACCAGTTCAAGACATTAAAATTAATTTGTATTAAATGAAAAACAAACAGACAAGTAGAGTCCAATGTCTTACTATGACTGTATTCCTACCAAAATCTGCTTTTCAATACATTAGAAACGTGTTGATATGTATATTTTTGAAAATCGTCAGACATTAACCACAGGTACCGCCGTGGCACAGTGGCATCGTTCACTGTTCAGCATCCATATCGGCAGTGGTTCGAACCCTGGTGTAAATTTAAGTATTTTTTATTCTTTTTACTAATACGCTGTGCCGTTTTTCAAACACGCCCCTGAATGAAATTCATGGGCAAGTACCCTTAACCGTTTTCAATCACAATATTGTTGTTTTTTAGATTGTACTCACTTCCAGTTGTGTGGTCGCCGGACGGGCCTGTGTTAGATGAGTGTGTTCCACCACTATGCCAAGTCCAGTCAAAGTCATCATCAGTTGCTTGAGTGTACCCACAAAGTGGTGGCTTGTCATTGCTAAAAGTACAATTTGCTGCATCTGGTGGATCTGAAAACACAGGGTCAAATGTCAAACTTGCTTGGCTCAAATTGTGTTAAAAACCATTCCAAATCAATAATCTATATAGATTCAGAAAATGAACCACTGAGGCCTACTGACGTTGACCTATTTGAGTTACCTAGCTAACGAAACATCTTAGATTTTGGAATTCTGTACTGTCTTTTTTAAATTGTTGAAATTGTGAGACCACTTTTGTCAAATTCCGAGCACTTCCATGTGTTTGACCCCCATAGAGCCCAAAACATGACACTTCGTAATACGTCCTAGTTAGGGACGCACCATTAGATACCAAGGGGGGGGCTGGGCCGTCTTTTGAAAAACAAAAATTTGTCGCGCCATCTGAGCAAAAAAAAAAAAAACAAATTTGCTCCACCTCAAACTTCATCCAGGGGCTAAAAAAAAATTGCTTCACAGAGGTATTAAAAAAAAATTGTCACGACCCCAACTACCAAGCCCCCCCCCCCCCGTGATATATAATGGTGCGTCCCTTAGTATACACATATTAATACTTAAATGGCGTAAGATCAAAACCACTAATCCCTCCAATTCCCCCTGCTGATCTCCTGTTATAGCGCTATCAACATGGTGTGAAAAGTGTGCCAACAGGTTCCATAATAACATTATTCATAACAATTTTCTATCTACCGGTTTATCATTGGGTGAGATTGGCCAACTGGTAGTAAAATTGGCCAAAGGAAGTAATTATCAGTAATTTGGCCTGGATTTATATCCTTTTTCATAGAGTAGATGGCCTATACTGCTCATATTGGATATGTTGGGATATATTGGTCCCTTTGGCGAACTGGAGACCGCGAACCTACTTTTTTAACATATATAGTAGGCTCACGGTCTCCAGTTTACCGACGGGACCTATAGATTCCACCAGATCCTGAATTTAGAGCACTAAATATTCGTTTTATATCCTTCACCCTGGTGAAAATATTAGAAACGGAACGCCTCTATCATAGGCATAGGAATAGGCATACATGTAGACTAGGCCTACTCAAGGCTATTCTGGCCTTGCTCTGTTTTGATTGAATGTACATGCACGCACACAGTTGAGTGGCTAAAGCTTACCGTGAACATGTTGTAACCGCAGTGAAACAAGTAAGCATGTTCTCTGTTATTAAACCGTCAATATTCAGTTTCTTATCCTGATGTAACGCAGATTATACCATGAAACCGCCGTGATTTAGATGTAGTTCTGTGTTGCTTGTGTTCGTCCAAGCAAAATACACATTGATACCCGGAACCGGTACTGAAATCCCGCTACCACTAAGAAATACGAAGCGGCAACAAGGTTATATGCGCTCAAAATTAAATAGTAGTACTATTTCCTGGGGAAAATACTTCCAATTGTTACCCATTCCCTCATCAATCAGCTTTTGACTGCTTTGCAAAATAGTTTCACTCGTTTAGCCAATTAATGGACGAGAATATATTAATGAAGGATTTACATCAAACTATTTTTGAATCCGTATGATTAAAGGAACATATTGGTATGGTTTGTGTAAGCTCGATAACCTTTTCCCGTCAAAAGCTACTTCAGTTCAGTGGTTATTATAAACTTTTGTGTACCCCCATGAGCTCTGGTAGCAGTGCAGCTCACAAACCACCACCCCCTCACCACCCCATCCCCATCTAAGGGAATCGGGCTCATATACTAAAAAATCTCACATGACAAGTTCTGGTACATCAGAATAGCAATAAGTTTGATGCCTTACAAGGCTGTGATTCGAAGTAAAAATGTTGTAAGCTTGAACACTCACCACAACCATAAATGTCAATATCATCTAACGCAATGTCTCCTTGATAATCTGACCCTCTGAATCCAACAAAAACTACCTGAAACATACAAAACATTTATCCATATGTACCCTGCAAAACAACGTATTTAGAAGCTGAACTCATAAACTTTTCAAAGTTTCTAAACATGTTTAAATCCTAACTTAGCAGCTCAAACTATTCCACAGGTTAAAGCTCTTCCCATGCTCTATGATATGTGAGGGCACAATATGTATATTATTTCATTTCAATAAATTTTAGTTATATCCTAAAAATGTAATGAAAACATTTGTAAATATCTGATGAGAAGGTGCACAGCCTTCTCGGAACAAATTTGTAAGATATGAATAAAATTTAATGAAATGAACTAATCTATCTATATTTTACTTTATTTGCCGCTCCTTTACATTTAACTCCAAATTACAGGTAAAATATGTTATCTTGATTCTATTTAACCTGAAAGTCCATTTGTGGGGCATAGTGTGACAGAGACACAAAGAACCATTGATCTCCATGGTTTCCGGATGTAGACCACAACTCAGTATCTCCTCCAACAGCTGTCCTTGCATATACTCTCATTGTTCCTATATCAGATCCATACATGTGACACCAGAAATTGATGCAAGCTCTGCTGCCCACGTTTCCCGGAAATGGAGGGCTTATCAAACGAGCAGTGTCTCCAGCAACTCTGCCAGTTGCTTCGGTATAGATGTAGTGTCCACCTGTTTTAGTAACAAATGAAAGTTTAAGTCCGACGATTTGGACGATTTAATTAATCGGACATAACTTTTAAACCCAAGCTATTAAAGAAACCAACTAAACGTCTTCTTTTAGCCAAGATATTACTGATTTTATTGCATATAACAGTTGTCTCATAACTTTTTTAGTTTGTTCCTGAGAAATACAATTATATAAATTTGATTGTTACACCCTGTATATTCACAAAATGTCATCTTTTTGGTGCGATATACTTTATTATATGTTATGATCTCTTAATCTGCATGTTCTTTATCCATGAAGTTTTGGTGTGTTTTTTTTGCTTTTTTCTATATGAATGTATGAAATGGGGTGGTTTGTGGGTGTGTTTGTATGTATAAAATTGTTTTATTTGATAAATTATGAAACTTAGGCCATTATGTTAAGGGGGTGTTTGTTTCAGGACTTTTTGGCCTTCTGAGCATCTTCTCATTCAAATGTGTATGTATTGGTGTTGTTGTATTGTTGTATTTTAAATATAAATAAAGCTTGATTATAGTTACACGGATTTTGTGCGCTTTCGAGCGGGAAATGTTGTAGTGGAGAACATACAATCGCAACAGAACGGCAAATATTAATAGAGGCGGAGAACTGGAACCACGGAGTTCGTTACATCGTAAAAACGACGGCCTACGTAGCCTTTGGCATTCGTGTTGCTTTTATGTTGTACTCACCTCCAACATATCCAATTGTGTGGTCGCCGGGCGGGCCAGTGTCGGATGATGGTGTACTACCACATTGCCAAGTCCAGTCAAAGTCATCATCAGTTGCTTGAGTGTAACCACAAAGTGTTGGAGTGTCGTCGCTAAAAGTGCAGCTTGATGGATCTGGTGGAGCTGAAACAGAGGGACCAATTTCAAACTTACTCAAATTGTGTTTAAAACATTCCAAATTGTTCCCCCACTCATAAGGGCTCAGAAAATGTGCCATTGAGGCCTATTGACCTCGACCCATTTTCGCCATCTAACAGGTTTCATAAAATGAGTAGGTTGCACTATCTGCGATATCTAGTTAGTATGACACAAAGCAAAGGGCCACGAGCTATATAGAATTCCATAGGATTCACTAGAATTTATATTCATTTATCTACTGAACTTGACATCGAAGATAGTAAAAAAATCTTTAAAAAAGCCCTTGAATTTGAAGAACAGTTTGTATCCATTATTACGAAAATCGGAGCAACATTAATAGCTGTATAACATGCCAATTAAACTTGGACCTGCTGAATTTCATAACTTTGTAACTATATGCCTTAAGTGCAAATATGTAACGAATTGTTGCAACTGAGGTATTCGGGGTCATACACTAAAAATATCACATGGCAAGTACTATTGAAAAAGTTGGAGGACATCTCCCATTCACCCGTGTGTGATGAATTGACTACGTAATAATCACATACTGAAGAATATAGGCCAACTGCACTTTCGAAATCTTGCTAAACAAATGTATTTAGCCCAAAATATCACAATTAATATTGCTTTGAATATGTTATCGTCATATTTCATCAAAAAAACAACAACAAACAAACAAAAACAAAAAAAAGAACAAAAAGCATTTCACTGTTTCGTAGAGATGTACAGAAGGCTGTGGATGGCGGTATGATACCATGTATACTACAGTCTTTCGTGAAATATCAGACTCACTCGATAGTATCGATCATAAGGTATATTCAAACCACATTTGGACACCATCCGGGTATGTTCCCTTCATGTACCATGCAATATTCATAAATATTGAATATAATGCCCATATTCGGCAAACAGGCCAATGGTGCCCCAATTGTATTGGCTGTGGACCACAGCTAGCCTGATTCCCTCGGCCCCGATATCGAAACATGTCAATACATTCATCGTTGTAACACCTCACCGCATAAAGTATAAAAAGCCACCATCTTTCCATTTTATTCCTCGACAAAAATGAGAGTTTAGACTTTCTTGTGGCAATCCGATTCTTAGTCTCACTCCCAGACCTCATGGTCTGTTGCGAACGACAAGTGTTAGGACTGACAGAAATCGGCTGTGAAGGAGACTAGCCAATAGTAGGAAACTCTTTTGAAATGTCGGTCGAACAGATTGTATTCAATCACAACTCCTATTGTTTTGGGACAATACGCTATAGATTCAGTATAACTGACAGGCAAAAGACAATGGAAATTGTAATGATTCGTGCGAATACTGCCAGACGTCAGAAGTACCCGACTGTACATAATGTAAACGCATAAGTAGAAATTGACACGAGTGACATGAGAGATTATCCTGGTTATATCATGCGAGGGCTAGTGATATTGTTCCTTTATATTGATTGATCGATAGATGTTCTTTTTAGGGACAGTTGGGCTAGGTTTTTATTTTTGACGTAGGGAGGAGTGGCTGTGGACGGCGAGATGTAAACGGGGTGATGATGTCACAGCTCACTACAGTTTGTCGCTCTGTCTATAGCAACTTGTTGTAATGTATTTATACATTAGCAGCACTAAATTTGATGTCTTACAAGCTTGCGATTCAAAGTAACAATATTATAACATTGAACACTTACTGCAACCAACAATTTCAATGTCATCTAACGCAATGTCTCCGTGAAAAGACGACCCTATGATTCCAACAAAAACTACCTGAAATATTGAAAGCATCAATATGTTGAGAAGTTGCGATATACGATGTCTTATTTACATATATTACTAAAAATTATTTGCATTACCGCATGAAACTCATTTACATAAATATTGAGTACTCTCAAGTCTCATCAAGCAAATTAATCCTTTGGAAGATTCTGAAGTGTTTGAAGTGTAACTACCCCCTCCCCCTCCATGTCAATTTGAGGTAATGGTTATATTGTTAAATTTTGTTTTAATTGCAAATATTTGTAATATTGACTCAAGCCTACTTTTGTAAATAAAAAGCAACGATAGAGGGCGCTTTTTAAAACCATGGCCTCCAAAATGCCGTTTAGGGACTAAAATGTGTTACAAAAAGCTTTTTAAGATATTGCCGTTGCTTTTGTGCAATTTCGTACAGCAATTGGGTTCCATATTATTCCAATTCGTCATGCTATTTAATTGAAAGGTGCTGCTAGAGGGCGGTTTACAAAATGAATTTTTGTTTTCTCAACCAGATAAGGCTGGAAATATGCATTACTTGTATATACACAATATCTTCTATCTTAAATGCATAAAACTCTTGTCAGTGTCCAGATAAAAAAAAATGATTGAATGTAAATGGTTTTGAATGAGAGGTTAATAGTGCACTTCATTTACTTCGGGATACGACCCCAAAGAAAAAGTAATATAATATTCCATCATCCATTTTAGGTTGATTGTCATAATTCAGTATCAAAGTTACGTAATGTTACTATGTCAACGGGATCACGCTCTTGAGTAATGAACCACGATCAAAACAATCACCACACAAAGTATATGGCACTCGAAGGCATACCAAAATAGCGTGATCTGGTAACCAAGAGGATTACGTAACCACTTCGATGCTGAATTTAGCTGCACTGCTCGAGTCCGCTGGTGCATGCACCACCAATATAATGCGTGATGTTGAAGAAAACCTTCTATGGGCCTATGGAACATTTACTCATTAACAGTTGCATCAACTCGCTAAAGACATCATAAATGCAGAAAGAAATGTCTTCTGTCAACTTTTTCTGGCAATGCTAGGATGTCAGGTCAGCTGCATAGATGGGTAATTAATAAGTATGTTAGTTGGACCCTTGATGGGCATTGACCAACTGCTGCATAGTCCCGAAGACCCTCTCCAACATTGTAATATGGGGTGGTGGTGGGGGATGGGGAAGGATGGGATACAGCGCAGAGTTGGTACTTCAAATACATGGCAGACTTGATTCACTAGTAATGACAAAAAAAAAAAAAAAACTGGTTTAGCTTGTTTTCACTGGGCCATGCTGACATGTCATATGCAACAATACATTTACATGCCTCACTCTACTTGAACAATATTACCTTTTTTTAACATAAAAGGCACCTTATGTTGGTCTTTGACATGGCAGCATATATTTCAATAGATTTATAACTTCAGATATTTCTTTTCATGTATATAACATGTACAAGTTTTGCTAAAAGAAAGTACAATTTTCGAACAACCGACATTTTCCACAAGTCAACTTTCTAAACTGCCCGTCCAAAAGACGAGTGGAATCGGACTTTCACTTTCGAATAAATTCAATTAAACCTAAATTTCCTTTATCTTAGAGTCAAACTTATTGTTAAATTTAATGTATTGGACATTTTAACTGTTATGCAAAAATAATCTGATGTGATTTTAAGAGGAAGCTTAAAAACTTAACTTTCAATAAGCTTATATGATTTATTGATTTATTGGTAATACGTGTCAATATCTTCAACGTACTCATCAGTAACGGTGGTCATTTACTGTGTAGGTATCTGACACTCCACACATGTATATACGAGACTAGTAGTTTGCCCTCTCAGTTTTCATTATGGTAGATAAATAAACGGCCGTGGGTACTTAAAGACATTCCGTTCATGTAAAATATACAATTTTCTCCATGTATAGTTACAAACGACGCAATTGGGTTTTGTTTGTTTGGATGAAAATAACATAAACGTAATTAGATTATATAATATGTTTAGATAAAATAAAATCCAAGAAACATTTAAGGTATATTACTTAGCTAACCTGAAAGTCCGTTTTGGGGGCATAGTGTGACAGAGACACAGATAACCATGGATCCCCATGGTTTCCGGATATAGACCACAACTCAGTATCACCTCCAGCAGCTGTCCGTGCATATACTTTTAATGTTCCCATACCAGATCCATACATGTGACACCAGAAGTTAATGCAAGCTCTTCTGCCCACGTTTCCCGGAATTAAAGGACTTATCAAACGAGCAGTTTCGCCAGCAGATCTACCACTTGCTTCAGTATAGATGTAGAGTCCACCTGTCCAAGTAACAATGGTAAAATGAACTCCAAAGTTAACAACACACAGCATAAGTATTGTGTAACCATACTGAAACTCAGTTGAAAGAGCATTTCAGTGAAAATATATGATGATGTCAGTGTTGCTTGCTAACGTTAACCCACAGTTAATTTGCTTGGAGAAATGTTTCTCAAAGAAAAAGGGAATTAATAAGAAACTTAATAGTACTCGATCACAGCTCTGAATCTGAGTCTGACCATTTTTTTTTTTTTTGCATAAAATCAAAGAAGGTGCAATGATGATGTTTGGGCCCTGAGAGTATTTTAGCTGTAGCATCCATGTATATTTACTAATCAGAGTTTATCCCCAGAATATAATTAAATGTCTGGAAGTGGAAAAGGGACGTGCAAAAACCTGGCTCTGCCAAAACACATTTATTCCCTATCTTTGAACAAATAGTTAAGTGTTTTTGTTTTGTTTTTTTGTATTGCTTTTACAACAAGCATGAACCTACTCATCAATTCATAAAGCATTAACCCTGTCACTACAAAATACTACTTGATATATTCAAGTGATAGATATGCACGCTTTTGCTGGCCAGACCAGCCCAAGACCAGTGGCAAAGTGTCGCCGACCTAGTGCTTGGGTTCGCACCCCTCCCCCCGAGCAAACAACTTTTTCTTTGTTTTCTCTCTTTATTCTTCCTTTTTCCCTTTCCCGTGGCCAAAAAGCCCTGGGGCGTTAAGGTTAGTTATGGCAGAAAATTGTGTATAGAAGGCTCCGCATGTCCACTTATATTAACGAAACTCAATGGATTAATAATTATTCTCAAAAGTAAATTAATCTTATGTTCTTGATAAATAATGATGTCTGAGGATGGGTAACGTGTACTGCCCAGAACAGGTAAATAGTGCGGTTATAACAAAATACACGTCTGTAATAACCTTCTGACTCTACATTTTTATTACACTACTGTTAACAGAATAAAGTGCATTACAGCACACAGGATCTGAATATTTTATAAGGACAATGTTATAGCTACACGTTTTTGTGCGTTTTCGAGCCGTTTTACTGTTGGGATGTAGTGTTAATTTCGTCGCAGCGACAAACACAACTCCAAATTATATTGATTTCAGCTGGACGGAATACATGTAGACCCGGGCATGTGGCTATTCTAAATGCTGTGTGAATACGATAACCTGACATTTGCGATATTTTAATACTAATAATAGGTTGTACTCACTTCCAGTTGTGTGGTCGCCAGACGGGCCAGTGTCGGATGATGATGTACCACCGCTATGCCAAGTCCAGTCAAAGTCATCATCAGTTGCTTGAGTGTATCCACAAAGTGGTGGATTGCTAAAAGTGCAGATTGCTGGGGCTGAAAGACAAAATTATTTTGAACATGTTAAAGGGGTATTGTATTGTTATTCATCTCTACTTACTTGAAATAAAAGTTCAGATTTTTTTAACACCGGACACCTCTTACTACATAACAATAATAATAATAATAATAATAATAATAATAATAATAATAATAATAATAATAATAATAATAATAATAATAATAATAATAATAATAAATGCAACATTAGTTTACCCAATTCGAAAGAAGAAAATCCACTTTGTGGCTACATAGGGTCCCGCGCATCAGTTTTGAACAAAGGTGCCAGCCCACATGCCTGGCTACATAATATTTGTGTGCAGATTCATTGTTCATGGCATAGATACCGGGTGTCCCAAAAAAGCGGCCCCTCATTGCACCATCTTTTTCTCCTATTTTAGAAAAGTTGATCAAGTATATGTTGGTCTGTAAAGAAGCCTTTACTCGTTAGCTTTAATAATCCGAAACAAATATTTCAATCGGCTTATAACTTCTGAAGATATGCCCTTTAAAAGAAATGTATCCGTTTTTCACTCTATCCACGGAGGAGGCTTGGCTACTTCAAAGATTGAAAAGTGCATATACCATGCATGAATATAAAACATTCCTCGATGATAACTTTATAAAATAACAACTTTATTTTCGGGAATGGGCTTTACCGATGGGTCATGGGTTATGGATTTTGTTAAGTGTCATTAATGTGGGCGAAATTGATGTGGGATGGGACTTCTTTTGCTATACTTGCAATCACTTATGTTTTTCTCGGTTATTTTATGCCTTTTTGTTTTATTATGTTTCTTACTTTCTTACTTTATTGTTTCTTGCTTTCTTTTTATTGACAACATAAGTCATTTCTCTTCTTGGAATAAAAGGTAGCCCTGAAAAGGGCTGTTTAGTTTGTCTTTGGTTCTTTTTAATTGAGTTTACTGTGCTGCTCTGCCCTCTACCTGGTTGCCTCATTGACGAATACAGGTTTCAGCCCTAGTCCTCATTGCATCAATTGCGTTGCGTACCAACCTTGTCCGCCGGATACTTGCGAATATAGCAGTAATACGTTTGCAAAGATTTTGCCACAAATGAAGAAATCAAGTGGTGTGAGGTCTGGTGATCTTGCAGGCCACTCCACAGCATGATCCATCCCAACCACTTTGTTTGCTATCCGTGGACAGAGTGAAAACGGATACTTGTCTTTAAAAGGGCATATCTTCAAAAGTTGTGAGCTGATTGAAATAATTGTTTTGGTTTATCAAAGCTAACAATTAAAGGCTTCTTTACATACCAAAATATATTTGATTAACTTTTCAGAACTAGGCGAAAAAGAGGGCGCAGTGACGGGCTTCTTTTTTTGGGACACCCTGTACATGGCTTCCAATATGTCTTATGGAAAACACTAATTTGTTTTGTACATGGGTCGTGGAAAGATCATCTAAAACACCAATTTATGTCGCCGAGTGCACCAATGTACACACTATTTGGCTTCTATTGGTCAATATTGAATAGAATAATAACAGCTACAAACACAGGTAACATCATCTAATAACATAACCGGCAAGAAAAGCACAGAAACGTAGACAGACATAGAATGACATTCAATCCAGATAATGACGCCGAAAGCAATAAAAACATACAGAATGGCGTTCAAGTACATTATGTTAAAAACCAGCAAATGCTGCAGAATGACAAATAAGCACAGCGAAAGCCATAGAAATACATAAAATGACGTAGAATGACGTTCAAGTTGGATAAAGCAACATAAGCACAGAGAAAGCCGGATTATACAGATCCAGTAAGCCATACAATTATGCAGAACGCCACAGATGCACGAAAGAACGTCTTACAGAATTAAGTTTAAGAACACTAGACGCCAGACAATGCCACTTAGGCACAGAAACACAGAGCAAGCCAAGCCATAGAAAGACGGAGAATGCTGTTCAAGTACGTTAAAAGGACGCAAAAAGCCAAAGAAAGGATGACGGTAAATTAAATATGCTAAAAGCAAGAGAATATCACAGAAAGCCATTTAACACAATTAATGCAGGTGAACGACACAAAAACACAGTTTAAGCCGCAATTGTGGAAATCAGACCGGATGGTAATTAGAATACAGCATAAGAAAGATGAACATGGACATTGTACCAGGAAAATCTGAATATGATTTTGTACCTGATTTCGTTGTCATTGATAAATCCGTTGTCGTAGATGACCCAGTGGTACCCAATTCCTCTGTTGTAATGGATGATTCTGTCGTATCCACCATTTGCATTGTAGTTGGCCCTAAATTACGAAACAAGCAATAACATTATACTGTTAACATTTTTCTTTTTGTACAATTCTAGTGATGTTTTACCAGTACAGTAGTGGTTTCAACAGACTGAAAACCCATCGCATCTGACTTTTTCCTTTTATAGGCAACATGAAATGCCGTAGAGGGCGTGGTGAGTTGGTCAAAGATATTATTGAGGAAATGTGCACACTTGTCTTTATTAAGAGTGTATTTTACTTTTCGGTGTATCCAATCGGCTACATTTTAGCCATCTAGTGGTCGTGTCACCTTCTCAGATTGATGGACGGATAAAGGCAGTGGTCGATGATAGCTGATATGTGGATATCTGTGATAAATGATTTTCGGCTGGCAGGTATGGCTTAGTTTCAAGTTTCTCCAACTTATTTCGGTCTTCTATGAAAAGACGGCTGGTTTCTCCAATATATGTACCAGCATATTCCCCGTAGGGGATTTCATAGACCGCTTCAGCTTGAGAAGAGAGAAGTTTGTCCTTATGATGAACAAAAATGACGGACCGAAACAGGTCCTAAAAACATAGTTAATGCTGGTTTGTGTAAATATCTTTTTTTAATTTTTTTTTTTTTTTAAAACATCAGGACCTACTAGACTTTTAAAAAAAGAATCAAAGTGCGGTGGTACATCTGCATAAAGGAAAATGACCACTGCCTATAATAATGATGCATGTACTATTGGATATATCTTTTGTTTGCATTAAGTTGAATGATCTTGCAAGTTGCGAGTACTGCAGCGATTTTGAACAGCCAGTGTTTGTATTTACATTTCTATGTTTTATCTGTGTGCTGTTTAGTCAAAGTTAAGGTAAATGTTAATGTAAATCAGTATATCTTGTAGATATATGCATGTAGTTTCAATAATAATATTGATTTGATTTAAAATAATTTTGAAGCAACCACTGTGAGACGTCAATATCGTACTTCAGAAAATACACAAATTTGAAAAAAAAAGAACCACCTTGAACGATGTTTTAACTACAAACGTAATTGGATTTTCTTACACCATCCCCCTAATGAAAATACTTTCTATTATTATAGGACTTCATCGACGTTTTGGGTTGTTCCATAATATAAATTGTTCGGATTATATTTATGTACCTGACTCAGTTGTCATCGACAAATCCGTAATCAAAGATGACTCAGTGGTACCTAGTTCCTTTGGTGTAGTGATTGATTCTGCCGTAGCCGCCGCTTTTGTTGTTGTTGGACCTAAACAGTGACATTTTAAAACAAGTCAAAAGAAAGTATCATTGTATTGATAGTGAAAACCAATATTTGTTGGCAATGTCAAACTGTTCCACTGCTGTTGATTTCTTCCATTTTCACATCAATCCACGCGAGCCTTTACTCACCTGCTATACTATCTACTCATTATGCATGCAAATATCGAAATTTCCACAAATTTTCACGACATTGCACTTGATAATGGGGGTAGACGAAGTGAGGATGACGTTGCGTGTGTGGAATTTAGGGAAGACATTGTCATCATAATTAATTAATTAATTAATTAATCAAAGTAATTAATTTTGTAATAGCCTCTATATTTAGATAATATCATATAATTTATATAATAATAATGTATAATACGACTACATACTTATCATGGGGTCATGACTGACGAACTCTGCACGGCTTAAAAAGCTTACATGTAATGATGTAGGCCTATTTTAATATATATCTTGCACGCAAAGTCCCCCTTATGATGTGATGGACTGCTGCATCACAAATAACAGACGCCTAGAAACCAAAACGATTCAATAGACACATTCCAGTATTTACCTCCTTCTGCACAAGTTACGCCTTGGAATCCTGTCTGACATTTACATGTAAAATACGAATTATGTGAGGTACAAACGCCGTTGTTCAGACACGGGGTGCTGCTACACGGATCAAAATCTAACAAAAATGATAAATATTGTATTCGTATCTTGGAATATTTTTTATATACATGCATTGTGTGTTTGTATCTGTCAGCTTGCCGTGACATTGAAAAAAAAAACATGCAAAATCGACGGCACCCATTAACGACCGCCCACCATACAATCCTCCCCCTCTCCTGTGTGTGTTTGCCGCCAACCGAGGACAGTGTGTGTATTGCTATCGAACTGCGGACGTGTGTATCGTGTTTTCATTGCCTAACCGTGGACCAAAATGTTTTTGTGTATGATACGAAACGGAATTTCATCCATCAACTGCTGACTGTAGTTTTTTATACGTATGGTCCACGGTTTTAAGCAAATATCATTATCATGCATTCGTGGTCTTTTGCAGCAGTTTTAGAATGAAAACTGTCCTATGTTAGAGGTAAGTCCGCAATTTAAGGTGAAAAGCGCGTGTGTGAACATAAATACCATTGTCATAAATATATAAATTTAATTATCTTGATTTAGGATTTTCTGAAAAAATATTGTTAATAATTAATCGTAAAAAATAAAGTTAATACAGCAGCTAAAGCATCTTACATTGTATCTCACACAATTGGCCTGTATAGCCTACAGGGCAAGAACAGACTGAAGTCGTCCTCTGATCAAATGTTAAGAATGCATTGTAACACACACCGCCACTCTGACAAGACAAGGGATCCGAACTACAGACATCAAGAGTAGGAACGAAATCTGTTGACGAAGGAGGCGAAAAGTAATTAACATAGTGTCGTTTAAAATATAACAGGAGCGTAATAACAACATTTATTTATGGTTAGACTATTATTTAAACAGACTGCTCAATCTCAAACAGGGGTAGCGTATAAAGTCAGAAGTACGTATGAACCTTCTCGAATAGGAGTCGTTACTTTGAGTGGCACGCCATAAGGCGATCTTCAGACGACACAGCGGAGAAAAATTGGCTGGATCACCATCCATTTCGAACGGAGGAATATACAAAATATATTATTATTATTATTAAACAGCATTTATGAAGCGCCTTATCAATGAGATCAAGGCGCTGTACAAAGAGACTTTAAAATTACATCTTAAATTACAACTTACATTACACATACTAAAAACATTGCATACACTGTTAAGCAACAATTAAATATATACACATGCAAAAAACATAAATAAACAGGTGATAAGCTCACTATCAAGAGGCAAGTAGAAAATTAACATGATGGAAAAAGATGGGTTTTGAGCGATTTCTTGAATCTATGGATGGAAGGGAGTTGGCGGATGTGAATGGGCAGAGAGTTCCAAAGGCGCGGTGCAGCTGCCGTGAAGGCTTTGTCCCCAAGTGTTCGTTTTGTGCGTGGTATGGCGAGACGTAACTTGTCGTCACCAGATCTCAAATTCTCTCTAGATGGAACATAAGGAATGAGATACTCGGTGAGATAAGACGGCAGTAGTCCATGGATACCTTTATAAGCCAGCAGCATGAGTTTGAAAACTATCCGGGATTCAAGAGGCAGCCAATGGAGTTCTCTGAGCAATGGAGCTGATGAATGTCTCCTATCCAATCTAAACACAATCCGCGCCGCCCTATTTTGCAGAGATTGAAGTTTCTTCAGATCTTTGGATGTGATGCCATACATCATAGCATTTGAATAGTCAAGTCTGGATAAAATCAGTGAGCGGACAAGTTTGTGGCAGCTATCAACAGTGATGTACCGACGGATCCTGTAGATGTTACGGAGGTGGAAATTGATGGACTTCGCCGTGTGTTTCACATGTCCTGTCATTGACATCGTCTGATCAAAGACAACACCAAGGTTTTTGATAACAAGAGATTGCAATATAGTGCTGCCACCAATATTAATGCAGATGTCCTTGATATATTTGATGTTATAGTTAGACGATGCTATAAAGAACTCGGTTTTTTCACTGTTAAGTTTGAGCTTATTTCTAGTCATCCAATCACTGATTTCATTAATACAAGAAGAGAGTTTGTCAATGGCAAATTTGATATCACTTTCGGATTTAGCATTAAACGGTAAATAAAGCTGCACATCATCGGCATACATATGGTACTTGATCTTGTACTTCTGAATGATAGCACCAAGACAACATGTATACAAAACGAAGAAGAGCGGGCCAACCACAGAGCCCTGTGGAATCCCATAATGGAGAGCGTGATTGCTAGATGAAGCATCTCCGACGGATACGCGAAAAGAACGATTTTGAAGATAAGATGATATCCATGCCAAGGCTGTGCCACATATTCCATAGGTGTGCTTAAGCCGATTCAATAGGATGGCATGGTCTACCGTATCGAATGCGGCGGATAAATCGAGTAATACAACCGCAACAGCATTATTTTCGTCCATAGATCTTAGTATATCAGTTCTAACACGAAGGAGAGCAGTTTCTGTGCAATGCAGTTCTCTGTACGCGGATTGGAATGGTTCTAGGAGGCTGTGGGAATTGAGATGGTCTTTAATCTGGCTACACACGACCTTCTCCATTAACTTAGACACATAGCTTATATTTGACACTGGGCGGAAATTCTTTAAAACCTCTTTGTCGAGGGAAGGCTTCTTCAAGAGGGGGGATACAATCGCCTCACGGAGCTTAGATGGAAAGACACCTGTACTTAAAGACACATTAATTATAGATGTTAACGGTTTACACAACAATTCAACGTTCTCTTTAAACAACCACAGAGGAATGGTATCTAAAGCACATGATTTGGGTGGCATAGATGATATGATTTTACACACCTCTTCAACAGTGACCTGGTTAAATGAAGACAAAGAAACATTTTTGCTTAAAAGATTCTGACAGTACTCTAAAGGTTTGCAATCTGGAAGAGCACTAGGTACACTATCAAGATCCTGCCTGATTTTAGAAACCTTTTCAACAAAGAATATGGCAAATGAATTGCACATTTCATTCAAATTATCAAAGTCAGGAAGTTGTTTAGTAACATTGTTCAAGAGTTTGTTCAGAGTCACAAACATGTTCTTATTGCTTGAATTCTCAAGTTGTTCTTGATAATAGTTTTCCTTGGCATGTTGTATGAGTTTACTAGTAACCTTAGTTTGTTCAACATAGTCATCATGATCACATTGGTTCTTACTTTTTAACCACTTTCTTTCACATTGTCTACGTTTACGTCTAGCATCTCTGATTGTTTCATCAAACCAGGGCGACGTGGGCTTGATACTGCGAGCACGCTTCCGCGGAGGTGCATGGGTGTTCAACACACTTAGAATAGAAGAGTCAAACTTCCCAAGCATCTCCTCAGCAGAGTCCTCACCAAAGTCCAGGTCGCTCAAACTTGATGCAAGGTCATTAGCAAATGAAACACTATCAATCCTCTTTATATTTCTAACATTACTTGAAACTTTCATAGGTTGGGGTTTCTCACAATTTATTGCACAGTTAATAAGTTCATGATCAGATCCTAGCGTTGGCAAGACTTGGCACTTAGTTACAAGATTTTCTTCATTGCGAGATATGATCAGGTCCAAAGTGTGTCCGTCCTTATGAGTAGACTGATGAACATGCTGTTGGAAACCATTTTCAGCGAGTGATTCTAGGAATCGAGCAGAATCAGGTTTGGATGGGAGGTCGACATGGATGTTAAAGTCGCCTAATAGTAAAGTCTTTACAGAGCCATGCTAATTTCGTTGATGAATGCATCGAACTCCTCAAGAAATTGCGGCACTTTAAGACCATTTTCTTTCGACGGAGGGGGGCGATCCACTAGGATAAGTCTAATGCCAAGTTTCTTAATTATGACAGATGCATGTTCAAAAGATGGCGTATCAATGTCAGTTGGAGCTTTTTGAATATTAAGATTAGACTTGTATATGATCCCAATGCCACCATGCGGATCGAGTTTCCTAGGGAAATTCATGAATGAATACCCTTGTGGGAGCAATTCCCCAATCACAACACGGTCATTCTCAGCTAGCCATGTTTCTGTAATTACAAATACATCCGCATCATTGTCTACTATGTTGTCGAAAATTTGAATAGTTTTGTTGCATGCAGATCTTGCATTCCATAAGCGAAGATTAAGAAGTTTTTCATTGTGTTTGGGCAAACCGCGTAAGTTGTTCAAGTTCAAACCAGTCTGGCCAGTGATGTTGGGTTCGACTCGCACGTTCTGAATAACAGGGATTGAATAAATCTGTTGTTTCTGACTTTTTCGTCCCTTTCCTCTCTTCTTCCAGCGTTTATTCTTAACTTTACGGCTGGGTGGTTTGGTTCGTTCATGAAAAGGGCATGATCGCTTGAGTATATTCAAATCAGCAAGATGCGTGCATAGGTTCTCAGTCATACCACAATCAATGTATAATTCAGTACCGGGTGGAGATGTTCTAAATGAAAGCAAATAATCACGGCTGTAACTAATACGCTCAATATTGCTCTTTGTATTATTCTCATGATGATTGTCGATCGATTCAGTGGTATTGATCAACAAACCAGTAAAGTTACTACGTGTTCTATGTGTACGTACCCATTCAACGCTAACATCCAGTAAATATAGTACAGAAATCGTCCACAAAATATGGAAAATGAAGAACGATATCTCGGCAACACAAACATTTTGACGTTCCATGCACATAAAACAGTCCACAGTAAAAATAATGTACACTAAAATGCAGTAAAAACGGCGAAAATCGGTTAAAATTAGACCGACGATGCAGGAGCGACCTGACGGTGCTGGCATCAATCGAAGTGATATATAGTCATACCATTTTCTCCATCGTGTCGTCTGATGATCGCCTTATTTCGTGAAGTTGGAGGTTTATACTTTTTTATACTCTCCTCCTTTTTGGGATTGAGCACTCTGTTCTAAAGATAGTCTAACCGTGAACAATTGTACAAGTTTTGTACTACCTAGTTATAAGACCAATTATTGGAAATGTCTTTTGTCCGCTTGCGAAATGGCGATATGTGGTAACTTCAAATGGAAGGGGATGAAGTTCACGTATAAGTGGCTACTTTTAACAGAGCTAGCAGTATCCTAAATTATGAGAAGAGTATAGCAGCTGCAAATATTTTTCAATAAACCATGTCATAAGTTGCGTCTCGTATGCAAGGAGTAAAGTTGAGGAGAATGACATTGGAAGTAGGGGGAAAATTATGTGCCCCCCCCCCCCCACCCTATCCACTGACATAGCGGGCACTTTATAAGAGGGTCTGGAAAGGGTGTGGTGTGAGGTGGGTGTGTCATGGGTAGGGGGCAAGAAAACGCTCCTGGAAACTTACAAGAGGGCAAAATATTGACAAAATGTTAAATATCGGGGCTGCCAACATACCACAGAGGGGCAAAATGCTTCTCACCAGTTGGCAGTTGCCTCTTTGCCGCCCCTGTATACGCCACTGCATTTTACATATTGAATGCTGGCCGCCGTAATATTTTACATTTTTGCCAATTTTCGTCAAATGCTTCCCCTTGAAAGTCGCCCCTTCCAATATAGCCTCTGGAAATAAAAACCCTGGCAATGCCATTGGGAAGGGGAATAAGGAGTGTGAGTGGGGTACTATATAGTAGAGAGTAAGGTATGAGAGAACAAGAATAGATGGGTGGGGAGGCAGTGGCTATAAGGGGGAAGTGACACAGGAGAGGAAGGAAGAGGGAATGGGAGAGAGGTGAACGAAAGAAAGAATGTGAAGACCTGAGCGCAAGAAGACCGTAAGTCCACTTGGCCCCTCAACATGTATACACAAAAGTTTCGTATAGTTTGGTAATGTTTTATACATGTCCAGGGGCCAAAACAAATCTTTCACAACTTCTCATATTGTTTTCACCCTGGAACATGTATTAAACATTATAAAACCCTACGAAACTATACGCAACTTTAGTGTATCGTACATGTTGAGGGACCAAGTGGACTTACGGTGTTCTTGCACTCAGGTCTTCGTGTGTATTTTATTACGCTGTGTTTAATAACCTTTATGGAATAATCAATGCCTACTTTTTCATATAATTATTTAATTGAAACATAAAGCTACTTTAAAATAACATGATAATGATATTTGCGCTAGTTCCTGACATAATCCACACTTGTTATCACCTACCGAATGCATTTATGTCTAGTTAAATTAAGCGCCTAAAGTCTTTATGACCCACTTAGAAAAATAGAGAAATTTTGCTGCAGTCACTTGCACTTCTGCTCGCTTATTGATACGCATGTCCCAAGTTTAAACGTCAACACGTTGTTGGTGGGGGTAACCAGTTAAACGTTTACGTTAAAGTAAATCAGAGATCAAGAAAAGCAGATTATGTGAAGTTGGCGTAGAGGTCTAGGTAAGTTTGCAAACACCCTTTCGTAAAGTCTCTCTTATCATTTTACCCTTTCAATGACCACTTTTAATTTACATTAAAAGCATCTTGCTTACTTGTTTGTTGTGAACATAATGGTCCAGTAAAGCCGGGTGTACACACGCATACGTACTCGCTAAGTCCTTGATTACCGCATGAGGCACTTTCGTAACATGTAGCGCCATTCTGACATGGAAGGCTCTGACATGCGCTAACAATACCTTGGGTACCTGTGAAAAATTGATTTTACAAAAAGTACATTTTGGTTTTTGATGCTTCGTAATGGTATATTTTATCTCATTATATGACATTTTTTGTTGTAATATTACCAAAATGCATCCGCTTGGCATCGGTCTTTATTATAGTCTCAGGTCAAGCTATGTTGAGGTTTTGATCATTTGTCATCTAAATCATCTAGTTTACCAGATGTTGGTGACGTTTCAGTGTGACAGTTCTAAATATTTTTACGAGAAATATCCGCCATAGAATTCCATAGAAAACCATGCAATAAATAATTAGTGGTATTTAACATATAGCCAATTACAACACTTTCTGACGTTGAGCCAAAGTCGTCCGATGTTGCTTAGCCGAAAAGGGGTCCAATCTTCGCCCGATGTTGGTTAATTCATATTTGGCACAACGTTGGAACGCCAGTATCTTTTGCCAACATCGGCAGAACAACATTGGGCCAACGTTGGCTTGATGTTGCTTAGCCGATAATGGGTCCAGCATCAGCAGAGCCAAATTAGGACAACACTGTCTTGCCGACACCGATGGTGACGACCATTACCAACGGTGTCCCAACATTGTATTGCTGACTGCTGGTAGTATTAATACAGCTATAAGGTATTTCTGTAACACATAAACGATGGTGTAAGTGTTAAATAGATTCTTACAAGTGCGACTTACCGATTGCTGTTCCACAATCTCGTCCTGCCCATCCTGACCTACAGATGCACACGTATGAACCGATATGCTGTGAGACACAGGAACCGCCGTTCAAACAAGGGAAATTATTACACAAATTTAGGTTGGTCGTACGTGCTGTATATAAAACAAATCGTTATATATAGTTTTTGTATGCTTATTATTATGTTTCAGGTTATCTTTTATTTCCACCAAAAATTAATGGTAAATCTTACTCACCAACGTAGTTATTGAAATTCTTATTTGGACGAATCGCGCCTAAGTGCGATAAATGAATTCGGCAGAAAGGCGAATCGTATACTTATCATGTTGATGTACACTATTGTATAACGGAAAACACTGAATTTTCTATGTTACATGTCCTATACTAATATCAACGTATAGCTGTAGGTATCTTCTATTCAGTGATACCAAAAATAAGTACAAACATTCCCCACATGATATTGCTGTGGTTTAATAATGTGAGTGCGCGCCCGTGAAATTGGAAAATCCCTGAAAATCATACGCAAAATATAGGCCAATATTGTTATTTTTGCCTTAAAATCCGCGGGTTTTTGCTAAATATTACAGGGATGACTATTTGTAACTTAAGTTAAGTCTACATAGCCTTAGGACAACCAGTAATTACTACACAAAAGCCCCAAATCAAGAATGCGTGCTATAGTTTACACGTAGTTGAATGCGTATTCGACCTCTCTCTGCGCAGTGGTAGAGACATTTTGGATACAGCACAAAGCCGAATAGCCGTTAAAACGCGTTTTGAGGGATTATACCGATTATTTCAGAACATGCAGGTATTGCCAATAATTTGTGTACATTCACTTCTGTAAAATACATTTCAAATGAGTGCTCACGGATGTTCTTAATTTTAGCAGGACCAATGGAATGGTACCAAGATTTTCAAACGCCGTTTACTCAGAACAGCAATTTTGCGTATGCGGCACTCTGCCGTGTTCATAACGAAATGAATGATGATAGATTATATCCGCCTATAACTAAATGGTGCAATACCTGGGTATACCGGGGGAGCACCCTCACCGTCACATTCCCATCTCAACACACCTCACTAACACCCCACATACCCCATCAACCCCCACCCCACATACACACACCCACTACACACAAAAACAACTCATCTTACACACAATCAACACCTGCCCACCCACTATACACGCCGTCTTAATAATCCAATCCGTTGTGTTAACACACTCCACACATTCCAGCTGTTGAGACATTTTAGTGTAGTTTAGTTATGTTAATCAGTCCAATCGGTAAGGTATTTAACTCCGGTACAGTTGTGTTTGCGATACGAGTTTTCGCTCTAGCACAGCTTTTAGTTATTCTCGTTAAATAATTAAGCCCACTTGAGATACCCCAGACGAGGACCAAACTACTTATTGTCAGGTTTAAAACCCACATAGGAACTGATCCTGGCTGCTGATCCATAATTGCTTATTATGGGCATTACAAATCAATGCACAGTCTTACTTCATTCGGATTCCCAACGTACGTGTATGCTAACTCACCTTACGTAATTAACGCAGAGTTACATTGCATATGTTACGGTAGATTAAGTTCAATCTAGTCAACCAGATTTTTCCAACATACCTTGGAGCACCCGATGTTGCGGGCAGTGACACTGACCTTCAGCTGCGTTGTGATGTTATACGGTTTTCATTAACCTTTAACTTTTTAACTAAACCAATGTATTAAATGCACACAACTATCTCGGTTTTGGTACAAACGTACCCTCAACCACCAACCACAACTTACCAATCTCACAGTTGACTCCAGTGAATCCGTTGGTGCACTGACACTGGTATGAGTAACAGTTAGTACTAGGTGAACATGTACCTCCATTTTGGCATGGACAGAGATTGCAAGGATTGGCTAGAGCTGTAAAGTATGGTAAATGAATATTACGTATTGTATTTTTGTATAATATGCTGTTTGTCGCCTGTTCGAGTTTGAATGCCTTCGCAGAATTTGCGGGAACCCGTGTATTTCCCATGGTTGTGATCGCCAAAAGTTTATAAGCAATAAGAAAAACAGGAACACTAAGCTACCAAACATAGCCCGTATAATATTATTGAAACAATTCTTACGAATGTCACAGAACGGTCCCGTGAAACATCCAGAGCAATGGCATTGGTAGTCGCGACATGTGCCTTGCGGGCTCACACACGTTGCACCATTTTGACATCTATGGTTGAAACAAGCATTGATTCCTGCAAATAATGAAATAATTCAGTATCTAGCTATCACTGAATTTCTATATACATGTAAACAAAAGACAATGGACGAATATAGATTGTACACTCATCCAATGGATAATCAATCTTTTAAATGTTATGGAGATAAAGGAAAGGTTATTACTGGATGCTCTGAGACCCGCATACGACGTATCATATTTACTCGCCGTACATAGTTAAATAGAAATAGAAAAAAGTTCAATATGCGTGTTATCGTTCGATATTGGGCTTTTGCATCAAAAGGCAATTAAACATTAAAAATGCGCATCCAGCAGTTGCTTGAGAGAGGACACCTTACGCACTGCATCATGGAAAAAAAACCGACATTCAATGCCCTCGTTATACAAGTACAAAACGGGAAAATATGTCATTATGTGTTTCAATGGCAATGCTACACGTGAATGCACACTAAAACAGCAATTTGCAATAGTAGATCCATTTATATCTATTGATCACACACGGAATCATTTATGTAACTCTTTTCAACATTCGCTTGAAAATCCAATGGTGGCTACAACGATGATTTCGATTCTGGAGGTCAAACATTGCACTGTCAAGAGCAACCGCTAGCGGCGCAGCTTATAGTGGCTCGCATGATTCGTTTGTCCAGGCGTACACGTAGATTTAAAACATTGACGTAAGAAATATCTAAACTTACGGTTTTCACAGAAACGTCCATAGAAGCAAGGTGGACAGCTACAGTAGGCTTGACTACATGAATTAGGGAAAGGTGTACATTGGCCTCCGTTCTGACATGCGATATTGGCACAACCGCTATTATCTGAAATATGTAACAACTTTTCATGGTATGTTTAAGTAGATATCCACGAAAAAAGGTTTATTCCCAAAGTTTTAATTGATTGCGATTTTGATTTTGCGAATTATGCATGAATATGTATATAACATTACTACAATGGCCACTGTGTTGTAATTTTCGTACTGTTAACGGAGCATAAATAATAATGTCATGATATTTTTGCTAAGCGAATAAATCTGCATGAATGTTTTGGTACAAAAACATTATAAAGTCAGAGGTTTTAAAAGACAATCTTAAACTTCATTTGCGTAAAGTGGGGGATAAACCTATGGATCATAAAATGCTCCATTAAAACTAGTGAAGGCATATTTAAGCTATTTGACAAACGGTCAATGTATATATATTAGATATAGTGATTGAGGTAAAGAATAAAATGGAGAACAAGTAACATGGTTAAACAAGTACCTAATTAGCAAAATGGACACTTAAACTTAATACGTGTATCATTGTACAGCTAACTTACCAATTTCACAACTTTGTCCCGTGTAACAGGCCTGACACAGGCAGACATAATGGCCACTTCCTCTGGGGCTCAATGCACACGTTCCACCATTAACACATGGCTTGTTTGGACTACATGAAAATCCTGAGCAAAAAATAAAAATATATATGTTATGTCTACGACGAAAATTCCTTAATCACAGTTTTGCCATAGAAAGTCCTTGCTTCATTAAAACATGTACGAATGTGACATAATAGACCCACGGTTTTTTTTCGGGTTGGACGATCAAGCTAGACGAATATAATCAGGCCGTGTTCTTTACATCATCGTCCCCTGGAATCACTGAAGAATGAAAAGGTCACATTCATAAACCAGATAATTGCGATGAGCGCCATGACTGCCCGCCGAGAGAATCGATCTCTTAAATTGCCGGTACTCGATGCTCTAGGTATGATTGGCACTAACTTCTAGTTCAGTTACGATCAATGTAATCTGTAACCAAAGTATTGACCACTTGGGCAAAGAACTTGAAATTGGCCACCGCAAATTGTTGTTAGAAAGCACGATCGA
The DNA here is from genome assembly GCF_039555335.1 of Amphiura filiformis. Lineage (NCBI taxonomy): Eukaryota > Metazoa > Echinodermata > Ophiuroidea > Amphilepidida > Amphiuridae > Amphiura > Amphiura filiformis. The sequence goes on from NC_092637.1 coordinate 57,807,130, forward strand.
TCTCTGACATGCTTCTTCCGTCCAGGCCGTTGGGGTAGCTAAGCTCTATCGGGTCTAAAACGCAACAGTCTCTAAATAAGCAAAGCAAACTTTTAGTTTCAATATCACTAGAACTGCTAGTCAAAATAACCGCTGTGCGTAAAGGGGCATCTGCAATTTAACATACTCTTTACTGTTGTTACCTAAATATGAATATTTTGGTATGTTGCCTGTTGTAAAGATGCCTGCTGTATCAGCTTACAGTTTGAAGACCATTGGCTATTGCGTTCAATATGCATATGCATATGTTAATAATATAGCACACAGCTGTACATTGTACAACATCAGACTTTATCACTGACACATTTTGTGGAGATACAAATGAAGAACATTTTCTATTCATAGTCTTACCCTGTGGTGGTCTGGTTGTTACAGGTATGAGTGTGTTTCCTTCCTCTCCTACAAGATTGTAGCGAGTATTGGTATTCTTTGTACCAGGACGTGGAGTCGCTTTGTTCGCAATTGTAGCAAAGATGTCTGTTGCTCCGGACAGATTTATCTTCACAATATTAGGAAGTCAAAATAAAAATAAATAAATAAATAAATAAATAAATAAATAAATAAATAAATAAATAAATAAATAAATAAATAAATAAATAAATATGCATATAAATCAATTTACTTTTCTTCTATCTTTATGTATATGTTAATCCTGACGAATAAATTTATAAACATTTGAACATTGCATTAAATTCAATTACATGAGATTTCTATAATGGCGTGTTATTAAACTGCATATTTTATAAAAGAACGATAGATTATCTTAACAATAGATAATTGCATTGCAAATTTGCAATACCTTAAGGGAAGGGGTATGAACGTTTGGACAGTATTTATTTTGGGACATTAGAGCACATCAGACATATCGAATTGCATTCTGAATACGAAGAATGTCATTCTGATATCAAATAATTTTGATATTTTGAAATTCGCAATTTAATACACATTTTATGGCAAATCATTAAAAATTGATAGTTTTGATATTGAACAGTACTTGAAGTAAACTTTATAAATCTGATGATTTATACTTAAAGTGTATGTAGGTGGGATGAAAAGCCGATGATCAATTGAAAATTTTGACCTTTCGTATTGAAGATATGGATTTTTCCCCAAAACACCAAAAAAATAGATCTTTTGGGAAAAAAATCCATATCTTCAATATGAAAAGTCAAAATTTTCAATTGACCGTCGGCTTTTCCACCCTGCTACATACACTTTAAGAATATATCATTAGATTTATATAATTTACTTCGAGGACTGTTATATATCAAAATTTGAAAAATATCAAATTTTTATAATTTGTCATAAAATTTGTATTATATCGTGATTTTCAAAAATGAAAATTATTTGATATCAGAAAGACATGCTTCGTATTCAGAATGCAATTCGATAGGTCTGAGGTGCTCTCATGTCCCACAAAAAATACTGTCGAAACGCAATAAACGCTCATTTTAGATCCCTTAATAGATTAATTAGATTACTACCGTCGATTGCATTGCATTGCACTATACATTACAACGCATAACACCCCAGCAATCACAAAAGGTTAGAAAATGTTGCCAAAACACGTTTAAATGTCGGGTTGTAAAATGTTCTAACATAGTGTTATATAAGCGTTGACGAAATATTTGGCAAAATGTTTTAATGAAAATATTTTACAATAACATTTTGTTGTAATGTATACTCATACAAAACTTTTTAAAAACGATTTCATGACCTTTTTTACCAAAACCAAAACCCAAAATATAACCCTTTTAAAACGTTTAAGAAATGTTTTGTGTTTGCTGAGATTGTAATACAGTATTAAATACAACACCTCACTTTTCATGGCATCCTATTATTCATTTAAACTGAGAGGACTAATCAATAGCACTGTTCTTCCGAGCCTGAACAAATTTTGAGCACAAATGGGCATAAAATTGCAGAACCTGTTTGAACTTGTTTGTGCCATGTGCAAGGTTTTTGTTGTAAACCGAAGTCATCTTTTGTAACCCGTGGTGTAAAATTAGTTCGCATAATCTAGCTTCTTATGAAAAGTATAAATACAATAAATACCTCATTGTTTTTTACAAGATTAAAAATGCATTGGCAGGATACTAGACAATAATATGACTTAACAAGGAATTTTAAACTCTTTAAAATACCGAGGGTTCAGAAAACCGTAACTCATTATGTCCAGCTAGCACAAAATGAGCATAAAGTTGGTTCATTGCCTTGATCTTCAAACATCAATAATATTTCCTCCACAATGTCTTTTGTTTTCTACTGAATTTTGTCATGACTAATGGACTGTATATTTAATCTGCCCTTGCGGCTTTATGCTAATTTGGAGGTGCTTGTGAGTGGACACTTTCTGGCTTTGAACCCTCGATATATATTTTCGGGTTTTGAGAGAACAGGTCACATTATATAATTTCCCACAAATGAAAACAAAAATGTTTCTTTTGTGTGAGTGTATAAATACCTGGCCGTTGAAGTCGATGAAAACTTGATCGTAACGTTGTGCTGGACTAGTCTCTAACATCCAGTCGTAAAGTGCTGCATTTGGATTGCGTATTTTTGTTGACAAATATGCATTAGCTCCCTTTAAAAAACATAATATTAAAACCACATAATATATTTTTACTATAATTGAAGACCGAATTAAAAGGACAAGTTTGCGTCTGACGTCAGGGCAAAGGCGTGGCTTGATTGGTTACTGACCTGTACAGTTCGGCATTTTTGATCTGGTTGGCAGGAGGTAATACGCAAACTAATCTTTTTGATTCGGTCTTCAATTATATCATGTATATGTACAAATATATCCAAGTTTTGATGACATGTGTACATATCATTCCCAGTACCCTTTAGAAAGTGTATCCGACTACAGTAATTAGTGAGGTATTTGTGATGCTAGGAATAAAATACCTGACTAGATCCAACCTTTAGTCATTCTCAGATATTATATATAAAAATAAAGTGTCTACTTTTAAGTTACTGCTTTGCTTCGTCAACTACGGATTTTACTCACAGCAAATATCTTGAACATTAAGCTTGTTGATTAAAAACTTGTTAGTATAAAAGTCTACTTAAATATAAGTAGACAATATTAAAAGGTTTGATTCAACAAGCCTACAGTTCACAATAGTTGCTGTGAGAAAAACTCGCAGTTGACAAAGCAAGCACGTTAATAGTGGATAATTTAACTATAGTCACTTCAAGATTAGCACTTGACGCACTTTTGCTTGTTTTTCCGCAGATCTTAATGGAATTGAGCGACAAAGCAAAATTGCCCGGGATTTGTGCATAACTTGGGTGTATGTATCGACAAAATTATTCTTCTTCTTCTTATTATTATTATTATTATTATTATTATTATTATTATTATTATTATTATTATTATTATTTGTCATTCATTTAAATATGTACACCCATAAAATTCTCTCCATTGTCTCGTTCATATTTGTTATACCTCACCAGACGATGTTTCTAGTTTCAGTGTCATCATCTTCGTCGGTGGGATTGGATACGAGGCATAACGAACTGCGTTCAAATCCAATTGTCCTTCAATTGGCATGTCAACGGGAATTTCTACCGGAACTATGGGTGGGACAAAAATGAAATTGAACAATTAAAAAGACAAACAAACAGGCAAACAATTAAGCAAACTAACAAATAAGAAACAAATTAAATTGTCTGCAAATGAGACTACATACTAATTAAACAAAGAAGTCTTCTTTTACCAACACTTGCCGAAAAAGACGGTATTAACTCATTTAACCGTACTTTGCTTGGCCAATTTATGCATGGTATCCACCGTTAAGATTGGAAACTAAAAATCATCCTCTGATGGTCATCAGATGGAACTGAATACCCATCTGGGTCATGATACTAATTGTGCATGGCTGTATAATAAACAGGCAAACTGGTCATGTCATGGACAAAATAAAGGAAACATCGCTTTGTGAACTTAAAAGCGGTCAAAAACAAGAAGAATTCTATGGGACCTGATATCTATAAATACTAGTAGGAAAAAGTTACGCATCATCCAATCCTCTAGATGGATTGCGTATTCTATAACAGTAATTATGAGGTTTTGTTATTGTCATGGACCACCCGTATCTTGTGCCTTCTTCCAGACACTCGGTTCTAACGAAATTCGACGATTGAAGAGCTCGCGGTGATAAGGAGAGGGCACTAGTACCTAGGTCAAAAGAGGACTTATGTGACAATAAGGCAGACTAAAAAAAGAGTACCTACACAGTACAAATGCTATTACTGCATCATATCAATTTGTAAGCGCTCTTTTAGCAAAGTCATAGTTCATTGAATTTACAACTGTATGACAAAACAGGCGAAAATAGTAACTTTTTGCACAATATTTTCAATTTAAAGAGAATTGGTCATTCCTCATTCTAGTGACGCTAGTGTATGGACATAAAATTTTACAACTATTGTAAGGAACACTTGAGGTTTTGACTTTTAAAACTTGGATAGGTAGTTTTCAACATATTTACCACATTAGCCTTGCTATAAGATTGAATTGCGTTATATGTTGACCTAGTGACGAAAAGTGTTTTAGGGGGAAGTGTTTGCTTTCGTTTGATATATATATATATATATAAAATCTGATTGGATGAAGGGAACACTTCCGGTTTCGACAAACACAAATCAAAGAGGCCCATTTTTCAGCTAGAAGCTCCACAGCTCTCACAATGCTATGCACTCTACCGTGTAGTGTAACCAAATACTGTGGTGGAGACATTCACTGCTTGTTGTTCTCTGCTAGGAAGCTCTTGGACGAAAATGGCGCCAATATGAAAATAATGGTAGTGTACATTACACCTTGGGGACATTATTCTGGTGGTTATTTATTTAAAATAACATACTGTTTCATCGGCACGGTCCTCAATTTGTTATATCAGAACTTCATCACTTCAGACATTTACCACATATCACAGATAAAACAATGGGTACTTTTACCGTTAAAAATAACATAAACTGTTGTTAAGATTGAACAAACTTTGGGTAAGAATACAAAACGTTGTAACAGTGTACCTCTACAAGCAGCTGTTCCTATTAGAGCCTTTAAATTTGCAATCACGTCAAAATTATCTGCCGTAAAGGTGAATTGTGCGTCAGGATCGTTTGCTATTTCGTTCAATTCCCCTTGGTCATAACTTGCTACCCCAATAGCAAACATGGTGATCATAGAATTGCGAGCGTCATTTGCCGGACCCAAGACCTGATCATGTGATTGCCCATCGGTGATTATGACCGCAACACGAGGTATGTTCAACGATCTCGGGCGAGCCCCGCGTGATGGTCCAAACAAAGTATTAGTCATAAGATATATGGCATCGCCAGTATTTGTACTTCCATCTTGGTATCTAGAATTTAAAAACAAATCGAACACTGTTATAAGCCAAGCTGTGGCAAGAACTGACTTAAACAAATAGCTCCTAATGTACTGCAGTTTATATAAAAACAAACTCTTTAAGGGATCTGGAATGAGCGTTTTGAGCGTTTCGACAGTATTTTTGTGGGACATATCGAATTGCATTCTGAATACAAAGAATGTCTTTCTGATATCAAATAGTTTTCATTTTTTGAAATTCACGATATAATACAAATTGTATGACAAATTATTAAAGTTTGATATTTTTCACATTTTTGATAATTATATAACAGTCCTCGAAGTAAATTGTATAAATATAATGATATATTATTAAAGTGTATGTAGTTGGGATGAAAAGCCGACGATCAGTTGAAAATTTTGACCTTTCATATTTTGAGAAAATATTTCAAAACTTCATCTTTTTTCGTTGAAGCACATGGCTAGGACGCAGAGCAATAAGAAAATAACAAACCGTATAGCTGTAAGTGCTGCTTGCACATCCGATTTGGTGCTATAGTCATTGAAATCAAACTCAATCACAGGGGAGCCCGCATACTGGATCACTCCAACCCTCGTCCTATTACGACCGATGTTAAATCCATCAACAACTCGCATTACAAAGTTTTTAGCTGTTTCAAAATTGATGACATCAATGCTTCCAGAACCGTCAATTACAAAAGCCAAGTCAATTCCTTCCACGGCGCACTCTGTTATTTATCAAAAGAAACTAATTAAAAGGGTCAAATTAATTTTATAATATATTGTGAAGAGATTTAGACATGTGTTTAAAAGTTGCAGCGTAGTAATGCACCTGTCAACTGCAACCAAATGCAATTGTATATTGATATGGCCTATACATGTAAGCCCTATCAGTATACGATATTACCAGTTTATTATCCAGCATTTTTTCGACAATTCATGCCTCATAAAAATATTTGAAAGATATAAACAAGCATGCATAACAATAGTGTTTGCACAACAAAGTCAGAGGGATACCCCGTCCCGTCACATTGCCACTGTAAAGCATGAAAATGCATGATAAAAGTGGAGTGTTGGATGCGTACTGTAGACCATTAGGCCTATAAAATAAACGCCGTGTCAGACAAAATTCTTTGAACATGGCAAAAGTTCCAAGTCAGCAAAAACATCTGAATCCAGCGACTCTAATATCTTCATCAGGATGCGTACTGTAGACCATTAGGCCTATAAAATAAAGGCCGTGTCAGACACAATTCTTTGAACATGGCAAAAGTTCCAAGTCAGCAAAAACATCTGAATCCAGCGACTCTAATATCTTCATCAGGATGCGTACTGTAGACCATTAGGCCTATAAAATAAAGGCCGTGTCAGACACAATTCTTTGAACATGGCAAAAGTTCCAAGTCAGCAAAAACATCTGAATCCAGCGACTCTAATATCTTCATCAGGATGCGTACTGTAGACCATTAGGCCTATAAAATAAAGGCCGTGTCAGACACAATTCTTTGAACATGGCAAAAGTTCCAAGTCAGCAAAAACATCTGAATCCAGCGACTCTAATATCTTCATCAGGATGCGTACTGTAGACCATTAGGCCTATAAAATAAAGGCCGTGTCAGACACAATTCTTTGAACATGGCAAAAGTTCCAAGTCAGCAAAAACATCTGAATCCAGCGACTCTAATATCTTCATCAGGATGCGTACTGTAGACCATTAGGCCTATACAATAAAGGCCGTGTCAGACACAATTCTTTGAACATGGCAAAAGTTCCAAGTCAGCAAAAACATCTGAATCCAGCGACTCTAATATCTTCATCAGGATGCGTACTGTAGACCATTAGGCCTATAAAATAAAGGCCGTGTCAGACACAATTCTTTGAACATGGCAAAAGTTCCAAGTCAGCAAAACATCTGAATCCAGCGACTCTAATGTCTTCATCAGTGTTCGAGCTCAACATCATATTATATAGTTGAATTAACAGCCGGATGATCTACAGTATAATAGCTACGATCTACCCTAGGATATGACGAAACCTCGGAAACATTACTCCATTGAAGACATACCTGCCGAATTTTGAATCTGCATGACAAGATCGCCGCGATATTAACACCAAAAGATCTAGGCCTATATCGGATGTCCAGGGCAGGGACCTTGGACCGTGGAATACCCCGAGTATGCATGGGTTTGTATCACATATTTGCCCCGTGTAGCCGGGGAGTGGCTCAAGATTTTGACCAGGAGGGTCCGGGACTAGTTAAGTTAGTTGTTTACCCGGGACTTTTAAACCCCAAATCCCCGGCCCACGACCCGGCCATCACCGGGTACCCAGGGAAATTAGGGTAATGTGATCTCTATGCAAATAAATGTCATAAACTATCTACAGCCTGTTTTGTCTGCCCTCTTAATTAAAAGAACTTGGGTCTGGAAACTCACGTTCCAGGCTGGAAAATGTCCAATATGGTTTAAAACAATTTAAAGCAAAAACATTGAAAAGTATACTCAAGTAACCACGAATTGTCGAATAAGTATTCAATATAATTTATATCCGAAAAGTAAGAAGGGTTGGTTAAATTAACAAAGTTTGTTAATATATGTCTTTGGAAACGTGTTTAGCTCGTGTTCAAAATATCGATTAAAAACAACTGCATTTCGGTCATATAACTATTAATGCGTTTTTTGATAAAAACAACTGAATACAGCGAAGAGTTTCTCCTGAACTTAACCACTTTTACCTTGAACTACGCACGCCTCCACTCTGTCAATAAAATCTTGTTCTGTTCCGTTACCAGCGGTATTGTAGTGTAGTTTCCAGTAAGCTGCTTGACCTACTATATCAGCACTATTAGGTATTGCCTGCAAACGACAAGTTACATAATATTATTATATTTCACCAATCGTTTCCGTGAGCTGCTTGACCTGCTGCATCAGCTCTATTAGATATGGCTGCAAACGATAAGAAATTCATTACGCTACTGACTCCTGAAATAATGTGTAATATTTCACAAATCGTTTCCAGAAGCTACTTGACCTGCTATATAAGCACTATTAGGTATTGCCTGTAAACGACAAGAAAAGCATTACGCTACTGACTTCTAAAACAATGTGCCATATTTCACCAATCGTTTCCAGTAAACTGCTTGACCTGCTATATAAGCTCTATAAAGTATTGCCTGTAATCGACAAAAAAAACTTACGCTACTGTCTCCTTTAGCAATGTGTCATATTTTACCAGCGTTTTACAATATTTCAATAAGTGGTAATATTTTGAATCAGCATGACAATGCATTCAAAACAGAACTAAAAACAAGCCCAGTGTTGTTTACTTTATTACCTTCATTGCACATACTAAATCGGTTCACTTCTTTAGATAGCTATTGATATTTTCAGAACATTATTTCAAAACTTCGTTGAAGATTATAAGCAGCGGGCAAATCATTAAGAAATTCTTCTGGATGGCTTCGGTTCACAGAGGAATACTATCCATGCCGATGAGTGAACCTGCTATAAGTTTGTAATACAGCAATAAGCAATATTTGAACCGGAAGATAATTAGCCCATTACTCAGAATAGCAATTTGGCAAACTATCAAGGTATCATTAGCAAAATTATCCAAATCTTGAAAAGTATTGATGCTATTTATATAATTTTTGTATCATTTTAAAGCTTATGGTCTAGTACTTACATTTTTATTCAAATCATGATATGTCAAAATTGGTTTTGCCAGAACGGGTCAGAAAAAAAACAACAAATGTTTGGTACTGTATATTTTTCTCAAACCCTGGTGTTAAACCTTGGTGTGAAGTTGCACCATTTTTCAATTCCGACCACCAACTTTGTCAAAATTAACTCGCGAATGTACCCATGGATGGATGATTTTGCACGCCACAATAGAAATATCGATTATTTCTACTGCTTATATTAGAAAAGCAGTACTGAGTTTAACATTTTGGCAGTCGCAAGTACAAAAGGCTGAACATAAAACGGACATTCTGTTAGACTAACACGATCTCTCGAATAGAGTTAGGAGAAATCATTCTTTAACGAACGCCAAAAAGTTAAAGTTAATAAAAACCAAAATACACAAATTCATGCCTAATTTTAACCACCATGTTTTTATCCGACAATACTGAAAAAAAAAATTAACCGAGCATAACGAAACGAATTTGGGGAAAACCTTCTGTTAATAAAATATAAAATACTATGCTGAGCCACCAGCCTTGGTGGCTCACGCTCCAGTAATTTCAGATGATTGAGCTCAGTAATACATAAAATAATGTCTTCCAATTCATGAAAACAAATAGATAACCAGCTTATCGGATTAAAAGCTTAGAGGGAAAGTCTTGCTGCTCAGCGAGTGTTTGTAATTATCAGAAGGTTTTCTCCAAATTCATTCTCTAATGGAAAATGAATTACAAATCAAAAAGGTGACTATCTTAATTGTGCTGATTTGTCCGATGCATCGACCGACTTTTTGCAGAACTATGCATAACAAAGGATGATGGTCAGTGCGTTGTGAGTGTTTACGTATTGGCGTACATACTTGTGGTTTGTTAGACAAAAAGAGTCTCGCTGCAATAGCAGAGTACAGAGGCTTGCGTATATCACTCCATTGTACTCTAGGCCAGTCGATTCCAAAAGCCTGTTGTATCTGGACATATTTGGCGACAAGTCCTGGATGTGAAACTGTATCTTTGGTGTCTTCAAATCCGATGCGGTCAACCTAAAATTGTAAAATTAATAAATCAAGTAGTGACTGAACACAAAATAAGAAATATCATCATATCAATCTTACTATTACAATTTTCCTTTTTTTTTTTTCTTTTTTTTTTTTTTTTTGATTATATTTTTTTAACTGCAACTTGTTTTTATTTCCAAAACTTCGAGACATTAAACTTGAACTATAAATTCGTTCCAAAACTCTGCAACTATTTTACAGGAATTCTTTTTCATATTCCTCCAGAATATGAATTAGGCGTTAACCTACGACTAAACAGTATTTTGTTAACCTATATATAGGTAATACTAAAATTCACATTCCATGCGTCAGAAACCTTCTGCTATTACTTTTCATTCTTATTTTGTGTATCCGTCTTTACGCAGCTAAGATAGCATTAATAGCGATGTAATAAACCTTATAAAGGTAATTAGATCACATGGTGATACAATGGGTCAATAATGGTCATCCGCGGGTGCACTATGTTCCTCAGGTATATTAGTCATGGATCTTACCTGCCATATGCCACCGTCATACCCAGCACGGTATGTGTTAGGATGGGTGCCATCCTTCGATTCCACACAAGCGATTCGTCTGAGGAAGTCATTATCTTTTGGGAATATGCCACTCTGGACAACGACATCTACTGCTGCTTGGGTGACATCTTTACCCTTCGTGTTAGGTTTTCTGGTTAAATCTTGCTGGCCCCTGGCAGTCGTAACGATTACTAGCAACACTGCTGTAATTGCTGTAAAAGAAAGGGAAAACTTAAAAATCGGTTAAAATCGGTTTTTGTTGTTCTTCTTGTCTGTTTGTTTGATTGTTTGCATGTTTGTTCGGGTGTTTTGTATTTTACTTTATTTTTTGTGTGTGTGGCAGCCTTTTGGTCCTTGTATTATTATATTTGTAAACATATTGCCATAGGCTTTCTGTAATCCATGTCGTGCTATTTAATTGAAAGGTCCTGCTTGAGGACGATTTACAAAGTGGAACTCGAATAACCATTTAAAATAATTGATATTGTAATTCTATTTCTTGTTCTCAATCAGTCATAGACTTGAATTACAAGTCATCAACATATTTGAGCGCAAGTTTGTTGGTATCATTTATTATAGCAGCATCATTTGCCAGGGCAAGGAAAATGGTTGGGCTATCCAGAGTGCCCTGTGAGACCCCTCCCGTGAGTTCATTCCAGTCTGATAATTTATTCTGATATCTTAAACATTGGACTATGTTAGACAAAAAAACTGCTTATTCATTGTAGGAATGCAGGTCTAGCACCCATTTTAGCAACTTTGGTATGGCAAAGTTATGATCTACGCGATCAAACGCTTTACTGAAATCAGTAATAATAATACGAGTCATGCTTTTTGGTTGATCTGCATGCTTTTTAATGTTGTTCATAATTTTGTCTAAATAATGAGATGTGGATCTTCCTTTACGGTTCCCAAATTTTTAATGATAAATTTGCAGTGCAATGTCATTCATTAAGCAGTCTGTGATAAAAGATTCTGCCACTTTGGCAAAATGATCTGTTAATGAAACATGTCTGAGTTGATTCCATATATATAGGTGGGTAGGTATGGGCACCATAATTGCTCCCAAAAACAAAACATGAAACGTACATGAAACAAACTTTCTTTATGCCTAATACACATTATAAATACCAACATTCTCCATGCCAATGTATCAATGTTTTTCCTGGATTTCTTATATAGAAATTATAATTAAGATAGCAAGTAAACGGTTGGTTATATGAAATTGAGTGTATATAAAAAAAAGTAAAAAATAGTCAATTTATTCAATGGCCTAAATTGCTTTGCCTTCAGCCGAGCTTCGTGAAATACATTATGTTGTATTGAGTTTTACAGTCCACCGATTGAGAAAAATTGGCCAATTAGCAAGCATAGGGTTAAAATTTGTATAGAAATATTGTGATAGTCTAACTGTCAAAACAAGTTTATTTGATTGATTATGTCGAATAACTGTTTGCAAAAATCAAGATGTTAACTGGAGTATTATGCTGAATTTACACTCCATCGCTGGGAGATGAGCGATTGGTATTTGATTGATGAGGTAGGGCGCTTTTCCTATTGCCACAAAAAGCGCTGCACCTTATTGGTTAAAAACCACCAATCGCTATCGCTCAGTGGTGTAGTATAAATTCAGCTTTACTCCCAAGGAAAATAACTGGTAATTGAATTGTGGAAGTTGTCCCAAAGTCAATACCGTGGTTGAAAGCACATAATAAATCATGTCATGAGTACAAAGAAGATACGGAGACTATTAAAACTGTCCACGTCCAACTTCTTTTCATGTTGAATATCAGAAAGCCTCTCGTAATTCGGGTGAAAGTTGAAAGTTCTGTCAACACCAAACTTCTTTTCATGTTGAAAGTCAAAAAGTCTCTCCTAATATGGGTAAAAGTTGAAAGTTCTGCTGACAATTAATATATCTTTTCTTTATCAGTTGCACAAATAGAGGCAATCATCCAACCGTAAAAAGATTTGGGCATTTATCCAGAGGATATTTTTGATATCAGCTATGTAGGCTATATAATAATTATGTAGAAAGTCATTTATTCCTCCGGAACAAAGTCGTTCTATTTTCCTTTCCTCCAAATTTATTACCCGACATCATATCATGGAATCATTTCCTCGATTGTGATTTAATAGGTGCAGTGGTCCCATCCCCTCCCACCCCCATTTTCTGCACCATTGTTTGTAAAATTGTTACATAATAGATAGACCTATAGACTAATATGTATCAATTTTGCTGATTTTAATTGGGACAGAAAATAGGGCTCGGATTTCAAAGTACTAAGGCTACGATTAAAAAAAAATCAAATCGGCAGGTGTAAAAGAATATTATGATTACTGATTGCTGATTATCAGTAACTGATTACTGATTGACCAGTAACTGATTACTGATTGTTCAGTAACTGACCACTGATTGTTTAGTAGATGATTACTGAATGGTTAGCTGATTACTGATAAGTCATGAGCTGATTATTGAATGTATTGCAAACTGAAACTTTTTGAATGACTTGTTTAAAGGTACATTTGTAACTTTGGAGTTAATCTGATTTTAAAGTAACATTAAATGAATTGGTAATTAATTGACTGATTTTTCAACACTTCAAAATCATTTGATATTTTGTATTGTGGTAATATTTTTTACTACGGCCATACACGGTAAGGTACAGTAGCGTACCGCGAGTCATCATATTGGGTGACACCGACCATGATTGGTGGGTGTTGGGGTAGGCACAAGTAATATTTCGGCAATTTTCCCATGTGATTTTCCAAAATTTCAAATCAGTTGGGCCCCTATGACGCCTCCTTGCCAGTAATCAGCTAATCATTCAATAGTCAGCTACTGAAAAAAAATTGTAATCAGCTACTGAAAGATCAGCAATCAGTGGTCGGGGATTGGTCAATCAGTAATCAGCTATTGATCAATCAGTTATCATTGGTCAGTGATCAGCAATTAATAATCAGTGACCAGTCTTGCAAACCTGTAGAAGTCATACATGTATAACTTCCAAGGTTACATGTAGTTTATACTTAAAGGCCTATTCAATGATTTGATGAGTGGATCAGACAAATTCACATATTTTAGTACATTTGTTAGTGTTATAGATGTGCTAACATAGCATGTTAGTGCTGAAAGCTGAAAGTGTCTATTAGAGACAAAAACAGACATTTCAGATGAATTTGTAACTTCTCTGTTAAAAGTAGAAATACGTGCATTTTAATGTCGCTTCAAGTTAGTCAATATTGTTGTTTGTTTTGTTTTGTTTTGTTGTTGTATGTTTGTATTATTACCATTTTTTTTTTCATTTTAGACCTAATGACAATTTTAATGTCGTATCTTTAACTTTTAGGCAAGTTATAAACATTTTTATATTTTTTTTACACTTTATTTGGAATAACTGAATAATCCTTTAAGAAACCACCGAGGGGAATTCCCTACATGGGCCCGGATTTCATAGGTCTATTGTTCTCGTAAACACAAAGTCGGGGTCTGTAATCGTTGTAAATCGTAGCATCAATCATGTTGATTCTAACTTATACATTATATTGAATTATCGGTTTCAGATTGTAGTGTTGTGGTCGAATATTTATATATTTTTATTTGTAGGCTACCATGTTGAGGCCAATCACTAAAATGACCCGATTCCCAGTTTTGAGTAAAACTATTGCTATAATTGGGTTCACCGCCCTTGTTCGTGAGCGTGTACACTCAGCGCCTTTTTAAACTTTACGCACAATTCGATCCTACGGCAATCGAAATACGCACGTACGTCGTTACCGAACTTGAGGTGACCCAAATTATTCATCGGTTTGCTTATTTGAAGTAAAAACGTGTATTGAGATAGCTGAAAAACCACTAAGTCAATACTGGGCCAGTTTGTGGTCATTTTATGCTGATTCCATATATGGTAATGACATGTACAGTTCTTTAACTTTTGAAGTTTTAAAGAGACTTTAATGTTATTTTGGATTAGGCGAGCTAATGGTGATACCAACCGCCACCCACATTTAATCATGAATATATAAAATGAATAGCCTATTCATTTTTGATATTTTACATAACTATTTTATATAATTAAAAAGCTAAAAAGCTCAATATAGTAACTAAAAACAAGACGTATTGATTATACTTATATATCATGAAAATCGTTTTGGCAATCACCTTATGAGAACCAACGTTTATTAAATCACTGATTGCATAACCAGATTGCCCTAAATTTGATAAAAAGTAATGGAATTGTGCGAAGGTACAATAAAAGTTAACCCAGGTCTACATACAATTAAAGACAGGAGCGTTATCGGGCATATGGTACTCTTTTTGAGAAGGATTGGTAATAAAGACGCCTACATACACAACAGAGGTGCGAAGTGCGACACACCCTTTATCTAAATCGACAAAAGATCAGTTTTGTCTGCAAAATATAGCAAATTGGGCCAAAAATGTAAAAATTTTAGATAAATGCAGGCGCGTGCCTGGGGGCCTTTGGGGCTCCAGCCCCCGGGTCTTAAAACAAAAGAGGGAGAAAGAGAGAGAGAATGGAGAAGAAAGAGAAAGGCAGGGAGATGGAGTGAGATTGGCATAGCCAGTGGGGGTAGGGGGCGTAGTACCCCCTAAAATCAAAAGGGGAGAAACAAAAGCCCCAAAAGTGGATTAATAGGACTATTTCACAGATTTTGAATTAAATTTGAACGCGTTTTATAGCCATATTTTGATTCGATTTCCGATCAAAAATCCGATAAATAGATGCATATAAAAGGCATATGCTCCAAAATATCCAATAATAATGTAAAGATGTTGCACCAAATGCCTTCATTGAGGCTTTGATTGCGAGTTATTGAGCATGCGTCTTCATATAAAACTAAAATTCGCGGCTCAGTTGGAAATCTGTTAAAATATATATGCTCCGAAAATAACCCATAAATGTGTAAAAATGGTGCACCAAATGGCTTAATTGAGCTTTCACTTTCAAAAATTCTCAGGGGGCAAATCATCCCCACTCAGACACCCCCCTGAGTGTGGAGTGTGCAGTGGTCCTTTGACCATAAATGCCTTCATTGAGGCTTTGATTGCGAGTTATTGAGCATGTGTGTGTTCGTATTAAACTAAAATTTGCGGCTCAGTTGGAATTCTATGTAAAATATTATGCTCTTAAAATAATTAATGTGTAAAAATGTAGCACAAATGGCTCCATTGGGGCTTTTACTTTCAAAAAATTTCTAGTTCTGAGTTATGTGTTCTCAAACACCCCCCTATCGCGCAAGCGCGACTGCGGCGCTGCGCGCCGATGTTACACCTTTTAACATTTTGCATTCAGACTTCAGCCCCCCGGTTCCCGATTTCTGGGCACACCCCTAAAATGTATCCGAAATTATGAACTTTGTCAAAAATAGGCTCACAAATCATTTTAGAGTACCATGATCGAGCAGATTGTACTAACCAAGCTTAAAAGCTTAAAAATTATAAATTATTACACGCTGTACCTGCATGTGCATATCCACTGAAATCATACATGATACTACTAATTTGGTTATATGATCATGTTGATTTCAGGTCTTTAAACGGTCTTTTAAATCTTTAAATAAGAAAATGTTTAACTTTTATGGCTTGTAGGGAGCGCCGCATTATCGATATAGTCGATTCGGCGCCCCCTAAGACGAGGCCCAGTTCATAAGCTTCCCCCTGTTAGCTGCGTGAACACTAGAACTTTGCATACGTGGTATTAACTTACCATAGGTTGTAGGGAGATGATTTCTCTCAGATAATTATAATAGTTTAGTTTAATCACTGCGAGAATACCACCATAAATATACAAGTAGATTATCTTACCTGTAATCCGTAGTCCACACATGGTGACAACGACGACGTAACAAACAGCAATATAGGCTATACACTCGTCTTATACTAATCGACAGTAATCGTAACCGCCCCGTTACAACCGTTAAACGAGACTGAATTGTTCGTCACATGAATTAGTATTATATGTATCTGACAAACTTTATGAAAAAGTTGTCGAATCCTGGGAAAAATAGGTATTGAATACACAATTGTTGTAGCAGTCTCTCAACCATGAACTGATTGGATCAGAATCTATTTATATAATTTGCGTCACTCTTTGCACGCATACAGCCTCAAAAGGTGTGCAAGTGGAAATCGCCATCTTTGGCAATTAGAAAATACTAGTGTGACATGATGCTTACATCAACATTAAGGGAGCAGTACTAGCTTTTAAATACCAATTGTTTCATTAATTTTGGTTTCGGCAATCAAGAGATCTGCTTTGAAAACCCTTTTTAGAAAATTTAATAGAATGTTATAACTAAATACCTGCAATGTACAGTTAATAACAGAACATTCATTTGTAGGATCAAAATGATTATGTAACAATAATTGTATTGAAGACGAGGGCAGCAAGATGCATTGCTACAGGTGACATTCACGCAGAAGGAAGGGGGCTCTGAGTGACCCGTGTAGACGAACAATAATGTTATTAGACCAAACTACAATATGGACTACTGTTGATTTCAAGCAATGTCGGATTCACCTGCTGCACACTGCAAAATGTTCTTATGGTTTGATGAAAATAGATGGATTTAAAAACTTTGGTGTAAAACTTCAAACGTATAAAGATGATGTGCAATATTCCGTCTTGGGTGACAAAGAGAACAGTATTTACCATGATAAAATCATTGACATGATACATGTATTCAATTTTACAGCAGAATGAAATTTTTTAATATATTTTAATTGGAAAATGAGAATCATTATACCTGTATCATGATAAAACGGTAAAAACAGTAAAAGCAATTTTGTATTGTTGTGTAATCGATGCATTCATTTGATTTCACGAAGGAACTCTTGATAAACTTGATGCTATCATTCATTTTATTTTTTTATTTACATGTACAGCTCTAGTAAAAGTGACACAATTGTGATTTTACCTTTTTTTGTTAACTAAGCAAATTTCGAGATGAAAACAAGCAAATTGTTTTTAAAACGTTTTTGTGTTTGCTGGGTCCTTACTAGACAGGCTAGGACAATTGAGATGGCCGAAACTATGCAGGGGTAGAGAAGAGTTGTGTCCTCCTCACCCAACTGTTTGCAATCTGTCACATAGTTAAATGTATCCTTATAATTGGTCGCTCAAATTGAATTTTTATGATGATTTGTGTATATACTGGAGTCTACAATCCCCGGGATTATGGCTAGCTATCCAGAGGAGCCACAGCCTCGTACTCATCGTATCTGTGAAACGTATATGTGACACGATCTGGTCCATGGGGGCGAAAGGAGGCATTTTTGAAAAACAAGTTACTATATTCTACACACAATAGGCTATCATTTACTGAAAATACCAAAGGTCTAGCATACTTTGTTCTAAAGTTATGAAGTTTTTTGTATGTATATTTTCTTTATCTAAGTTTCAAATATGCCGCCTTTGGCCCCCATGGATCAGATCGTGTCACATATGACTACTGTCATCCCCGCCTAACCCTTGAAGTGCGCGATGGACCATTGGCATCATACTCATCGTATATGACTTCTCCAAAATGACCACACTTTTACTACACCTAGATAGTTTGTTACAAAATCAGGAAGATTTGCAGACTCTCAGCAATGTCCTGATTAGGAATAATACCGCCACTGCAAATGAGGTAGCATCTATACTACCAGAGATCGTGGCGCTGTTGCAAGATGAACGGAAGAGACAGGATGAATACCAAAATGAAACCGTGAGTCTACTTCAAAATCAGTTTGATGCCCAGCAACACAACCATAATGAGATTAAAATATACCTGCAGAATCGTCAACACATCTTGAATGAAACTGTACCGGTTCAAGGTGCGATGGAAGCGACCCACGCTGATGAGACTTTAATGACTCTTACTCAAATAAGTGAAAGCCAAAACCAGATGGCAAACACTTTCAGTCAAGTAGTGAGTCTCCTGCAGATACAAAGTCAGCAACAGCACAATATTACCGCTACTTTGGATACTATTGCAACTGTATTGGAGAGACAAGAAGAAGTGCTTTACAATGTATCTGATATATTGCCGCTACTCCTAGACTGGCAATCCCTCAAAAATGATCATGGACAAACAACCGAAGAAAGTGTAATAACGACGGAAGATGCTGCAATGAATCGAGAAACGGTGGTGACAACGGACAATGTTACGATGACAGCTGAAAGCTCCACAACAATAACATCAAAAGCTGCACTGACTACAGAAACAGCGCCAATGACCACTAAAACAGCTTCAATTACCACTGAAACGGCGACAATGACCACTGAAGCAGCGGCAATGTCAACTGGAGAAGCTGTAACGACACCTTCTATGCTCCTAAGGGATTGCTTTGATCTGGTTCCTTACGGAAATTTTCCGTCTGGCATCTACACAATCACTCCAAGTGATGGTTTATCATTTGACGTATACTGTGATATGGACACCAATGGTGGTGGTTGGACTGTATTCCAACGAAGATTTGATGGCACTGTTGACTTTTTCCGTAGATGGTATGATTATGAGCAAGGTTTTGGCGATTTAAATGGTAAATTCTGGTCTGGTCTAAAGTTCATCCATCTATAACAACAAGCTCACAAATTTCTTCAATACTACGAGTGGAACTAGAAGATTTTAACGGCGATACAGCTTGGAGTGAATATGATTTATTTTCTGTTGGGGATGCAACATCTGATTATGTCCTACACATTGGATCTTTTTATCGTGGTACCGCTCGAGACTCATTATGGGTTCATGATGGCCACCGCTTTACAACCTTCGATAGAGACAACGATATTCACACCACATTAAACTGTGCCCAACTTTGGGAAGGTGCCTGGTGGTATGAATCGTGTGGGTCTTCAAACCTGAATGGCAAATACCCGAGTCATACAGACACCAATATCTTTGCAATGCATTGGAACACCTGGAATTGGCCTCAACCCTTAAAGGCATCTACATTGAAGACTAGACGTTTAAGTACTCAGTAGATAAGAGATCTACTATCATGTTATTGCCGAGTACTATGTGTAGCTGCCAATTGACCCTTTTCCCTCTATCCCACAATGCACTATTCCAGGGGGTATGACGTAGTTCATCAACCTCATAGATCGTGTGCATCCGATGGTCTTTACCAGGCCTTTGCAATTATTCTGTCTTAATATGGGCATACTGATTCCATATATGCGGATTATCGTAAAGGCCATCGATGTTACTAATTATGGAATTATTGAATACACGAGTGATGCAGTTATGGAGCGATGCAGTACATCTGTGTAAGAGATTTTGTTTTCGTTTTATTTTCAACTTCGAAAAAAAAGTGAAACGGACGCCGGTAAAATATCACTGCGTGTCCCGTCATCAGTTTTTCACCATTAGGTCTATAAAATGTATACAAAGTTAGGTTTCAATAACAGGAAACTTTTTTTGGCGACGACACCATGTCCATATTAAAAGGCATAGAAATGTTGTTTTTTGCCCCCGAAAGGTATTAGTGATCGCGCGCCATTATCGAGGATTCCTTTTTTGTGATGAAGGCACCAGCCGAAATGTCCGTATTCCAAAATGTAATGAACATAACTATGTACCCCCGGGAGATGATGTATTTTATGACACTCATACCCCCCCTGAAATAGTGCATGATGGGAAAGAGGGAAAAAGGTCTATATCCATAACTGTCCAGTCGGAAGCTGCTGGAAGTGGAACTATAGAGCGTGATTAAGATTTGAATGTAATTGTTTATTCGTTGGTATCACAATATGTCATTGATTTGTAATATGATTTGTGTTGACTTACTCTAGTCCTTATTATTAGGGACGCACCATTAGACTTCCAGGGGGGTAGGAAGTTTTTCTTCACCAACACACACACACCCCACACACACAAAATCCCCACCTAACCAATGCTAACTGTGTATAAATGCATGAAATAAAAAAAAATCCATTAGCACTTTCATTAGCACTGCAAAAATTAAATTTCAACCAACATTGGATGTTCGACACATTGTTTTCATCAGAAGAAGTCAATGCGTTGTTGTGATGGACTTGACATTTTGGTGACCACTTAATAACAACTCTAAGTCATTGGACCTGGTTTGGTTAGCTAAACTTCATTAGTTCCTGGGCGTCGTCTATGAGGAGATAAACGACAGTTGCTACTTAGCCGCTGAACACGTTTGTAGAGGCACCACCGTCCTGCACTTTATATCGCCTTGATAAAAGTTCGAAGCCCTGTCGTCAACGGAGGGCAGGGCACCCGCGAAAAGGAATGTCACAGTCTGATGAACCACGCTAATGAGCTAGTCAGTAACGGTACCAAAGAAAAGGCTAGTTTCCGGCAACTTGCCCACATTTACTAGAAGGTCATTCCATGAATTTAAACCTTATCATGAATACTACTGTCATGTTGATGACATCAAGGTAAAACGCAATGGCAAAAAATACAAGAGTTTGTAACATTCCCAATGAACTTGACTATCTATGTTTGCTATGTTTGGATTGTGATGTAAATAACGTCTGTAATGAGATTCTCTCTTTCTTTACAATATATCGTCAAATTTATAAATTTTTGGGTCAAAAGCAGACGAAACAGTTTGCGGTAATCACTTTTTATGATTTTCAAGGCAATATGCATGATGATTCTGCATGTACACAAAACACGTAATCACACATTAACTTGTGGAAAACATCAAAAGAGATATATTCCACAAGTTCATGAAGAATGCGGCTGGAAATTTGATTAATTACGGGTTTATTACTCAGAAATCAAAATTGCAAATGAGAAACATGTAATAATGACTTTGGCCTTTTGGTTATGAGGGTGACGATATAATACTCTAAATAAAAGCACACAGGTACGTATAAAAGATGGTGCGAAAATAACGCTTGAATAAGACTGAAAATAAACCAAGGCTATATGAATAGCTATATATTTAAAATGACTGAACCTAACAAAGGTCTGGTTTATGATTTCAGGATAAAAAAAATGGACAGGCAAGGTTGATGAAAATGACAGGTGCTTGTCAAATCATTGACCAAGGTAGCCATGAAATGTTGGGTTTATGTAAAAAGTTTCCAAACCACTTTCAATCTACTTGTGAACAATTACCAAATATATTTGTAACATAATGTTATTTAAATGTTTAAAATGTTTTCAAACCCTTCATTTATTGACGGGCATGATTATAATAAGATTTGACCAAATCTTATACTCCCTGCTTTTTATATAAAATATTTTAAAAACTAAACCGAAAGTTAATGCTATTTAAACTTTTGATAATTTACAAAAGTTTCACAAACAGTTTAAAGATTGTTATGTCTACTATGTCTGTTTTGAAATTTATCGCCAATGAATATACTGGATATTTATGGAATATTCTGCAAATTCATGGAATATTCTGGAACCTCAATAAAATTCTTACATGATGGAAACCACTATAATGATCATGATTGTCCCTAGAAGTTTCTAGAAAAGTATGTGGTCGCGCTATTACAGTAACCATATATACATACTGATAAAATTTGATTAGTTGAGGTAATGTGCTATATTTTAGGAATGATGTAATGTTGGTGGGGGATTGCTCTGGAACGGTGATAAATTAGATTTAAGGCCTGGAGTTAAAATGACACCTGAAATGATGGAGGCGTTAGATTAGAGCTATAAGAGGGAACTCTTTGAAACTTATGATAGCCAGTGTTGGTGCAAACGTTACTACAATTATTATGTGAAGTCTCCAACTGCGGTTCGCGGTTCTTGTGTGTGTTGGAGAGAAGAAAATACGCCAAATGCGGCAGCAGAGCCAATAGTGCTCGAAGTTTGTCAACTCAAATAAGCGGCAGACTGAAATATCTCCATCAACGAACTGTGGTATTTTTGGTTATCTATCTGTCAAATGGAGCAGAAATCTTGCTCAAGAGATCTCCGAGAGAGGGGTTTATGGTCAACATAGAGTTTCAAAGAGTTTTCCAAATGGTCTTCTATGTTGACTAACTGAGACAAAACATACACTTTTGTTTTAATATGAATTAAATTAAAATCGCATGCTATTTCGTAAACTGAACTGAACTGAAATCGTCGTAATGTTTTTTTATTATTATTGTTATTTATCTCAAGGTAAGGAAAAAAGGTATAACTAAAATGTTAGTGGAAATAAAATATATCTAAAAGTTTATATATTTTATTAAACCCGCAGCAAAGAAACAACATATGTGGGAGTATAAACTGACCACTAGATACCAGCTGTAGTCAAACTGATTCATGGCAAATTATTAGATGACCCATGGAAAAGTTAGCCCATATTTTCAAGGCTATCCCTGCCTTAAAGGTGAAGTACACCTACTCCTGTTACTGTGATGGCCATGGTCAGCCCTACTGTCTGTTGTTTTCCTGGGAAATAAGCGTTTGCAATAGTTTAACCTTTAACTGTATCTTTTTATCTCAAAATGAGTTTAAAATGACCACATACCACAGTTGTATGTCCACTGTGGATAAATCGGTGAACCTTCGTGAAGTCCGAGGCTGGGTGTGTCAAAGTTTTAATTTTGTACTTAAGAAAATATAAGAGATAGTGGAGAAATGAGAGAAAAAAATTAAAGAAACACATTGGATACCTAGAGCCTTTGAGATAAAGAACTATTATAAAAAGTACATGTGAAAATATTTTCTCTTTATTCTTCTTTGAGGCGGGAGTAAGTAACCTTATCACAGTGGGCGTGTCTGGGACCTGGGAGCACATCAGACATATTGCATTCAGAATACAAGCTATAGCCACCTTATATTAAATATTGAATGTCCTTTTGATCCTAGCTGCGATGGTAAATTGTTGTATGTGTAGGGTGTGCGCTTCTTATAGCTGCATATAATAAATATAATAAATAGCACCATCGATGTTCTCATTTGGTCAAAATTATTGAACCAAACAAGTACCTGTGTATGAAACCTTAGCAGCTGGTTCAACTAGCCTACTAAGCGATGCCCAGATCAAACCGAAGGTAGATAAATATATTGATTTTGCCGTTTGAGTTATGCTTTCTGTAATATATACATGTATTACTGCTATCACTTACAGAGGGAAAATATTTCATTTCAAACACACGGCACACAAATATTTCATTTCAAACACACGGCACACAAACATTTTTTATTATATTTTATTTTAATGAGGTCAAAGCAAGCATTTTACAATTAAGTCGTAGAATGTTACAAATAATTTAATTTTAATGATGTCAAAGCAAGCATTGTACAATTCAGTCGTAAAATGTTACAAATAATTTGATTTTATTGATTATCTAGTTACACAACAGTGCTGATAAAACGCAATTCATGCTACATGTATATAGATGTAAGTTGCATGTTTTTAACTGTATTTTATTTACTGCGTCCCCACCAATTTCAGTTTGGACCTCTTTTTCTTGTCCAAAAGGATTTCCTCAAAACCTCTTCATCAACCAAAACATCAATCAAGGCATTTTTGATTACTTTACTTGTTTTCTGTTGGATTGCTTTACAGCCAAGTCATAGTATCTTTCAAAGTTTGGTAATGGAAGCTTTTTTCAACTCATCAAACTTCTCCATTCTCACTTCTCTGCATTCAACGCCATACTGTACTTTCACTGTAAAGACTCAGTAAATTGTCCTACTTTAACTTTGTGAAGCTTATTGTATTGGAAAAATTTACACTAAGCTCAATATTTAAGTCTTTCATTATTTTATATTTTTACCATGACCTTACTTCTTAATGCTTCCATCTTTACATAGAGGGGTATGAAAAGTGTAGAATTTATATGTAAAATATATTAGCAAAGCATTTAAAAAATCTAAATTATGTAATCAATTAATTATTTTGTTTATAATGTATATAAGTATATGAGAGAAATAAAATTCAGAAGGTGACCCAAATGCTTCACCCTAACAGTGCGTAAGATAAAATAAATAAGTACAAACTAGTACTAAACAATGATTGCTATGGATACAGATTATTTTGGTAAAAGCAGACGGCGTTATGACACTGACATTAATTATTGGCAAAATATCTCATAAGTTAGTGCTCACGAGTTGACTTGAAATTTAACTACTAATGTAATTTTTGGTTTTGCGCTGGTCATTGCTGGCTTGCTAAGCTGATTGCGTATGACGTAAATGCGTCACCAGAGCGGCAAAGCGGCAAGCGAGACGACAGTTTGAAACCAGAATTAGGTTTAAAAAAATGTACAAAAGATGCAATGAAAAGAAACATCGACAAAAATCTCAGCAGTATCAGGAAAAGCTACATGAACATTTTACATTCTAAATAATTATGATGAGTACATTGCCAATAAAACCAATTTTTTTCCCCATAAATTGCTCGATTTTTTTTTTCAAAACTTCCTTAGTTGTCCCTAGTGGATTGTATAACCCTATACATTGAAACACATGTTACAAAATATATTATACAAATGTCAATATTGTTAAAAATTACATCTAAATTCATATAGTCGTTTGCACTTACATCACCTTACAAAAAGGGTCTACCCTAGTTGCCATTTTTTTAATGTTGATAATTGTATACTCAGCATCGTTTACTGTAAGGCGGATTGGAAAGAAACATGACCTAGTGATGTTTGTACTCAAATATAAAACTGTCACACAAGAGATATGGCAAAGGTTCTATAAAAATATATCCCAAACGTTGATATACGGGGTTTTGTTTCCGCTTCGTTGCATGAATTTTCTGCAGATTTGAAAAACGCCAAAAAAATGAATGTTTTGATACATACTTATTATTGGCTTTTTCTCGGGAACCGCAAGACTTGTGGAAAGTATAGACTTCCTTGACTCATTTCCTATGAGATCAATGTATTGATAGTACATTAAGTTTTAAGTTAAATGGTTAAACTGAAACAATATGGCTCATTTCATCCTACTCGCCTTAAATGTGTTAAAGTTTGTCCATTGCAATTTTTTATAAACCACAAATTGGAGGCTTTCAGCGGAATACTCTAAATTGTGACAAATAATATTGTTTAAGATTAAGTTTTCTCTTGAGGAAAGACATATCCTCTAGAATATAAATCCTGGTTGCGTACCTGGTAGTATCCTAAAATCGTTTCACTGTGCCAGTTATATTTACATTTTTATCAACATTATAATAATACATCTACCAAATAATAAAACACAGTTTATATGCCTTTGTTACATTATTTGGTGGTGAACTCCATTTGCCTTCATTTCTTATTTCTTTCTTTCCATTTCAAACAAGCATCTATATACAATTAACACCTGTTTTTTATCACCAAATAAGTATAATATATATGTACACTAATTATTTTTACAGCAACATATAACATTTAGCCGGTTATTAGTTTCAAATAGTACTTCCACAAATGGTCACTATTGCCCTTTCACCGGAAAGGGACTAATAATTTTCTTTCCCTTTTTAAACCACAACCGGGAGGCTTTTAGCGGAATAACTTAAATTGTGACAAAAATATTGCTTAAAATTCAGTTTGCTCTTGATGAAAGCCAGCTCCTCTGGAGGACAAATCCTGGTTGCGCCCTAACAGTATGTTGAATCCATTTCACTGTGACAGTTATATTTACACTTTTGTCAACATGACAATAATTATTATATGTACATATACCGTAAGAGACAATTTATATAATTTTATTACACTATTTCAGTTTTTTTTTTTTTTTTGGTCTTTCCTGTCTCTCAGTCTGTCTGTCTGTCTTTATTTACTTTTAACAAAATATCTACAGTTGACACTTATCTTATCACCAAACAAGTATAATACATCTGGCCTAAAATGTACATCAACATAATGTTATTGCGGCTGTTAGTTTCAAATAATACTAACACCAAATGATCACTATTGCCCTTTTCACCTATAAGAAAATAATTATACTTCCTTCCATTTTTAGTCTTACATGAAAGAAAACATTTGTCTTACCAAGTATTAATCCTACCTTTATAGGATTGCTCCTGGTGCATCTTAATCTTAAATACACGAATTACTTGAGTTAATCTCTAAGGACCATCCATTACGCTCATCACCTTGCCCGAAAGTTGGGGACAATCAAACTTCAAGGGTACGGGGATATTGAGTTCAAACTTGAATGTATGTTCAATTTTGAAGGCCAAAAATATATATGGGACTGTCCACCCTCGGAACAAGTCCGCCCACTACGTATTTCTGATATCGTGACTGCTGAGAAAGTACCATGGTGATATTATTAGCTGGGACTTATTTAACCAGAGATATTGAGATCAAACTTGGATTAAAAAAGATTAATAATTTTTATGAGACGGAAATTCGGTAACTATCACATGTTGGTGCGATTTTTAAGGCCAAGAATATTTATTAGCTATGATTTACCGAATTTGCAAGGATGTACTTGCTTTATGACGTCATAGTGACATTAAATGATTATGTTGGTATTTATTTTGATAGTTTTAGTCGAATAGTTATAATGGTATTCTTTTGTATATCTTCACAATATCTCAATAAGCCTTTTTGAAGTATGACGGCCACAAAAAGACAGTGCGTACTTTGGTTTGGGTAATCTTTTGTATGCTTCTCAGCTGAACAAAGATTACCTAAATCAAAGTACGCCCTCTACTTTTTGTGCCCGCCGTATTTCAAAAAGGCTTATTGAACCATATGGAGTGGTAATACGCGCAATTTCTTGTCTCGGGCAATATGTATACCGCTTTGTGCAGTGTGGCTCTTGGATTGAGTCACCCTGATACCCCTGTAGTGTTAGTGTTGTCCACACGTCCACGGGCCGTTTTCTGCTTCAAGAAAACTTTCACCTGCAAATAAAACAATAACACAATCATGCAAAAACAAATTTGAAATGAATCAGCTAATTTACAAACATCTAATAAAAAAACAATATTCATGATCTCAATATCAAAAATAGGATCACGATAATGCACTGATTAATTTCAAATTAGATTTACTCTCCAAAAGCATTACTTACCAACATCACTCTACTTGTTTGATTTAATACAAATAATCAGTACTTGTCTTTCTGAATTTCGCAGAATCTGAACCTTTATTTTTATTGATTTATTAATGTGACATTGCTTAAATTCAATATTAATTGTAATTGTAATTAATTAATTAATTAATACTCACATCGTCTTCCTGTAGGCACTGTGTGATAAAAATGAACACCCCCTGTAAGCAAAAAGTCAAATATGATGCATTCATTATTATTTTAGTAATAATACTAGTACTAACGATAACCATGCATACCATACAATACCATAATATTCAAATTGCGCCCAAATTGCACCTTTACGTATGATTTTATATTTAGATTTAAACGATTTCCTAATTTTCTGTTTGTGGGTGTTTTTAAAGATAATCCTGACTTTTAGGGTAAAATAACTATTTAAAACACTTGACCCCCGAATCAAAATTATTAAAGGGTTATTTAGTACAGTGTAAACAGTCAAAACAAGACAAATGTGTGGGGAAAAAGTCAGTGGCGTGCGCAGCACATTGAAAGTTGGGGGGGGTGGCAGGTTGTTCAGTTCCCCCAATGGAGTCTGATTAGGAGCAAATGTTGACGTTTTTAACGTTTTCCCCCGAATCCCGTAATGACCAACAAAAGTTGCGGGCAATATAAACCTCCCCCCCTTTGCGCACGCCACTGGAAAAAGTGGTTTGTTTGTGACGGATCTCAGCATGTCCCTAAAACATAATAATACAAGTGACATAAGTTGTGTATGAAATTAATTTCGGAGTTATATTTTATCGCGGTTGCCCTACCTGAAGTCCATTCGCAATATCAAAGAAGTATGAAAACACAATGCCAGATATCTGATCTAATTGCAGCACTCCAAAGATCCACGTCACACCCAACAGAGGAGTGAGTATCAACATTGCCCGCACACCAGCCCTGAATAGATACAGAATGACAAAACATAATAGAAAACACCAGATATCTGATCCACGTCAACACCCAACAATTTAATAGGCCCGCATCTTAACTATCATTGATCGTGTCACATGAGTCCATTTGTTCACAAAAGGTATCGAAAAATATATATATATTTATGTTTAAACACAACCATAACAAATAGGTAATAATATATATAATATTATATTATTATCTATTTGTCGTAGTAAGAAGTAAACACCCGCCGCACATACCACTACACTTTCACCCATGCAGGCCTACATGTTTTCCTCATATGATTAAACGCCTTTGCCAAAACAAAATTAATGTGTATTTCATGTTCTAAACAAATTGTAAAGTTCCTTTTCCATGCGGATCAATAAAATATATTGTCCTGCCTTTGATATCCCTGTAAAAAATCTACAAGTTCCATAAACACACCCACACACCCCAGAGCACGTACAATGCGCATCTGTGTTATGAATCGGATGAATCAACACATCGGTATGTACTTACTTTATACGCTCCTTTTCTGATTTATCTTGGTTAGTTTTTAGGCCCAAAAACTTGTGAAGAATGATGACTAGCAATATCACGTTTACCTTGTTTTAAAAAAGAAAGGAATGATAAAATATTATTAGAAACATCTATGCAATACGCAAGTATAAGTTTAATTTTTATATAGTAACGTTCATAGCGAATGTTTCCATGTTTGTTGTTGTTGTTGTTGTTTTTGTTTTTGTTTTGTTTTTGTTTGTTTTTTTACTCTAACTTTCACTAATAGTATTATTACTTTACACTTTAAAAAATTTGTTTTACTCAATAACTTACCATTGTGATTAATATTACCGGCCCAGCAAATGCATAAATCAGTCCATTTGTTAACGGCAGCCAGCATCTATATGGTAATATTATATAGTAATATATAGAAATATAATTATACTGATAGTGTGATAGTGTGCTGACAATTATTATAATTAAAATATCAGTAAAATAAGTAGAGTTAATGACGGTGGTAGTAGAAAAGTTACCTAACCAATCATATTTACTACTTACATTCCGTTTTCGCCATAGTTTGAAATCCCAGCTCCTAAGGTCGTAAATGCAATGATTGATGGTATACCTGGGCAAAAAGGAGATGAGTAGTGGAAAAGTGACGGTGTTAACAAAACCTACCTCATTCTATTGAACATTGCAATAATTATGTGTACCCCGGAATTAATAACAAAAACCTAATGGTATGCCAAAAATAGCTTATCCACCCCGATCACTTACTTCGAAAACCGTATCATCTCCAGCAAATCTTTGCCCCGTCCCTACAAATGGTCAACTTTGGTGATCTTAGTTCTTAAAACCTTCCAAGTGTCTAATGCCACATACTGTGTCGAATGCCACATACTTGGTCGCTTTTGCGAAGCGTTTTATGGCAAAATAGTGTATAGGTGCCCTCAAAATGTGTGCCAAAAATAATGTCTTGCTCTATTTTGACATGGTAAATAATAGATTTCTCATTGGCTTCTCTAAACTATGCCTATGTTACAGATGTATCGTGTCGTGGCTATTTCATTTTTCATCACGAATTACTCATAACTGAACTATCAAGTGGCATAACATATCTTACCCCATGCAATAGGCATACATATCGGCAGTTTTATGCTCCAATTGATACTCGGGTTGACTTTCAAGAAAAGATGTACACCTTCCATCAACATCCACATGAACACCACCAACCACAGGTAATGAAGCATCACGGTCACGGCAATACAGGCAACCTAAAATCGTATCAATAGAAATCCAAATTCCCCTTAATATTGCTTACACTTTATGCAACAAGATATGCCCATGCGATTAATTGTTTACCCTTTGACAAATTTATTGTCATGCGTTTCATAGTATGAACACCGTGACTATTAGTATACATGTAGTTTCTGTAACTATTGTAACATATTTGAATAAATGCTTAATTAATTGAAGCATTTGAGTAACATTTTGTGCAGGTGTTATTGTCACTTGAGCGGCTTATTAACTCCATAATAGTATGTTCACTATTTCGGATAATGGTTGAGAGCCATCTTATAAACTTGTTCCTAACCTTCATTCCGCCTAAATATTATTTGTGATCTATAGTTACCTTTGCTTTTGCGTCGACACCAGTGACAAACACAAGTTGAGCAATCAGCATAGATACAGCTAGGTTGATGTGTATTACTATACGAGTATTTTTGTATAATCTATGGACGCACAAGATCAGGAAAAAAATGCGTTAACTTTAACATAGATTAGAGGTGGCTCTGACATCATTTAGATCATAATGTAGAGTGTGGTCAAAGTCAGAATCGCATGAAACCATAATGACTATTTCAATCCTTATTTTATGTTGCATGGTTTTGTTAATTGTTATGAATTGATACATTAAAATTGAAGATGCTGCATGGTATGATAACAATTATCTAGAAAAATTAAACCACTCAATATTTTAAGTGCTTTCCTGACTATATGTATACAAAACCACTTACAATTAGTGTCGTTTATATTTACATTGTATTTATTAATTGCTTTGCAAAAC
Source organism: Amphiura filiformis (assembly GCF_039555335.1). Lineage (NCBI taxonomy): Eukaryota > Metazoa > Echinodermata > Ophiuroidea > Amphilepidida > Amphiuridae > Amphiura > Amphiura filiformis. The sequence continues at coordinate 57,838,229 of NC_092637.1, forward strand.
ATACTTGCAAACTATGAACAAAGCAATCGTAGCAGCCAGACACAGAACGGAAAAGGAAACGGAGATGTATGTGATGTAAGACAATGCCTTTTGGTGAGCAATCGGAATCTCGAACTAGAGATAAAAGATTATGGGCAAAATAAAGTGAATTTGTTAAACCTATTGAGGTAATAATTATAATTTCCAAATCTGATAAGATGACGTCACTATAATTTACACTTCAGACGGGATAACGAAAACATTACCTCAGTAAGCTGCATCAACACTGCAAAACTAGTCATGTGATCACAGGTGCAAGTCACGTGACTGTCGTTTGCGTCACTAACATCACATCCTTTTGAAGACCATTCTCTGTGACAATAAAAATAAATGTGGGTATGAAGAGTCTGAAGATTCTGACGTTTATCATGATATATAATTTAACTTAACAAAAAAAGGTTGAGAGGATTCATTTGTTTGGCGTTTGCTCATGGTTTTGTGTAGGCCATTCTTATTAATAACAACCATCAACGTTAACATACATACCTGTCTGATGTGAGAAACCGACACGAAGGATATCGTGCTCCTTTCGTTACTTTCTAAATTGAGAAAAGAAAAATAATTATACAGTTTATGTTGTCAGACTTTCCTTTCTTGCGAGGTCAAAGTTACGGACATATTATTAGAAGATGGATGAGTCAAAAATTGTATTGCAGAAAGTGATGTTATCAGGTTTGAAACTCGCAGGAATTTGAGAAGATGACGAGGTAACTGATTTGCACCATGCATACTATTGTATATGTAGGAGACCGAGAAACATAATATTACTGTACCCGGACTAGAAATGTAAAAGAATTTGGAGTAGTAACATGGTGTGTGCAAAATAATAAGATAAGCCTCAATATATTTTATTTTATTTCATTTTATTTATTTATTTGAACAGACGCTTTTGAATAGAGAAAGGTATATCGTCTATTGTTTCCAAAATATCACTCTTATCTACATACCGTTAGAAGATTAAATGTCATATTGAAAGGTTTTCCCGTCGTGTAGGATACCACTTGTTTGCGTCCATTGAATATGGTAATAGAGAGAAGCCGGCTTCCTATTACAAACTTGCCTTCAACACCGCTGACATTAGTCATGGGTTGGAAATCCAACTTTAGCACCGATGTCACCAAGTCATATCCTGGCAGTGAATGAGTAAGCAATATAAAAGAGTGTCGATAATTTAATAGATGCAATTTTACTTTATCTTTTGCATTGCTTAAAAGTAGGTGGTCAGACTTTACCATCACTTCGCGGCATGTCCCTGAACAATCCAATTCTCAAGTTTTAAGGTCAAATGCACTGGCCGTTTTGATATTATAAGTAAAAACGGATGAGGGGTGAGGCCATCACTTTTTCGTTCATAACATCTAAATGGAATATATATTAGGCTTACAATTTCACCGGAATATGAGAAAAAAAATATTAGCTTTCTTCTGATGTCAAAATTTTAATTTTGAAAAAGTGTGTGGGGGAGGTGAGGCTGCCGATCGGGGCACCCTTCAAGACTGTGTTAGTACCAAACAGTTTATGTTTAATAGAGGTCATGTAAATTCTAGCTTTTCTCTAGGAATTGAGCTTTATATTCAAAATTAATATTGGATTATAATTCTCTTTAACGAGAGAATAAATTCAATCTAGTCAATCAGAATATTCTAACAAACAACCAACGTTGCTTCAAGGTATGTTGGGATAATCTGGTTGATTATATTGAATTTATTCTCTCATTTTACGATTCCCAGATGATTGAGAGTATTCACAATTCTCTTTAACCTTTTCTCAAATATCCAAAGTATGTGGAATCGCCTGTAGCTTAAAGTTCCAAACATAGTTAGCTCTTTTCACGCGGGTGTCGACTGCAGACGACAAGTTAAAAAAAAGGTTTCAAAACCATATGCATTACATGCAAACCACAAAAGATTAAGGTACATACCTGCACCTTTTACGAAGCTATCCTCGTGGAATACTATGACAAAGTCATACATTCTGTTATCATTGGTAAGATGAATATTCCAGGAAGTTGATTCCAGTTCATCGGCTGCAAATATTTCTGTGTCTGTAATAACAAATAATGTTAATGTAACGCTTGTCTATTTCTCGGTGATGACTTTCTGAAAAACAAATACAATGTTTACATACTATAAGAAAAGTACTAAAGAATTCTTACCTACGTATCTGCTTTCCACTCGCGTCATATTCCCGCGAAGGTGAGGATATTCTGAATTCGACATTTCCCATTCGTTAAAGAACTCCTCCACGACCACGTCCTGCAGAGGTGTCTGGAAAGTCAACAAAAAGTCGACAATATTTTTTTTGTTATTGCGCTTTGGTGCATTTTTTCTTACATCCGTTATATTGCGGTTGTATATTGGATGTGGATGAATATTATCATCTTCGCGTTATCAACGTTTATTTGGCAACGTTTGGGTTTTTCATTGCTATAATAGATTAACGCAATAACGCAATGAAAATAACTAAAGCCATTCTAAATACAGCAAATGACTTTGCTGATTGACGTCCATTACAATTTGATTACAGCTATTCATTGCTCATCTGCGTTTGTATGCATTATTTTTGAATAATCGTAATCTTGGTCATTTACTTCATTGGTTTTTATGAATTTAGTCAGATCTCATTATCTTGCATTAAAACAATACTTCGTTTTCACAGGTTCTGGTGTTAGAGGTAATGTTTGGTTGGTTGTAGGGTAGCTACATATTTATACATCTCAGATGGTCTCATTGTATTCTTTAACCCAGGGTTGTAATTTAATATTTGCTGGGTGCAGATCTTATGATCAAAAGTTCAATTTATTTATTCAATTTGGAAACGCGAAATACATGACAGTACACTTAATTACCGAGTTTGCCTCTTTGGTGGTTTTGCTTTGGAATGTAGAAGGCTCATTGGTTATGGTGTTAGTAGGGCCACGTTTAGTCGATATTCCATCTTCCGAAGGTGTGTTGCGTGCATCAGTGGGATCTACACTCTTTTCAAACATGCTAGACGTTGGGTCCTCTGAAGTGGTGTCGCTAATAAATGTAGAAGCTGACGTTTGCTCTAATGTGGGTTCACTTGTAGTATCTATAGTGATCTGTTCAGTCGACATTTTGCTGGTGGTAAATTCTTCACCAGTGGTAGGCATGGTAAATGTAGACATGCCTACGGAGGTAGTATCAGTTTCTTCCGTAGTTACATCTTCCGTAGCGCCTATAATATATTAAATCAGTCAATAGCTTTAACATAGGTAAATAATGCGTCTTACTTGTTGGTAGAAAAATTTAACAAAATAAAGAGGATGCGAATTGCAAACGCCGTGATCGTACGTACGCCAGTCTATTTATTCAAAGTCACTCCCATGTAACAAAGCGAGGTCGCGTATTTATTCAGTATTGAAGATTTTGCACGTACGAAATGAACGTGCGAACAATGTAGAAAATGCCAAAAAAATGTCCGGTTTACAACATTCAAGCATATTGAACATACGAGGGAAAATCTAATCCATAATCCGGGTTTTTTTTTGTTAGAAATCATAGCCTTTGTATCTGGGGCACGGAATACGAATTCCAGATTTCTTATTTCCCGACCCAGGGGCTAAGGCCAAAATTGTAGCTGTCAAGTTAGCTCAATCGACAAGGCGTTGGACTATGGTGCGAGAAGTTGCGGGTTCGAACCCTGGCGGTGTCTAGTATGCTCTCGTGAAGAATTGAGTTAGCTTGAAATTCCCCTGGACAAGGAACTCACTGCTAATTGTCTCGTTGTAACCCGTACGAAACTCGGGGAGCTGATCCTGGTTGCGAAGGTTATTTGTGGAATGTCTAGGGTGTGTGCTCTTGTAGCAGCAAAATCCCTGATTAGTTGTTTTAACTTAAACCATTTCAAAATGGTTTATGGAATGATATGGGGCCGTAGTGGTCAGCGACAATCTGTAAAGTGTGCTGATGCTTGTGGATCAACGTCTACGCGTTGTGCCTGTGCGTAGCGCACTATAAATCGCTGCGCTTTTTTTTTCTATTGATTTGTTAGGAGCAGCCTTTCTTTTCCTTGCTCTTTTTCGTTCTTTTATTTTTTTTTCTAGTTTTCTCTTCATACATGATAGCATACTTATATAAGCTTTTAAACTTGTATGCCTTGAGCATTTTGCTTAAGGCTGGTCCAATTAGAACCCAAGTGTTTGTCCACCCGTAACTTCTTTCACACGTGTGGTTCATACGACAGATCAGTTCGGGGCACTCGTAATTCACGGACGTCTCTGATTTCAAAGACGGGTCAGTGATTTCACATACGGGGGTCTGTGATATCACATACGTCGAGCTTTGTTGACAGCTGGGCACTCGATCTAGCACATCGGAACGAAGCTGAGTGAATTATAATAAGCTTTCCTATGTTTAGCAAATATCTACCTGTGCAAAAATTATATCTGTCTGAGCTGATTCTGACAAATGGTCCCAGAACACATTTAGTTTGCAATGGCCAAAATCAAATGCTTTGAGGTAAAAAAATCCCAAGAGTACGCTCTAATTCATGAATTGGATAGTAAAATTAGCAGGCACTCAACTTAAGCTAGCTACAACCCTGATAAAGCCTACTCACAAAATTATTCCCACTGCGCTGGCACGTTCACCAAAATTACTAATATCGTTTGCGACTGGGGTTTGAAACTATAATGAGTATGTGATTTATGAGACGTCTCTGAAATATTATACTGTTATGTGACATGACGCTTCAAGAGTATTTGATATCAGAGACGTCCGTGAATTATGAGTTCCTCCGAGCTGAGATTGTCCATTGAAATGCGTGTGAGATCAGCCGAATTGTATCTGTGATACAAACGCACGGCGGACGTTGAAGTTGACAGCTTTGTACGGCGTCCCGCGGTTTAAGCGACGCGACTAATTTTCCAGAAGAAGAAGTATTAGTTTGAAAAGAAAGTCATGATATATGCAAGTGGTCGTTCTTAAACTACCGACTAGAAGCAGTGAAATACAATTATTTTAAAGCGGCTTGTCAATCCTGGTTTATAGTCACAATCGAAACTAGAGGCCCTTATATTTGTACACAAATACGGCTATACCCGCAAATTCGGTGTAGACAAACTTATAGTCCTTATTTGCTGAGGACTTAAAATAAAGAAATTGTAAAAAGTCGTCCAATTGGGCAGAAAATGTGTAAAAAGTGAAAGTCCAAGTCACAAGCTTTAATGTAATATAGGTTGCACCCTCGTAGCACTTCAAATTAAAAACAATGTAAAAAGTCGCCCAATTGGGTGAAAATGTGGAAAAATTGAAAGTCCAATTCACAAGCTTATTTTAATGTAGGTTGCACTCTCGTACCACTTAAAATAAAGAAATTCTAAAAAATCACCCAATTGGGCGAAAATAATGTGTAACTAGTGAAATATGGGGCTCATATATGTACATATCTTTATAATAATACAAATATATCCTCTGTAGATCTGTCTGTAAGTTTGTAGATTTGTCTGAGGCCGCCGTAGGTTGTACGGGACTCAAACTCGGTAGGTGGGTGTAGTTCTGTGCTGGCAAGAAGTTTATGTTCGTTAAGTCATCCGACCCCGGGGTCCCCTCCCAGGGGAGTCGTCTTTCTTACTCTACATAGGTTGCTGTTGTCAGTTTCTCTTATTCACAGTGCTATCAGTAAACTCAAGCTGGGGCCCATATTATGTGACATATGGGGGTCATATATACATAAGACAATACAATACTAAAGACCTATCTGTGTACCAAATCTGAACCCTGTAGCTACTTTATTTGCTGAGAACAGGCCGGCCCTTTGTTTTAACATTTGGGGCCCCTGGGGCCCTAGCCTTGTATATCTGGGGCCAAATGACGCTGCTTCATTTGATGAGAAACAGCGTGCCTTGTATTTTCATATTTGGGCTCCTGGGGCCCGTGACCTTCGACTTCTGGGGGCCAAGATGGGCAAAAGGCACTTCTACGGGGTGGGGCTCATAAGTGTACCACATATGGGCACCAGGGCCTTTGTCGTTTTAGCGCTAGCCTTGTCAGAATGATGTGTTTAATGGAGAAGGAGGAGCAAGAGGAGAAGAAACCACAGAATAAGAATATACCCTACATGCTCTGCATGCGGGTATAAGTATGCTGTATTTTTTTCAGCTGTATAATTTTCAGGTGTTTCGCCCCCTTGTGACCAGACCAGTTGTGGTCTTTCATAACGAAGGAGCACGATCCAGTTTGGAACCGCACGGTCCACTCAGGACGTATTGGACATCGTAATCTCTATAATAATGCTCACGTGCTGAGATTTCATCTATCACACGGTAAAGGATAGTAAAAACAACATTTCTATTCTCTAGTAAACACCCTAGTAAAATGACCGTTTTTTGCCATTCAAGTGCAACGCGTAATAATTCGCTCACGTTCATCACCAAACATGTAATTACGAAGCGATTCATTTAGTATGTAAATACTGTGATATATTACATATTTATAATAGGCCTATTAAGCAATAATTGCGAGCATCTGATACTATCGCAATCTTTTCATTTCTGCTCCAATTGTCACACAATTCAAACGTCAATTCACAGGATTAACGCATATTAGGAGTCAATTGTGTTTAACATAATGCTATTCAATAGGAAGGACAAGTATTATGGAAAACGCGAGGGTTATTACACCCTCCCAACCTCCCCTCCCTCCGTCAGGACCTACTGTTGGTAATAAAATGCGATTTATAACATTCTTCAAACACTTACCTCTCATCACATGGGTGCTATAAAAGTATGTACATGTCTCTAAGCCCGTTATCGTGAATGGCAAAGGTAAACTTCCGGTTTTGTCGATTATCTTTAGACCGTTGTACCGTTCCACAAATAACAACATGTCTTGCAGGATAGTGACGTCCATTATCTTTTCACCTTCGTTGTATACGTCGGTTTGGTTGTTATTGGATAAATCATACCGCACAATGCGGCCACCAGTACCAGCATAGCTAGCCGCGTATAGGAATCTTTCTACGATGATTCAAAATGTTTATAATCCATCGCATTCATGCACGAATAAGATAATAAAGAAAATATGTGAAAAAGAAATTACGTGAATAATAATGAATCTGTGCTATTTTAAATAGAATAGAAAAAATACATTATCTTAACCATCCGACAAAAAATTTGTGATGTAATTTTTGAAGATTAAAAGAATCAATTCTTGAACTTAGTTACGAAATCTAATATACATTTTCGAAGACAACAGCGTGTTTTGATGTGATGGTCACACAATATTAATAGTGAACCGTGTGCGTGTAAGCGATGTTCATCCAAGCCTATACAAAAGTATACCAAAACATAACTTATAAATCTGACACGCATCAAAAGCTGCGCAAAATTTAATTTGCTTTTTCCCTTGAATTTTGTTATGTTGGGTTACGTCATGTTTTGTTACAACTTTGGGCAAACATAAAACAAAGAAACTGACACTACCTGATTATTCATGCGGGCAGAGTATTAAACACAACATTTACAACAACTGTTAAAAGGCTCCTCCATAGTTGTATAACAAATTGCTAATATCTATGGCGTGTTTACAAAGTTCAAGTAGAGTCGAAGACTAGCTGCAGCTATGACTAGGATTTCTAGTCATTTATAGCTATTTATTGAGAAACCAACTTCTTTAGATATAGATATTACCTACTTTCTTATACACAATAGTAAATAGTTTGTTGTTGTTGTCGTTTCCATAGTGCTATTGTTATTGCACTTGTTGTTCAATTACGTAAGTAGACACACAAGGGTAGGCAAATGATGTAAAACAGTTGTTACGTTACCTTGGTCGTCAATTGCTAAACCAGACGCCCAGTCCAATTCTGATATGACACTTGTAACGCCAGCTCCATTAAGGTCAGCCTTTTGAACCCTACCGTTGCTATCTTCTGCCCAGTAGATCAAGCTTGATACAAAGAACATTGTTATTAACTTGACAAGGTTCACATTTCGTCGGCAGAGTGCTACACTATCGTAAGTGCAGTTTGGACAGTTTTACAGGAGGAGCATGTTTTGTGTTTTGCCGTTTGTTTCCAAGTAGCCATAAAATGACATGGGAATGTAAAGCAATTTGATTTTAATAATAATTATAAACTATATAAATGGTGTTAAAATTAATAAATCGATGAATTATTTACTGATTTAGATGTCGTATGTGCCACATACGATAGTGTTGCACTCAAATAGAAAACAGTGTAGAGTGCAACACTATTCATTGCTAAATTAGGATATGCGTAAAATCGGCTCTAATATCCAATATTTTGTCATTTTATGTTTCTTAACAAGTGTTAAATTATTTTGGCACATAATATTTACAATAGCAACACACCTTTTGCCGTAATGTTATCTCTCAAGATTTATTAATGAATCTAAAACTAAAAACACAGGATTTATCGTCTCTATTACCAGTCATGGAAGCTATGAACATAGCCAGCATGATGACAACGCATACAGCCGTCAGCGTCACAGCCAGTGATGTGTTAGAGACTGTTTTGCACTTACGATGGTGTAGCATTCCGTGATTTTGCTGTTTAGGCCCAATAAAATAGCGTATGGTGTAACATTCCGTGATTTTGTTGTTTAGGCCCAATAAAGTAGCGTATGTGGCACATACGATGGTCTTGCAGCAAATGAAAAACAAAATTAGCGTGCAAGACTATCGTAAGTGGCACATACGATAGTCTTGCATGCATTAATTAAAATTGCATTGCACTTACGATATTTTGAAACTTAAAACCTGGTTTAAAATGTGCGTTTTTATATGGCCTTTCATAATTCGTCAAAATCTCATTTTGGCCAAAAATGTCACTTACGATAGTGTAGCACTCTGGCGACGATTTGTTTTAAAGGCACCGGGGTATTAAACCAAACCATAGAATAGCATGGCTATATGTGTTACCTCTAATTTAACCCCGCGTAAATTATTCTGCTTTCAAACAGTGATTTGCTGTATTGCTCAGGCTAGGGTGATAAGCCAGACATGAAATACGGTACTGTTTATGCCGTCTTTGCTATCTATATCCACTGCGTCGGCAAATGCAGTGTAATGGAGTCATTGGTAAATTCCGGGTATAAATTTGACACCCATTGCAATCGAACCCGTGACCCCATGCACCAGATTTAAAAACACTGTTTCACGCTGCCCTATTATTGTGTGGTGGATTACAATTCATTGGATATTGGGTTTCTGGTATCCATAACGGACGCTCCAGCCATAACTTGCAAATAAAACTATGACGCAGGAATGTTCTTCAGACATTTAAAAACTACAATAAGCAAACAGAAAGCAAATTTTGACTTCTACGCTACTCACATTTTACTCACCGGGGCACTTTCACCGGGCCAACCGGCGTCTTCAGCGGATGTTATTGCTCTGAAGATTTGTTGTTGCTAGTGATGTTATTGAGACACCTGATGACGTCAAACTGGAAGATGTTGTGGCGCCCCTTGGTTCCGGGAGGGGATCAGGAGGTTGTGCCAGACAGGGTCGATGTCTAACCCTTTGTCACGGTTCAGTCTGGGTCTATCAGTTCTGATTTGGATACCTTCCATGACCCTACGAGGGAAGTCCTTAGACTCCCTCTCTAACACTTTTTCTTCTAACACCTTTGCTCCTCTCAATATATCCCTTGATCGCTGACTTGGAACTGGCCGCTTTGGATTTATGTTATGTTAGTCTCTCTTCGAGCTTGCGTCCAGATTCACCGATGTAGGTGTCATCAATAACATCACTAGCAACAACAAATCTTCAGATCAATATAAAATGCGCTTAAAACGGTTAGTGATTGAAATTTGAGTAGCGTTGACTTGCTTTCTATTTACCTTTACCGCTACGTATGAATATACATCATTGTATAAAATAATAAATAATTGTATTAACTTATTAAATTGCTTCTTCTGATCATAACAAAGCAGGCGGATTAGATCTCCGAGCTGTATCTATAGTTATGCAATATGCCTATCGCCTTGTGGGAAGGAGTTGATTTCCGGTAGAGGTATCCTAAATCTGCGTATCGGGTAACAGAATAAGGTCAAATGTCGCAACTCGTAACGAGTAATGGGGTAATTTAGCCAAATTACATTATATGGCTACAAAAAAAAAAGATCAGAGTGGTTTAATGCTGTTTACACTGATTGGAGCCAAATGTCTTCCGAGGATTATCTTGAGGAATGATCTGGCCAAATTACCTGTTATGTCGTTCTAACACAGCCTGACTTCATCAAATATCTTGAACTGGCCTATTATATTCACGTTCAAAGACCAAAGTTACAGTTTTAATTTGTAATTATTCATAAAATAAGGTATTTTCTAAATTGATAAATGTGTTCTTACTCTTCGTATGTGTCCACTGAAATTCCCCAACAACCGTCAGCATTGCTGATTATCACTGTTTTATCAGTGCCATTTAGATAGCTACGATAGATGTTGTCTGCTGTGTAGTCCGTCCAAATCAATCTGTCACCGGCAGCGAATATTCCAGTTGGATCTAAAAAACAAAAACAAAACAAAAAGAACCCGTGCGTTTATTATTTAAAATCCAGGCACACCCTGCAAAACTAACAAGAAAAGTATTTTGTTGGGTTTACAGATTATACTGCATCATAAAGTGTTTGGTGGAACCTCTATAGTCCGACGGTTCTTTATTCCGACGGTTCTTTAGTCCGAAGGTTCTTTATTCCGACGGTTTTTAATTACGAAGGTTCTTTATTCCGACGGTTCTTTATTTCGAAGGTTCTTTAGTCCGACATTTTAAAAAAGGTTCCCCAGTCCGAATATAAAAAGAGGTTCTTTAATCCGAATTTTAAAAAAGTTCTCTAGTCCGAAATTGCAAAACGGTTCTATAGTCCGAAACGGATACCGTGTTCTTTAGTCCGAATTGGTAAACGGGTTCTATAGTCCGAATTATATTTTTATCATTTGTTTCAATGTCAAATCATCAATTGTTAAATACAAATCCGCTGATGGTCAACATGGTTGCTTTCTCTGGATATTTTCCGTAGCGTACATTGACGTTTATCTTTATTATGGTGATATTTTCTTCATTTTTATCTGTTTTTCATTCCGTTATAATATTATATACAAGTAATACACAACAGTGTATTCGAGCATTGTCGAGTTCAAATTTTCATAGCGCTATCCCTCCTTGTAAAAGCTGCGGCTTTAGTCATTGAAACAAATTTAGTCATACAAATTATATAGTTTAGAGAATAGTTAATCCAAGTATGGTTTTATCTTGCGATTTGGGGAGTGTGTGTATAGGTCTCAAATTTTTATTTAAGCTATATATAGCTCTCTTTTACTCCACAGGAAGGCCAAAATATCTCTAAAAAGATTTTGTTTTTACCGAAATCCATCCACATTACATGGTGATTTGCTATTATCTAGCTTGAGGGCGCAGTATACGTTAATGTTATAAAAATTCGGATTATAGAACCTTTTTACTGATTCGGACTAAAGAACACGGTATCCGTTTCGGACTATAGAACCGTTTTGTAATTTCGGACTATAGAACCTGTTTTTAAATTCGGATTATAGAGCTTATTTCTATATTCGGACTATAGAACCCTTTTTTTAAATTCGGACTATGGAGCCTAATTTCATATTCGGACTAGAGAACCGTTTTAAAATTCGGACTATAGAACCTTCGAAATAAAGAACAGTCGGAATAAAGAACATCTTTTCAATTTTTTTTCGGACTAGAGAACCTCTTCTAAAATTCGGACTAGCGAATGTTATAAACACATGTTCGGACTAGCGAACCTTCGGACTAAAGAACCTTCGGATTGTAGAAGCGTCGGATTATAGAGCAGTAAAGTGTTTCACGGTGAAATAGAGTCATTATAAATGCGCATAGAGAAAAAGTTTTAACATATTTTGTAATTATGCAATATTAAGTGACTATTAGAAATTTGCATTTACGTGTATCCCCCTATTACACATAATGCCCTTGACCCTTGTCCTACCAAGACAAATTGCTAACAATAACTACGAAGGTGTGGAGGGTGTGTAGGCTGCTGCTAGTCCTTGGATAATTTGGAAATTATGCATCCTTTTTAGGATCGGCCCGGTAGTACAATTAAACAGATTTCATATGTTTTGTACGTTTTGATCATATACCGGGTTTTTTTTCTGATATAAATTTTACGAGAAAACCGCTCCACAGATTCAAATATCTAGGATCTGTACTCGTATTCACAGTACCAAGCAGAATTAGCACTAAGGTATAAGCATTAAGGTATAAGTCATAATTTCTTATAAATGACATACCCCTGTTTTTTGCCCATTTGCTCAGGGTTTACATGTACAACTAGCCTAAAACTAAGGTGATAACGCTTTCCCTTGATATCAACACATTTGCTTTACAAAAACGCCCACCAATAAAAATAAGTGATTTGTTTTTCATGAAAAAAATATAACGAAGTGGTATATCATGCTGTATACATTGTCCTTTCAAGTATAAAATGTGTGCTTTGAATTATAAAAATGTCCATATGAAACAAAAGTAATATATGAACTTGGTCGCGAGCGTAGCGAGAGTAAAAAAAATCAGGGTTGTGGTCAGAAATTGCCAATAAGTTCCGCTTTTCACAAACTCACCCTGCCCCGTGAAAAAAAGATTAATTTCTTCAAAATCCGAACCATGCGCAACTCCCTAACCCCACCTCAAAATCCGCACCAACTCCCTAACCCCACCTCCAAACAAAATCCTGCTTATATGAGCCTGATTGTTATACAGTTGAACTGATTGAAAATGAGGTATTTTCGTAAAATTCCTGCAGCTCAAAACCCCGAAACAAATCTTTGACACATAAATGCCATTCTAAATCCGTTGGAGTAAGAGAAATGAACTATTTTTGATTTTATTTTATTATTATTTGTATGATTAACGGTAAAAGTTTATGCGACGCGAACTGTATTGACATTGCCAAGTTAATACTACCGGTTTGGCTCACATTATCAAGAGGGGCGTTCAATACTGTTACATTGTGTCCCAAATATGTAACTATGGGTCACCTGTACCAATTAAGTTAAGTACAATCATTGGGGACTGCTCTATAATCCGAAGGTTCTATAATCCGAAAGTCCTTTAGTCCGAAGGTTCGCTAGTCCGAACACGTGTTCATAGCATTCGCTAGTCCGAATTTTAAAAGAGGTTCTCTAGTCCGAAAAAAATTGAAAAGAGGTTCTTTATTCCGACGGTTCTTTATTTCGAAGGTTCTATAGTCCGAATTTTAAAAACGGTTCTCTAGTCCGAATATGAAAATAGTCTCTATAGTCCGAATCAAAAAAAAAGATTCTATAGTCCGAATATAGAAATAGGCTCTATAGTCCGAATTTTAAAAGGGTTCTATAGTCCGAATATAGAAATAGGCTCTATAATCCGAATTCAAAAAGGGTTCTCTAGTCCGAAATTGCAAAACGGTTCTATAGTCCGAAACGGATAACGTGTTCTTTAGTCCGAATCAGTAAAAAGGTTCTATAGTCCGAATTTTTAAAACATTAACATAAACTCTAGCTAAATAAGACTAAAGCAGAGTTTATGGTAAACGAGATGACTCTATACTGCTAAAAGGGCGTACACTACCAAATCACGATGTAATGTATATAGATGGATTCCAGTAAAAACAAAAATCTTTTAAGAGATATTTTAACCTTTCTGTGGAAAAAAAGAGAGGCATGTTAGAGCTTAAATAAATATTTGAGACCCACACATGAACTTGGATCGCCCCAAAAGTTGCATAAATGAATAAAGTAGGCCCTCGTATTGAAAAATGGCCAGAAACGGGTTTTCAGGGTAGAGAACGGGTCGAATATGATGATGATTTAATCACAAGACTACCCGTACATTGAAGCATTTCACACCCCTGGCACCTCCCCCCCCCAAATCGCAAGATAAAACTATTCAATTAAACTACTTTGTTTAAATGACTAAAATTTGTTTCAATGAAAAAGCCGCAGCATTTACATGGCTGGATGTAAAAAAAAAAATTTGAACTCGACAATGCCCGAATACTTCGTAGAGTATTACTAGTATATAATATTATAATGGAATGAAAAAGGATAAAAATGAAGAAAATATCACCAGAATAAAGGTGAACGTCAATGAACGTTACGGAAAATATCCACAGAAACCAACCATGTTGAACAGCAGCGAATTTGTATTTAACAAGTGATGATTTGACACTGAAACAAATGATAAAAATAAAATTCGTACTATAGAACCCGTTTACCAATTCGGACTAAAGAACACGGTATCCGTTTCGGACTATAGAACCGTTTTGCAATTTCGGACTAGAGAACCTTTTTTCAAATTCGGATTAGAGAACCTATTTCTATATTCGGACTAGAGAACCTTTTTTTAAATTCGGACTATAGAGCCTATTTTCATATTCGGACTAGGGAACCGTTTTTTAAAATTCGGATTAAAGAACCTCTTTTAATATTCGGTTTAGGGAACCTTTTTTTAAATTCGGACTATAGAACCTTCGAAATAAAGAACCGTCGGAATAAAGAACCTTCGTAATAAAGAACCGTCGGATTAAAGAACCTTCGGACTAAAGAACCGTCGGAATAAAGAACCGTCGGACTATAGAGCTTCCACCCAATCATTTCCATGTAATGTCTCTATGCATTTAAATCAGTCATTACATTCAATTTCCAACGGAATTTTTGCTAAGTAAGACATGAAATGTATATTTGTACCAAAATAAAAAAGGTTTAAATTACATTCCCCATAGGATATTTTCACAAGTAAAATTCTATACCGTGACCATTATCATAGAAACCAATAGTGGGTTTCATGATGCCTGTCTTCAAGATCACAGTCAAGCAGTTACATTATCTTGCAAAACCTATTAATAATGTGATCTTCTCATAATGGTTACTCACTCACCTTGACCGGTTAAATCATGGACGGTTTGTACTCCAGTCCCGTTTCCATTAGCTTTCAGGATTCTCGTGGACCACTCCGTGATATAGAGCTCACCGGTATCAATATGACATGTAATACCATCCGGTTTATTGCTCAACGTGATGATTTTGGTGAAGTGAAACTGATCTGGGTTTGTGGATTCCCATTCAGCTGAATAGACACCACCACCACCACCACCAGAGGATCCTTCCCAACATCCAACAAAAACTGAACAAACACAATAATCAAATAAATAAATAAATAAATAAATAAATAAATAAATAAATAAATAAATAAATAAATAAATAAATAAATAAATAAATACATACATACATACATACATACATACATACATACATACATACATACATACATACATACATAGATAGATAGATAGATAGATAGATAGATAGATAGATAGATAGATAGATAGATAGATAGATAGATAGATAATAGATAAAGAAAGAAAGAAAGAAAGAAAGAAAAGAAAGAAAGAAAGAAAGAAAGAAAGAAAGAAAGAAAGAAAGAAAGAAAGAAAGAAAGAAAGAAAGAAAGAAAGAAAGAAAGAAATTTTATCGAAAATCCCTTTCTAATTTTTTAATTGCCCACATATAAATTTATTTATGTCTTTTCCATCACTGATATAATTTATCATTTCATTCGATATATTTTGATAAAGCTATGATATGTAGAAGGCTCAGATTATAAACACCAGATATAAACCCATGTCTTGATAACATGGCCTCTCAATACAATAATAGTATCAAAGTAACTTTGGTAATATAGCCAAATAAAGAAGTATTCCAAGTCATATAGTTGGAGTTTTTATCACCCATCTTACCTTTTTCTGCAGCTAGGCAAAGGTACAAAAAAAGTAAAATTCCAAATCCTTGAATTATCAGTTTCCAAAGGAACCACATCCATCTGCTAGCTACTGGGTTATCCATAGTCGTAATTTCTATAAATTTAAAGCCTGAGAACAACTGTCGCAAGAAACATCTAAATATCAAATACCACCAGCTCGGCTCGAGTCGTTCTGATGATGGGTTTGGTTTTGTTATTTGGTTACCAAGGCGATGCAATAATATATCTCATAGTATTTGATATATAGATATCAAATGATGTGTGGATATAAATGAACGATGTAAACGCAGCTCATCATTTAAGTGGTTTTGAACGCCAGACGTTCAGAAAACAATTTAATAAAAAGAATTGATACAAAATTATAATAATATCATGTCTTCATACCACTAGTTCCCACATTTAGTTATTATTACATACCCAACCAAATACACCACACAGTCACCCCAACCCATTCCCATCGCACACCTACACACCCCTCCCACACACAATCAGCACATCCACTCAATTCACCCACACCAACCCACCCCAGATCAACATTCAACAAACACCACCCGACCACCCTCCCCCCACACACACCCCACCCCCACACACAAGATCTGGGATACTTGAAAACAATCACTGTATTATGGATGCTTAGGAAAATAAATATTGCTATATTTTTTTTGGGGAGTGGGGTATGAGTTTGGGTATGTAATACCCAAACTAAAAAAAGTTTGGCAAACACCTTATTTTAACTTTTTTCTGTGTGATGCGAGAACATCTTCTTCTTCGTCTCTCAGTGTCTGTTTTTTTCCTTCTTACTTTGTCTTCAACATTTTTCTCTTTTCCTCTTCAATCTCCATCTACTGCTTCTTCTAGAATTGTTAGAATATTGGTATTCAGTTACTATGGTTACTATCGTAGGCAGAAAAGTAACACTCGGAATATTATAATATTTGGAAATATCTAGAAATTAAGCGACGTAGCCATATGAACAGGAGAGCCTGCATGGTATAAACATATCAATAATTAAGTATCTTTTAAACCTGCTCGATACGATAGATTGAACAAATTGATGAGTTTTATATAAAAAATTAAATTCTAATTTAGCATTTATCTCTCGATCATAATCGCTCAATTGTTCGTATTCGTTATGGTTTGAAAATAGGTTAGCAACGATTATTTCATATAGGGTGATTCGGATAAGTATGGACTAGGCAGATGATCAGTTATGCTGCCTTCAGTTATCGTTAGCACTAAACATCTGGGTGTCAATTAATTTTCAAGACAACATATCAGCCTCCATTTAGAAACTTTCTCCATGAAATTGGGGCAAATTTTCAGACCATTTTATGTGGTGTGAACAAATAACTTCCGGTTGCATCTTTGATTTAAAGGGAAAATAGTCATATATTTCCCTCATATTTGGACGAGATTTTTGGCCAAGAAACAGCCCTGACCTCTATCCAGTTGAAAATTTGTGATCTATAATGGAAGAGAAAGTCTACTGTCCCCCATTTGCCACAAACAAGAACATGCTGGTCAAAAAAATCAAGGATGCATGGGATTATGTGAAATTAGGAGGTCATACGATTCTTCCGAATCTTCTCCAGGGAGATCACGGGTGGAAAAATCGCTGCCGCCAAGTGATAGAGAACCAGGGAGGAGAAAGTTTGTAAACATTCATTTCTTCAGTTCATAAAACTTCATATAAAAGTACAGTTTTACCATAATTCATGTAAATATATTGTGTTTTATTCATTTAAACATACTTATGATATAGGTGGTCCATTCTTATCCGAATCACCCTATACATCGGGTATGAAACCATGACATCCGCCATGACGACCGCTTCTCTACTAAATAATGACGTCCGTACCTTTTTCATTTGGCTTATACCAAACTCATCACCATCACCAACATAAAAGTTATAATTACTTAATACTTCTTTGCTTGCTTGCTTGCATGTACGTTTGCATACTAATTTACTTTTGTTTTACTTCATCTTTATACTACTACAGCCTGTCTCAAAAAAAAATGTGCAAGTGAAAAGCGCCCTCTGTGGCAATTAGAAAATACCGTTGTGACATAATGCTTACATCGACGTCAAGGGCATAGTATTAGCTCTCAAATGCCGTTTAGTCTGTTCAATTTGCTTGTTTTAATCTCGAGATATGCTTACTTAACAAAGAAAGGCTAAAATCACAATTGTGCCACTTTTACTAGGGAAGAGGGCTGTACATGTAAATCAATGATAGCATCAAGTTTATCAAGAGTTCCTTCGTGAAATCAAAAGAATGCATCAATTACACACAACAATACAAAATTGTTTTTAATGTTTTATCATGATAAAGGTATAATGATTCTCTTTTTCCTCTTACGACAAATTAAACGATAAATAAATATTTCACATTCTCCTGCAAAATTAAATACATGTGCATGTCAATGATTTTACCATGGTAAATACTGTTCTTTTTGTCATTCGAGACATGTTAAAACACACAAACAAAATATTGCACACTTATGGGTTAATGAACTTTGACAAGTTCATGAAATTTGACAAATTAATGAAATTAGACAAAATAATGCACGCGCGCTGGTGTTGATGCGTCTAATGCACGAGCCACAAAGGGGGGAGTGCATTTGGCGCATCAACATCAGCTATCATTGATTTACATGTACAGCCCTATTCCCTAGTAAAAGTGGCACAATTGTGATTTTACCCTTTCGTTCTTAACTAAACATATCTCGAGATTAAAAAGAGCAAATTGAACAAAACAAACGGTATTTGAGAGCTAAGACGGTGCCCTTGACGTTGATGTAAGCATCATGTCACAACGGTATTTCCTAATCGCCAAAGAGGGCGATTTTTACTTGCACAACTTTTTTTTAGACAGGCTGTATAATATCTATTATAGGTGTGTGCTTCAATGCTATTAATGTATTTATATCACCACATGGGTCACCAGTATGGCGATAAAATAGAAAGTTAAGACAATTGGTACGACATTTTGACGGTTTACCTTCTTGGCTGACAACAATGTAAAGGAATATGAATCGAAATTTGATAAAACGCTATTAACGTTCAACGCATATTTAACAATAATCATAATATATTTACATGGTTATGTACATGAACAGGTTGGCATGGTAATAAGTATTTTGTATGCAGCATGTCATACAATGCGTTGTCGGGGAAACAATTCGGCTCTTTGATAATCGGCTGCTTGTTGTGCATGTGATACTTCAATTAAGGGTAGTCGATATTTTGTGCGTAATTATAGAGGGCCAGGGGATTCGCTCTATCATTATAAATAATAGTTGAAGAAATCAAAGAGCCCTAGGAATAAAAACTGTAGCGTAATTCACGCCAGACACAATTTCTTTTTATGACAAAAATGAATGTTTGTAATCGATCAAAAACCAAACGTTTTATGCCAATTTTGAATTTAGCCTGAATCCGTAAATATGGTACCTCTTGCCCTTTTTAAGGTCAAGGCTATTTTTACCATTATGCGGCGAACCAGTGTTGAAGGTATTTCACATACATGTTCAAAACACTCTAGAGAATAAATTAGGCCATATACTGCTGAAATATCATTTGTTGATATCGAATGATAATGTCATGACGTCGTAAATTTCAAGGTCAAATTCCTAAAATCAAAACAAAACATGCGACGCAGATATTGGCCGACTTATGCAATTTCATCATCGTATCAGTGGGTTTATTATTTGTTTGATACCTTTTCCAAACATTCGTGCTGTTTATGCATAAAACGGCCAATCTATCTTTACAAAATGCGTCATTTTTATGTAAATAAAAGGCTAAAGATGATATTATGAGATGTATCTTTTATTATTACACGCTGTTATTCATCAGCATTCGTGGTCGAGCGGGAAAGATAATCAACAACGCTTGGAATCGTTGGTTCGAGTCCCATCGAAACCTGTGGAAACTTTTTTTCTTCAAAATTCATGATCGCATTCCGAAATGAGTCACTTGTCGGTAAATCGTGTTTCGTATCTTAACTTGGTTACAGCGAATAGTAGTAAGTTATTTATGTTAATATTTTGCGTATACACTCTCTTCCCCTTATTTCTGTGCCCACCCCCCACCTCACATTTTTTTTCTTTTCTTTTTCTCTACATTCAAGAGAGTATTATAAATGTTATTCTTATTCAATGGGTGCGTCTTATAAAGAATTCACGTAATTTGATTGGTTTTCTGGTGTATAATATATCACAATAGTTGATAGTGATATTAGTCAGGGCGCGCCGCCATGCAACGGCGGCACGCTTGTTGCTCCTAAATGATCGCGCGATAATGCGTTCGCGTAATACACGTGCGAGAACTAAGAACGCGATTCGGCGGCTTAGATGTTCGTGATGGTTTCGTTCATTTAAAACAATGGGGATGTCCTCACAAAAGTAACTTTATTTTTTTTCTGAAAAAAGGCAGTTTTTCTCGCAAAAATTAATTAAAACTGAATAAGAATGAGAATAAAGATAGGATTTCGTCTTTTGCCTATCCAATATCGTGTCATAATGGATGGGCTGGCCAATATTTTTATCGTAGTCTACTCAAAATATTGGTCAGCCCATCCATTATGACACGAGATTGGATAGGAAAAAGACAAAATCCTATCCTTTATTCTCTAATTATTAAACCCTGCTACATCTTGGCTAACAGTTCCTATTATTAGCGGTGGTAGATGTGTTGGGATGGGGGTCCGCATATGGCGGAGTGTTCCGTGTCTGAGGGTTACGTGTCTCAGGATGAGTCTGGGGTCTCATACATAGTGGTGCACTTGGGTATATGTAATTTGAACCCAGGTTTGTTACATGTGAAACAGTGCCACAGGAAAATACGTATTAACTGGAATACTATGGATAGTAATACTATGTCTAAATGTTAATTGTTAAAATACGTTAGCAACGATCATTTCATACATCGGGTATGAAACCATGGCATCCGTCATGACAACCGCTCCTCTATTAAATAATGACGTCGGAACCTTGTTAATTTTTATTTAGCTTATACTAAACTGATCACCAACATAAAAGTTCGACATGTAGTTAGTTATTTTTGATTGCTTTACCGGCTTATTTACTTACTTGTAATGTATATATCTTTGCTTGCTTGTTTGTATATTTTCTTTGGTTTTACTTTACGCGTCAATAGTACTCACTTATATGGGTCACCCCAAGAAAATTGGTACGACATTTCACGGTTTTAAACCCGGGGGGCACATCACAAAAAAATAGTGGGTATGTTCACCCGGAATTTTTGAGGTGGTGGTCTTTGGGAGCTGACAGCGTACCGGTAAAAGGGGGTCTTTTGGAGCTGCGAACCGGGCTGCGAACAAGTAAAATGGGGTCTTTTGGAGCTGCGAACAGTCAAAATCCCAAGAAATATGAGTAATGACCAATTGTTGGGCCTTTTAGAGCTGAAATTATCAAAATCAAGCGTCTTTCGGAGCTCTATTTTGGTCAAATATAGGGGGTCTTTAGGAGCTGCGAAATCCAAAAAGGGGGTCTTTCAAAATGGAGATGAATACCTTCATAATGGTCTTGTTTAAAAGTCGAATTATTTCTTTTTAATTTGGCACCAACCCCATGATTTGCCATTGATTCTAATTCAGTTCGGGGCACTGCTAATTCAAAGACGTCTCTGATATCAAAGACGGGTCAGTGATTTCACATACGGGGGTCTGTGATATCATATACGTCGTGCTTTTTTTACAGTTTGGCACTAAATGCAGCACATCGGAAAGAAGGTGACTGTATCGGAATATGCTTTCCTATGTTTAGCAAATATCTGCCTGTGCAAACATCATATCTATCTGTGCAAATTCTGACAAATGGTCCCAGAAAACACTTAGATTGGCAAAATCGAGCCATATCCAACGTTTTGAAGTAACAAAAATCCTAAGTCATGGGGAGTGAATATTTTGGCAAGGCAAAAAAGGAGGAACAATGAATTTTGGCCAGTCAACGAGGGGGAGGGAGCGATTTTTGGCACGCATTGTTGCGGCAACTTTTCAAAAATATATTCAAAAATGACTTGAAAAATGGTAGGCCCCTACGGAAACGTTCAGGCCTAACCTCGTGGCCTGACTCTTGCACACGTGCATGGGACGAATTCGGAGAAATATGGACACTTGTATTTTATTGATAGGGGTAGGGTTATGTTATGATTAGGTGGCTCAAAATAGATCAACAAATTACGGTAAACCAGGCGCGTGCCCACTGCCCATGGGTGGGGCTTTGGGGCCGGCAGCCCCGGGTCTGAAAAAAATGAGGGGGACAGAGACAGAAAGAGAGAAGGGAGAGGGAGGGAGAGGAAGGGGAGTGACAGAGCAGTGGTATAGCCAGGCCCGTTTTTTAGGGGTGCTGATTTTGAAAAAGTGGTTCTTTTTTTTTCCAGGGGCGATTTTGTAAAAAGTGGACCTTCTTCACAAACTTTGGACCTTTTTGACTAAAAAGCATAAAAACATATTTTTTGCTCGCTACGGTCGCAAATTAGGATTTTTTGAGGACTTTTGCCCCACCGCACGGCCCCACTTTGCGTACGGGCCTGGACATAGCCAGTGGGGCAGTATAGTGCCCTCTTAAAAATTGAAGGGCGGAAAAGGGAGGAAAAGGAAAAGGTCTACTTTTTCGGTCTGATTTCCCAAAATTGAAAGAAATATCCCGACAACTGGAAAACATATATAAAATAATTGCCAATACCGGGACGAAAATGTTACAAAAATCAGGACAAAATATTAGCAAAACTGGGTTGAAAATTTTGTTTTGCCACAGCCACCCAGGCTCATTTCAATATCCGGGGATTTTTTAGGCAAACGAAGGGGGAAAAGTGGAAAGAAAACAAGGAAGAAAACAAGAAGAAACGAGGAAGAGTACGTTCTGAGTCATTGCGCATCATAATTATGTTCATGCTTGAAATTTGTGACACGGAAGTCGCATCCACTGGAAATCCATGCATTCTAAAATACATATTATGCATGACAAGGTTATATGGCCTATAGGCTATGCTTAATCATGATGATCGGAAAAATAAGTTAATAATAGGGGCCTAATGCAAAATGATGCACCAATTGGCTTTTAGTTTGAGGATAATATCCCCCTCACAAGTCAGGGTCCGTTGAAATCTGTTATGCCCAAAATAATACGAATAATAAGTGTAAACTTTTACACCAAATGACTTTATTGTGCCTTTCATAACTTTTTGAAAATAATTCTCCAACTTCTGAGGGAGCACATCCCCTCAGGCGCCCTTCTCCGTAAAAAAAGAAAAGGCTCACTTGCATTTATCCATATAGGCCTAATTGAGCAGGTTCATACCCATGCAGAAGTCAGGTCCGCAGGAAATTTGTATTATAGCACATCCCCCTCAAGCAAAACAGAAAAGCCTAAACTTAGGCTGAATTGGAGGAATTATTGAGCACGAGTGTTCATATAGGCCTAAAACTAAAATTCGCGGCTCAGTTGGAAATCTGTAAACAAATATATGCTCCGAAAATAACCAATAAACAGTTTTGATGTGTCCGGAGAATTGAAAGTCCGCAAAATGTCGTCGAGGGAGCAAAGTTATTCTGCAGCATTTAAGCTCAATTATGAAAAAGAGCAACATTTTTTTTAGCATTCTCCGATTTCTCACGTTCACTAGAAAGAGTGCATCCCTAGCCCGCGATTTAATTCATAAATTGGATAGTAAAATTAGCAGGAGCTAGCAGGCACTTGGGCTAGCTACAACCCTGATCATGCTGATTAGGCCTACTCGCAAAACTATTCCCGTTGCGCCAGTTCACGTTCACAATATCGTTTGCGGCTGGGTTTTGAGACTAGGGAGTATGTGATTTATGAGACGTCTTTGAATTATGATACTGTCAGGTGACTCGGCACTGAAGAGTCTTTGATATCAGAGACGTCTTTGAATTAGCAGTGCCCCCGAACTGAATTAATTTGATGATCAATTAAGCTAGCCTGACGAACTTGCAGGGTGGCTAATGGAAATTGAAACAAGTTCATAACTGTTTGATGGCATACGTGTTAGTTGAGAACTAAAATCCAAGAGTATGCAGTACCAATTTGATGTCAGTAATTATAGCAATACTAAATAGTTATGTATTTGTGTAATTTCATCTCATTAATTAGACTAAAGAGCACATTTACAGGCTTCTATGTCAATTTTCAGAATTGCAAGTAACTAGTCTTAAAGTGACAAACAAAGAGGTATTGTATTATTTCTTTCTTTTTAGTTTAGAATAATCATCGCAGTTATTTTAATCAGCTAATTTTGTCTAATTAATTAGGGATGATAATGAATCAAATGTTTATCACTCTATAAACATAAGGGGGAGCATCGCATCCTATAAAGTATATATTTTCAGGTGGGCATAAGCTTTAGCTCTGTTTTATTCTGCGATCCTCAGATTGGGAAAATACTCTTGGAAAGAAATAGGCACTCTCAAATTATACAGCATGCTAATTAAAAAGTTAACTGTTACCACTGTATCTTCTGCGCTTTTTTCTGTAAATAACTGTACCTTAAATAAAGTTCACATTTAGCAAAAGCAAACACTTTGCTTGTGTTCAAATTCTCCCTTTCTTGCTTTATGCAATAGTCTCACAGTTTATGATGTCCACTATCTGCAGAAAGCAATGTTATATTTTCCAATGCTGCTAAAATTATGCAAATTTCTTGATATAACTTTAGTTGACATATATTATAACACATACTTCTACGACTATAACAGATGCCAATACGATAATTGAGTACCGTAAAGATTCGCCTAATTTGATGTCCGAAAATTCTACAACTTTTGATACGCGCCTCGAAAAAACGGCATTTTTTGGTCATCTCTTGCTCGATTTTCATGATTTCTTCGATGTTGTCTAGATTAGAAACAAGGCTGTCAATCACGCCAAAAACCACGCCTATGTTCGCATTGATAGAGTCCAAATATCAGTTACCAATTCCCATAACAACTGAGTCACGTGACCAAGCCAATTTCGGGGGACGCGATTGCCCAGGGGAAAAAATAGAATATGCAGCGCCTCCTAACGATGAAACACGGACATTGCCGTTCATAAAGACGCTGATGGCTCAATGGAAACGTAATCTCGTGGGTGACATAAGTAAAATTTTAGGCACAACCTAAAAGTACCATCCCGTAAAATTCTCACCAGCACATAAGGGCACCTTAACTCTTGTTGGTATTTCAGGGGAGGCACTCTCTATTTGCACATGCAATTTGCCCCAAGGCAAAGAAGCCCCATTGCGCCATTAGGCGCATCTAAACCTATATCGCCTGGGTAAGTTGGGTAATGCATTTTTTATAATTTGATCATTCAAGGCGATTTTTTTTTTTTTAAATAAAATCATCAAGGTATTCTCATTATTTATAAATGCAGAAAGCAATTTTCATGTATACATTTTCATGTATACAAATTATTTTCTAACGGGAAAATTCCGGTAATGCATATTTTGTTTACAATTGGATCATCCAAAGCGAATGAAAGGGGAGCATGACATAGCAAAGATTTTACTAAAATATTGAGGCCAAGAAAGCTAAATATTCCAATAGTGGTATGGGTTCAATTATTGTTTTGGTTTTTTTTTTAAACACATTTCTCATAAAATCAAGATATTATTATTAAGTACGCTGCAGCATAAAAGTTTAAGTCCTAAACTGGACAAATGTAACTCCTGCTATCCCACCCGCCTCAAGTGCAACCTTTATAGAATATAAAGGCAGAATACCAGCAGATCAGCAGAATATATTAAATTGACAAAAACAATAATTGTTGTTTGAAATTTAGTTTGCTCTTAAGGAAACTCATATCATCTGGTAATATCCTGAAACCATTTCACTGTGACAGTTATAATACATCTGTGTCAACATTACATTGATAATTATTATACCTCTGCCAATAATATACACTTTTATACCTTTGTTACATTATTTTCATTTGGTGAAGTTAATTTTGACTTTATTTCTTAATATATTTACTTTCTTTCTTTCTCTCTTTCTTTTTGTCGTATTCTTTCATGCCTTCATTTTCACTTCATCTATATAGTTTACATGTATATTAGCAATATAACGTTTAAACACATCCAATGGTCACAATGGACTATTATTATCATTATCATTTATCCTTTTACTTATTAAAACCATACTTATACAGGGACAGGGTTCTACCATGTAGATAAAACCTGCTATTACATGAGCACGGTGTCTATATATGATAGATCTTACATTATGCATGTCTTATATCTACAGCAATGGACTATTCTTTATTTATTTATTTATTTACTTTTTTTAAATTTATTAGAAGAATGTTTATACAGGGTTATACCGTGTAGATAAAACCTGCTATTACAGGAGCACTGTGTCTATTATGTGATGCGATTAAGCAAAATCACTCGGAACTTGGAGATTTTTAGTTTTCAGGTTCTTACAGGATTGTACAAAACCATTTACAATGCTGCCTTTTCCATTAAACCCCATTGAAATTGAACAACAGGCTCTAAAGATATGAGCAATTAAAGAGTTTCCAAAACAAAATGAACTATTTCCTTTGTTCGGCTACATCTCAAAATCAATATTTCCGAGTTCCGAATGATTTTGCTAGATCGCATCACAAATATGATAGATATTACATTATGCATGTCTTATACATGTCTGTAACGTTATGGTCGCAATGAACTATTCTTTATTTATTTATTTATTTATTTTTACTTTTTTTATTCATTAGAAGAATGTTACAGGGTTATACCATGTAGATAAAACCTGCTATTACAGGAGCACTGTGTCTATATATGATAGATCTTACATTAAGCATTATATTTATAGCAATGTAACGTTATGGTGGCAATGAACTATTTTTTGTTATTTATTTACTTATACAGGGTTATACCATATAGTTAAAACCTGCAATCGCAGGAGCACTAGGTCTTAAAATACAATGTACATAATGATTGTTAAACATCAAATACATCAAATATAATTATCAAAAACAGTGTGTAAAATATAGCCCGCCCTCACGTACGAGACTGGCTACTTCGTCTTCGCACGTGCTATTTCCCTCTGTATTTTGCAAACCATCATTTTTAATAACGAGTCAGCTGTTCGATTTTGCAATTTTGCCCCCTTTGAAAATTTTATCCACTGATGACTACACGCCAAGACACTGTCAGATCGTGGATACATCAAAAGGAAAGTTCCACGTAAAGTACATAGACGGGTTACCTTAAGACCGGACAAGTTACTTTAAGGAGTGGCCTGCCCTGCAGACTTGTTAATTTTTGGCTGAGCTTTGCACACTGTCATTAAAAGTCATATAGATAAAAGTTAAGCTCACTATACATTTCTCATATAAACCACAAACTAATAAATATTAAAAGTTTATGTTTAAATTGTAATGCATTAACCTTACAGCCAGAACCACCTAGTTAATTCTGCCCCTCCTAATAAATGCAAGTGCCATTGGGGTATATACATGGTCATCTACAGACTTAGACCCCAAAGTCACGTACATTTATTACGGGGGCAGATGTAACTGTCCATATGTTGCCAAAATGGCAATAGCATGTAATTTTGGGCATAGGTGGTTCTGGCTTTAAGCCCATCTGGCCTAATATGTACAGCAATTGTCAAGTTCAAGTTCAAAATTAAAAATGCCACCATGTGAATGGTTTTCACAGTTCACATCACAAACGTACATACGGTATTAAATGAATTATACATTAACAAAAATTACAACAATTCAAAGCAATAACTATTTAACAACAATTAGTGTTCTAAAATTGTTTAATGTGCCTTTTGAACATTTTGATTGTCGTCTGCAAGTATAAATGCAAAGGTCATACAATCAAACTTCAGCTCACTTTTTACATTCATCATTATTGTCACTTGACAATGGACGGTATAAACCTCATAGGTAATTACAAAGTTAAAATACAAGACTCATAATGTTAAATGTACTAAATGAGCCCCATTACTAAACCTCATAATGTACAAAGTTATATCTTTGGTTTGAGTTTAGGTACAATGTTTTAATAAATTAATGTCGGGTCACATAAAGGTCATAAAAACTTTTTTAAAACGTATTGTATGAAAACACACTACAACAATATTTTTTTAATATTTTCAAAATGTTATTGTAAAATGTATTTTGCAAATATTTTTTACCAAATAGTTTGTCAACACTCAAATTACATTATGTTAGAATATTTGCAGTAGGTTATCAAAAATGTTTTTGAATGTTATAAATACGTTTTATACCCTTTATACCCTTTATATAACCCGACATTCAAACGTTTTCTGACAACCTTTTCTAACCGTATGATGTGAATGATGTCGAAACCGTTTTGTGTTTGCTGGGTTATTTTGACGACTCTTATTTGTTACTTCCATTTTCTTCTTCCTTGTTCACAAATATTTACAACATTTCGGGGGCTTACAGCCAGACCCAGCTATGTCCAAACTTACATGTTACTCATTTCAGCAAGCAACAAATGGACAGTTAATTCTGCCCCCTCCTAATAAAATTACAGGTGATTCTGGCGTATGTGCATGGTCACTTACAGTTAGTTAGACTTGGACCCCAAAGTCACTTACATATTGGGGGGGGGGGGGCATAATTAACTGTCCATTTGTTGCCGAAATGGGTAACATGTAATTTTGGACATATTAGGTGGTTCTGGCTTTAAGCCCTGGCCTAATATGTACAGCAATTGTGCGTTCAAGTTGTCACAACAGACTATTGGATTTCAAATGGGTGTAAGCAAATAGAGTGCCACTAATCTATCATTACCATACAGTCCACAACTGAGAATACTAAATAAATAAATTCATTCATTCATTCATTCATTCATTCATTCATTATTGAATGAATGAATGAAAGAAAGAACAACAGGGGCCTAATTTTTATCGCAAATCCCGCTTTCTAATTTTTTACTTGCCCACAGATATTTATGTCTTTCTATCACTGTTATAATTTTTCGTTCCTTTCCTGCTATACACTGGTAACATTCTATATAGCTTAATAAAGGCAGTTAAGGATTATGTTTTGCATAGACTTTACTAATTCCCAATTCAACACAGTAATGACAGATTATTAACACCAGATGAATTCCTATGTTGATAACATTGCCTCGCAATACAATCAGTCCTAAATAAATGATTCTCGTAACATAAAAAAATAGGGTAGATTTACTTTCTAATTTTTTTATTTCGTTTGACAAAGTCAGGGTCTTATAGGCCTAAGAGTATCAAAATAACTTTGGTAATGTATAGCCCAATAAAGAGGTATTCCAAGTCATGTAATTGGAGTTTTTATCACTCATCTTACCTTTTTCTGCAGCTACGCAAAGGTAGAAAAAAAGTAAAATTCCGATTCCTCGATTTATCATTTTCCAAAGGAACCACGTCCATCTGCTAGCTACTGGTTTATCCATAGTCGTGATTTCTATCAATTTTGTTTATGGCTTTCTTAATTCATTACAACCTGAGAACATGCCAACTAAGTTTGGCCAACTGTCACACGACACAACAAATATCAAATACCACCAGCTCCGCTCGTTTCGTTGTGATCGTGAGGCTTGGTTTGTTATTTGTTACTATGGCAATCCTATAATATTGTATCTCAAAACAATAGAATCTTCTCTTATCTATATCTCAAATGATGTGTGGATAATAAACGAACGATATCAACCCATCTCATCATTAAGCTAAGTGGTTTTGAACACAGACGTTCAGAAAACATTTTAATAAAAATACAAAATTATAATAATATCATGTCTTGATACCACCAGTTCCAGCATTTAGTTATTATACATACGCAACCCAATACCCCACACACTCCAATTTCACACCTACTCAACACCCCACACCCTCCCACACACCCCCATTGCACACCAACCCTACCCATCCTGCATCAAAAATCAACAAGCACCCCTAAATTAACGGCACACCACACACACAAGGTTCGGAATACCTGAAAATAATCATTGCACAACGGAAGCTTGCATGGGTACCTTAATAAATCGAAAAAAAATGAAATTTAAAAAATTTAGGCAAACTCCTTATTTCACCTTTTTTCCATGTAATGTGAGCACGTCTTTTTCTTCTTCTCTTTTCTTACTTTTTGTTTTCCATTAACATATTTTCGGTTTTTTCCTCTTCAATCCTAATTATCTTGTGTCTACTGCTTTTAGAATTTGTAAAATATTGGTATTCTCTCATAGGCAGAAGAGTAAAACTCAGAATATTATTACTTGGAAATATCTGGAAATTAAGCGAGAGTCTGTATGGTACAAACATATTAATATAATCAATTATCTTGCAAACCTGCTCGATAGATAAAACAAATTGATGCGTTTTATATAAAAATAAAAAATGTAATTAAGGATTCTTTTATCTCTCGATCATTGTCGATCAATTGTTCGTAATCGTTTTAGTTTGAAAATACGTTAGCAACGATTATTTCATACATGGGGTATGAAACCATGACATCCACCATGACGACCGTTCCTCTGCTAAATAATGACGTCGGTACCTTTTTATTATTTAGCTTATTATACCAAACTGATCACCAACCTAAAAGTTATAACTACTTATTTTAGGAAATACTTATTTACTTACTTAGTATAGATTATACATCTTTGCTTGCTTGTATCCACGTTTGTATACTTACTTTGGTTTTTCTTCATCTTTATACTACTATAATATTTATATAAATAACGTGCTTCAATAGTATTAATGCATTATAATTTATATTACCATATGGGTCACCCCAAGAAAGTTAAGAAAATTGGTACAACATTTCACGGTTTTAAACCACCTTAATAACTTGGTACTCCGAGAACTCCGCAAAACTCCCATATTTGTATACACATTAACTTCTTGGCTGAAAACAAAGTCAAGGAATATGACTTGAAATTTGATAAAAAGCTGTTAACGTTCAACGCATAATTAACAATAATCATTTATATAGTTATATACACGAACAGGTTGGCACGGTAATAAGTATTTTGTATGCATCATGTCATATAATGCGTTGTCGGGAAACAGTTCAGGTTGTTGATATTAATGCTGCTTGTTGTGACAACGACGAATACTAGTGAGTTATTTATTTTCAATAT
This sequence comes from Amphiura filiformis, assembly GCF_039555335.1. Lineage (NCBI taxonomy): Eukaryota > Metazoa > Echinodermata > Ophiuroidea > Amphilepidida > Amphiuridae > Amphiura > Amphiura filiformis. The sequence goes on from NC_092637.1 coordinate 57,869,181, forward strand.
TTTGCGTACAAACTCTCTAAACTTTTTCTCTTCCTACAAGAGAGTATTATAATGTATTATTAAACCCTTCTACATCTTGGCTAACATTTCGATATGCCAGTATTATTAGCGGTTGCAAGTGTGTGGTGTGGGGGTGCGTGTATGGTGGGGTGTTATTGGTGTTGTATGTGTGAGGAGGGGTCTCATAGTGGTGTACTTGGGTATGGGTAATTGAATGATATTAACAACCGTTGATTCACGCCACTGGTAATCTCAAAGCCAGGACGTTAATTTTAATGTTCTCCTTGACAAAGTCAATTTGTTGGTATGATATAACAATAATATATAATACGTATACGCGGGCGTTAATGTGTACAAGGTTTTTGGGGAAGGGAGGGGTTAAGGGTTGCCCGGGGAGGTGTGTGCATATATGACTTCTTGCTTAGGTTTGTGATCTATCACGTGGGTATAATTATGTCAAATACATCTTGCTCATATAATTAATTAAACAATAACCACAAATTTTGCAATTATAGGCCAGTATCCGTTCTCCCTGTTTTTTCGAAAATTCTCGATTGAGTTGTGCACAATAGATTATATGTGACACAATCTGGTCCATGAGGACCACAGGAGGCATTTTTGACAATTTAGTTACTGTAATTATTACATTATACATACACTAGGCTATCATTTACTAAAGACACCAAATGTCTAGCATTTATGAAGTTTTTTGATGCATATTTTCTAATGTATTTGATTGTTTTTTTACTCCATATCTTTACCTTTATCTCAGTTTCAAATTTGCCGCCTTTGTCCCCCATGGACCAGATCGTGTCACATATGGTTTATATCAAGATTAAAAATTTACGGCTATCATGGATGCATACAACAAAATTCTATCGAAACTAACTCAGTACGGTGTACGTGTCGTTGCCTTCGAGTGGATCAGGAACTACCTTATGAATAGGCCACAATTAATTAATTCATTCATTCGACTTACGGCGTATATATGTTGGTAATGTATCAATTTTAAAGGTTTCTTCTATTATATTCCTTGCCTTGCACACAGGTAAATTCCGATAATGCAATATTTACCTTTGGATCATTGAAGGCGAATGAAAGGGGACCTAGCAACGTTTGCACTCAAATATTGAGGCCAAAAGAGCTAAATATTCAAATAGTGGTATGGGTTCTAAATGAAAATAAAGATCAATTATTATTTTGCTTATTTTTACTAATTTCTCATAATATCAACCTATTATTAATATTAAGTACGCTGCAGCATAATAGTTATTGCTAAACTGGACAAATGTGACTCCTGCTATGCCACCCGCCTCAAGTGCAACCTTTATAGAATAAGACAGAATATCAGCAAATTGATCAGCGGAATATATTAAATTGACAAAAACAATAATTATTCTTTGAAATTTAGTTTGCTCTTGAGGAAACTCAGGTCATCTGGTAATATCGTGAAACTATGTCATTGTGAAAGTTATAATATATTTGTGCCCACATTTATACAATAATAATTATTAGACCTCTGTGAATAATATACACTTGTATACCTTTGTTACATTATTTCATTTGGTGAAGTTCATTTTGACTTTATTTCTTAATATATTTACTTTCTTTCTTTCTTTCTTTTTGTCGTATTCTTTCATGCCCTCATTTTCCTTTCATCTATATATTTTACATGCATGTTAGCAATGCAACGTTTAAACACATCCAATGGTCCCAATGGGCTAGACTATTAGTATCATTATCATTTATCCTTTTATTATTTTATTACTTATGCAGGGTTCTACCGTGTAGATAAAACCTGCTATTACAGGAGCACAGTGTCTATATATGGTAGATCTTACATTATGCATGCCTTATATCTACAGCAATGGACTAATTTTTACTTATTTTTTTACTTTTACACTCTTGTTCCGGCAGTTAACAGTCGCCAAGTATAAGAAGAAAAGTTTAAGATTTTTAAACAATTAATGTTCAAAGGCGTGATTTTGCGCTTAATCTGCAAAGTTTAACGTATGTTAAAAGACTGTTAAACTCGAGCGTATAAAGGTGGTTATTTTTTGTGACGTTAAAAGGCGTTAAACTGTGTAATGTTTAGTGGAATTGTACTTTACCTGTTTAACGATACATCTCGCGCCACGGAATTTTAACCAATTATTGTTTAAAATGACAAAAGCAAATGGCGGCCACGAGTGAATGCTGGTCGTGCTGCTTATGTTCTCCTGAAACTTCGTTCAAATAGGTAGGTTTGAGTCAATCAGGTTGCACCAAACTCGAGATTCGTTTGATAAGTTATGCATAGACATCGTTGAGACATAAAGGATGGATATTGATGCGTTCCTTTGCTAGATTTAACAACGTCATTGGGATTGACATTCTAGTGATACTGCACGGTACATGTATATCACCAATGTGTGTACCGCGATGTTCAGTTTTGGGCATACGCACAATAGCTTAGAATGTAGACGAGATGCATTGAAGTATCGGTATGCTGGATACCGTATCGAGTGTGTGAATTTATTAGCGTTGATGTATTGTATTTTAGCATTGTATCGTAATGCATGCGAGAGAGAAAGGCTTACTAGATTTTAATTTTTTACTCAGATACATTGCCCGGATACATAGCGGGTTGAACTGATAAAAAAAAAACTTTATGCATGAAATTGTATTTTTGAACGAATCTCACAGTTGACCAAGATCTGATGACTTCAAATCTATCATGAATTATGTTTCAGTATAAAATTTAAAAAAAAAAAGAAAGAAAGAAAGAAAGTCCCAATCATAATTAAATCCAATACAACCATTGATTAAGCAGTTGTATTTCTTAAACAATCCTTACATAAAATAGAACATATAAATCATTATCTGTTTATAGTTATTAAGCAAATATTGATTAAAAGACCTTAAACAACCTAGTTGGTTAAGCACTTAAACTTGAAGCTGGTTAAAGTGCTATATGCATTTATTGGTTAAAAGTGTTAACCAACTATTGATTTGAGCCTTAAACAACAAGAAAATTAAGGGCCCTTAACCAATATTTCGACGAGAGGACCACGTAACTAACACGAGTTTAAGATTGATTAAGATTGTTTAAGACTTTTTTAATTGGCGAAATAAGAGTGTACTGTTTTTAAAATTTATTAGAAGAATGTTTATACAGGGTTATATCATGTAAATAAAACCTGCTATTTTAGGAGCACTGTTTCTATTATGTGATGCGATCAAGCAAAATCAGTCGGAACTCGGAGATTTATAATTTTTAGTTTCTTACAGGATAGTAAAAAGAACATTTACAAAGCTGCATTTTCCATTAAACCCCATTGAAATTGAACAACAAGATATTAGCAATTAACGAGTTTCCAAAACAAAAGGATATATTTCCTTTGTTTGGCTATATCTCTAAATCAATATTTCTGAGTTCCGAATGATTTTGCTTGATCGCATCACAAATAAAGGGTTAACAAAAAATAAGTCCCCCCTAAAATTACAAAATATATTCTTTGCATAACTTGACATACATTTCGTTGATTTGAAAATTTTAAAAACCTGTGAATAAAGGAATCATTTTCCTACCCTTCCAAAATTCAGTATTTAAAAAATCTTTTTTTTTTTGGCCAAAAATAATCACATTTTCCAAAAATTATGCTTTCAGAAAAAATTGCACTTTCCACATCCTATACATTTAATGTACAAAAACATTCTCGATATCAATGTTTTGATTGATTTAATGGTGTTTTTGTTTTCTTTATTTTGTATGTATACGATTACCCAGTCAACCATACAATCATCTTGGAGCATAAAACAATGATTAATTGACATGTACGGGGTTTTTCTAGAAGGTTTTATTGAGCCGGTGTTTCAAAAATGGTAAAATCAATTTTGGAGTTACAAAACATTTCTTTGCATAACTTGACATTCATTTGGTTGATTTGAAAAATTTAAAAACCTGTGAATAGAGGCATCTTTTTGCTACCCTAGCAAAGCTATACCTTTTCAAAATGCTTTTGTTTTGGTCAAAAATAATCACACTTTTCAAAAATAATGCTTTAAAAAATTTGCACTTTTCAACATCCCATACATGTAATGTACAAAACTTTCTCGATATCAATGTTATGATTGATTTAATTGTTTTGTTTTCATTCACATTTCTGTCTTTGATCTGTCAGTCACCTATACAACCATCATGTAGTGCAAAATAATGATTTCTTGAAGCTGATTTTCACATAAATGAGGATGTTGAAAAGTGCCCCTTTTCCTGAAACCATCATTTTTGGAAAATGTGATTATTTTTGGCCAAAACAAGAATACTTTTTAAAGAAAGAACTTTGGAAGGGTAGGACAATGATTCCTTTATTCACAGGTTTTTAAGTTTTTCAAATCAACGAAATATATGTCAAGTTATGCAAAGAAATATTTTGTAATTTTAGGGGGGAGTTATTTTTTGTGAACCCTTTATGATAGATATTACATTATGCATGTCTTATATTTACAGCAATGTAACGTTATGGTCGCAATGGACTATTCTTTATTTATTTATTTATTTATTTATTTATTTATTTACTTATTCAGGGTTATACCATATAGTTAAAACCTGCCATTGCAAGAGCACTGTGTCTTGAAATACAAGGTTAAAAACAAACAGCAGATATAAACAAACATCAAATACATCAAATATATCAAAAGCAGTGTGTAGAATGGAGCCCGCCACCAAGTATGAGACTGGCTGCTTCGTCTTCGCACGTACGAGACTGGCTACTTCGTCTTCGCACGTACGAGACTGGCTACTTCGTCTTCGCACATACGAGACTGGCTACCTCGTCTTCGCACATACGAGACTGGCTCCCTCGTCTTCGCACATACGAGACTGGCTCCTTCGTCTTCGCACATACGAGACTGGCTCCTTCGTCTTCGCACATACGAGACTGGCTCCTTCGTCTTCGCACATACGAGACTGGCTACCTCGTCTTCGCACATACGAGACTGGCTCCTTCGTCTTCGCACATACGAGACTGGCTCCTTCGTCTCCGCATGAACGAGACTGGCTACTTCGTCTTCGCACATACGAGACTGGCTCCTTCGTCTTCGCACACGGTTGTTTGATGTATATAGAATTGGCTTCATTATTAACTGAATGCAAACTAAAGATGGCGCTTTTTATCTTAAATCATATTTCTTTATTTGCAAGTGGTATGTAATTAATACTGCCATTAAACATGTTAAAACAGCTGGAATAGGTGAAACAAGCAACAAGGACATTTTATAAACATATTTTATCAAAGAATAAAAGGAACTATTTGTATTAAAAGCTTGAAACAGTAATTTCCAGTAATTAAATAGCGCCACCAATTTTTTCATTAATAGATACATTTTATATACGAAAAAGCTATAAAAATGCTATAAAAGTGAATAATTTTGTAAAAGAGGGGAAATTAAAGTTGAGAATGACTCAAAAGCATCTGTATACATTAGCATGATATCATATTTAGCTGTTTTAATCCTAAAATTTAGTGGTACATGATGTTTTCTTTGAAAAACTAATAAATGATCCCATCAAACAACCGTGCGCACATACGAGACTGGCTACCTCGTCTTCACACATACGAGACTGGCTCCTTCGTCTTCGCACATACGAGACTGGCTCCTTCGTCTTCGCACGTACGAGACTGGCTCCTTCGTCTTCGCACGTACGAGACTAGCACTATTCCTTATTTATTTATTTACTTTTACTTTTTTTATTTATTAGAAGAATGTTTATACGGAGCAATGTGTCTTAAAATACAATGTACATAATGATTGTTAAAAGCAAACAGCCAGATATAAACAGACATCAAATACATCAAATATATCCAAAGCAGTGTGTAAAATAGAACCTGCCCTCACGTACGAGACTGGCTACTTCGTCTTCGCACGTACGAGACTGGCTACATCACACAAACAGCGCACTGCTTAGGTGTGTACCTGCCTCCAGCAAAGGAGGGATCGCCATCTATTGCCTGGAGGGCATCACCATATTTCATGACAGTGCTCATCAGCTATTTGAACTCCACCACCTTTCAAAGCTTTCTGAATTTAATGCACAATCATTAGTTCTGCTTAGTGACTTCAATTTCCACCACATGGAATGGCTTGGCAGCCGTACAACAGATGCTGGTTGGCGCCGCACACTTGAGATGTGTAATGCTCTTGGCCTGACACAGTTTGTCATAGAGCCTATCCGGGAAGACCAGATTTAGATGCCACATGCACAGTACATGCATGGCTAGGTACATCAGACCATGGTCCAATTCATTTTTAACTGAACGTGCCGCTGTACAGAAATAAACCCTACAAACACAAAGTGTGGCAGTACGATAATGCTGACTAATGGAGAATGAGAGGTATCCTTGCATCTGCAGACTGGTCTCTTGCACTTCAATCTGATGAGGCAGAATAAGCTTGCAGCAACGTCACCACAATTATCAGCGATGCAATGTGGATTTTCATACCACCATAACTTGTTTGTAAGAAGAATAGTGACAAGGTATGGTGTGATGGCCACTGCAGACGAGCAGCAACCAAGAAGCGCCGCTTATTCAGGAAGCTTAAAAGAACAACACCAAGGAAGAAAAAAGGATAAGTTTACAAAGCTAAAATTGGGTACGGAGAGAAGATATCCAGAGGATCAAAATAACAAGTTAAGGAAAGAACTACACAAAAAATCACACAGATGGCTGCCTCGTCAACAAGTATTGGTGGAACACTGTTAACACCCTATCTGGTAAGTCCACCCGAGTTGATATAGCAGTGCTGAAGGACGGGCATCAAGTCTACAATAAATCAAAAGACAAAGGTGAATATTTTTACCAGACCCTTGCTGCTAAATACCAGCTTGCCTGCGCAGAAGAATATGCCCTTGAAGTTCAGCATTCAGCAAGATGCTTAATGGAAAAAAGGTTAAATGTGTTAGGAATCTGCAACCAGATAAAGCTACTGGTCCTGATGAAATACCAGCACCAGCCCTGAAAGACTGCAGCGCAGAACGTGCAAGACCACTGAGCCTGCTGTTTTAGCTTTGCTTCGCCAAGGAGTCTAACAATCTATGTACCACCCCATCTCTCTGCTCTGCATTATCAGCAGGGTCATGTTGTACAGAAAAAAACCTTAGAAATACCGTCTTGGAAACCAACTGATATCGGATATACAGTTTGGATTTAGGCCACACTCCAGCACAGCTGATATCCTTACAATCTGATCCAAGAGTGGTCCAACTCCCTGGACAGAGGCAACGAAGTGCGTTTGATCGCACTGGACATCAAAGGAGGAAAGGTCTGGCATAGTAGCCTTTGCTCAAAACTCATGGAAAAGTAGCATCCGGCAAACTGGTCACCTGGATTAGGAACATTCCATCAAATTTGTCTTATCTGGCCAGTCATCAAGTACTTCCTCCATCAATACATCAGTTCCCAAGGGGTCAATATTGGGCCCACTTTTGTTCTCCGTCTTCATTGATGACCTGGATGATGAGTGTAAAAACCAACTCTACCTCTGTGCAGATGATTTCACCTTGTTCTGTGAGATTACATTTAGAGACAACCCTGAAGCTGTTACTGCTAGCCTGAACAGATACCTGGAGAAAATGAGGATCTGGGCAGACAGATGGAAGGTGACCTTCGAGCTACAGAAATTTAAGGCAAGGTAGATCTTGTTTTGGTACCGCCAAACTGGTCGAAAGGGAGAAGCTGGAGATCCTGGAAGCCACATTCGACAGCAAGCTGACCTGAACAAAGATAACGTCTAACCCAGAGCTGGATAGAAGATAGGCGCTCTGAGGAAATTTTCAAATAATCTTGATGTCAGAGGCAGAGCAACAGTTTCAAGGCTCAAGTTAGCAGTGTGATGGAATACGCCTCACTCTCCTGGATGAGTGCCAGCGCCACCGCTCTAGAATTATTAGACTCTTTCCACAGGAATGCCCTTCGAATTATAGGCATGAGCCAAGAGGAAGCAAGCACAATGCTGAACATCACATCTCACCATCAAAGACATCAAGTGGCTGCAGCAACGGTCCTCTGCAAAATGCACATCAGCTTGTGCCCACCAGATCTGAAAACACATGCTACCAAAGTCAAAATCTACCCCCTCCGGTTTGTCCATATGCGTTGCCATGCTCTCACAGTACCAGTGTCTAGAACCATATCTACTGGCAGGACCTTCATCCACACAACAGTTCACGTTTGGAATAGCATACAAAATGGAGTAGTCAAAGACATATCTGACAACGTCGCACCATCCTTCAAGAGCAGAGTACATTAACATCTTATTTCTTGCATCTGATGCTTTACTGTACCCCTTCACTCTTGTTGTCTCTTAGCTGCTGTGAACCAATGATTGGCCCATGTGGTTGTCTTTTATAGTGCCTAGATGCCTATATAAGTTCTTGACATGTGTCACTCCTTATGGGCTATAGTTAACTATATCTTTTTTTCAGCATTATATATAATTTTTATATAAAAAAAAATTATCAACAACTTGGATTAGATTGCTATAAGAACGGTTGTTCAATGGACTAAAGCTACTTGACTACTCATACTTATTTCTTTCATTTTATTTCTTCCTTTCTTCTCATATATTTACATTATTACATTTTTATTATTATTACCTTTTTCAATCCTTTTTTTCACATAACTTTGAAATCACAGGTACAACATGAAAAAAGTTCTGAAAAGAGTTCTAAATGTCCATGTTTTTGTTTGCAAAATTCGTCAATTAAAAATGTCCCCATGTGAATGAATGGTTTTCACATATCACATCACAAAGGTATTCAATGAATTAAAACATTAACAAAAACCACAACAGTGTCAAAAGACGTTAATTATCAAATCCTATTCTGTAGTGATGCCAACAAAGCTTCTAAATTTTTTATTAATTTTGATCATCGTTTTGATAACCATTCCTAGACAATATACAACATCTTAATCAATCAATCAATCAATCAGATTTATTTTATTTCCATCAAAAATTACAACAAAGTACAATAGTTATAAAAAGTACAACACGATGGAGGAGGTACAACGATAAGCTAAGCCTGTAAATGCTGCACCCCCTATATAACTAAATTACATAAATTAAAACAGAACAAAACAAAACGAGGATCTGTAGCCAAAAATCTTTAAACACAAATATAATGAATCAATCAATTTAAATATAATATTGTACTATAATCATGAGTATTTAACATTACATATAGTAAATTACAAACACTGATATATAGCATAAAAGCAATGATAAACAACTCAATTATTGAGGCAATGATTTAACAGAATGATTAACAGAAATATTACACTATAGTAATGAAGCAAAACATGTTAGATCTACTTGTCATTCAGTAAGTCATGTACTCCTCTCTTAAAGAGAGAAATGTTGGTAGCCTGTCTAATCTCATAAGGTATTTGATTCCAAATTTTTGGACCATTGGAGATAACAGTACTTGTTTTGTGCAGTTGGTAATTATGCTTATTTCTAGTATTATAACTGTGAATATCCTTAAGACTCTTAAACATAGCATCAAATGATTTTGGTAACATACCTTGGGTATACTTATATATAAAATAGACAACTCTTTCTTGTACATATCAAATATATCAAGAACATTGTATTTATCAAAAAGTGGTCTTGAATGGCTTAAATACGGACTATGAGATATTATTCTTAAAGCTCTTTTTTGTAGCTTATTAAAATATGGTGCAACTAGTGAACAGTAAAGGTTATACAAAGTTTGTTCGGGTAAATAATGCTTCAACTTGTTCAAAATCCAAAGGCATTGTTTGTCATAATTATATTGATCATTGGGAACTAAAACATGTTGATCAAATACCCCACACCTTGTACATTATTGCTACCTTTAAATGTTTATGTGACTATAATGTTTATTTAGTTATTTGTTTTGACGACTCATAGTTGTTTCTTCCATTTTTTCTTCCTTCTTCACAAATATTTACAATTAACACAAAACATTTCGATGGCGCACAGCCAAATATGTGCAAAATTACATGTAACTCATTTCAGACGGACAGTTAGATTTGTCCCCCCCCCCCTCCAATAAATGCAAGTGACTCTGGGGTATGTGCATGGTCACGTACAGTTAATTAGACTTAGACCTCAGAGTCACTTACATTTATTAAGTGGGGAGGGGGCATAATTAACTGTCCATTTGTTGCCGAAATGGGTAACACGTAATTTTGGACATAGGTGGTTCTGGGTTTTGGCCCATCTGGCATATTATGTACAGCAATTATGCGTTCAAGTTGTCACAACAGACTATTGCACTTCAAATGGGTGTAAGATGAATATAATTAAGTAAATAGAGTGCCACTAAACGATCATTACTAGTATATCAATACAATTTAAAATAGACTATTTGGATTATTAATGATTGCCTTATAAAATGTCATGTGATATGTGTCGCATTATGTCGCCGGTTTTTTTTTTAATTACCTTTTTTCAATGCTTTTTGCACATACCTTTTGATGTTGAAGTCACAGGTACAACTTGAAAAAAGTTCTAAAAGAGCTCTAAATGTCCATGTGTTTGTCTACAAAACTCGTAAATCAAAAATGTCACCATGTGAATGTTTTCACATATAACATCACAAATGTACATACGGTATTCAATGAATTAATACATTAATAAAGACTACAACAGTATCAAAATACGTTATCAAATCACATTCTAATAAAGTTTCTATTTATACTAGTTTTGATCATCTTTTTGATAACCATTCCAAAATTCCTAGATAGTATACAACATTTTAATCCAAAGGCATTTTATGTCATATTTTAATCATTTGGAATAATAATAAAAACAAAAAACAACAAAAAAAACATTTTGATGAAGTACCCCACACCTTATACATTGTTGCTACCTTTATAAATGTTTATACGATAATAATATTTGATCACAATGGACTATCATGAGCGCCATGCCAAAACCTCATAATGTACAAAGTGAGCCCCAATGACAAAACTTCATAACTTCATAATGTATAATAATATCTATATTTTGTATATACAGGGCAAAGCTGAATTTATACTCCATCGCTTTTGCAGAAGAGCGATTCTCACGCATGCTTAGTATTTCAGAGCGTCAATCGATGAGGCAGAAACGACATCACCTTTGCGAGTTAAAGAAATCTCAACTTCCGATCGATGTCACTTGAAACGTGAATTGATCAACTAATTATTTCCTACCAACTGGATCTATTATTTTACTGATTAGTTAACCTCTTTCGGGAAATTACTTTCGGAGATAAATCAATTCAGAGCAGTGATTATTTGACAACAATTAGTGTTCTAAAATATTTTTGGTGCATTTTGAACATTTTGATTGTCGTCTGCAATTGCTATTGCCATTTCAAGTAAAAATGCAAAGGTCATACAAGAAATAAAACTTCAGCTCACTATTTACATTTACATGGGCGGTAAAAACCTCATAGGTAATTACAAAGTTAAATACAAAACCTCATAATATACCAAATGAGCCCCATGACAAAACCTCGTAATGTACAAAGTGGGTCCCAATGACAAAACCTCATAGTGTACAAAGTGAGCCCCAATTACAAAACCTCATAATGTACTAAGTGAACCCCAAATATAAAATCTCATAATGTACAAAGTGAGCCCCAAAGATAAAACCTCATAATGTACAAAGTCCCAATGTCAAAATTTTTTGGGTTTATGAGGTTCTACTATTAAGGCCCACTTTAAACATGAGTTTTTGCATTTGACATTGAACGGTCAAATGCCATCATGGTGCTGCTTGGATATACAAATGCAAACATGAGGATGCCCGTTGGCCATGCCTATAGCAGCCGATTCTTTGAGGAATTGAACTTATTCTAATAACCACTATAAATAGCGGAGCTCTGAATCTATGTCCATAGCGCTATAACTTAAAATTAAAATATGTTTGTATGTTAGTATTGCTTTTATTCTGTCATCAGTTTCATTATTGCTGATATAAGTAGCGTCATTGTCATTATTAGTCGAGCTAATGGCGTCATCAGCATAATATTTTGGCGTTATCATTATTGTTAATATTAGTCAACCTATTCATCATCGGCATCATTATTGATGTCAATAGCAGCAATGTTGTCACAGTTAGTCGTGCGAGTGGGACCTTCAGAGTCGTTATTAATGTCTTCTTTAGTCTTAATAGTAGTCACCTCGTGTGATTGTCGTTTTCAGTATCGATATTAGTGTTATCTTGAGTGTTCATATTAGTCGCCTCAGTGGCGCCATCGGCATCGTTTTTGGTGATATAAATAGCATTATTGTCATTATTAGTCGTGCGATTGGCGTCTTCAGTATCGGTATTAGTGTTATCGTTAGTGTTAGTATTAGTCGCTTCAATGGCGCCATCGGCGTCGTTATTTTTCGGTAACATTAGTAGCTTAATTGTCATTAGTCGTGCGATTGGCGTCTTCAGTATCGATATTAGTGTTATCGTTAGCGATAATATTACTCGCCTTTTTGGTATCATCAGCATTGGCATCGTTGTTGGTGACATTATGAGCACTATTGCCATTATTAGTCGTCTGATTGGCGTCTTCAGTATCGATATTAGTGTTATCTTTAGTGCTACTATTAGTCGCCTCAGTGGCTCCATGGGCATCGTTATTGGTGACATTAGTAGAATTTGTGTCGTTATTAGTCGTGGTACTTGCGTCATGAGCACTGTCATTAGTGGCATCTGTAACGTTAACCAGTCTTTTGTTGGCAGCACCTGGAAAACCGGTCGATCCTTGCTCGGGGTCATCATTAGCCGTGTTTGCCCCGTCGTTGCTGTTTTCTGGCGACATTTCATGGGTCATTGTCTGCAAAATATATTAAGTAGATAACAATCCATTTAGAAATAGGAAATGTTAAATGTAATTAAAATATCTACAACCCCCCCCCCACCACCACCACCACCTCGACCCAACACACACACACCATATATCTTTTGAGCAACTGAACATTTTATAAAACTGAATCATAACTGTAAATTCAACTATTGTGATGTAAACTACCACAGTATTTTACCAAATATTTGGAATATTTGAATAAAATAGAGTTGTTTAAAAAGGCACAAATGCCCCCAGATAAATATTCAATTCAAAAGTAATTCAGTTGTGTAATTAATTTGCAGGCAATTATTGCATAATTTTTTGTAATACACCTAATTAATAAAAAATGATCCGTCGCATTATTTCAACACAAAATCTTCGAATAACACTTTAAACATTTTTTTTAAAACAAGAAGAACCTAAGTCTCGGTGCACAATTTTAACATCAGGTGAGATGGACAAATGACTTGTTCTGGGTCCAATATTTACCCGAGGTACATCTGTTACTTCGTTAGTTAGCAGGCGCCGCCACTGCTTTAGAATGCTGTTGCGAACCTAAAGAAAAAAAAGCGAAAATCATCAATATACTAGAGAAAATGTTACATTACATAGCAAAAATACGATGATATATTTTGCAAGCCTTTGAGTTGTGTTATTATTAATACTTATACTTACAAAAGCAACAAAACACAGTACAGCAATACACAAGGAATAATACAGGAAAAAAGAAATGCAGACAAATTAACCCTGACACAGTAAACGGACAGATTATTCCAATGTCGAGGTGCAACAACAACAAAGGAATTATCTCTGACTCCTTTTTTTTTTAGATCTAGGAGCACTTTGTTTCATCAGTATAAGAATGAAATATGTGTCTGTATCCGCCAGAAGCAGCATTTTTAAGTAGCTGGACAAGATCAGTGAGATATATAGCGGCCTGGATATTTAGACATATAGACATTTGTTGTATTTTAAATTCAAGATATTGTCATCGTAGGTTTTAGGCGAGCTCAATTGGTTGTTTCGCTAGTCTGCTTCCTTGAACTTGGTGGCGTTTTGTTGGCGTTGGCTTTGCTATTTTTTTACAACAAGCTCAATTCGTCGTCCGTATTCCATAGTGGCGTATAGTGGGGCGCCGCGAATAAACAACTTTTCGAGGAAATCGGGTTTGAAGAAATGCCAATTTAAAATCGAGTTGTGTAAATCAGACATTCATTATATTTTGTAAATGATGTGAAATTTCTGTAGTAAACTAAATAGATTTTATTGTTATATATTTTTCAAAAGAAATAAATACATACTATTGCTGGCAAACTGAAAATAAAACTATACGTCACTATGGAAAACAAACAAAACGCAATACCCTAACCTAACGTTAACCGTACGCCACCTCGGTCGCCGTGTAATCCCTATGGCGTTACTTTTCGTCGTTCGTATTCCATAGTGGCGTATAGGTCCGATACGTGTACGCCACTATGACATACGATGTTTTTCATTTTTGCCGATATTTCATAATTATAAAATGTATATAAAAAGTGGCGTATGGTCGATACGCTACTATGGTACACAAAAAATTTCACTTTGTAACTATTTTCCTTATTTAATTAATTAATTACTAATTAATTAGCTAATTATGACTGATGAGACTTAGAAAAATGAAAGAGAACATCATTAAAAACATATGTGCCAATTTTCAAAAAATGACCAAAAATCACTATACGCCACTATGGAATACAGCCGACGAATTGTGACAAAGGGACATTTTGATCATTATAAAGAAGGAATGCATACACCTAATGTGGCTCTATAATAATTGTTTGACAGTTTACGTAAGGGTTGTACGAGTTTGCGATGTGAGTGCTGATGTGTTTTAAAAATACCTTTTCATTTCGACTTTTGTTATCGAATCTAATTAATTTAGTTATTTAGTTATTTACTGATTGCCTATTTTTGTGTGTGGCTTGAGTGGTCCAAGATAATAACACAAGCACCATTAAATTCAAGCAACCAACAAACCTCACTTATTTCGCAATATCAAAAAAGATCTTAATTGTAAAATTAGATTACCTCTGAATTCACCACACATATCACCAATACAAGGTAGACACCCTGAAAATAATTCAGAGAAAGTATAATAATATTTATTGACGATGTGAAACAGAAGTATTATCTTTGATCATTTTTAAATGATCTTTTATTGTGTGTGATTATTTGTCTTCTTCTTGATTGTTGCAACCTCTTGATTTTCTTTATTAAACGGTATATACTGTTATATTTGGTACCAATTATAGTTACGCAGTAATACCAAAATGAGTACACATTTTCCCGTACAATGTCGCGTTGACATCATAACCTGAGCTCCCCTCCCCAAAAAAAAAAAAAAAACACCTAAAAATTGAGGACTTTTGAGAAACAAATGTGTATCTTCAATACGAAATGTCAACATTTTCAATGATCGTCGGCTTTTCCTCCACATATCATTAGATTTATCCATTTTACTTCGAAAATATGAAAAATAAAAAAGTATTAATTTTTAATAAGTTGCCATAAAATATGTATTATACTGTATCAGAAGGACATTCCTCGTATTCAGAATACAATTATTTGATATGTCTGCTTTCATGTCCCACAAAAATTACTGTACAAAAGTTGTTACCAGAGCCCTTAAATTTATATAACTCGACGCCCTGGCATCTGGTATTTGTTTCTTTCGTTTTTTGTCCTTTTTTCATCTTAATGGATCCATTGCTGATAATTTGGAGATATAAACCTAGAACTACTGTGCCATATTTTGTAACACGGAGTACGAAACCACCCCCTAATGAATGTCATGTAGCCCTATACCAAGGTATAGATATGGGTCTATTCTATCCAGTGATACCAAAATAAGTTCAAATAATGACAAAATGTCACTATGATATCATAATTTGATGACGCCCATGCAAATTTGGGAAAATCTGACTATGTACAAAAGTATAGGCTCAATTGATTTTCGGGTAAAAATTCTACAAATATGCGATTCTCTCCTAAATATGAAAGAAATGCCTATTTTAACTAACAAGTAAAAAGTCACTAGCTCTTGGAATAATTTCACAAGAGCGAAATGAAAATCATTGATTTTACTGTAGAAACCAATGGAGGCTTCACACCCCCCCTCGATGGTCATCTTTGACGACCTGTCCTACCCCCGGGTAAGGCGCTGGGGTAAAAATTAAAAGAATGGATCTACGATTAGTTGATAATAATAATAATAATAATAATAATATAATACATACAATTTATTAAGCGCCTTATATTGCACGCAACCACAAGGCGCTTTACAAGATAAACACAATTACAACTCTATAAAATTACAATAAATTTTTTACCTACGATAAAAATAACACTATTTAGCATGTTTAGCAAAAATGTACAATCGTAAGATAATAAGGTAAAAAACGACAGTTCAAACTCATACTGTGCATTTTGTTAGGAGGTCCATTGGGCGTAAGCGCACGCATTTTTTGTAACGGATACAAATCTTCGTGGGGTCTCCACTCTCCTTTCGTAGTTCTAGGCATAATACTCTAAATAAAAGCACATAGGTCCGTAGAATACGCTAACCGCCACATGTATAGATGTGTTTCTGTTTGTTACATACTTGCAAACTGCTCAGAATGTCAAACATATAAGTCAAATATATGCTGTAATTTCCAGCCAAGCCGACAATCCAACCAATCCCAAGCATTGGCAGCAGCATAAAGACACCTCGTAAACCAACTCTGAAAAATACATGTCAAAGGTCAATTTTAATGCCCAAGTAACGATAATACAAAGTGACAGATGGGCTATTGGTGTCTGCACGTTCACTTAAATAATATAAGTGATGTTAAAGTATTAATTTTGTATTATTACAAAATATAAACCCAAGCTAGAACCTCATACAGTTCCCATTCCTTTCATAGTTAAGGCATCTCGTTAATAATCAATTATTCAAAAGCGAATAAAAATGGAAATTATAATTTGTGTTTAATGAGCGCCCATATAAACATATACTAAAATCAACGTTCCAAATATTGCAAAGTCTTGGTGTAGTATCTTTTAAAACAGTTGGTTTGTTTACTCCAAATTCAGGTTTGTATAATTTCCACTTACTTGACTAAGGCAAGATTCTCATGGTTAGGAGTTGTGGAGGCAGCTTTAATCGTTTTTACAATGACAATAACGAGAACCACGAGGTTGGTCTAAAATAAAACAATAGATTGGTGAAGAAATATTAATTGAGATGTTTTATATTATCGAGAAATAATGTGTTATAAATAATAATCCGCCGGTGTCTTAGTTAGCCACCCGCCTGTCTGTAATTAATGACGGGTAGTTTGCTCCGGGACAGGCAGAATGAGTGCCTGTAATATATGCTCTGCTAAATTATAAAAATAATGGCTGAACATAAAAAACACAACGTAGGTCTGGTTTGGGTGAAACTCCTAGCAAACACAAAACATTTTCGACATCATTCACAATAGGCTAGAAAAGATTGCCAGAAAACGTTTAAATGTCGGGTTATATAAATGGTATATAACGTTTTCATAACATTCAAAAACGTTTTGTGATAACTTTCAAATATAATAACATAATGTTATTTAAGTGTTGACAAAATAGTTGGCAAATAATGTTTGCAGAAAGTATTTTACAATTACATTTTCTTGACCTGTATATAACCCGACATTTAATGTTATTAAAACATTTTTAACAAAATCAAATATCCAAAATATAACGTTTTGAAACCGTTTTGTGTTTGCTGGACTGCTTGTCGAATCCTTGACCAAGGTAGCCAGCAAATGTTTAAACTGGAATCATTGCAACGTAAGGTTATTTAAATGTTAGAAATGTTGCTAATGTTACTTTACAATAACCTTTGAAAAAATCATAACATCCCTGCTTTGTATATAAAATGTTACGTAAGAGGTTACATATTTTGCTTTCTTATTATTATGAACGAATTTGCTGATTAAAAAAATGTATTACTTGCATATCGTTTCTAAGTGGATATTTACCATTATTATGAACAAGACTGGACCAAGAAATGCCCAAATTAATCCACGCTCCGTGGACAACCAGCATCTATATAATCCGGAAGAATCAAATATTATTTAGTTTGGTTATTTTGCCACGATTACTTTAATAACATGGGCTTACTTTGAATATACATTTAATTTAAATAACAAATTTACGTTGAATACAATACAATGTTGTATTCATTTTTAAGCGATGACGAAGATGATTACGACGACGATGCTGACTGACAACGACGACTGTGATGATGATGATGATGATGATGATGATGATGATGATGATGATGATGATGATGATAATGATAATGATAATGATAATGATGATGATGATGATGATGATGATGATATTGAAGATTCTTAAACACTTGAGAACGTTCCTACAATCTTATTGGTTCGTACCCGTGTGATATGACACGATATCACACGGGTCAGCGCGTGTGCATCGACGCGATACGCGTACTCGCTATTTGAACCAATCGGAGGCGCATAGCAACACCGGGACTGATTGATTTTAAGCCCTAGGTAATCCCTTGTAAAATGTAGCTTATACTTATGATATTTTTATATGAATTAAAGTGTTTAAGAATGATGCGAATGAAGGTAATATTTTTAGCCGCTGTCGTGCATCTATCGTCTCATATAACACGGGCGACATCATTATTTTTGGCGTAAAACAACTCGGCTCCGCCTCGTTGTTTTACTTAAAATAATGATGTCGCCCGTGTTATATGAAACGATAGATGCACTCCAGCAGCCAAAAACAATACCTTTATTCTCTAATTAATGATATTGTAATGTTTACTCACTGTTGACGATATCCATAGTAATCGTGGCCAACAGCAACAGACACGCTCGTTGTCAAGACGGGAATTCCTATAATTGCACAGTAAATATTTTTGTTACGTGATGATAAAATATTTTCTTACAATTTCTTACAATATTTTGGCAGCTGGGTTGGTTGCGAAGTATTGCTATTGCGAGGATTCCAACATAAACCAAACCACCACACAGAGGACCTCACATTTAACAAGACACGCATCCTCGCAACGTAAGTCTTTGGAAAACGTAGAAAAATAGGACCTTATGCCCTACTACCTCAACACATCGACACACTGAGGACATTTTTGAAAATGTTCCGGTCCTCTCACTTAAAAGCAATATAAGGTGTGTGTGGGAGGTGGGTTGGTGGGTGTGTTTGTCAGGGTGGTGTAAGGAGGGACGTGAGTAAGCATGGCGATTGTGACGTACGCTGTACACCACACATATATGACATTAACTAAAATTGTAGTTATCAGCTTTACAGAATCTGTCCCAGTTGGAAACCGGTCATTATACTTCCCTTGGAAAATTTTCCGGCATTGTAATAACTTTATTACCGTGATGGACAATTAGTGTACTGGGCAACAATATATCAGAAATGACCTTTGACTCATCTTCTTGGTCCTGTACCAACATATTGGTTGTGGGCTAGAATTTCAAATTGGCCATGTAATGTCACCTTACCTTTGGCCTAAAATGTAAAGTGTTCGCGCTTTTTTATCTTTGCCACTGACAACTTACCCCCTGTACGCGACTGATGTTAGACAAATAGTAAGCCTATCAATAAGGCTACAAAACATTAATATAGTGGCGGGATCAAATATTGCTGCTTCTCTTAGTTATTATTGCGTAAGGTTCCTTCAATATTTATGACGGGTAATTTGCAGCTTCTCCGTCAACCCCCTTCCCCACCAACACCACCGCCGCTAAAGTATTTATGAACATGTTTTATTTCTTACCCCAACCGATGACAAAATAAGCAATCTTCATATTCCTCTCCATCCCATACACAAGGGCAATCATGCGGAAGAGGTGAACTGCTTCAACAAACATCCAACAGAAGACTGACATAAACAGACATTGCAGTAAAGCAGCTACCGTCTTGCAAATTTTCTGAAAATAAATCAAATTGGTGGTAGCTTACAATGTGAAACATTTCGCCCGTTTCAACTCCTTCAATTTAACTTATCTCTTGTACTCATTATTACGTGTTCATTAACCTATAAGTAAATATTAAGTCAAAAACTACCTACTTAACACCAGTCGGTGCTTTTACTAAAGTTTACCAAATTATATCGATAGAAAAAAAACATAACAGACATGGACTGGGATTTAAAACAAAAAAACACATAACAGTGATTTTATGTCAAGCATCTCTACAGCTGATATTAACAGCTGAAATGTAGGAGATAGCGCTGGCAAAAACTTTGGCCAGACACAGGCGACCTGGTGATGGGGTCGTCATAGATAGCTGGTCAGGGGTTTTGTACACGTCAAGCAAGAGTAGCCAACAATAGGTGTTTTAAACCTGATCGGAACCGACAGTAACGAGGTCTTTTATCACGGGTCACCATTAATAGTTGAGTCATGGGGAGAGCAGGATTAGATTTTTATTGGTCCTGCAGGAATTTGAACCCGGGACCTCCTGCACCAAAGTGTTAATGATTAAAAGTCGCAAATGATTTGGCAAAGTTCTATCACGTTTATTCAATCAGGCATTGAAAAACATGTGGATATTGTTAACAAGAAAAGTAAAATAGGAAGAGGAACCACTGATGAAGTCAAAGCCACGTCTGACGAAAGCTTGACCATTCTCACACAGTGACTGGCTGCCGTGACTGGCTGCACCAGTACTGTAGTTTTCACACATTGACCGGCTACACCGGTAATGAGATATCCGTCGACGGTGCATGCACCCGAATAAAAATAAGTTGTTATCTACTTACTAGGAAGAGGAAGGCAAAAAAAAAGAGAAAGGTGCATCCGAGAGAAAAAGGAAGAAGGAAGATGAGATATAAATGGCAATTATTATAAATAAAAGAGGATGTAAAGTGTTTTGAATGGTGTTTCAAACTTACGGCGTTATTTTTAGCGAAGTCACTGAGAGTAAGCAGCACTATAGCCATTAACATAGCTATCATCAGTTGAATATGAATTACCATTCGTTCTGATCGAAACACGGATTCCTTTCTAATATATAATTTAAAACGAAGTAAACGACTATGTAAAATAGGGGATATAGTATTGATGCCCGTAGACAGATACGATACATGTCATATGGAAACATATCTTTTAAATTCATAAGAAACCGTTTCAAGCCTTCTCGACGGCTAGGGTAGACTTGTTCATAGCTTTGCACTTTATAGGGCAAAATGATTGAATACTTGAATAATTGAATAATTTGCCTATTAATACAACTATTAGACAATTTATTTAATTATATGTCACATATGTAATTTTACATAAATTTACCTACGTCCATATAAAATGTATTAATCAATTTTAAGTAATCAAAATGCCTTAGAAATGGTTCATGTGAGAAGTTAGTTACGATCATTGTAATTCTATTTATCATTGGATTTAATAATTACCTAAAGAAAAACATCGTAAGTAGTGCAAAACCAAGAGCTGCCACTGACAGAACATAACCAAAGTAGTTCAAAACTGTCACTGCTTTTGAGTAAGATTCGGGAAATTGGTCCTGTTAAATAATCCATACATCAGTTATGAAAACGATAAAAGACGAGAAAAAACAAATGGCACGGATAAAGTACGTAAGAGTAGGGGCTAATGATCAAATATCAAAGATGGCCGCTGGACGCCATCTTGAAAATTGAACTTTCGAACCACTTGCCCTAGAATAATGTACAATACCAATTTTACGGCGTTTGGGGGTGCATATAATCCATTTCTGGTGTTATCTTTACAATTCAAGGTCAAGGTCATGCGCTGAAGTCAAATAACCAAGATGGCCGCTGGGTGTCATCTTGAAAATTAAACTTTTGAATCAATTGCTGAAAAATCACCCATAGTGGGTAGGAGAACATGAAAACTAATATGAGATACTGTATTAGGATCACATATTAAGTATCATGTGAGAGTATACTCTTGTACTCCAGAAGACAGGATCACATATTAAAGAAAAAGCGCCCTCTCTTGTTATTAATCGTATTTAATGCGTATTTACAACGTTGTGAATAAAAATTTGACACCATAGAATATAAAAACTAGTAATTTGATAAGTTAAAATAAGATTTTTAACGGAATAAATCTAAATAATATGATTAGGCAGTTTATTCCGTTAAATATTTACCCCATAATTTCCCTCATTCTTCAGGCCCTGCCCTCTATCGGGTGCTAATTTAAAGTTTAAGCTTGATTGCTATTGTTTCTTTGTAAGCCTGCGGCGCAACCTTGAACAATATTGTCTCTTTGTAAGCCTGCGGCGCAACCTTGAACAATATTGTCCTTGAGATAACAAAAATAATGTACAACCAATTTATGGGGTTTGGGGTTAAATAAGTATGTTCTGGTACAGATCCAATGAAAATAAAAGTACTCACTAGATATATTTCAGTTCCTATCAAGAACCTTGTTCACTCTGCAATGACTCTAGAGTTTATAGATGTCGGCAGTCCTTGGTGGCTGTGATGGTGTTGCCACATTTGTAGGTTGTGGTTTTGAGATGATCTGGTCACAGATTCTGTCTAATGTGTATGCCCCTCGTCCTTGTTCATACGACTGCCGACATCTAGAAACACTACAGTCATTGCAGAGTGAACAAGGTTCCTGATAGGAACTGAAATTTATCTAGTGAGTACTTTCATTTTTATTGGATCTGTACCATAACTTACTTATTTAATTTTACTTTGAACGATCCTGATGAATCTCACCAATAAGGGTTTGGTCAAGGTCAGGTGCTGAAGGTCAAGTAACTAAGGATGGCCGCCGGACGCCATCTTGAAATGATGTACAACCAAGGTCAAGTTCAGGTGCTTAAGTTATGTATACAATATGATTGTCGTTGCTTAGGGTGACCCAGCTCCACCAGAGCTACGTTGTCAGTGTAGGATACAGGGCAAGAAGTGCAACACTAAGGCATATGGCTGTCACAAAGACATATTTCGTGCATGTCATAGTGTAGCTGCTCTGTTATAATCCATGCACTATATATAAGACGAAACGCTCAGGCTCGAGATGAGGAGAGTGTTAAGATAGAAGGTGTTGAGGGAGAGGAATTAGATGAGGGTGTGGATCAAGAGGATGAAAACAATGAGGATGTTGATGGTGGTCTTTCTGATTCTGATTACCTAGATAATGAGTGAAAGCAAAGATGAAGATTTCAGGGTCTTATACTGACGTCGTGCTTTTTGCATTTTCATCGGGCGTATTCAGGTGATTAGATTCTTCTGATGTTGGAAAGCATGTCCGGCGGCCATTTTGGATTTATGCAAATTACCAGAGTTGCCCAAACTTTAAATTTGGCAACCACGCTGAAATTCAACTAGGACCCCATTGGATTACAAATCAAGAAAAAAGGGCATAGGAAATCCCATTTCTAGGTTCGCCATTGGCTACATAGGAACGTCCAATGGACAGCATTTACTGTCAGGTAGTATACATTGGGTGGGATTATGTCGCATCTGTTATCGTGGTACTGCTAGCTATTACTATGAAAGGGCTTCAAAACCCTAGAATTGCTCCACGATGTGAGTTTTGCCTAGGATTCGGAAGCTATACCCTGGTCTGCGGCCTATTCCTAGGAACGGTCTTCAAAGCTCTAGAATCGCTACCCGATTTGAGTTGTGCAGAGCTATTCCTTAGTTTTTGGAGCAAATCCCGAGAATGGGCGGATTTGATTTTCGCCTGGTTAAATCCAAGATTCGGAAGCTATACCATGATATTGCTGCACATTCTTAGGAATAGACTGCAAAACCCTGGAAACCCTAGGGTTTGCTCAGCTATTCCTTAGTCTGGGGGCAAAACCCACGAATGGGCTGGCGAAACCCGGGTATAGCGGCCGATTCTTGGACTTTGCTCAAAAAGATACATTTATGTTTCTATACTCGTAAATAAATATTGTATTTATATTATATGCCAATCTGGAGCTCACGGTTATCAGCTGATATATGAGGTTTATCCCAGCAAACACAAGACGTTTTAGACATCATTCGCAAATGCTTAAAAGAGGTTACCTGAAAACGTTTAAATGTCGGGATATATAAAGGGTAGATAAAGGGTATAAAACATTTTCATAACATTCTAAAACATTTTTGATAACTTCTAAACGTTTTGTGTTTGCTGGGATATGAAGGGCATTCTCATTGAACATAATTTAACGTAATTAAACAACCACAAAACTTTTAAATGTGTGGTTGATTAATTAAATAACTTAACAGACGTTAATCATAGTTGCACTTCACAGAGGTTAATAATAGTGTCACTTCACAGAGGTTAAACATAGTTTCACTTTATAGAAGTTAATCATAGTATCGACAACACAGTAACTGTATACTCACCTCGTATCTCATTAATACGCTAAACGTCGTCATATGATCACATTTGCAGGTCACGTGGGAATCATTGACATCAGCAACCTCACACCCATCAGTGTCCCAACTGTGATAAAACAGATTAACTTTTATTAATTTATATTGTGATATTAAAGGCAACACGTGTTTGGTAGCATCATTATTACATTAATTGCTCATCACTAGCTACTAGTACTGTCCATTGTCCAGTTCAGAAGAGGAAACTTACTGGATAGTGCCGGGGAAAATAAGTACGTAATAATATTATTGTTGGTATCATGCATTTTGTCATGATTGCTTATTTTTATTGATTTGTGTCTTTTTGTCTCCAACAAACCAAAACGCAAATGCTATCTTGATCTTTTACTCACCTCCGCAAAGTAGTGTTTGACACTCTCTCGGGCTCTTAGAAAACAGTAAATTTACTCTATGAAAAGTCAACGTCTACGGACAAAAATGCAAAACCTGATTTGAAATAAAGAACCACCCCACCCCTACCCGAACACCACACACTTGGGTATGTATTGGTTTAGAAAGGCGATGCCAAATCGATGTTTTTTTTATTAAAGATTACCCGTTCTTTTCGGTCGAAAAGAAATAACAACCAGGGGTTCTTGGTTCCTGTGTCTTCATTATCTGCAATGATACGGTGTAAAATATGTAATTACAGTACAGCTGTTTCATACTAAAGAAATTTATTTTGATATAACGGTGTAATAAGTAGTGATAAATAACATTTCTATATGAATAAAATGACAAATGGATAATTAGGTTTTTTTCTCCTACCGTTGATAACAGAATAAAAATTATAAATAATGCATCATCCCCCTTATAATTGGTGCATATTGGTACGATTCACGATTCGTTAATTACTCAAGGCCAAACACCTTTTTCCCAACGTCACGTCAGAATGCACAACAAAACACACTGTTTAATTAAGTCAACAATATCTGAACCTTTTAATCAAAATTGAAATGTGATATATAATAAGCTGATACTTAAACATAAATACATGCAATCATGTACATCTATAATGAATGTTAAATACTATTACTTAGCCAGCAGCCTTTTTCTTGATGTTGATTTGAGAGTTCTGAAAATCCTCGCATAGTTGACTGTTCCAAAATGGTGCAATTGTCACCTTTCATACAATTTCTAATGGAAACCAGGCTTGTATTCAGCAGTTATCCCTGTGTCTCCGCTTACATTGACAGATGTGCTGTTTCATAAACCAGACTTTAGCAAGTCGACAGAGTAATATTCCTTTCTTGGAAGAGGTACGCACTTTGACGTATTCTAGATGTTCTCCGATATAACTGGCGAGTAGTGCTTTGACTGCATAAAATATGTTCTTATATACCAATTCATTTCATTCTAGAAAAGGAGATTCCAAACTTTCCAAAAGTAGAAATGATTCAGTTTGTTTTTGATCAACTTGATGAATGAGCATGATGAGAGGGAACTCCCAAAAACGTCATGGCTCATGAAATAACTCTTTTTAATTTTGTAAACAAAAATAAATAATCAAATTAAATCACTCAGGGCACATCACAATATCATTCAGAAAACTAAGAGCTTTACACTCCATATCGGTCTCTGAGATCTGCTTTACTTAATTTACTTCGCAAACTCCCCAGCGAAGCAACTACTTACGGAAGGAGCTACACTGTAACTGCACGAAATCTGTGGAATTCCCCTCTTGATCAACAATAAAGACTCCGTAACTGTTAATCAGTTCAAAATCTTGCGCGTATATCATGTTTCTATGAATCAGCAGTGGTTCATTTTGTTGCCATTAATTGTTGGTTTTTTTTGGTTTTTTTTCATCTATTGTTCAGCAGCTAAATATGTATTGGTTGGTTTAAACTGTTGCTTTGGCATTTTATATACGCTATGTATGGATTAGTATTGTGTTTTTAATCATGTTAATCTGGATCCTTCATAATTATATGTATTTATATTTGTTTAATGTGCTATATAAGTGTGTGCTATTATTGTTATTATTATTATTAAATTTATGACATACCGGTAGTACACTAAATGTAATATTGAAAAGTTTTCCCGTTGTGTATGAGACCACGTGTCTGTTGCTATTGAACATCGTAATTGAGAGAAGTCTACTTCCAATTGCAAACTTGCCAACAACCCCGCTGACATTAGTCAGGGGTTGGAAATCCAACTTTAGCACTGATGTCACCAACTGATATCCTGACAGTTAAAGAGTAATAAATATAAAAGAGTGAATTCAATGCATGCACATTTTACTTTAGCTTCTCATAACTTCAAGGTTGTGTTCATACAAAACAGTTGATTTAAAAATTTCGTGTGATTTCCTACGATTTGAGCTTATTCGAAATTGATAATTTTAATATTTTGGGGAATAATAAGGTCCAATTCCCTTTTATCTTTCAACAAATCTCCAAGACTGTAGTTTAAAGTTCCAAATAACTTTCATAATATTTCGTCTAAAGGTTTAAACCTAGGTTTAAATACCAAGCAAACAACCATAAACCATGGCACATACCTGCGTCGTGTTCCCAACCATCCTCGGGGAACATTATGACAAAGTCATACGTTTTGTTATTATCTGTAAAATGAATACTCCAGGAATTCGGTCCCAGTTCATCGGCTGCAAATATTTCTGTGTCTGCAATAACACATTTTTATATCACGGTTATGTTGATTTTGCCGTTAATTAAGATGACTTTCTGAACACCAAAAACAATGATTACACCCACACCTGGACTTTTGCCGAGGAGGACGCCCTCAACTTTTGTCAAAAGTTGTAAATTGCAGGATTGTAATGTACTCTAGTAAACTAACATACTCTGCAAAAATCAAAGCTTTAGCTGCGATGACACAATTTTGTGACAAACTCCTAGACTTTGTAGATACGTATATAACATTGTACGTACACGGCTTGTGGGAAGGTCATAACACAACATCAAAATTACAGAACTCATTGACGACGTTATGTACTGGTATCAAATAGCAATTTTCTTTGTTTGGGGTAATATGTTTGGGTCAGAATTAAAACTGGACATATCTGACAGTGAAAACTAACATTTTCATCACTGTTGTTTGGCAATTAAAATATGGTCAAACACCAATAACACTGCAGAATTCGGCATACTTACAGTGACAAGTTGCGGTTAGTTTGGTGATTTATCTTTATGTTTAATTGTTTAATTGTTATTTTTGTGAATTGCCTCCGTAATCTAAAAGGTATTTCAAGAGTCGAGCCTTGCAATATTTGTGATATAAGCTACATCAAGCACTTCTAAATGTGCCCTTAAAATTGCACATCATGCAAATGAATTGCACCCCAACTGGAAACAGTTTTGCACCTGATGAATTAATTCTTACTTCCAGGGCTGTTTACATACCGTAGGCAACGTTCTATCGATTCTTACCTACGTATCTGCTTTCCACTCGTGTCATATTCCCGGGATATTCTGAATTCGACATTTCCCATTCATAAAAGAACTCATCCACATCCATATCCTGCAGAGGTGTCTGCAAGGTCAATAAGTCGAAACTTTGTTTTTGTTGTTAATGCACTTTGGTGCATTCATTAATTTATAAAGCACTGAAGTAATAGAGGTTATACCGTAAACGTTCGCCTAATGGCGCTATGGAGTTTATAGAAATGAGAGAGCGCCCTCCCTGTAAAAGCCCAGTATCATCACTAAAAATTAAGGGCGCGTGTAGTTAAAGCGTGAAACCTATCGACACATTCAATTATGACCAAGGTCAAACAACGATATTCATGATAATGTGGTAATCATTCAGCTATTACGTAGTGGTCCAGTTAGCAGAGCATCAGACGAGGATAGAGGGAATTTAGATGGGCTCCCATGCAGAAATTTCTGACAAATTTGCCTTAGATTGTCTGTCAATGTGGGTTTTTTTTTCTGATTTGGGGAAATAGTATCTCTTTTTGTTTAAAATCTGTTAATTTTTATTTGTTTAGGTAATTTTTTTCTCTATTCTGTTTATTTTATCTTTATCGTTTTTATTTATTTATTTATTTATTTATTTATTTATTTATTTATTTATTTATTTATTTATTTATTTATTTATTTTATTTGTTTGTGTCTTTTTTTCACAATTCTTTGTTTCTCTGTTGGTTTTATCTCTTTTCATTTTGCTTTGTTTCTCTTGTATTTAACAATTAATATGGAGAGTAACTACTATGGTCTAATGGGTTCTTCCCTGAAATTATATAAAAGCAATATTGTTAAGTTCGTCGGTTTTTATTAAATAGTATAAAACCCATAAAACCCTCACATATCAAATTCGTACCGACTTCTCTATACATGTTTGTACCCAGATTCTTTTGTCGCGAGCGACAAGTCTTTCAATTCGCTCGAGTGTCTTTTACAATGCTTCAGTGGTTATGAAAGGATTCAAAAGATAACCTCTGCCCTAATAATCCCAAGCTTTTGTCTGAAACTGGGGACATAAACATTTATTGACGCTTCTTCACATAAAATAGGGTCAGTGATCACGAACCAGTAGCCTGAATCAATCAAGGCGCACGCTCTGCCGACAGAGCCAACGGGTCAGACAGAAACACAGTGTAATTTTGAACAGAAGAATATTCACACACTATGAAAAAATACAATGGCAGATTATACGTTATTCGGCGTACATTAGCGTATAAGTATACTGCAAAATCAACAGTGGTTATCCGTGTTCTATAAGCTGTATATCCTATCGGCGACCGCTATACCTTGTTTAAGACTTTCAAAAGAAGTACTTGCATGTGCAACCATCATTGTTTCAAAATAGCCCGCCAAGGTCATGCAGGTAACTCCGAGGTCGTGCATTGAATTGGTTTGAATAAGGTATACTTTATACTAGATTTGGTATTATAATGATTTTTCTAGGGAAGAGTAGAAGATGATCAAATGCAAGAGAAATGTGTTTGATTGGGGAAGGTGTTCTGACAATCCAAATATAAACTTAGTCCACCTCAAATGACCTGTAACAATTTGTGATTGACATTACTTAATTCACCTCGGATGACTTTGATCTGACATTCACCATTTTCGCGCTTACACCAATCATATCCATAACAATTTAACTCTTACAACTTCCTGTCAACTCTCTAATTTAAAACTCTAAATTTCTGTCTGTTTGCCTTTTCTGTCTTATACCATTTAGTACACTACAGTTTGTTACAATTATTAAGATAAGCAAACATTGCTGGGTAGATAACAGAATTTAGTTATTTACTTAATCCAATCATGGAGGTAGTAGCTAGTCAATTTTGGTCTTCAGTGTTTTAAAATACAACAATGTAGAACATGTATAATTAATATGCCGTGTTGTTTGCATACAGTTTGCCGCCCAATTGTGCCACCATATTGCAACTTTGGCAATAACCGATATATAGATTCTATGGTATAAATAGCAAACAAAAGCCATCAGTTTAAGAGGCCTCGTTAATTGATCTTATCACTATGGACCACAAGAGTCTCATCCCAATGGCACAGTCCAATAACCTCAATTACATAATCATAGTGCAAAATTTGACGTCAAGTTGCAGAGTATGAGTTTGTGTATCCAAATTTTCAAAGGATGAATGTACAAATGTATTAGGGTTTAAGAACTGTTCCCATGATAGATGAGCATGTTGTGGATCCTAGTGTATGGTCAAATGTCACCGTCTATCGGGTTCTAAGGCGCCGTTGTTTGATGGGATCATTTATTAGATTTTCAAAAAAAACATCATGTATAACCGAATTTTAGGCTTAAACAGCTAAAAGTGATGTCGTGCTAATGTATACATATGCTTTTGAGTCGTTCTCAACTTTAATTTTCCCTCTTTTACAAAATTAGTCACTTTTATTAGGTATGTCACAGTGGCTGTGCAATAACTCTGCCACACTGTGCATGCAAGCATAACAGTGAATTAAAAGGCGCGCGCATCAAAGTCGGCTGATTTTTGGAAAACATCAATGTCAAAAATGAATTTCCTTAGTATGTTCCATTTATCCCAATTGTTTGAAATTTTAATATATGATATATGAAACCTTTCTGAAGCTACCATTGAATCCGACAAAATTCAATTTTGCTTTGTTCAAGAATTGCTGCCTGTTTAATGGATTTTTTGACGATCGCTCATAAATCAGTAAATATAGGCCTATTGAAATAGTCTGATTTACCACCATTTAGCTAAAATACTAATTTTTCTTAGCATGTAAATTATTTCCGTCTACATTGAATGAAACACTTGAGGAACACTAGTTAAACCATAATATTACCAAAGATATTCCATAGGGAGTAGTTTTCCAAACCACAATAGCTTTAAGCCATTGTGTGTGTCCAAGGCCATACTAGTTTTGTATACGCGCTAGAGTGAAACGGCGCTTCCTTTTACCATTTGCCCTCCTACGTTAATCCAGATAACAAAATGTTAATTTTAAGTCTCATTGCAAATGAATTTTTATTTTTACTTTTCGGATTTGGCTTTGAGTAATGGTGACACATACCATGTTGACAGTAAAAAAGAAAATTCTATTCCAGACACCATCAAAATGTCAAACTTTGTATTTTTGGTATTATTTTAAAGTAATTAACTGCTGTTTCTTTATTCAACATCATAACAGGTTCATACTTGACAAATTTATGGTGAATGAATAGACTTTCATTAAATATTAAAAAACACCAAAATTACTCATGCCTAATTTACATAATAATATCATGAATACATAATTAGCTGTAATTAGTTAATTTGCATAATTAATTACTTTTTGGGTATTTTTTGTTATCAATTGAAAGAACTTCATATACATATGTGTGCAAAAAAAAACCGCACCCTGATATCGTGTACGGTTTTCCACTGGCATCAATTTAGCATATTAATTAGCTGAACATAGTCATTTTTTCAGCTTTAATTTGTCTGCAGATTGGCCGAAATTGCTAAAATAGTACATTTGGTTAATTTATTATAATTATTCAATGATAAATTTTTTAATTTTGTTTTCTTTAACGAAGTCAGGAAAGATAGGCATTTAACCTGTGATACTTAAATTAACGCTGCTTTTTCAAGCAAGCGTCCAAATAAACCGTCAAAATCTCGGAATGTGCCAATTTTGTCATTGCAGCCATTTTGTGGCAGGTTTTATTCCATTTACGAGCATCTTTAAATTGACACTACATCACAATGCATTGACCGATTTCAATTCCGTTTTTTGATTTTTGATGCTTTAATAAAGCTCATTCATGTAGAAACATTAAATAACATGTTTCTGCTGCGCTTATTTTTGATGTGATATACCTACTTTTATAGTATTTTTTAAAGCTTTTACGGATATAAAATGTATCTATTAATGCCAAAATTGGTGGCGCTATTTAGGTACTGGAAATTACCCTTTCAAGCTTTTAATACAAATAATTTCTTTTATTGATTGATAAAATATGTTTATAAAATTTCCTTGTTGCTTGTTTCACCTATTCCAGTTGTTTTAATGATGGTATTAATCACCTAACCCCTGCAAATAAAGAAATATGATTTAGGATAAATAGCGCCATCTATAGTTTGCATTTAGTTAATAATGAAACCAATTCTATATATATCAAACAGCCGTGAGGCACACGGTAAACTGGTTGAACTGAGCGCAAGAAGACACTGTTTTACCTGTAGACGGAACTTTCAAGTAGGGTCGATCGGTCGGTCGGGCAGTCGTTTTGTTTTGTTTTTGTTTCGTTTCGTTTCGTTTCGTTTCGTTTCGTTTCGTTTCGTTTTGATTTTGTTTTGTTTTGTTTTGTTTTTGTTTTTGCAAATTACTCTTAAAATCACCAAAATCTGTATAAAAAGTTACAATTTTTTTTCCTTTACCCTCCATTTTGCCCCACGACTTTTATATGAAGACCCGAGCGCAAGAAGACCGTAAGTCCACTTGGCCCCTCAACATGTATACACTAAATTTACCTATAGTTTCTCAGGGTTTTATAATGTTTGATACATGTTCCAGGGTGAAAACATCATGAAAGGTTGTTGCAGATTTGTTTTGGCCCCTGAACATGTATAAAACATTGCCAAACTATACGAAACTATACATGTTGAGGGGCCAAATGGACTTACGGTCTTCTTGCGCTCAGGTCTTCATATGCATACGACAATTTCATAATCAGTCCATTGAGTAAAAAACACCGATTTGCAATGCAAGCAGCAAATTAAGAAAACGAATCTCATAAAAGTAAATTCAAGGTCGGTCGGGCCAGTAGAACATACTTTTTTTCGTCGTCTTAACGTTTTTAAATGGGTTTTCATCGCTATAGAGGTTAATTACTATGACGTTATTAACGTTATAATAACGGACTGAACCACTGGCATCCTAAAAACAACAAATGACTTTGCTGTTTTGATGTCATCACAATTTGCTTACAGTCATTTGTTGCCGAGCGGAGTTGAGGCTATGGATTAAGATCAAAACCCAACACAGGATGTGGATATTTGTTTAAATTTAATATTACATTTAGATACACGATTTTGTTGCGGATAGAAGCCTAAAACTTTAACTCAATTACCGTGTTTGCCTCTTCGATTGTTTCTGTTTGCAATGTAGATGAAGGTGGCTCTGGAACGTCGCTGGCTTCAGTAGTGCCTATAATATATTAAATCAGTCAATAGCTTTAATTATAGATTAATGTTAGTAGAGAAATTTAACAAAATAGAGGGCATGATAATTGCAAACGGCGTGATCGTACGCCAGACTATTTATGCAAAGTCACTCAGAGCGAGGTCGCGTATTTATTCAGTATTTAAGATTCTGGACGTAAAAAATGAACGTGCGAACAATATAGAAAAAAAATGTCCGGTTTACAACAGTTAATGATATTGCACATATGAGGGAAAGTCTAACTATTAATACTCATAACCCGTTTTGTTTGTAAGATATCATATCCTTTGTATCGAGGCACTGAATAAGAATTCCCCATTTCTTATTTCCCGACCAAAGGGCTAAGACCAAAGTCTTTCAATTTTGCTCTTCGTACGTGCCAGCATACTTATATAAGCTTTTAAACTTAGCTTGGGCATTTTACTCGAGCCTGGTCCCGTCAAAACCTGAGTGTGTGTCCACCCGCTCCCACGGGTTAAACAAACAAACAATAAAGCAACAGTGTGCTTTACAAAAATGACTTCATTCACACATGTGGTTCATACAAGAGATTGTCCATTGCAATGCGTGTGAGATCGGCCGTATGCATATTTGATGAAATAAAGTCATGATGTATGCATACTCCTTAATTGTAATACATGTACAATTAATTTTAAGCAGCATGTCAATCTTGGTTTATTGTCATAATCAAAGGCATACTGTATTCATTGACTGAGACAGAATACCCAGAAATCACTAAATGTCAAGTATCTCACCATCTTGTGACCAGACCAGTTGTTGGTCTCAGTGCCAACTGCCGTGTGCTCTTTTTTTAGGGAGTGTTCAGAAATACTTTGGTGGGGGGGGAGGCTGTTAAAAAGGGAGGGGGCCAAAAAGTTTTGGACATTAAAAGAGAGGGGACCAAAAAGTTTTAGGTGGTAGGAAAGGGGGGGCCTCTTCAAAACCCAAAATTTTTCGCGGGCTTCGCGCGCATTGAGACCCTCTATATCACTTTTAACATGAGCAAGTTTGGGTTTTCAGTGCTTTTGTTTGAAAAACTGATGACACTTAGTGTACACATATTTATTCATGCAACATCTGGGTTGGTCTAAGAAACACTGGCACTTTTTATCATAGAATTTTATCTCTTCAAAGTAGGCTACAATTATGATTACGTACCAATCTGATCAAAATACAACTAAATCAAGAAAATATTGCAAATAAATTGGATTTCTTTGCACGTAAACTGCACACTTCAGTTTACTATTTCTCATTGCAAAATTATTTTGTACACATAGGCCCATGGGTAGATTTGACATAGTGCAGAGTGGGCACAGGCCCAGGTACCACGGTATTTGGTGGTCAAAACTGATACCTGTGTACATTTGCGTGATCAAATTAATCTCATATTTGAAAATCCAATTTTAACAATATTTGACCATTCAAGCTTCAATATGGAAAAAAAATTTGCGCGGTTCGCGCACATTTGTACTGTCATAATAGCCACGGGATCCAATGCTGATGTGCCTATGAACCTCCAAATAAATCCTCTATTTCATTTATCCCTGTAAAATCAGATAAACACCCTGATTTGGGACAAATCTAAATTAAGTATAAAATGAAAATTTTCTTGTGCTTGTATTTCATGCGCAATTCCACCAGGAATGTTTCAAACATTTGACTCCCTCAATGACATGTGACCCAGATACAACACCACTGGAAACAACACTATTAGGCCTAAGTATGTTTGTTATACGAAAATGGGGGGGACAAAAAAGTTTTGTCAGTCAAAAGAGGGGGGGTAAAAAAAGTTTAGCGGTCCATCGAGGGGGGGTCAAAAAGTTTTCGAGCGAAAAATTTGAGGTAGACCAGCCCCCCCTACCAAAGTATTAATGAACACTCCCTAACGAAGGAGCACAATCCAGCTTGGAACCGAGACTCGCGATATGTACGCAAGAAATTGACCGCCGTATATACGCTCGGTCCAGTCATGGCGTATTGAACATCGCAATCACTCTAATAATGCGCGCGTGTTGGGATTTCATCTATCACACAATAGGGGATAATTGAAATACACTTTCTATTCTCCAAATAAACACCCTGGTAAAATAATATAATAGCAGACAAAAGGGAACAAAAATACAACATGAAAATTATTCAAACTATATCAAATAATTTAACCAATGTAGCAAGCAATATATCAAAACTACAGACCCAAAACTGCTACTAAAGCAAATATGAAGTGTACTAACAAAAGTTGGTATAGTTGGCTCGAATCTTTTATTGTTTATATATTCTAGGTATCCTCTTATATCATCCTTAAGTTCATATTTATATTATTGAGAAATAATTGCGCGCATCTGATACCATTTTATTATAGCCATCTTTTTCTGCTCAAATAAGCAAATTGTCACACAATTCACAGGTCAATTTTCATATCGAGAGTCAATTGTGTTTAACATAATACTATTCAATAGGAGGGAAAAATATTATGAAAAACGGTAGGGTACGTAAGAACTCCCCTCTCCCTCCCGGTCTCCCCTCCCCGCCACCACCCACTGTTGGTAATAAGATGAAATTTATAATATTCTTCAAAGACTTACCTTCATCACATGGGTGCTCAGAAAAAGGATCTACATGCATCTAAGCCCGTTATCGTAAAATGGCAAAGGTAAACCTCCGGTTTTATCGATTGCCTTCAGGCCGTTTACGTGTTCCACATTAATAACATTTAACATGTAAATTCAAAATCATTACAACTTTTATATGTTATCCCCATTTGCCGACCACGCGCGAAAGATATGTTTGATACTTTTCTTAACTTCAGCGAACTGATTAAAAACTTACATTGAATTTCGCAGATAAACGATATAGCCCACTGACAGCCCACATCGTTATATCCACGGAGGCCGCCGTTAGGCGGGATCTTGAGCTCTACACAGTTCTCAGTTGGTCCACCATCCGGTTCAAAGGGATTCCACCGTCCATAAATGGACACGTCGAGTTCTACGCCAATCTCATTGTGCCCTTCCCAAACCCAGCTTCCTGGAAAAAAATTACACTATGGAGAAGTTAGCACACAAGGAAAGAAGAAAAAGATAAAAACAGAAGAAAACAAGGTTAAATGACACGATTCCAAAAACCGGTTGGTCGATCGTAAGTATTAATATATAGACCTAGCCTCTGATTATTTTAGACATTGCTTGATGTCGATACGTAGGGCCTGTCACATTTTTGTCACCAAAATCAGTATCAAGACGGACTCAATAATGACTGCAAGTACAAGTCTCAAGTCTGTCAGTGAACCAGTGTTGTACCGAATGGCTTCAACTGGACCTTCATTTTTGAATTTTGTTTTTTTCAAATTCTTAGGGGCATATCGGCCCTCAGACCCTCTACCCCCCGCGTATGGATAAAGAAGTTTCCATTTACACTTTATGTTTTAAGCAATCTATATAAATAAAAGGAGGTCTCTAAATCTTGTCCAGAAGCAGGCTCTGAGATGATTTGACTTTCAGCTCTGATTTATTCGTACATTGATCGGGTACATATTGCCATTAAACCATCTGAGGTTCATTTTTACAAAACTATTCAATCACTATGGAAATAACAAAAAAATGTTCAGTTGCTAGGCCGTTGAGGTCAATAACCTTCAGGTCATGACAGCAAACGCGTCAAGTGGCGAGTCACGCACCTGCGCGTACACGGCACCATGGTTTCACGCGCTTTACCGCGCATGGT
This sequence comes from Amphiura filiformis, assembly GCF_039555335.1. Lineage (NCBI taxonomy): Eukaryota > Metazoa > Echinodermata > Ophiuroidea > Amphilepidida > Amphiuridae > Amphiura > Amphiura filiformis. Next base: position 57,905,797 of record NC_092637.1, read on the forward strand.
ATGGACGCACTTAATGTTGGCTTACTGCGCGTATGCCTACGTATGTACGTGACTGACTTCTGTGAGACAGTGGCAGATCCAGAAATTTGGGAAAAGGGGGTGGGGGGCACACTCGAAGTTTTTGCCACCACCTTCTTGAATGGCCACGAAGCCTCATGTGTCGCGCGCTGTGCGGGGGTTGTGTCCCCTCAGAATTGGAAACGTGGTCAAAGTATTAAGGCCTTAAAGCCATTTTGGGGGGATCATTGGGTGTAAGCTGATGAAAAAGGGGGTCATTGGGTGACAGATTTGCAAAAAAGTCCACTTTTCAGAGGGAATGTTAAAATGTAGCCAACAGGGACCGAATTAGTCGTTAACTGTTCAGTATTAGCTCGAAAAGGTTAAATGTTAGGGGTGGGTGAAAGTCCACAAATACGGAAATGTTTTGCCGCAACTTTTAAACATGTTTCTTACATGTTTTATACTATTATAACCCGGAATTGAAACGTTTTCTAGCAACCTCTTCTAACCTTAATGTTTTATGTTTGTTGGGATAAGTTAAAATCAATCATTCTGTCACGAGCTGTTTCAAAGGTAATCTGAGGGATTGAGTGAGTAGGCCTAACAACATTATCACAGGTCTGGATAATTATGTTTATCAAGCTAACATGATCATTACTATACTGGATGAATAATCTATACCAAGACACCATGATTATCATCACCGTTTACCATGTTTACTAACCACTCAAGTCTACTAACCGCTCCCGTTTACTCCACTAGCGGGGACCCGCGGGTCTCCCGCTAGTTACTTAATAATTAAGCCTAGAGTAATAGTGAATAATGGTCCACGAATTGCTTCAATTAAAATTCAAACTAAAAGTTTATACTATAATAGTATCAAAACTGTCCCCCTAATGACTTCAATGGGACCTTCATTTTTTGCAAACTTTTGCAACTTCTCAGGGGGGAATATACCACTGCAGACACCCTGGGTATGCATTAAGAAGTCGCGCTTTTTGCTCCTGCTATGGACACCCACACGAGACTTTATGTTTAATCAATAATTTGCAAAATAACCGTTAAAACCTGTCCACGATAAGCTTAAATTAGGGCTTTTTCAAACTAGAATTTTACACACTAATGATTTTATTTTGCAAAAGTGTCTCACTTCGCAGTGCGTGGGTACATCCCACTCAAACATATACCCCTCTGTATCGCACAAGAGCGACGTGCGGCACTGCCGCGCCGATGAATCTCAATCTCAAACAGTGATTTGCAGTATGCATGCAATGCCGGCCTGGGTGATCAGCTGGCTGTAGTATAAGAGAGAGTCTTGAACAAGAATCCTTACTTTAGGTGGGGCCAATTGTCAACTATGATTGGATGTTATTATATCCCGTGGGCTACGTGTATTTCAAGTTGTATAATCACCACCGTATAAGGATTTTCACTAAGTAACCAATGCAAATATCCTCCTTGGTGTAAAATTGACCCAAAGCATGTAGGGGAAAACCGGGGTGGCTTTTTTCACCAAATTTTGAAAGTTGTGGTGCAATTTCATCTGACGCAGAGCAATCTGAATTACAGTCTCAGACAATCAAAACATAAAGTCAGTAGTACCTGGTATCGCAATTTTGCATAACACTTTTAAAGTTGAATCGCAACAGGCGAAATTTCGGTTGCTCATAGCACTGCGATAGGACTTATTTCGAACGCTGGTTGTAACATGATTAGGTTGTACCGATGTAATTTCGATAGTTCTTGACTGTCATAGGGCAACGATAATACGTTCATACCAATACAAATGACCCCTAGACCAAGTATATACACCAGGCACAAAAAGAAACTCGTCAGTTATATTCATCATTGCTGTTCAATAACTTGATAATTTTGGATTATTCTTAAATATACATTTTATTATTTGGACTTTGCTTTCTCATTTGACACCCTGTTCGTGAACATTGAGCAAGAATTGACCAAGATATGCGCCTCAAACTCTCAAACCCCAAAACGAAAAGTTGCAATTTTAACGATTCAATTATGCCTGTTACACTGTGTGCTTTATTGATTGGCCCGTGGTGTTTGTGCGCAATACAACGATGTGTTCCCATTGAAAATCGTTGAAAATGAAACTTTTGATTTTGGGGTTTGAGGCTTTGGAGGCGCATATCTTGGTCAATTCTTGTTAGTTTTTCACGAACAGGTGTCAAATGAGAAAGCAAAGTCCAATTAACAAAATGTATATTTCAGAATAATCCAAAATTATCAAGTTATTGAACAGCAAGGATGAATATAACTGACGAGTTTCTTTTTGTGCCTGGTGTATATAGGTAAACGGCATGAGTGTCATTACTCAGGAGAATTAAGTGGAAAAAAGTATACACTTAGTTTAAGGTATAATTAAAAGTGTGTAAGGGTAAATTCTGTCACCTGATCAGAAGAGTTATTTTTCTGGGACAATATACATGTATTTAGTTTACAATTCCAAGTTGGTACACATGCTGGTTGTAACACGCATCTTTAGTTTAGGCCATGAACGTGGCCATATGTAAAGAAGAAAACAATTTGAGCCTCATTAATATATATAGTGTGGTTTTTTATACTATATATAAAATGCTAGAGTGAACAGTAGCCCATGAGGAGGGCCAATCAGTGGTTCACAAAGGCTTATGAGTAAATGGATACAGTAACGTAAGCATCACACACATAAAATGAGATGCTTATGCACTCTGCTCTTGAAAGATGGTGCGCCGTTGTCAGTTACGTCTCCGACTACTCCATTTGGTAGGCTATTCCAAACGTGAACTGCAGTGTGAATGAAGATCCTGCCAGTAGATATGGTTCTAGAAACTGGCACTGTGAGAGCATGGCGAGGCATGGACAAGTTATTCTGACTACAATTGGCTTTGGTAGTAGTGCCTTCAGATCTGGTGGACACAAGCTGGTGTGTATTTTGTAGAGGACTGTTGCTGCAGCAACTTGACGTCTTTGATGGAGAGATGTAATGTTCAGGTCTGTAATCGCTCTTTTTTACACAGGTTATGTAAAAAGTATACCTAACATTAGGTAGCATATAAACTCCAAAACAGGCATTTTTTTACATAACCATGGATTATGTAAAAATAACATAGCAGATAGGTAAAAAATACTATGCATATTAGGTAAAATATTTACATAACTTTTATGTAGATTTTTTTACCTCAGCCGTTAGGTATTTTACTACATAAATGTTATGTATTTTTACACAACTTATGTAAAAAATACATAACATTTATGCAGCATATGAACCCCATAACAACAAGGTATTTTTCACACAACCTTGAATTTGTAAAAAAAAAAACATACCAGTTAAGCAAAAAAAAACTTTATTATTAGGTAGGATAGGGCTTTCTTTGTTTCTTTCTTTCTGTTTTATTCTTTGCTGAAACATAATTCATGATAGATTTTAAGTCATCAGATCTTGGTCAAATGTCAGCTTCGTTCAACAATACACTTTCATGCATGAAGTATTTTAGTTTGTTTTTGTTTTCTTTTTTATCTGTCCAACCCGCTATCTGGTGAATGTTTAATGTAAAGCATTTCTCTCTCGCATGTCTTACATGTACGATAAAATGCTATAGTACACTAATGCATTGTCACTTCAAGGCTTCAAGCATAATTCCCACACTTGTTACTGTAGGCAGTCATTTCAATGCATATCACGTCTACACCGTATTAAATCGCTATCTATCTCAACACACTAGTGGAAATTGTAAAATGAGAATTCTTTCAAAGCGATGAGAATTGGACAAAACTATGAGAATTGAAATTTTCTCATCCAAATGAATGAGAAATACTAATTCACCTGTCAACAACCTGTCACAGATGGTCGTTTGACACTGAAATTAATGTGAACTTCAATTTTCTCATAAGGAATTATTATGATTACTTTGTTTTGATGCAAAACACCTACATTGCGTTAATTGTGTCCAAATAGGTGAATGTAAACTCTAAGGAAGCCAAACCAGTATCTTGAGACTTTACTAATTTTAATTTATAATCTCACGGATTTCATTATTGATCATAATTTTTTAAAAACAAATTTAAATCGATAAACTGCGCCGTCGTAGGTGTCATCTGAGATTTTAAAAAGGGATAAAGAACAACATTTTAAAGGAAAAAAAATCTGCGACAATTGGACTCGAACTCTAGACCTCGTGATCGCAAGGCATTAACGAAACCACAACACTGCAGTAGGGCCGTTGTCAGTCATGCAGAGTTATTTATAATAAGAATAACAGGTTGATGGCCAAACGGTCGAAACAAACAGTGTTAAAAGAAATTAATGTAATTTTCTTTATTTAAACTGTGTCCACCGTGAGGAAAGTGCACGAATCAAAATTCCAAGTTTATTTTCTTAACCCTAAATACATTGCCAACAAATATATTCGTAGTAAACCGATACAATTGTGGCTATTTGAGACGTTTCAGTTCATTGAATAACTTAATATACATTACAAATCGATTAAATGTTTATAGAGTTCCTCTTGGTGCAGCGTTAGAGGATCTGACTTGTAAACTATAGGCTTTAATGAGGGTCATGGGTTCGAATCTTCTGTAGTGCTATTTTTTTTTTATTATTGTTACTTTTCCGCTTCTCTTCTATAAGATATGTTTAAAAACCTTTTTTATCTCAACTTATTTATTCAATTTATACAACTGCATTATTGGCATATATTTATACCAAAGATCTATGAGTGGATTGGAAGGTGAGCGGGTCTTTTGGTGAATCTCCTTTCTTTCTTTCTTTCTTTCTTTCTTTCTTTCTTTCTTTCTTTCTTTCTTTCTTTCTTTCTTTCTTTCTTTCTTTCTTTCTCTCTTTCTTTATTTCTTTCTTTCTTTATTTTTGTTTCTTTTTTCTTCACATTGCCAATTTACACTTCTTCTGTATTGCATAATTATTAAAATGTCTTTATATGAAATATTAAATGAATAAATCTTGATTGATTGATTTCTATTTCCATGTATCAATGCTGGAGTTTTCTTCAACATGTTCAATTTTGGTGGGTTTTTTTATATATATTATTATAGAAATGCATAGGCCTAATAACTGCATATGCATATTTCGCAACCTCGGTTCAATAAAACCGTCCATATGAAGTTCGCCATAGGATATTTTATTTCTATAATTTCCAGCCTATTTTGAATCCCCTCCCTCCCCCACCAACCAATGTTGGAGCAAAGATAATTATACATGATATAGCACATTAAAAAAAATGCGGTGTTTGGTATACAACATTGAATAAGGGGGCGTGGGGGAGGGGAGTCATTGAACCGTGGATGTGTCACAGCAAATTTGCACTTGATTGTAGCTATATTCAAGATACAGAACGTCAGGATGACGGTTGAAACTTAAATTTCCTCATTTAAAACAATGTCACAGCTGGTTGCCCGAAGTGGTTGACACGCTAATTAGTATTTCTCATTCATTTGGATGAGAAAATTTCAATTCTCATGGTTTTGTCCAATCGTTTTGAAAGAATTCTCATTACAATTTTTCTACTGTTGACACACATCACTATCTATCTCGACACTGCTATACACGCAGTGTCCGGGCGAAGTATATGTATACAGTACAGTATCGTACTGTAATGATTGTCGTAGCACATAATCATGATCGCGGCACTGCGCTGCAATGTCGATCCCAATGTTGATAAATCTAGTAAATGAACACATAAATAGCCATTTTTAATGTGTCAAAGAAATCCAAGCATAACTTATCGAACGAATCTCCAGTTTGGTTCAAGCTTAATGATTCCGGAACCTATCTATTTGACGAATGATGTTTCAGGAGGCATGCGCTACACGATCACATACACGTTGTGTCCGCCATTACTTTCGGTCGGCGCTGTATATGTTTATAAATAATAGGTAAAAACTACATAAAAACTACAAAATATCTTGCCAATATATGTTTTGCCTTTCGAATAGGTGCATTTTAAAATTACATAACAACTGGTAAAACATTTTGATGACATTTTACTTAACCTGTGTATACAATATTGTCGAAATTATACACAACATGAAGGTCCGACTTTTCTGTGTGTAGGGTTTTCCTCTGTACAGTGGCACATTCAGTTTAAAATGAACTGGACCGTGGTATGAAGTACCTTGTCTTACGTGTACTGTGCACTGTGCAGGTGGCATCAAGATCCGTGAATCTGGTCTTCCCGGGTAGGTTATTTGACGAATTGTGTTAGACTATTAAGAGCATTACACGTCTGAAGTGTGCGACAGCCAGCAGCATCTGTTGTACGGCTGTGGTGGACATTGAAGTCACCAAGAAGAACTACTGATCGTGCATTAAATTCAGAAAGCTTTGACAAGGTGGTTGAGTTCAGATAACTGATGCTAACACTGTTAGCACTAGGTAGTCTATAGACAGCAGCGGTGTAGTTGTTATAACTTTCTTGTACACTTATTGTAGACATCCTTATTAATTAATAAACTAAGAATTTAATTTATGAAGATCAGTGACATTTTTCTTTGATTTCAGCTGTTAAATTGTATCTTTCTGGATATTTGTTAGTAACTTATCTTAGCTTCTCTTTCGAGTAATATCTGTGCTGTTAACCTGAGGTGCCCTTTTGGGGTACACGGGTAATATACAACTTGAATTTGGGTCCAGGAAATGTATTTCTACATGTGTGTGAGCCCGGGTTGGGAGGTACCGTGGCGGGGAGGGGGGGGGGCAAAGCTGCACTCTTAACATATATAGTTGACACCATAGCCTACACAAAAATGACTGGTAGCAATTGAACCCAAATAGCTTTTGGCGGTAAAAGTTCATCGAACTGTACACATGGTCAAATTTCCATGTATAGTTTGACCTATCTAGGACGTGCCGCTCTTGCGTTATTAACGAAAAGGTCAAAGGTCGCGTTTTTGGCTCCATGGGAGTCAAAAACAGCAAAGTGCTTTGACTTTGACAAAAGATGTGCCAAATGTTCGTTTTGATAAAAAAAATTCAAATAAAGATATGCTTGCACAATATAAGATATTTCGTTACCTAGGCAACACAGCAAAGTAGGTCAAGTACCATTGAGGCATAATGACCTTGACCTATGTTGATGCATTCCGTAGGAAACGAAACATCCTATACTGTACAATTCTATCCTTATTTGAATTGTTTTATCAAAACGAAGATTTTAACAGCTCTTTTATCAGAATCGGAGCACATTGATGTTTTGACACCATAGAGCCAAAAACTTGACCTTTGACATTTTTGTTAATAACTCAGGAACGCCATAGTATAGAAAGGTCAAACTATACATTTTCTGAACCCGTATGGCTAGAGAAATACATTGAAATGGTTTTAACACAATTTGAGCAAGTTTTAAATTTGACCCTGTGTAAAGTTCGATGACCTTTTCTCGCAAAAAGCTACTCCGGTACAATTGCTATCAGACATTTGTATGTAGCTCATGATGTCGACTACCTATGGTATATATTACCTTCTGTAGTCCTATCATTTAGTCCGACCCAGTAGGCTGCCGAATCATACGGTGGTTTCCGCTTGAGCAATGCAAGTCTAACATACCTCACTTCTGCCTCAGCACTCAAACTAGCTAACACTTTCCCTCCTTTACGCATTCGGTTCTAGCCAACGGCCAGGTGACGGCAGAGAAATAAGCGGTGTAACGGCCTTCAATATCGCATGATTCTGGTGTATAGTGCATCTCTGCTGTACCTGCATGGCGATACAAACTATTGTACTCAAATTACACCTGATATATATGGATGCTGATGATTATGATATATTGAAATAGGCTATCTTGAGGAGGTATGAGCTGACGAAAGAAGGATACAGATGGTCCAAAACCGTGTAAGATATAAGTGTAACCTTACACTTGTAAGATTGCATCTTATACGTGTAATATTGTATCTTATACAGGGTGTCCCAGAAAAAATTACCGGGCGAATGAATTTGGACGTAAGTCGAGAAATAGACATTAGAATCCAAAAATCTAAACATCACCGTTTAGCCCATTTTATTGTGCATCCTATACGTCAATTGTACTGGAATCGATTGACTGATTGTGAAGAAATGAACGATTACATAACGCATGCGTCAATTCACTTCATTCCAAGTTTGAAAGAAAGATCGTTCAACACAGTGCGCACTATATAGTGGTAAACTGTCAATGGGCTTAATGTTCTGTTCTGAGAAATCCTTTTCGTTCTTTTCAAACAATCTGTTTCTTGCAAAACATTCAATTAGGCTTTGTTCAAATTTGAAATCCTGCACGATATTGAAAAAGATTTATTGCATAAAAGAATTCCAGCTGGCTTGAAAAAATTCTCACACACATTAAAGTTTTTTGAATACTAGAAATTGTAATGTAAAGTTTAAATCATTTAAAACTTCAACATCAGTGTTGCATGGTATCAAAAATCACACATAAACTGTATGCATTTGATCATTGTCATTCTTGGCTCAAATGTTCTTTGGAAAGTTAAAATATAACATATTTGCGCAACCTAAAGACTTAAAGTTGGAAAGCGTCCAATTACAGAAATCAAGTTTTCTCGGACAAACTGTTATCTATATTCAGTGATAGCATAAATAACATAACACCGTCGGATTATAAAACAGTTAATGTGGACTAAATTTATTGAGATACACAAACTTTAGGAAGTGGTGAGCGAGTATGAATAAAGCTCCTGTGATCAAACTTGGAATGAACTGCATTGGTGCGCGCATTATAAAACCGTTCATTTCTTCGCAACCAATCAACCGAATCAAATAAAATGTTCGTGCTTGATGCACAATATAATAGGCTATGTGCTACAATTTAAATTTTTTGATTCTGATGTCTACTTCTCGACTTACGTTCAATGTTGTTTACTCGGTAATTTTTTCTGGGACACCCGGTATGTGTAAGATTGTATTTTACACGTCTTAGAATGTAGCTTTATGCTTGAATTAGCGAATCATTACAAAAGAAATTAAAATCATCTCACACTTTCTACCAATGAAATATAAGATTTTTTTTCTCATTTCTTATGCGTGTACGATTTGCATTTTATGGATGGACGATGTGCGATATTTTTAGCGGCGTACTGAGGATACGGAGAGGTTACCACTGTCAATCGTAAAGGAAGCATTTTCTAACACCCGAACGAATTATATACATGTTCTAGTGAAATTATTTGTACAAGTTTTGTGTAGTCTTACTCTAGAAACCTTGTCAGGAAAAGTTCCGATTCTTGGTCCGTGAACTCTGATTTTGTCTGGATAGTTCATGAATTACGATTAAGTACAGTTGGGTCGGATGGGTCCGAACTGAAAGTAAACGATTACCCTTGTGAAAACGACCACAGCATATCGATATTTAGACTGAGATTAATGCAGCGCTCTTCGTATGACGATTGGCATACCGTCCATCACTAAAAGGCAATAATCTTACACGTCTAAGATATACCGTATTATGGTTTCTAAAAGAAAGACACCCAGGAGATGTGTTTGAGATGTCACAACTTGCAGATCAGTATACAGAGACACATGGTGGCTGGCAAACCAAAATTACTTCAAAATTTGGTAAATTAAAAGGTTAAAAAGGTAATAAGAGTCAATCTCAGTGGTCTAAGAACACTAATTCAGAATCAACAAACCAGAAAGGTAAGTCAGGTAGTTATACGACAGTCAGAGTTTGGATTAGTTGTGGTTCCACTTGTCACTTAGCCAGAGATTGTCCGAAACGCCACAGGTCAACTACTGCCGCATGTAATATTGAAGAGTAACAGACTTGTACAAATCAGTGTAAGTGCATAGAGTGTGTGGGAAACTGTTACAATGTAGTGTGATCATACATTCCCAGTTCTCTCAGCAGCATGTGATGTACCCAGTTTGAAGCTTTATGTACTGACAATAAAGAAAGGGTTTGTAGGTGTGATGTGCCCTGAGTAATTTAATTTGATTATTTATATTTGTTTACAATCTATTTCATGAGACATTTTAGGGCTTCCCCTCTCATTCATCAAATTGATTAAAAACAGCTGGAAATTCCCATTTCTAGAATGTTCATTGTCTTGCACAATTGGGGAAATCCCCGAGATTTTAAAGTGAAAATGACATTATGTTGGGAAAAACCTTCAGGAAGTGATGTAATGTGAAAGGTTAATGTTATAATTATTGTTGGGAATTTCCTAGATTACATCATATACTGTGAAGGTAGTACTTGGCTATTGATAGAATGGGATTTTTCAATGCTTGGTATATAACAAAATGTTTACACAATTCAACAAATTGAATGTTGTTCTGGGCTAGCTAATGTGCTTATAGTCCATTTCCTTCAAAGAAAGGAAATTTGCGAACCAGAAATATGTTATGTAGTCAATGTACTACTAGCCAGTATTATCAGAGAAGATCTAGTTTTCGTCAAAGTGCGTGCCTCTTCCAAGAAAGGAATATACTCTTCTGTCGACTTGCTGAAGTCTGGTTTATGAAACAATACATCTGTCAATGTAAGTGGAAACAGGGGGACACCTGTATACGACACAGGCCTATTTCCTGAAGAAAGTGTGTGATAGGTGAAAAAAACACCATTTTGGAGATAGTCAACTGTGCGAGGAACTTATGCAACCGATATAACAGTCTTCGCAGGACAAGTGAATTAAAATATACATCAAGAACATTGAGAAATAGAACTTTACAATCATCAACAAGAAGAAAGCTGCTGTCTATGAAAAATTTTTAAACAGTGTATTTGATTGTATTGATTGTATTTGAGTTCACTCACAGTATAATTATCATATCATGCTTTGTTTTTTATTAAATACTTAGATATTGTTAAGGGGGTACTACACCCCTCGATAAATTTGTGTATATTTTTACATTTTTCTCACAAACTAATAACACAGTGGTAACAAAAGTTACGTATATTATAGGGGCAAGGAATCAATTACTACACTGGAATTTCAGTGACCCAAGACAAGCGGTTCGTTATTTATGATAAGAAAAGAGGTACCGCTAGGATGTACCTCATTTCCTATCATATATACTGAACTGCTTGTCTTGAGTCACTGAAATTTCAGTGTAGTAATTGGATTCCTTGCCCCAATAATATACATAACTTTTGTTACCAGTGTGATATTATTTTTTGAGAAAAATGCAAAAATAGTCACAAATTTACCACAGGGGTGTAGTACCCCCTTAACTTAATTAAATTGTTTGTTGTGCATTCTGAAGTGAATTTGCAAAACGTGTTTTGGCCTTGAGTCATTAATAGACTCGTAACAAAGAAGCATATTATTGGCGAGACTGAGCATGTTACCTGCTTGATAAGACAATTAGGAGTTGACCATTAGCAAGGGTAGATAATGGGTAGATATTAAAACACCCTGGTACACAGGTACAGCTATGTTAGCTATGGTTACTGCTACTCTTATATGTGAGTATTAGGTAGCATAAAAGAAGCTTTAATTAATTTTTTAATTGTTCCGTGGTCGGAGCTGCGCATATCGCGTACACGAGCGTAAACACATCACGCTGATTGTCTGATCAACGGTCTCGTCGGCGCGGAAAAGGGGAGGGCACCTCACTGCTTCTACGCGATCTCCGAACACTTAAAAAATAATTATAAATGATAATAATAATAATGTACACTTAACAAAGCGCCTGTATCCGTCAGGGGACGCTCATGGCGCTTTGCATAAACAACCATTGTACAACAATACAATCATATGATGTTCAATTAATGCAAGACAACAGTTCATCAGTGTTGCATAGTTCATGACACATGTATGCATTGATACATATATGCATTGAGTCAATCAAAGGCATCTTGGAACAAATGTGTTGTCAAGTTTGTTTTGAAACTACGCAAGTTCTTGGCAGATCGAGCTGAAATGGCAGATTGTTCTAACTTTTTGCGGATGAAACATGCAATGACCTGCTGCCCCGCTGGTTTCTGGCAGCTGTTTCTTGAAGAAGTCCTTTTGTAGCAGAACAGTAGTTACGAGCTGGTGAATAGTAGCATTTCCTACCCTGATATGTGACACATGGACTTTTGCAGTTTGATATTTTGAGCCAATAACCATGAACTCTGTTTTGTTATCATTTAGTTTTAAGTAGTTTTTTACAGCCATGGTTTAACATCATCAATACATGTTTCCAAGCGATTGATAGCAGCATCAATGCTACATTGATCAGGGTCTACAGAAATATATATATCTAGGAATCGTCCGCGTAGCAATGGTAATCAAGGTCATGGCTATGTATAATGTCACCAAGTGGTAATGTGTAGATTGAGAAAGCACTGGGTCCGATGACAGAGCCTTAGGGAACCCCGTTGTCAAGACGGACTTCTTCAGACATTCCAATTTTAATGCACAGAAGCTGGTGCCTGTCATGCCTATATAATTTAAATCATTTCAACGCTACTCCATCAATTCTAATTTGACTTTTCATTCGATGGATAAGTAACTTGTGGCCCACAGTATCAAACGCTGCAGATAAATCTAACAACACAAGCAGTGTAATTTTCCCAGTATCCTTTGCTTGAAGCAGGTCATTTTGTACTTTAAGCAGAGCAAACTTTGTGCTATGGTGATCACGATAATATGCTGACTGGTGATCATCACATTATCCATGCTCTTGGAGGAACGGGTTCAATCTCGCGAGAACTACACGTTCAAGAGTCATGCTGAGGAAACGGAGGTTCAAAATAGGCCGGTAATTTTTAAGCGTATTGTGATCCAAATTCCTCTTTTTAATAAGCGGGCGGACATGTTCAGTCTTAAATTCCTGTGGCACAACACCTGTTTGCAGAGAGTTGTTAACAATTTCTGTTATCAGCGAAACAGCAGCACTGGCACATTTTAGCAGAGAAGTATAGGGACAGGGTCTAGTTCACAAGATTTTGTTGGTGATTTGAACAAAATATCTTGGATTTCCTCTTCTGAAGTGGGTGCAAAATTGGTGATATAATCAAATGGTGCTAAGGGTTCATCACATTATAAGTCATCAGCAATCTTAATCTTTTCGGTGAGAAAGTTACAGAACTTGTTTCCAAGTTTTTTTATTTCTAAAGTTTCAATTTTTTAAATAGTATTCTTCGATGACATGTGTCGTCAAATAAATCAATGCTGCTATAATAGGCCTAGTATTACCCTGATTATGCAATATATGCAACAATAACTAAAACAACAATAACAAAACCAACAACCAATATTTTGTAAATCTAACGCCTGTTAGACTAGTATAGGCCTTCAAATTCCTCATTTATATAATAAAAAACCGGGCAAATACAATTAATCACTGCAGTCAGAAAGAAAGAAACGAACAAGAAAGAAGACAGAAAAAAGAAAAATAGTGAGAAAAATAGAAAATAGTGGAATTGGACCACACAGGGACTCGAACCCGTACCGAGGTTTTCCAGCTCAAAACTATTACATAGTGGAGTATGGGTCCAGCGCGCTAATCGATTGCGCAACGGAGAGGTTTACAAAAATCGTTGATCTCAAACTGACCATTATGCAATAGTTCATATAACAGGCTGTTATGATAAACAAGTTCATTGCCGCTGTAATTTCGGAGGTATCGATGGCGAAAAACCTCGTTGTTTGCAAAAGTAACTTCAATTTGGAGTGACTATCAAATGGTAAGCGACGGACAGTTGAGAAACAATGTAGGTAGTTAGATATCAAAATTAACGTTCCAAAATCAAGAGATCGATAATGTAGCAAAACAGTTTTTTGCCGTGCAAGATTCTCGAAAATGTTCCCCAAAACGGGCTTCTAAAATTTAATCGGTACTGCATTTTGTTCTGTTAAATGGCATTTCTATGATCGATTTGTAGTACAAAACAAAAAAGGAGAAAACAGTCACTCAGCGGCGTGGTTTTATACGGGCGCACATTGAAAAAAAAACCATCAACATGGAACGCGTTTTTAATCTTGTGAACATGGTGCGTAAAAAGGATTTAAACGAAGGATTTCCAAACGGATTCTAAAAAATTGTATAAACCCACAAAAAAAATGTAACTCTACATCCAATGTGCCAACATTTCTCTCACTGCGATATTCGATTGCTGAGAAAACTCGGTTTCAGAGAACAACTTTATACGTCTTTTATACGTTTTTTATGTGTTTTTTTTTTGTCTAACCTTGAGTAATGCGCTAAGTTCAAAGTCATATTTCTGTGTTTTGCTAGACAAATTTGAGGAAGAAGTTGAAAGGTCAATGGTAGGAATATCATGACGCAATGAATCAATATCTATTCCATTTAATTGCAGTAAAGATTACATTTCACATAATGAGCTGAGTGTCCGTCAACAAAATTTATTGGAGAACACTGATAGATCAGCAAATCTGTTTCCATGTATGTGTGTTGGGAAAGTAACGTGCTGGTCGAGTCCAGTAGCAGATAACACATTGAAGAACAATCTAGCATCCACATCATCAGGAACATCTACATGAATATTGAAATCACAAGTGATTACAAGAGGCAATGGTCTTAATAAAAAGCGATCAATTAGATCAGAAAATTCCTCAATGAAGATACCAAATGAACAACCTGTTGATTTGCATTGAGAGCGGTACAAAACAACAGGAAATGTTGAAGAGGCAATGGTCTTAATAAAAAGCGATCAATTAGATCAGAAAATTCCTCAATGAAGATACCAAATGAACAACCTGTTGATTTGCATTGAGAGCGGTACAAAACAACAAGAAATGTTGAAGATGTCTCACTTATAATGTCTACACATAGCAATTCAAATGATTTGAATTTAAGTCTAGTGTCATAAAAGTCTATATTCAAACCACAGATATAGAAGATCCCGCCCAATCCTTATTGGGAAAAAGGAATACTATGAGCAGACAGGTACAAACAGTTGATGTTAGTAAAGATGTACAGATTAGAGAGATTGCGATGTTGCATACGTGCGTGGATCGTGCATTTATACGACGTCAAAACGGCGTTAAATTGCTAGTCGTGGTTCCAAGCTGGATTGTGCTCATTCGTCGCGAAGGGGAACAAGGCGACTGGAACAAAGACTAACATCTGATCTGGAGATAAGAGGGCGATGCGATTAAAGATTTATTGGTTACCGATTCCTCCACCTACTTCTATACAGCATGCTTTTGATTTTGACTAAACAAACAAGGTTAGCATTCTGCTTTATTCATCCATTCATATATTTATATTTATTTCCATAATTTTGTATGTTCGAGACTACATACTCGTATTAGAAACAGACCACCAGTCCCTTAGTTGTATCAAGTAGTGTAAAGGTGGCAAATGGTCTCATCATGAGGTGGGCCTTAGCGCTGCAACCCTTCAGGTACATAAATGTAGACATAAAAGGCAGTGAAAATGTAGGAGCAGATTATATGCGTAGGTATGTAGGTGGGTAAATCCTAGACCTATTTAACTCCAAATTATGAGAATGTGGCATTTGTGATAACTAATGACAATCAACCTGGATATCCTGCAATTTGTGATCAACGATAAAGTTTGTAACTGTAGATTCCTAAATTGAAATATTGAGATTTCCTGACAAAATAGTTTATTCATTCCCTCATTTCAAATCATTAGTTTTGGTTTCTCTTTTGTTCAGAAACCAAAAATCAAGGGATTAAAAAGTAGAGCAGATCTGGTCTGCAATCATAACACTATTATGCTGGGAGGCCACAGTATAGGGTATATAACCAGAAGTATACAATAGCCTATTGTGCTAACATAATTATTATCATGATTGATATCGGAAATCTATCCCCGCGGACGACAGTTTATACATGCGCGTATATTGAAGCATGGGGTGGGGTGGGGGCTTTGTTTGTTTGTATGAAACATAAACGATGCATGGAGATGATTTGATTATGGATTAGTTTATTATCCCCGGCTAGCAGAACCCATACCTCTTTAAGAGGGGGCTCCTCTCTCCCCCACCTATATAACCACCACTTCCCTAAGTGTCTCCTTCTCCCCCCTCCTCCCCTACATTCGATATATCCTCTATCTCGAGCTCTCCTCCCCCTCCTCTTTTCACTTCCAATGCTCCCTCCCATCTGTTTCTCTTTCTCCTGCCCTTACCCCCCCCTTACCTCCCCTTTCCCCACACACAAAGTTTGGAAGTACGAGTGTTACCAATGCGGGAAAACAGCCCATCAATATTCCAAGCAGCAATACTTAAAGAAGATTTTGAAAACTTGAATGGAAAAGAAAAATGAAACTACCAAATAGTTACTTAGTTACCATGGTTATCTTGGACCTTCTGTCGATACCTTGACTGGATAGTCAATACCCTTTCTACCTTACATCTCAGATTACTACATAACGATTTTGTACCTTCGCTAGAGAGGTGGTACCCATCCTTCTTTGATAATAGTTGGCGAAGTGGAACACCATTACTGGTGAAGTTAGCATGGTCGCAGAATGATACATTACTCTGATTATTCTGAGAGTTGACGAACCCTTTTAAAAGGGCGTTAACTCTGTCATTGTGTTCAGCTGTTAATTATCAACTCTAGATACCCCAAGTGAGATTAACAACTTTGTCTGAGGGTATTTTATGCTATAGTAGTCTACCAATGATTGGAGGTATTCGGCTATCGCGTTTGCACTTTGTCCGTATTTCACATCGTTTGTAATCTCGTGGATTACGACACAACTTGGAGCAAATGTCAAGTGTTCAAGTTGCTGTACTTCTTCAACAACTGTGTACGCTTGTAACATTGTTACATGCGCCTGGAGGACCAGCCGATATCAGCTTCCGTTTGGACTTGTTGCGAGGATTTCGCGATAGGCACTGTCTGGGTTTGCTGACTGATGCATGAGTTGATATCAGTTTCAGTTTGGACTTGTGACACGGCCGGAGGTTGAAATGCTTTCAAATAATGTAACAGGAGAACTTTCTGTTCGAGCGTAGGAATACAGATAGCTGGTAAACAAGTAATTTAGTACAATCGAAATGAAACCAGGTGGAGCAGTCAGCACATTTTATCATGTAGTCGTGATCAGCAACAGTACATGACACGCAGGCAAATTTAACACCTGCCGTTGAAATTGGCAAAGTAGTATAAATAGCTGGTTCATGGAGGACTGACATTTCCTCTTTCATTTCTTCCGTATGGAACATATCAACGTTATACTCTTTGTATGATACAAAATTACAAATTCATTGTCATTGACTATCACTTCAATTGTGTCCATATCAATTTCGTAACTTTCTAGTAAAGCGGGTGCTTCTTGCAGTAATGAGAATTCCTTATGACAAGCACCAGGGCCTATAGGGTCCTCACAGGTTAGGGGTCAAAGGTCATTAAGGGCGTATTTCCAGCACATAACCAAATACCTTCAAAATTCTACTTTTCCTACAGATTATATTGTACAGAGATGCAACTGACACATATCCATTGACAAAAAGGGTTGATTACTGAAAATCACTTTAAAATTCAATATTTTCTGCATATTGAGTGCTATAATCATCAGAATAATGCCAAAAGGGCTCTAGCATTATGTTTATACATGTATACGATTGTAATCAGATTTAGGAAAAAAATGGAGGATGGGTCTGTTTTGGGGTAAAAAGGGGTAAAATTCTAAAATTTGATATTCAATACGCCTATTCTCGATTGTAAATTCCCATAGAAACAGGGGTGTCCGAGAATAGGCATACGAGTTCCGTTGGCATTCCTATTCTCGGTCAGTGTTCCCAAGTATGAGCTATGTTGACATTGTTGTTGCCATGTGTCCTACAAATGATTATGCATGAGCACATGAGAAGTGTTGCATTTTGCTCTGCAGGCTTAAATTAGGTCTATAGCCATTTGTCGAATACAAATGAGCGAGGAGAAATTATTTGTGACCGCCCGCCCCTCCCCTCCTCTACCCCTTACACCATCCACTAACCTGTCGTATTTTCGAGCTTTTTCGGTCGGAAAAATTGGGTCAACAATGTCACATTTCTGGCGGCAAAAATGGTTCCTGCCCTGGACCGAGAAAGGCGCTATAACTGACTTGCGCAGAGTACATACACTATCATCAGGCTCCTCGGGCCTACACGTGCTATTAGCGCAATTTTGTCATTACTTTATATACATGTTAGCACAAATAGCACTGCTATTTTCATGGATATGCTATCTGTGCAATTGACAGTGTGACTTAGAAAAAAAAACATTAGGGACATTAAAAATAGCTTTAAATGTTAATTTTAGCGCAGTTATCATGGTTATGCTATTTTTGAGTTCTCCTATAACTTGGAGGGGTGTTATTAGCGCTGTTGTGCTATTCTTATGGTTAGACCTTATAGCGTGCTATTAGCGCTATGATGATATTCTTAAAATGGTTAGGCCTTATAGCGTGCTATTAGTGCTATTGTGCTCTGGAAATTGTTTTGGCCTTAGGCGGCATATAGCGCGTTATTATCGCAATAATGTTATTTATTATCGCAATAATAATTCTTGTACACTTGGAGGGTGCTATTAGCGCTATTGTGCTATTCTTAAAATGACCTAGACCTTATAGCGTGCTATTAGCGCTATTGTGCTATTCTTCAAGGGGCACAACACTAAATCCTTCCGCATTTGGTGTAACCTTGTATAGTTCCGGTTAAAACTAGCGCCTGAGCAAAATGTATCAGCCTCTCGTGGGTACTAAATTCAAGTGAATCGTGCTTGTTTTATGGGAACAACAGAGTAGGACCTCAACATTAAAAAATCTATTCAATATATGTTTCAAATCGATTGTGAATTAGTTGACCCCCCCCCCCCCCGTAGTTACGCCACTGATCGATCTGCAGTGGTATTGATACCAAAATGAATTCATTTTCATCAGTAAAACGTGATTTTTGGTGATTTGTATGTACCCTACCCTAATATTTTATGTTGCTACACATGGAAATTAACCCTTTTTTTTCACATTTTATGTCTATCTACCTGACAACTAATGGTTTCATTGCTTTTAAAATAATTACTAGAAAGTTAGAACAACCAATTAGCTACATATTGATACCAAAATGAATTCATTTTCATCAGCAAAACTTGAGTTTTTCGTGATTTGTATGTCCCATACCCCTTAATATTGTCATATTTTATGCTGTTAGATATGGAATATTAACATATTTCTCATATATTATGTTTAACTACCTGACAACTAATGGTTTAAATGCTTTTAAAATAATGCTAGAAAATGAGAACAATCAAATAGCTACATATTGATATCAAAATAAATTCATTTTCATCCGCAAAACTTGAGGTTTGGTGATTTCAATGTCCCCTATCCCTTAATATTGTAATATTTTAAGCTGTTAGACATGGAATATTAACATTTTCGTATATTTTATGTCTATCTAGGTGACAACTAATGGTTTAATTGCTTTTAAAATAATAATAGAAAGTTGGAACTATCTACATGTATTAGTTACATATTGTTACCAAAATGAATTCATTTTCATCAGTAAGACCTGTGTTTTGGTGATTTGTATGTCCCCCTACCCCTTAATATTGTCATATTTTACGCTTCTACACTTGAAAAATAGGATATTTTTTTACATTTTTAAGTCTATACAGCTAACAACTAATGGTCATTTTGCTTTAAAAGATTACAAGAACCAAATAGCTATGTATTGATGCCAAAATGAATAAATTATAATGAATAAACATCGAGTTATGTTGGATTGTATGTCCCCTACCCTTTAATATTGTCATATTTTACACTGTTACACATTGGAAAATTAACATTTGTTCACACTTTATGTAAACCTGATGGTTTTTCTGTTAAAAATAATACTGGAAAGTTAAAACAATCAATTAGCTACATGTTGATACCAAAATGAATTCATTATTATGAGTAAAGGTTGAGTTATGGTGGTTTTATTTCCCTAACCCTTAATAATACCATATTTGACATGGTTATACATGAAAAAATAAAATTTTCTCACATTGCATGTCTATCTACCTGACAAATAATGTTTGTTTTGCTTTAAAATAATACTAAAACATTTGAACAATCAATTAGCTACATATTAATTCCAAAATGAATTCATTATCATGAGTTGAAGTTGAGTTATGATGGTTTATATTTCCCCTACCCCTTAATATTGTTACACACGCTGCTACATGTGGAAAAGTAACTATTTTTTACATTTTCAGTCTATTTTCCTTACAAGCAGTTGTTGATCTCACCCCGCACATATAAATATTCAAAATATTATATGAATGGTAACTTACCAAACAAATTTTGTTAATGGAACTTATATAGTTCAGCTGAGTGACATATTAAGACATGTAAAACACCCCAACCCTGAACATGTGATAAATCTGTGTTGGATCACAGATTTTTCACGGGTTTTTCACACGATCACGGACTTTTGTCGCCTAGTGAGAGATTCAAGACAAGTAAAAATTCTGAACAAATAATAATGATAAAATTGGAGCTCTCTATGAGTTTTAAAATATATGACTCGACTATGTCTCGTCCAATATTTTAAAACTCATAGCTCCACCAATAAATTTGTAGTATTGGGTTCAAACCATCCAATTTTATATCAACCAAAATACAAATTACACCGTAGAAAAATGAGATTTAGTCATTGACCTTGGCTATAGCCGGGGCCTATGGTATCCTCAGAAATTTGCGTGCATATAGGTTTATAATCAGTGTTAGCTTAAACATGGTGACGGTCAGTTTTGGGGTAAAATGGGGTAGACTTCTTAAGATTGTCCATTTTAAATGATTAATTAGTATATGTGATCATGATATGATTCAAAATATGATGGAGGGCATTTCAAGGTCATCATATGTCAACCAAAGGTCAAAATGGTTAAAGTTTAAAAACTTGTCCAATTTTAATGAAAGTTAGTATATGTGATGTAGATATGATCCAAAACATGATGAAGGTGATTTCAAGGTCACCAAATGTAGACTAAGGGTCCATTTTTTTATTAGATTGTTATTAAAATTAGTGCCTATATTGTTTACGGAAGCAATTTTGTCCATTTCATGGTTGCCCTGTTATTACATGAATTCCCTGTTATACATGAATTCCATAATTCGCACTGTAACGTTAACTGAGCATGTACGCCACCCCTTTTCGGTCAATTATCACGCTGAATACTGATACATAACGATATTTATGGCTAAAAGTAGAGTATAATTCACATACATGCATGATTATCATCCTCACATATGAAGTAATTGAGGAGTTCGCATCCAGCGTCGTTAAGTCCGTGTACATTGTTTCTCTCAAGTAACCCACAGTTTTCAAAATTTGAGCCGTCTGGTTGGAACTGGCGCCAAAGCCACCCACTGTAATGTTCTTCATCCTTTGCTGGGTTTACCCAATAGAAATAACCTGTAGACGAATGATAATCATTAAGGAAAGAAAATCATTAAAAATTACCTTCCGTTTGTTGGAAGCAGAAAAAGAAGAACAATTACTTTGATATGTTATTATGTCTTTGTTCACAAGACAAGCTTGGGTGATTCTTGGATAATTTTTATAGCTGTGATTATCTTCTTTCAGCATCTGCCGGATGAAAATTCTTCCCCCTTGAGGGTTTTGAGAATACCAAGATGGCGTTCAAAATGGCTGCCATCTTATATTACAGTGTTCAACTTCCTCCATATTCAATATGGCAGGGTGATTTTGGTGAATAGTCATATGGTTTTGAGTGTCAAGGATAAGATTATAGCAAATCCAATATGACTGTCAACAAGGATGTTAATAATTAATATATGGTGGCCATTTTGGTGTGTCACCTTTGGTATCGGTAGTCACGCAATTCACAGCCACAATTGGCAAGGTTGGTCTGGAATTACATCATATGTAATCCAACTTGGCGACTATAACTGCTTTCATATTTGGATTTTATACCTAATATCTACACAGGTACAAGAATAACCATCTCCAGAGTATGTTAAAAAACTATTGGACACTGAATGTGAACAAGGTGCACCAGAATTTAGAAAATAAGTTGTGGATACATACTTTCGTAACACCTAGCGTGACAACAGACGCCAATATCGATATAACTCCTTCAGAGGCATCCCAAGAGCAAAGGCCCCAAGGCACCAATTTGCAGCAGAACGACCATCCTTGACAGAGTTGGAGGAAACCATATTGAAGAGGAGGAACAAATCTGCGCCGGGTATGAATGTCATTCCATATCGGTTATACAAGAAATGATGAAAAGTCCTAGCAATAATCCAGATTGTCCTGAAGAGAATCTGGGGGGAAAAGTTCCTCTGTCGTTGAGAGTCGGAGACGCTCTCCTTATACAAAAACTGGAAGACAAATCTAAACCAGAACTGTTTAGAAACACTGCTCAGTATTATTTAGCAGAATGGATACATAGACCAAGCCATTCAGAAATGATTTTACCAGGAATCGCAGGATGTGTAGAACAAACTCAACTTATTATGAAAACTCTTCCTGAGAAAGTTTTGTGGCCTGGCTAGACTTGTTCAACCCATATGGATCTAGTGTGTTCGTGAATGCTAGCACGTTCCATCTGACATACGTGAATTGATATATTATTATGATAAGCTGTTTGTACGAGTACATATACGAAGAAGTGGAGTCCCGACTCGTTTATGTTCCAGATAGGATTATTATAAAGATACCCTCTATCGGCTGTGCTCTTCCTTGTTGTCTTCAACTTCTGTTAGACCTTCTGAAGTTAGTTTCCAAGAATTTTTTCCAAGTGTAAGGATTCTTTATTGGCGCAGTATATATTATAACGGTATACAGATTTAGTACTAGAGAGGAACTATTATAGGTACCGATTATTGTGCTAATAAAGCGTTCACAAGCAGCTTGTCGATCCAGAACTGGAAATTTTATTTCAGAGCCTTGTTTTGTGGAAATAATGATTTTTATTTTAAATAATGATAATTTCATGCGGTAGGTTTGGAAGTATGCGGGTAGTGGACACAAATCTAAAACTTCCATTGCCATGGCCTTATGTATAGGTAATGGATAATCGCACTTATTGTATTTATGGTTTCTGTGAAAATACCATCAAAAGACTATGCAAGTATATTTTGTTTGTTTCTTTCTGGACTATTTGATATTACCCGTAAGGCCCGGTGTTTTTTTTTTTTTTTTCTTTATTAATATATTGTCATTACCCCAAAGGTGCAAATCGTAATTTAAATACGGTTGTACTATTAAAATGAGCAGTGTAGCTGATGCATCGAATGTACTGGTAGACAATGTTTAACTTGTCATGGTGTTGAGAACACCAATGTTTCTAACATACAATTTACATAACTTATTAATTTGGTTCTTCCATGCAATATTTCCATCAATCGTGATACCTAAAAATTGGCTTCTTTATCGCGAGTAAGTTTGCAACCATCAAGGAAAACAGCATACATATCCTCTATATTTTTAGTTTGGAAGCATACACCCAAGAACATTAAGTTCGTCTTTTTTGCATTTAGAGATAGTTTATTGTCTTGAACCAGTTGCATACTTCCTTTAGTTCATTATTTATCGTAATACATGGTGTAGCAATATCTTTATGAGAACAGGAAACAGTTTTATCATCAGCAAATAATATAGTTTTGAGTATCTTAGACCTGTTACATATACCATTCATATACAAAATAAATAGAAGGGGCCCAATCGATCCTTGGGGTACACCACATTTTCTGTTTGTGATGGTACTCTGTTCTACGAAAAAAATGGTTTTCTGTCAGAAAGATAATTTCTAAAATGTTCTTGAAAATATTCCTGAATCCGTAATGATACATTATACTTAACAATATATTAGGCCTGGGTGCTTAATCTCGCCGATTAACTCTGCGGCGTGCCCGGAACCCAAGCCGCAGACCCACACCGATGCGCCTATACTAAGAAATAAAATACCGTTGCGATATGCACTAACAAAATGTGTGTCTGCCCGATGAAAAGCCATGTTCAGTCACCCGTTTATCGGCTTGATCGGCCCAACTCCTACATTTCTCACAACCGGCTTATAACACTTGATAACAATACCCTTACAAATAAGTGTCCTTGAGTGCGTTGATTCTTTGCCGGATTATATCGACTGATTCGATAATTGCTCATGGGGAGTTAACTCAAGTAAGTACTACAATAAACATTAATATAAAGGTTTTGAGTAATGAATGGCAAACCGCAGAGCAAGAAGATGGCAAGATGTTGCGAACTCGATGCCCATAACTGCTCGCGAATTCGCAACCAGGGATATAGCCACACTATATTAATTCATCGGCGTGCTGCGGCTTAAAACTGCAAGCCTCAGGAGACGACGCAGAGGTAATCGGTGAGATTAAGCACCGGGGCCTTATAATCAATGGTATCAAAGGCTTTGGATAAGTCCATAAAAATACCTATGGTATACATTCCATTATCAATAGCCCTGCTGATTATCATTGACAGCCATGTATGTGAAATGGATAGTGCGAAAACCATATTTCTTTTTTTACAAAATACGCTGCTTGTATAAAAAGCCGTAAGCACGATTAAATACTAAACGCTCAAGATTTTTGATAAACACGGGTCTATAATTACAATATATTTGAGGGTTTTCTTTTTTGTAAATGGGAACTACCGTAAGCACGATTAAATACTAAACGCTCAAGATTTTTGATAAACACGGGTCTATAATTACAATATATTTGAGGGTTTTCTTTTTTGTAAATGGGAACTACTTTAGCTATTTTAAGATCATCAGGTACATCCCCACTTGACAAAGACATGTTAGATATAATTGATAATAGATATGAAATTTCATATGCAACAGTTTAAATCAAATCGGATTTTATATTATTATGTCCAGAACTGTTTTTACTTCCCAATTTGTTTATTATTTTTAGGATTTCATCTTAACTTGTTGGTTTAAAGAAACATGTTGATGTATTACTATTTTTAAGGCATGACGAAAAGTCTTAACCAGAATGTTGTATGATAGAAGCCAAGGATGGGCCTACATTTGTAAAGTTGAATTCATCAGCAATTTGATTTGGACAACTGAATGTGTTATTTTGTAAAGTGAAGAGATAAAAGTGACGGTTATGAACAGGCATTGTGAAAAATCTAAACATTTTGCTTTGGACCACGGAATATTCCTCGGTTCCAAAGGCGAAATGTGAGAATTTTCACAATGCCCTCCAAATGACCGATGCGCAGTTATTAACCTCTAAAATAAACCTGGCAGAATACATTCTTAAGCTCAGATTTAAAACGTTTAAAATTATAATTATTAAATTGACATATTTCAACTTCATCCGTGGCTTTTCTATTTACTTTCAGATCAGAAGTAATAAAAAACGGCATTATGAGCTGATATACTGCACCTGATACACACATTATGTACACGTAACACATTGTGTCCATACGGGTCGTATGGGCACGGTGAATGCCGTGCTGGGATGGATATACTCTGTATTACAGCATACGTATGGGCACGGTGTACCCCGTTGTCAAAATACCATGTACTTTAGTACAGTGATAGCGCCCTCTGTTGGTTAAAATTCATCTTAGTACGTATTTTCAACGTAGTGAATAAATATTTGAGGTAATAAAAACATATAATGTAAACATAGGATATAAAAAGTACAATATTGGTATGTTAAAAATCGAAATGAGGTATGGAGCTGGCTTTTGGTGGCTACGGGGCGTTAGCTCTACGACAATATTTTTCAAAAAATTGTTCAAGGTTGCGCCGCAGGCTTGCAAAGAAACAATGTTGCTCCAAAAACAATAGCAAACACGCTTACTCTATAAATTAGCCTCCGATAGAGGGCAGGGCCTGAAGAATGAAGGAAATTATGGGGTAAAGAGTAATAAAAGGTAAACGTATGAAATGGGTGACGGGCTGTCTCTAAGTATAAGGTTACTCATAAGGTTACTGATTATTGATTATTGATTATGCTATTATGTCTTCAGTGTTATTACCATATGTCAAAAACTTTGTTGTTGATCCTTTTGATCCATGTCTTTATGACAAACACTTGTCAGACCTATCCTAGACTATAGTAGCGTAGTGTGGGATCCCCATACCGCAACAGATATACAGAAACTGGAAATGATACAAAGAAGAGCAGCGCGGTTTTGCCCCAACAACTACAGGAACACCCCGGGCACTGTCACAGATATTCTCAACACATCTTTACATGTGGCAGGTCAATCCTTGTTGTCATTATTATGTAAATGAGATGTTAACTCCAAAAAGGACATTGACCCTTTTGAGTACACAATTGATGTAAATAAATGATATAAACAGTCTTGATCTCCAATTCCTTTGAGCACACAATTGACATTATATAAACAGTCTTGATCTCCAAAGACTCCAATCCCCTGAGCACACAATTGACATTATATAAACAGTTATAAACAGTCTTGATTTCCATTCCCTATTGACATAATTGATGTATTGTGACCTTGACAAATAATAAATCTGGAGGTATTTGTGTAGAGGTATATTTGATGTAGTAGTTGATGCAGTGACCAGAGTATGAGACCAAGAAAGTAGTTGCGAGTGAAAAATATGGCAATATTATTTTAGTCCGAAAGGCCCTTTCAGTGCGTTTGGAACTAATGAACTTAATTTTACCCCCTTAATGTACACAAAACCAAAATTTGATGTTTTATTGGGGTGCGCACGACCTTTTTAGCCTTACCAATTCGCCATTTTTAGTAATTTATTATAGATACCAGATGTTTGTTTGGACTTACAATTTGTGAAAACATTGTCAATTAAAGTAGCTGATTTTGAGGTTATCCTATTTGATTGTGTTGTGCTAGGATAAAATGAATGTCATGACATAACATTGATAAAGTCATTTGTATGTACATGAACATCCTCATTTAGTAAATTTATTATTAAAATCTCCCATGTGATACACAAGCTTTTCATTACGTGTGAATTAAGCAAGTTGTAATCATCACATGTGCATGACTGCATATTAGAGAATGAATTTGGAGAAAACCTTCTGATAATTACAAACACTCGCTGAGCAGCAAGACCTTCCCTCTAAGCTTTTAATCCGATAAGCTGGTTATCTATTTGTTTTCATGAATTGGAAGACATTATTTGATGTATTACTGAGCTCAATCATCTGAAATTACTGGAGCGTGAGCCACCCAGGCTGGTGGCTCAGCATAGTATTTTATTAACAGAAGGTTTTCTCCAAATTCGTTTCCTAATGAATCATATATTAAATATATACAATGCAGAGGTGAACGTCCCAGTGCAGCGCAGTGCAGCGCAGTATTTCAAAAATTGTTTTCCGCGATTGCTATGGTAGCTAATCCGATTTATTACGTCACTTTGATGGCGAATTGTTGGCAATATTTTGTTCGCTTTATTATAGTAGTCCGAATATGTTTATTAATTTAAAAAAATGCGAAAATCACTGATTCGCACTTATTTCCGCATTGTATTTACAAACATTATGTTCTACTATAATGAGGCGAATAAAATATTGACACCAATACGTGAATGACAAAACCTGACATCTAACAAGAAGGAAAGCGAGACTGTCAAATTCGAAAAACCATTTACCTACGCATGATAGGCAACGATGCAAGTTTCACTTAAGCATTACGAGGACATTACCTTAAAAATCGAAGCAGAAAGACCTGTAAAAAGCCAAAATCAATGGATATTATATTCGTCATCCAAATCTTTCACTTGTCTTAACCAGTCATTAGCAGATACTAGTAGGGCTTGGTGCTATTGTCTGAATGACGAATATGACGAGTGCTTTTGGTTTTTACATGAGGTCTTTCTGCTTAAATTTTTAAAGCGCTGTCCAACGTTTTAGTGTCTAATGATGATTTGAGGGTGAGCAAAAAAATCCTACCTTCTTCCGTTTCATCACCTAACCCAATCCAATAACTTGTCGTGCTCGGATCGAGGGTTCGTACATATTCAAACTCTTCGTCGCTATCAATAACGACTAAATCCGCCTGGCCCAATCCCTGACAGTGCCGTCTAGCATCGGAATTCGATTTCATAGTTGCCACCACCTCGTAACGGTCTGCCGAATTATTGTTACATTTCATGGAAAATGTGTAACCTAGAAATGAAATGTAATGAAATGAAATGAAACGAAATGAAATGAAATGAAATGAAATGAAATGAAATGAAATGAAATGAAATGAAATGAAATGAAATGAAATGAAATGAAATGAAATGAAATGTGGTGAACCGAACTGAAATCAAATCAAATGAACATTAATGGAATGAATTGACTTGAAATAAGAAAAACTGAAATTTAATTAAATCAAATCAAATCTAATTAAATGAAATGAAATGGAAAACAAAAACACAATTGATTCTTAGTTCCGAATACATTCCGTGATCATGATTATTACGTGATAAGAAAAAAGCGACACACACCACATTAGAACACGAAATGACTCGACTTCAAGTGAAGCGAAAATTAGTTTTGAAACGTTGAACAGTTTTTTGTCAGAATCTGATCAGCTATTGCTTACACTTTAATTTGAAATTAATTGGAGTTTAAGTGATCATGCCGGAGTAAACCAGGCAGTGGCAGAAACATCAAGGTTGGCCACATCTGCCCGCGTTCGGTATAGTAGGGGTGTTTGATGAACATTCTCACTTAAACTTTTTTCAGGATTCTGACGCCCTTGGTTTGGTTAAAATGGATGAATTTGTCCTTATATTAAGCCAAATCTCTATTGTCATTTTGTAACAAGTAGTTGAAGTTATTTAAATAAATTAAGCATTTGTAGGAAGCATATACCTCAGGCATTACCGGGCACAATTGACATTCACTTCACATTGACTACCCCTACCATTTGGCTCTCGGGGTGTCTGAACAAACCCCCTCTTGATGTCTTAAAAAACTTGATTTTTATTAGATGAATTCAAATGTAAATATAAAACAAACATACATCCAAATTTTGATATTTTTTTTATGTGTCATCACAGTAACCCAACTTGTGTCTGTAAAAAACAAATTGGATTATCTTCTGGTGGTGTTGCTTTTTTTAGAAAATACAGTATTTCTTTATGGTATTTTAGTAATATCGCAAAACTGAAAATCTCCTTTTGACGGTCATATTAATTAAATACAAGCTTTCTTTTAAATACATACTTATCTATGAACAAAATCATCACTTAATTGAGACATTTGATTTTGGGTGTAAATGTCATTTGTTGTGATTTATTTGTCATTTATTTTGCCCCAAAATGTAATTTGTACACAGATTTTTTTATTTTTTTTTGAAAAATGATTTATGCATCATGGAAAGTATATCACTTTACTAAGACGTATGTTTGGATTACAAAAATCATGTACAGCATTTATCTGTGAGCTTTGGTTTTTTACTTTACTTGAAATTCATAAGTAGGCGTAAAATGCATGTTTGAGTGATTTTAGGCATTGATCAAAAATGGAGGACACCTTTTTATAATTTTAGCAATTTCTTGTACCACAAAAGTTTACACATCACTTTATATTATTGTTATTGATATCAAAGAAGGAGTATTTGATTTATTTTAAGCAGATTTCACAAGTAAAACTGAACAAATTTGCCTGAAAATTTACAAAATATGGGTGTAAAGTGCCATTGTCACGTAAACTTACTTCTCTTTGAATTTTCTTACGGTTAAACAGTATAAAATACTGATTTTTAGCTAAGTGATATGAGCAGGGATATGTGAGATAAAAAAATTATTGAAAAAAATAAAAACATCGTGAAACTGTCCTTTTTCACCTATTTCTCTTAAAGTTGACTGGTTTATAAAAACAGAGAAGGTATTCGCAACGGCGGTGTAGGTATGTATGTGAGAAATGATATCAAATATAAGATCAGATCTGATTTAAATGGAATTCATTCATCATCATTTGCATCATTCTTCGTTGAAATTGACAATGAAAAGAGTAAGAATATCATTGTGGGAGTAATCTATAGACCACCAACATCAGGAAATAGTATTGAGCTTTTTAAAGTATAAAATAAACAGTGTTGTAGTCGACTCCGGCCTATCCGAGACCAAGACCGAGACCGAGACCAGGCAGTCCGAGACCGAGAACAAGACCGAGGCCGGCTGGTCCGAGACCGAGATCAAGACCGAGACCGGCAGGTCCGAGACCAAGACCGAGACCAGGACCGGGCTTGAAAGTAATATATGAAGAGTAGTGCCGCAGGCAGTTAAATTTAAGGGGGGTAGGAAACGAGCATATTTTGTTCGGTTTTACTGAGACTTTTTTCGTGCGTGCGAAACGCGCAAAAAAATCAATATTATAGTATTTTAGAAGTAAATGAAGATGAGTTTGGCTCATGATTCGATGGGTCATTACTAGACTTGCTTCAAGTCTTTTGGCGTCCATAGTTAGTGAATGTAAACTTCATGTAAGCTTTGCCACATCTTCCAAAATATATATTTCTTTCGTAAATTTTGTTTAAGTTATTTATTCTTTCAAAGTAACTATTAGCCTCGATCAACGCTTCCACCTTACTTTTTCTCTATTCATGCTCTTCTTAGGACCCATGGTTGAAGTATCATATACTGGACTCCCTCAGATTTTTAGTCAGGTCAGAATTTTTGTGTACTGGCTGCATGAGCTGGGGAGGAAGTACGCCTAGTGGGCATGGTGGGTTTTTTGCTAAACACTACCCCTGCAGTGCACGGTATACCTGGGGTAAAGTATGATAAGAAAGTCCACTATCTAGCAATTCAAATGTCAAATAGATTTTTACAAAGTTATGATGGTAAGTAATTATTTTGAAAGAATAACTTTTAGAAAAAAGAATCGAAATTTTTGGAAGATGTGGCAACGCTTCCATGAATTTTACATTCACTAACTTCAAATGACTTGAAGCAAGTCTAAGTAATTATTTACCATCATAACTTTGTAGAAATCTATTTGACATTTGAATTGCTAGATAGTGGACTTTCTTATCATACTTTACCCCAGGCATACTGTGCACTGCAGGGGTAGTGTTTGAGCAAAATGCACACCATGCCCACAATGCATACTTACTCCCTAGCTCATATTGCCCAGTCGTCCTATACAAAAAGCCTGACCTGACTAAAAATCCGAAGGAGTCCAGTATATGATACTTCGACCATGGGTCCAAAGAAGAGCATGAATAGAGAAAAAGTAAGGAGGAAGCCTTGATCAAGACTAGGTCATTAAGTGCGCAAAATGTTGCAATTTTACCCTATTTGGGTCCAAAACACTTTGTTTTCGTACTAAAAAGGAAAATGTGACAGCGCAGATCCTAGTTATTTTTTCTTCTATTTTAATTATGTTTAAAACGTTAGAGCATTTGCCCAAAAGTGTGTAATAACACTTTAATAACTCAAAGGTCTGTAATGCGGACTTTGGGAAAATTTTGAAACAACTATTATTAAATATAATATAAAAATGTTGTTTAAAATGTTATTGTTATTTTTTTTTCTGCCAAGTGCTATGAAATAATTGTTTTGTCAACTTTATAATAACATTATGTATATAACATATTCTGAAACATTACTGTAAAAAAATAAGAAAATGTTTCGTAACGTTCCCTAAAGTGGACCAATATCTGGTACCCTTTGCGAGTCCTTTAAAATGTTATATGCAGAAAACCAAGAATGGTTTCTGTGTTTGCACTGATTAACTCTAATGTTGTTACCTATTGAATGATGTATACTTATATGATTTTTGCGCAAATGCAACGAAATATAATGTGTTATTTAAAATAAGCTGTAAATATAATCTAGGATTATGTAGATGAATCTATATGATATTTTATAACTGGGCTTAACTATAAATAAGTAAGCCTTGAGGTAAGAATGAGAATGTAAATTGGCGATTTAGTTAACCTTAGCAGAATTCATGCTAAATGACCAGAAAGGCGCTATTTTACTGGTCTCGAACCCGGTCTCGGACCGAGACCTCGAGACCAGGTGTGCCGAGACCAAGGCCAGGCTTAGCTGGTCTCGATACCGAGGCCGGTTTCGAGACATACAACACTGAACATAAACACGGAAAAAATGAAGTTAAAGGTCATATCCTGGGGTCATATAACACTACTAAAATATTAGATGATATAATAAGGGGTTCGCCGAGGGGATTTCCAAACGGTATACAAACTGAAACTTCTTACCCCTCCCCGACCTTCAAAAATTGTCTTTGTTATCCCTGTTTGTTGTTATAGTGTCATAGCCAAACGCCGAGTATTAAAGACAAAATCATATCCCGGGAAAAAATCAGACATTTTACATGCATCTGATTAGCTAAGCCTATAGGCCTCTATTGACATATACGGCTGTTAAGCTCCTTTGCGATTTTTTTTTTTCATTTCAAAAATACCTAATGACAATTGTCCTTCCATTTAAGATATTATAAACAATTTAAATACTGCTGGGATCACTGGATAGGTCTTTAAAATCATCTAGATAAATTATGCGAGCATACTAGGATCTACGGTATAGCGTGCAGTGCACAGGAAATTGTTCATATTTTGACTGCGTCTGTACCCGTGATTCCAAAGCGTTAGTCAAAATCAGTCGTGTCCCATTTCATGTGTGCCAAAAATCGGCCCACCCCTTTCGACCTGCCAAAATTCCCCAACTTTATTGCCCCCTTCGGTCTTGGGTTGCCCAAAATTTGTTTTCTTTTAATCCGCATTCCATGGCTCCATATTGCACAGCCCCAGAAGACTCCCAGACGCCAGATTTTGAGCTCAAAAATACCTAAATATAGCCAATACATGCGATAATCCAAACTCGGCAACACAAGGGCTGTGGACTTTGGAGAGCTCGCAGTCCATCCAAGATGGCGATACGTGATTTGAAATTCAGATGCGTAGTTCTGTGAAAATGGTCTATTTTTTGCCTTGGGCAGCGACAATCATAGGTAAGACATGTACAGTGTGACTTCGCTTAAGATACGGTATCACTATATCAATTTTGGAGTGTGCACTTTCAAACACAATCAGACACGAGGTGAAATGGTTTAAAAAAACACCTTGTACACGATATATCTTCTTATCGCGAAACAAGCCAATTTAACAGCGGATAGCCACACAAATAGCCAATATCTCAATTTTCTTCAATCATAATAAGAATTTAAATAGCACCTGCATGTAGGTGAGGGTATATAGAAAAATGTAGGTCAGAATTATGTCTAAGAAATCGTGCACGGAATTAATATACTGGTTTCAAAACGAAATAAAAGTGGACATCATTTTCCTTCAAAATCGGCGAAAATTTACTTACTAAAACAAATTGAGACACTCAATATCAAGAATGAATATGTACATTCTTTTATTGACTTGTTTGTAATGTGTACCAGAGTTCCCAAAAATATCCAAACTTCCATTGAGTAATTATGGCCCTGTTCCCAAAAATCTTAATGCTCAAATAATTGAATATAAATTCAAATGCATGAGAAATACCTGTCTTTATAAGCTACATGAAAATTTCAAGCATAATAATAAGCCTTACACTTTCAGCTTTTAGACACAGTATGCGTTTGCTCTCTACGATATTTATTTCCAGAAATAGATAAGTTTAAACGGGGCTACGTGCATCCCATTTTGCTTCTAAAATGGCAAAATTTTGTATAACCTTAATAGCTTAAAATGAAAAAAGCCTTGCATATCAACTTTTGTAATTAAAGTCATTTTTGGCCAAAATGACCAAAATCAATGAAAACATGCATTTTATTACTACTTCTGAAACTGTTTAATATGTACAACAACATCAAAAATTTATGGGTTAAAAAGACCAAACAGCCAACGTTTCGGGAGCACAAAAACATCCCATTTACAAGGTACTTCTGAATTGTTAAGAGGTCATATGACAAAAATCATAGGTCACAGAAATATTATGTTGTGATTGACTTTTTTGATCCAAACATCCATCTCATTAAATGCATATATTTTTCATGATGTATAAGTAATTTTTCAAAAATATTCTCATGTAAGAATTTTTGTAAAAACTGGACATAAACATTAAAAATGACATTTTCACACAGAAATCAAATGCATTGCATGAAAAGATGATTTTGTTCACAGATAATAAAAATCCAAGTGCCATGTATACTGCACAACAAAATATTACGTTTCCATTACATTAAGTTTCAAAGAAATGACTAATTACAATGTGATATTTTTCGATAAACGGAATAGAATTTGCAAATTTGGCAACATAGCAGAAACGATTTTAAAGGCTCTTCTGAACATTTTGATGCATGATTTGTCCATTTGAAACGTCTGGCATACGAAATCGAGTAGAGCACTTTTGGCTGCATGGCTTCTATACTGATATGCATTCATATGCCTAATATGAATTGTTTGTGTCTAGAAACACTTCAGGAGGCTCGGCATAAATCTGTTTAGACAATTATGAAACAATGTCATCATATAAAGACATTTTTAGCATTTCAATACAAAAAATAGAGTTTTTACGTCCAGTTTCCTCATATTTTTAAACTTACAATGTAATATTCAAGAAATTTATTAGCCGAAAATACTGTCTAGAAACACCAGTTTTATGCAAATTCGTTACACCGCCCCAATCAATTTATTGTTTGGAGTAGAGCAACATAAGCCTCAAAATATTCACATTAAAAAAAATCCAAAATTTAAGATGTATATTTTCAAAAAAGGGTGTGTAAAATTGCCCTTTTTTACATTTCTAAAAATGCTATAGAGGGGTTATATTGATAACCCCCTCCTGAAAACCCAAGAATTATTATAATTCCAAGTTCTTTATTACAAATAAACAATGCTCTGTGCAAATATTTCAAAGTAAAAGTCATTCAAGAAGTTGCTGATAGAAAAATAACTTTATAAATTTTTCATTTTTCTGGTGTCAAAAGCTTTAATTATGGGGTACCCATATCTCCCTACCAAGGGGGGGTCAGGTGAGTCTAGTCTGGCATGTGTAAATATGGCATCTAGTACATCAATCTTACAAAGTATGAACCGATTTGGCCAACCATCATGCTCCCAGATTTTGTCATATTGCCTGTTTCTCTCTGGCATAGACAATTAAAACGGAAAGCATGTCCCATCAAAATCACATATGACAACATTTGTCATATGTGCAAAAACCATGATTGTAATACTTGATTCAGAGTTTTCTTCTGGTGGAAACAACACCATACGTCATGTGCATTGACTGTTGGCAGTTCATTCTCTCGACGCTGGCAGTGTTCATATCATGGCATCGATGTAGTTTTAAGGACAAATCTGTTTCGTTCGAAGAAACTCACTTGGTTTTTGCGGAACATCAATTTTAAACGACTTATTTTCTCAAAAAAGAAACAGTCATTTTCATTGTCCTCATAATGTTAGTTATCTTGGTGGTTATTTTTTATAGTGCCTAGGTGCCTATATAAGTTCTTGATCTGTGTAACGCCTCATGGGCTATCGATCACTCTTGCATTTTATGAAAAAAAATATTACAATGTGGCTTAAAGTAAACACGCCAGAAAGAAGCAAACAAAGCAAGAAATGAAGATGGGGGCACGGCCGTTTTTTACATCTACTTTTATAAACAACAACGAAAACTGAGGGGGTAAACTATAGTCTCGTATACGTTTGTGGAGTGGCAGATGCCTACACAGCGAATGCTCACCGTTACTGATGAGTACGTTTAAGCTTCCTTAAAATCCCATTAGATAATGTTTATATAATAGTTAAAAGTGTCGAATACCTTCAATTTAACAATACTTTTGACTGTAAGATAAAGCAAATGTAAGTTTAATTGAATCTATTCGGAATTGAAAGTCCGATTCTTGAAGACCCGACCACCGGTCTTCTGGACGGGCAGTTTAGGATGTAGACCGGTGGAAAAGTTCGGTCGTTGGTAATTTTTTTTTTACCAGAACATAAACTTTGACGATACATCTGAACATACCGGTACGCTATTTTAGCCTTTTTAATGTCATAAAGAAGGACGGAATTAACAACGAAATGTAGAATTTTATCGAGATTTTAGACCCCGTAAAAAATAAGTTGCGTAGCTGGTTAAAATAAGCTAAAAATTATCGCCTATGTAACACATACTGTATCGGTCTTTCGTAGGAGCTTAATGATGAAATCGGAACATATTGGTATGTTATTTCAGCATTGTAAAGTGCTACGGAACCCGGTACAGAACAAGACATTAGACAATGTAGAATATTATCATGAATTTAGGGCCCGTAGAGCATTTAGTTGGTCCTTCGGAAGAGTGTGACGATGATATCGAAACATACCGATACACTATTTCAGCATCGTAAAGAACTATGGAAGAACAAAATGGAAATCTAGAATTTATCGAGATTTTAGCCCCGCAGAAAATTTTGTAGCGTAGCTGGTAAAAACAAGCAAAAACTCTTCGCCCGCGTATTGTTACGTAACTTACGCATGTAACAAAACCAATATTGGTCTTTCGTAAGAGTGTGACGATGATATCGGAACATACCGATACACTATTTCAGCATCGTAAAGAACTGCGGAAGGGCAAAATAGAAATTCTAGATTGAATAGGTGAATTAAGGCTTCAATCCGTTAGTCCTATACACGCCAGAAGATGCATAGTATGAAATACTGTTATTATTATTTGCACAAAAATATATATTTTAAACAGGGCTAATCTACGTTTATTGCAACGTTTCTGGTTGCACTGATATTATAATACCTTTCTTATAGTACAAGTCAATTTAACTTCATCAAAAATAAAATTCCAATTATTGACTTTCGGTGAAAATCTTAATTTCTAATTCATTGTTAGGTCTATGGTTATATTATGGTTGGATTTTTTTTAAGATCATGACTCGAAATCAGTCCGATCATTTCCGATTTAGCGAAATGGTATGTTAATTTATATATTTCTTATGTAATTTTCACTAACATGTCTGTAAAAAATATCGTTATCAAGTACAGGCCTTCTTTGTAGCAAAGTTGCTATTACTTGCTGTTTTTCTGGTAAACACCAGAACATTTTTGAAAACAAAACCAAAAAAGAGCAATATTCTTATCTAGTTATAAATACCATAATTATATTGTTGTCTACTGCACCATATAATATTGGAATAAATTTGTTTTTTAAATTATGTACCATCTAATCCGGCACGTTATGACACCCCATTGCATCCAATTTGACTTCAAGAAGCAAAGTTACAAGCATTTGATTAGACGAAGGTCCAGCTTCAAAAGTGACAAACTGGCCTAATCAAAACTCCACAGACCAGACATCTGGTTTTGAGAGCGGTGAATGGCTAATTTATGCGTGCCTTTAATTTAAAACAAAAGGAACAAAGGAAAACTGAATTAAAAGAACTGACAAATAAAATAAAAGTTATGAAAAAGTACGGAGAACTAAAAACTGAAATAAAAACTGCATCATTGAAGAAACTGTGTTATCTCTTTCCTTCCCTTGTTGGAATCTTTTTTTTGCGCCTTGTATACGCCAGTTTGTCACTTTTAAATCTGGACCTTCGTATATTCAATTGCTTGTAACTTTACTTCTTGAGTTCACATTGGATTCAATATGGTGTCATAATGTGCAAAATTATTTAAAAAAAATATTCCAATATGGTTCATTTTTGAAATTGTGATTATTTTTCCAAGCATAAGGATACTTTTTGGCGCAGTATATTTGGTGTCAATGTATAGCTATGGGTCTCCCCTATACAGTGATACCAATATGAGAACAACCATTTTATTTATACTGTCACTATGACATCATTCCTGTTTTGATAACATTACCTCTACTTTTCCAAGTTGTAGTTTTCATCATTCACTTACCTATTTCCGCAGCTTGGCACAAGTACACACAAACTAAAATGCCGATTCCTTGAATTACCAGTCTCGAAAGTAACCACATCCATCTGCTAGGCAATAGTTTATCCAAAATTGTAATTTCCATAATTTTTCTTTATGGCTTTCTTTATTGAGGAAAAGATCAGAACATGAAATCTAGTTTGACCAACTGTCTCGGAAAACAGCAAAATATCAAATACCACAAGCGCTGCTCGTTTGTTTTGTTTGTTTGTTACCATAGTGCTGATATATTGTATTTGTCTTTAGATCCTTGAAATCATCCTCTCTTATATCTTTCAGAGTGTGCATGATGTATTAATAACCAACGATATTAACGTGGTTCGTCATTTAATATGGTAAGTGGTGTTGAACAATAACGTTCAGAAAAACTAAATAAAAATAGGTCATAAAATTAACCCTATATTCACCAATCATCAACAGAATAAAAACATGGTACACATAATTGATAATTGCAAAGATATTTGGGAACTCAAAACATTTCATTTGCTCTAAACATTCTTACATGTAAGTAATGTATTATCTGATGTCAATATCCAACTATAAAATTTACCATTGAAATAATAAATTTCGGACAAGAATATTAGTGGAATTAAAATGTATTAATGTGAAATTGGTGCTTGAGTTTCATTCATTTTAGTCCTAAGCAAGCTTGCTTACAATATGATCCTGTTCTAATGATTCTTATCTAATCTAATCTAAACTAGGTAAAGTATAAAATATGAAAAGTGTTCAGAAAGGATGCGATACAAATATTAAGTAACTCCATTTGGCCTCCAAACACCATAATGAAAAGTAAATAATTATGTTTACCCAAGGGAATTTTAATTTAATTTTGTTGTTTGCTTTATTTGAATCGCACTGTATGCTAAAAGTATTATATTTTTTGTTAATTGTCCTATTTTTAACTTCAATATTTAAGTCTAACATTCTTTTATATATATACCATAACACTTTTACTCCATGCTTCCATCTTTACATAGAGCTGAATAAACTAGAGTAGAATAGATACCTAAAAATAAAAATAACCCATTTAAAAAGTCAAAATAATTCAATCAATAATTATTTTGTTCATATAAATATAAACGAGAGAAAGAAATAATTTGTATTTTTATACAATTAAGAAGGTCGCATAAATGGTTTACCCTAGAAGTGCGTAAGATGGCAATAAATAAGAACAAAGAGTAGTACTAAACAATGATTACTATGGATACAAGTTATTTTGTTCCTTAAGGACTACCTTATCCACCATTAGTGATTGCCTTCTTATGCTGGTTTCATATAGTATGACCCTAGAACTAATTTTTGTTAATGTTGATAATTATTGTATACAACTAAGCATCGTTTACTGTAAGGCGGAATGGAGATGAGCATGACCAAGTGGTGTTTGAACTCAAATATAAAGCTGCCACTTAATGGAAATGGCATAGGTTTTATAAAATATATCCAAAACGTTGATTTACGGGGTTTTGTTCCCGCTTCTTTGAATGAAATTTCTGCAGATTTAAGGGGGTATTACACCCCTGGCTAATTGTGTGCCTATTTTTGCATTTTAAAAAAATCAGCACATTGGTGACAAGTAAGATATGTATATTATAGGGGCAAGGACTACAACTACTGTACTGAAAATTCAGCAACTCAAAGCAAGTAGTTATTGATGTATTGATCAAATATTGGTTCTCCCTCATTTTTGACTGTAACTCCAACACTGTTGTCTGTGCAGTAGTTGTAGTCCTTGCCCCTATAATTAACATATTCAATGCGCTATAATTTTTGATAAAAATGCAAAAATAGGCAAAATATTGGGCAGGGGTGTAGTACCCCCTTAAAAAAACGCGAAGATTTTGGTTCTGATACATAATTATTATTGGCCTTCACTCGGGAACCGCATGACATGTGGAACGTATAGACTTCCTTGACTCATTTCCAATGAGATCAATGTATTAATATTACATTAAGGGCATACGAGGTATTGTTGGTCGAAGCAGCCAAAAAAGATCGATTATCTGAATCAATATATTATTGAAAAATAACACTTTGGTGTTTTGTAAAAGTTCATTCTACAAATCATATACTTTGAAAACTTGCTTAATGTATTGTTGTTAATGAGTTATGTACGTTTTACAAAAGTGTTGTTGTTTCAGCCCTCTTTACAACATAACTCAAGAACCACAGGACCTACAAAAGTATATCTGTGATATTCTTCTACACGCTCGCTATGAATTGAGCAATGCAGTTTTTGCTAAAGCTCACTACTATTCGCAAGATGCTGTGAACTCCTTTTTTTCTGCTGCTCCGACCAACAATACATTGTATACACTAAAGAGGTACACTTCTTTCTCAAGAATGTTTTGTACATGTATGTGAAATAGCTTCAACAATGGTTCGCTGCATAATGGTAAAAATAGCCTTGACCTAAAAAAAGGGCGAGAGGTACCATATTTGCGGATTCAGGCTAAATTTAAAATTGATATAAAACGTTTGTTTTTTGATCGATTACAAAATTAATTTTTGTCGTATAAAGAAATTGTATCTGGCGTGAATTACACCACAGTTTTTATTCCTAGGGCTCTTTGACTTCTTCAAATAATTGTTTTAATGATAGAGTGAATCCCAGTGGCCCTCTATAATTACGCACAAAAGATCGAGTCCCCTTAAAGAACTGCTCCTGGTTCATCTTAACGTTGAAATAAAGGCCCAAATTACTTGAGCTAATCTCTAAGGACCATCCATTGCGCTCATAACCTTGCACGAAAGTAGGGGGCAATCAAAGTTCAAGGGTACGAGGATATTGAGTTAAATCTTTGAAAATCATTTTTGTCGCCATGACATGAAAATGATACGATTTCACAAGTAATAAGGTGTACAGCGTATAGGTTGTATATGAAAATCGCAATATCTCAATAAGTTTTTTTGAAGTACGGCGGGCACAAAAGGACACGCCGTACTTTGGTTTGGGTAATATGCTTCTCAGCTGACAAAAGATTACCCAAATCAA
Organism: Amphiura filiformis; assembly: GCF_039555335.1. Classification (NCBI taxonomy): domain Eukaryota; kingdom Metazoa; phylum Echinodermata; class Ophiuroidea; order Amphilepidida; family Amphiuridae; genus Amphiura; species Amphiura filiformis. The sequence continues at coordinate 57,946,534 of NC_092637.1, forward strand.
AGTACGCCCTCTCCCTTTTTGTGCCCGCCATATTTCAAAAAGGCTTATTGAACCATGTGGACTGGTAATATGCGTCATTTCTTGAGTCACCCTGATACCCAAGTATTGTTAGTGTTGTCCACGCGTCCTCGAGCAGTTTTCTGCTTCAAGAAAACTTTCACCTAAAATAAAACATACATACATTACATACTTCTAATAAAAAGCAATTTATTAATGATCTCAATAACAAATAATAGGACCACGATAATGCACTGATTTACTTCAAATTAGATTTACTCTCCAAAAGTATTACTTAATATAAACAGCACTGTACTTGTTTGATTTAACAAAAATCATCCTCGCGGGCCATAACAGAAGGAAGTACGTGTCTTTCTGATACTTTTACAGAATCTTAACCTTTATTTTTGATTTATTAATGTGACATTGTTTAAAATCAATATAAAGTTGTAATTAATCAATACTCACATCGTCTTCTTGCAGGCATTGTGTGATAAAAATGAACACACCCTGGAAGTAAGAAATCATATAACGTATTTATTATTATTCTGGTAATAATAATATTACCAACGATAGTTGTAACCACGCATACCATACAATACAATTAATCAAAATGCGCCTAAACCTTTACGTATAATTTTATATTTAAATCTAAACGATTTCCTAATTTTCTGCTAGTGTACTAAAGCAATTGCACATAAAATCTTTTTGTTGGGTGTTTTTAAGGATAATCCTGATCCATGGATTTTAGGGCAAAAGAACTATTTAAATGTGTATCTCTTGACTCCAAATCAAAATTATTTAAGGGTTATCTAGAACATTGCAAACATTCAAGACAAGACAAATGTGTGGGGAAAATGTGGTTTGATAGTGACGGATCTCAGCATGTTCCTAAATAATAATAAGAAGTCCATTTGCAATATCAAAGAAGTACGAAAACACAATGACAGATATCTGATCTAATTGCAGTACTCCAAAGATCCACGCCACACCCTACAGAGGAGTGAGTATCAACATTGCCCGCACACTAGCCCTGAATAGATATAAAATGACAAAACATAATAGTTAACACTAGATATCTGATCTAATTGCAGCACTCCAAAGATCAACGTCACACCCAACAGAGGAGTGAGTATCAACATTGCCCGCACACTGGTCCTGAATAAATACAAAAAATGACAAAACATAATAGAAAACACTAGATATCTCATCTATTTCAGCACTCCAAAGTTCCGCGTCACACCAAACAGAGGAGTGAGTATCAGCAATGCCCGCACACTGGCCCTGAATAGATCCAAAATGACAAAACATAATAGTAAACACCAGGTATCTGATCTAATTGCAGCACTCCAAAGATCCACGTCACACCTAAAAGAGGAGTGGGAATCAACATTGCCCGCACACTGGCCCTGAATAGATGCAAGATGACAAAACATAATAGTAAATACCAGATATCTGATCTAATTGCAGCACTCCAAAGATCCACGTCACACCCAACAGAGGAGTGAGTATCAACAATGACCGAACACTGGTCCTAAAAATGGAAGGACATACAACGTACTGAATAGTTCGGTACACTGCAGCTAATAGCGTTATTCAATAATCCTACATCTTAACTATCATTGATCGTGATCATTTAATCACAAGAGGTGTCGAAAAATATATTTTTATGTTTAAACACAGCCATGCCAAATAAATGATAAACACATCAACAAAAATAAGTCCCCCTCCTAATATTTCGTCATAGCATTGTAAGGTTTCAATTTGTACCAATAAAACTAACTTTGAAATAAGTATATGACTAGAAGAATTTTTTGACTTCAACACTACTTAAAATTTGATCGCTTACCGGGAGCGTTTTCACAGTACCAACTGCGTCCTCAGCCGGATGTTATGGCTCTGATGATTTATGGCTTGTTGACAACCTTCGATGACGTCACACTAGAAGCAGATGACGTCAAAGGTGTTGTCCTCGTCCCCTGGTGGTCTTGGGTATGAGTAGGTTGTCCCAGACTGGATCTAAGTCCAGTCCAGTGTCTCTGTTCAAGTTTGGTCCTTTTTTCCTGTTGTGAATTGCTTCTAGGACCCTTCTGGAAAATTCTTTGGGTTCTTTTTCCAGCACATTTACGTTTTCCCAGTCTATTTGATGGGTGTTTTTGCTCCTGGAGATATGCTCATGTACTGCAGATTTGGAACCGGCAGCCTTTGATTTATGTTCAGATAGCCGTTTTTCCAACTTTCTACCTGTTTCACCAATGTACATGGAATCACAATCTAAACAGGAGATTTCATAGACCATCCCTGACTGTTTGAATTTGTCTACTTTGTCTTTCGGTGACACAAGTGTTTGCCGGAGTGTGCGGTATGGTTTGAAAGCTGTGGGAACACCTGCTGTTTTAAATGCTCGGCGAAGCTGCTCCGAAGTTCCTTCCAAATAAGGTAGAGTTATTGTGAACCCCTTGGAAGTTTCACTTTCTGGATCGTCCTGTGAAGCTGGTTTTCCACGCTTCTCCTGGGCTCTGAAAAGGTCCAGTCGCGATAACCGCAGTTTCGGAGCGCTCCTTTCATATGTTCAATTTCCTCCGCTCTATCCTCCGGATCCGTAACAATTTCACTCCTATATAACAATGTCTTGATCACACTCAATTTATGCTCCAGTGGGTGGTGTGATGCGAAACTAAGATACTGGTCAGTGTGAGTTGGTTTTCTAAAGATCTTAACCTTCACACTGCCATCGCTAGCCCGCACGATCAGAGTGTCTAGGAAAGGAAGTTGCCCGTCTTCCTCTTCCTCTCTGGTAAACTTAATGTTGACGTCTTGCGAATTTATGTGTTCTGTAAATTCATCCACGTGCGAAGTTTTTATAACGCAGAATGTGTCGTCGACATAGCGAACCCACATGGTTAAATACCACTAATTATGTATTACACGTGTTTCAATGGGAAAATGCCTAATTTCGGGTGGAATTTTCTCATATTCAGAACTCTCACAGTTCAATGCCACCAATATCAGGTGAAACTATATGATTTAGATGCCAAATGATCAAAAATTCAACATAGGTTGACCTGAGACTTTTCTTGTTTTAACGCACTGAACCGTAAACACCTTAAAATGACAGTACACCCTCGAAGCTGAAAGTTACAATATGAAAGGGCGACTATTTACTAAAAACCGAAGCCGTGCGTATGAATTTTGGTACTATTACATCAAAAATGTCATATAATGAGAGAAAATGTACCATTTTGAAGCATCAAACTCTAAAAAGTACTTTTTGGCTATATAACTTGATCAATTTCAGCGATTTTAATGCAGTCTTTTCGAATGCCATGAAAACAAATAGTTCCTCATCGTATTTCAATGTATCGCCCAGGCCTATTAGTGGTATTTAACCACATGCGCGTTGGATGAGGAGCGGATGACAAAGCTCGCTTTTCAAAATACTCCATATACGCGTTAGCCACCAGGGGACTACAAGGACTGCCCATTGCGCATCCATCCTTCGTTTGGTCGTATTTCTCTCTAAGCACAAAATATGTCGTGCTCAAGCAAAAGTTCAAGAGATTAATGATGTCATGCACCTCTAGATTTTCCGCTGTCCCTACTTTCCAGGTTTCGTCATTTTCCAACACACTGCAAACAACGACGAGGGCTTCTTTCACCGGGATAGAAGTGAACAATGCCGACACGTCAAAGGACACTATGGACTCATCAGGCTCTACTTTTAAGTCTTTGATCTGGTTGACAAAGGCCTGAGAATTAATGATGTGATGTTCCGTTTTTCCTATCAAAGGTGATATAATGTCCGCAACAAAGCGCGCAAGATTATAGGTCACAGCACCGATACTTGACACGATGGGTCTTAATGGTGCCTCGGCTTTATGTATCTTTATGAGACCATAAAATCTGGGAACATCAGCTACGGTAGGATATAAGTCCCAATATGTCTTGCTAGTTATCGCGCCCGTTTCTTTGTATGTTATATGACTGTTTACTAAATGTTGTGTGAAAATGAAAGATGTCCATGACTTCAGGGCTGAATAACCCCATATTGAAGACAAAAACTGCCCTTTTCAAAATTAGGCCTGTGCTTGTCACAAAAATTGATTCATGGCTTGTCACTAATGCAAAACCCATGTGGACAGTGGTTGAGTACAGTCTAAAATCCTCACCAACTGAACATTCTTGATCATTCAGTCATGCAAATCCCCATCTTGATGCAGAGCTCAGCACAGTGAGTTATAAGATGGTCAGTCTCATTCCTTGTCCCAATACACCTTGCAGTTAACAAGCATAGGCCTACTTTGTGACTTTTGGAACTGGCAGTTTTTGTCTTTAATTTGTGCTCATTCAGCCATGAAGACATTGACATCTTTCATTTTCACACAACACTTAGCAAACAGTCATATAATTATTTCTCAGTTAGTTTTTTTGGTACAAAGTTTTATTCTACGATGTTATAACATAATTTTGAGAGGGGGACTTATTGCTTTTGACGTGATTAATATAATATTATATTATTATCTATTTGTCGTAGTAACAAGTAAACACCCACCGCACATACCACTAAACTCTAATTTGAGCAGGCCTACATGTTTTCCTCAGCTGCGCCTTTGCCAGAACAAAATTAATGTGTATTTCATGTTCCAAACAAATTTTAAAGTTCTTTTTGCACGCGGAACAATAAAGTAGATATCGCTGCCTTGGATTTTCCTGTAAAATAAATCTACAAGTTCCATACACCCACCCACACACCCCAGATCATATACAATGCGCAACTGTGTTATGAATGGGATGAATCAACACATCGGTTTGTACTTACCGTATACGCTCCTTTTCTGATTTATCTTGGTTTGTTTTTAGGCCCAAAAACTTCTGAAGAATGATGACTAGCAATATCACGTTTACCTTGTTTTGAAAAAAAAGAAAGGGATTATAAAATATTATTAAGAAGATCTATGCACAAGTATAAGTTCAATCTTCATATAGTTCATAGCGAATGTTTCCAACCGTAAACGCGTAACTGTCATGCTGTAGGGTGATGTTGATTATTAGCCTTACCACGGGTTAATGTGACTGTTTACGTTTAAATGAGCAAAATGATGGCTCACAACTAGACCAAGTTATTTGATGCGTTATTTCAATTCATTGCATGTTAGATGATAACATATCTTACCCCATGCAATAGGCATAGATATTGGCAGTTTTATGATCCATCTCATGCTCGGGCTGACTTTCAAGAAAAGATGGACTCCTTCCATCAACATCCACATGAACACAACCAACCACAGATAATGAAGCATTACAGTCACGGCAATGCAGGCAGCCTAAAAAGAGGATGATAAATAATGTTGACCTTTTGTCCACAATCTAAATACTTTAGCATGTGTTTCATCGAAATGTGAACACGTTTAGTATTTTCTGTATGTATTGTAGTATATTTATATAAAATCTGAATTAGTTGAATTATTTTAGTGTCATTTTTTGTACATGTGTTCTCAATTATGATCCCTGATTCGGATAATGGTCCAGGACCATTTAATGCCTTATGATTTTTCCTAACCTTCATTCCGCTTAAAGAATTTTGTGTTCTATGGTTACCTTGGCTTTGGCGTCGATACCAGTGACAAACACAAGATGAGCAAGCAGCATGGATACCGCTAGGTTGATATGTATTGCTATACGGGTATTTTTGTATAATCTATGGACGTACAAGATCAGGAAAAGCTATTATAACTTATACATACATTAGAGGTGGCTATGGCTACCTTAAGAATGGTCAAAGTCAGACTCCCCCTGTCTTTTCTTGTATGGTTTGTTATTTATTTGGAACATGGCTTACTATTAATATCCATACCAATATCCCGAGACTTTCAACAACAAGGCATAGCATTATATATGCAGCATAAATGAGGGGCTCAATATAAAAACGACCTATCCCATATTTGGGTTATTTTGAGAAAACAGGACTTTCGAATTTTCAATACAATACATACCAATTTCACATCTTAAATCATTGATTTAACAACTTTACCAGGTTACATTCATGATAATTCATGTTTGTAATAGTGACCTTTGGTGACCTTTACAATTTTTAAGGGGAAGCGGCGGACAGCTCCCCCCACCCCGTGAGAAGTTTTTCCCCTTTGGGATGTTGGCCGCCTGATATTTAAGGTGTTTAGGCTTTTGTGTACTTTTTAGTCAATTATTGACAATTTTCGTCCTAATCCCCCTTGAAATTTTCCTTGCTTCCTATTTGCCCACCCTCTGCAAAAGTGCTGGCCATGTCACTGCTACTTACATACCACTACGGCATTTTTATATGTGTCATTTATATTTACGTTTCACCTATTTATACTGCAAAGTAAACTAGTGGCAAATGGTGATCATAGACCACAAACCTAGCTGGACTTGTTGATGTTGTGGATGTATCGGACCCCTGCAAATGTTCCAAAATGTTCCCCTGGTCATAAAGTTTGTTGTCACCGAGTGTGAGTCCCGTACTCCTTACAGATGTCCAGGAAATGCAATTTTTAGATTTGACCCCAGATGACCTTTGACATGACCCCTGCAAAATGTTCCAAAAATGTTCCCCTGGTCATCTAGTGTACTGTGTTGTCACCGAGTTTGAGCCCCGATACCCCTTACGGATGTCCAGATAAAACATTTCTAAGATTTGACCTCTGCCTGACCTTTGACCTGACCCCTGTAAAATGTTCCCCTGGTCATGAGATGTGTTGTCACTGAGTTTGAGGACCATACCCCTTACAGATATCTAGAAAATGAAATTATAAGATTTGACCGAAAGATAACCTTTGACCTGACCCCTGCAAAATGTGCCGTCATGAGATTTGTTGTCAGCAAGTTTGAGCCATGTACCCCTTACAGATGTCCAGGAAATGCATTTCTAGCATTGGACCACTGCATGACCTTTGACCTGACCCCTGCAAAATGTGCCGTCATGAGATTTGTTGTCACCGAGTTTGAGCCCCATACCCCTTACAGATGTCCAGATCATGCAATTGTAAGATTTACCCCCTTAATGACCTTTGACCCCAATTCTGCATACAAGTTATATGCGTATGGTATAGCCGATTCATATATGCAAATGACATCATTGTACTATATAATATGTAGCAGAATTAGCATTTTGAAGGTATTTGGTTAAATACCTGAAATTCCCCCTTAATGACCTTTGACCCCAATTCTGTTTAGACCCTATGGGTACTGGATATAGCCGATACATATGTGCAAGTTACGTAATTGTAGGGTGTAACATATAGGAGGAGGAGCATTTTAAAGTTTGTTGCCAGAAGAAGAAAGAAAGAAAGAAAGAAAGAAAGAAAAAAAGAAAAAAAGAAAAAAAGAAAGAAAGAAAAAAAGAAAGAAAGAAAAAAGAAAGAAAAAAAAAAAAAAAGAAAGAAAGAAAGAAAAAAAAAAAGAAAGAAAGAAAGAAAGAAAGAAAGAAAGAAAGAAAGAAAGAAAGAAAGAAAGAAAGAAAGAAAGAAAGAAAGAAAGAAGAATCGGATAGAAAAACATGACCTAGCTCGGGGGTTGTAAACCCCCAGCTAGGTAACAAAACTTGAAAACAAACTTGCAAACTATGAACAGAGCAATCGTAGCAGCCGGACACAGTACGGATAAAGATATGGCGATGTACGAGATGTAAGACAGTGCCTTTTGGTGAGAAGTCGGAATCTCCACCTAGAGATAAAGATTAAAAATATGGCTTAGATTTAATTTACTTTCGATTAAAAAAGAACGCTTACGTTAATAATTTAATGGCTGTAATGATTACATGTCTAATACATGTATAACACGGACGAGAATATCTTGGGAGTACATGTTTCCTTATTAAAAATATGGGTGTAGCCTCGTGGTTTAAAATAAACAATTGAAATGAGACAGAAATTGTATCCAATTAACCTAATTGAAAACAAAAGTAATGTACCACACAGATATTAGGTTCATTCAGAAATGCAAGTCAATTCTGTATCTTCAAAAGTATGTAATTGAATAAAGGGATTGGGGTAATATTTATATATAATACCATAACCTAATTGACAGCTTCATCCTTCAAATTTACCCAATCAAATGCAGACTTTGGTATCAGATGAAAGCTCATGTTTTTCTCATTAAGTTTTTTGAAATTTGGCGTTCCAAATCGGAAAATATTTCAGAAGAAGTCATCAAATAACTGTCGAATTAGTCTTAATAATTGTGGTATACCGCGTTTCAGACTAATTCAACAGATTCAACAGTGATATCTTCGGAAATATACCAATTTGGAACTCCTCCTAATTTCAATATGTTAATGAGAAAAATAGGATCTCTCAATTTATTACATTAATGTCATAAAATAAAAACACTGTATACTATAATTATCATGATTATCACGCTGTATAAATGTCAGTAATTCCATAATGAATTGGTCCCATTTACAAGAAACATTTACGTGTTCTTTTTACGACATGTTATGTCAACTTTAAAGAATTCCATTCTCCCAATATATCAGGTCACCTTCCTTTAACAAACAAGGTTTCTTTCTTTCCTTTTTCTTTTGTTGTATTTGCTATTGGTTGTTTAATCTTTCCCTTTCTCTCTTTTATTTCTCTCTTTCTTGCTTGATATTTTTTCTTTCTCTTGTTACTAAATATAATGAGGGTTAAACGTTCTTCTTGAATTATGTAGCCACTTCCAAAACATTTACCCAGAAAGGTGGATTTTTTTAGGTATGAACGGCATTTCTATTTTGAAAATTACTAACCGTTCAGCACAAAGTAAGTTATGCAGTATATTGCTGTGTCCTGTTCTTACTTCCACTAAATAGTGAGTCGATATCTATCGATTATTTATGATGTTACGAAGCAATCAGTCCCTCATTTCAAATATATAGTTTTGGTTTCTCTTTTGTTCAGAAACCAAAAATCAAGGGATTAAAAAGTAGAGCTGATCTGGTCTGCAATCATCACACTATTATGCTGGGAGGACACAGTATAGGGTATATAACCAGAAGTATACAATAGCCTATTGTGCTAACATAATTATTATCATGATTGTAATGTCGAATGCAAATATTTCGATGGTCTATATATTTTCACAGTGAAATCAGCTTAGGCTATTTCGTAGTCTCAAGTCAATGCTTTCAAACTAAATCAATGCTTTCAAATGTAGACTGCTTTGTTCGACTTCTCTGCTCGTGATATAGCACTGCAAAATTTAAACATTTATATAGTATACTTAGATCAGGTAACTCGAAAATCCTGTAATATTATTCGTCACACCACTTATAAGAAACTGAAACCAAAACCGAAACTACCTGTCACAAATGTTTAGTTTTAAACAAAAGGTAGAAACAATGAGTTCGATATCTTGTGATTCAAGTGGTTAGGCAGGACAATAGAAAACCACGTGACCAAAACCAAAACCAAAACTAAAACTCAATATTTGAAATGAGGCATTGTATGGAATAAATAACTTGCTACGCTTGAGTGACCTTAAACTATTATTTCTTTGGCGGCAGTTTTGAAGACAATTATTGTGGTGTGTGAGTTGCATCATTTGAAATGCCGGCAGAGATGGATTTTTCATAAAAGTATAGAGAAGGTTCTTCTTTAGTGTCACAGCATGCATTTATGTCCACAGTATATGGACAAACCCACAGAAGATTAAAATTTAATGCGGAGGATACTTGAGGAAGTTATATCCTCTGTAATAATGACATTTTTGGGTAATAATTGTGGTAAAAATCACATAAAAAGTTTTCAACCTAAATATCTGATGTCATATTGAAATCCCATATCAAGAATTATTTAGCATTGTAAGCTCTATATCTGTGTCAAATTTGGTGTATTTCCTATCAAAGAATGTAGGATTTCTCCAATATATTGCACAGTGCGACAGGTCGACGGTGAGAAAGGATCCATGTGTTATGATGTCATTACACACATGTAGTTTTCGTCCATTTTCAGTAATAGCAATGTCACGTCAAAACGAATCAAGCTATTTCCATGAAAGTCACAGAATAAGTAGGAGACATGTGTGGCATTGTATTGCACTTATTAAAATTAGATACACTGTTGACTATATATTTTTGATAGTTTGTTCAAACACGGTATAAATCATTCTGGGACACCCTGTACGATGATTAAAATGTATACAATCCATCCCATTGATACACAGATAAGACAAAAATAACAAGGAATCTGTGCTATGTCAAATACAATAAAATATATATTCTTCACATCCGACAAAAATGTATTTCATTTTGAACAAAGTCAACCTTTTTTTTGTTTTTGTTTTTTCCTTACTTCGTCATCAAAATCGTTCTCTTTTTCCTCTTCGGTTTTCATCCACTGCTTCTTTTGGAATTGGTAAAATATTGGTATTCAGTTACTGTCATAGGCAGAACTAGTTGTGAGACCTGCTCGATACGATAGATTGAACAAGTTGATGCATTTTATAATAAAAATTCAAATCTAATTTAGCATTCTTTTATCTCTCGATTATTGTCGATCAATTGTTCGTGTTCGTTATAGTTAGAAAACGCGTTAGCAACGATTATTTCATACATCGGGTATGAAACCATGACATCCGCCATGGCGACCGCTTCTAAAGACGTCGTACTTTTTTTCATTTAGCTTATTATACGTCAATAGTATTATGATTATATCACTAACACTTATGGGTCTATCACCCCAAGAAAGTTGAGAAAATTGGTACGACATTTTACGACTTTAAACTACCTTAAAGGTGGCTAACCTGATTGTTAAAATGCAGATTTTGGCATAAGGTAAAAGCTCGTATTTTTCTCATTGACATATTGAAATTTGTGTGTTTCCAAATTGATATATTTCTGAAGAAATCGTCAAAAAAGTGTCGAATTAGCTGTTTGTTGAGAATATCTTCGGAAATACACCGATTTGGAATTCCTTATTTCAGTATGCTAATGAGAAAAATAAGATCTTTCATTTGCTACCACTACATTTGATCTTCATTATTTATTACATGATCATTATGATTATCATTAATAAAAACACTGTAGATTACCAGTTTTACCCTGTATCAAATGTCAGTAATTCCATAAAGAATTAGTCGCATTTACCAGGAACATTAACATGATCTTTTTGCATGAATGCTTGAAAGGGACAACATTTTATGTTATACATAAGTTTTAAAGCATGTGATTTTCCAAATATACCAGGTTACCTTCCTTTTTAATTAATAACTTGGTACTCCGAGAACTCCGCAAAACTCTTATATCTGGAATATTTGTATACAAACAGCCTGTCTCAAAAAAAAATTGTACAAGTGAAAAGCGCCCTCTATGGCAATTAGAGAATACCGTTGTGACACAATGCTTACATCAACGTCACGGGCGCAGTCTTAGCTTTCAAAAGCCGTTTGTTCTTTTCACTTTGCTTGTTCCAATTTCGAGATATGTTTAATTAACAACGAAAGGGTAAAATCACAATTGAGCCACTTTTACTAGGGAAGAGAGCTGTACATGTAAATCAAAGATAGCTGATGATGATGCGTCTATTGCACTCCTCCTTTCGGGGCGCATGCATTAGACGCATCAACATCAGAACGCGTGCATTATTTTGTCTAATATCTCTCCCAACGAGTAATACGCGTTTATTAACCTATAACATGTATAAGTGTGCAATATTTGTTTGTCTTTTAACATGTCTTAAGTGACTAAGAGAACAGCATTTACCATGATAAAATCATGATAAAATCATTGGCATGCACATGTATTTTTAAATACATGTGCATGTCAATGATTAAAATTAAAATTTTTACAGCAGAATGTAAAATATTTATTTATTTTTAATCTCTTTTAAGTGGAAAAAGAGAATCATCAATCCTGCATCATGATAAAACAGTAAAAACAGTCAAAAAATTTTGTATTGTGTTATTGATGCATTCTTTTGATTTCACAAAGGAACTCTTGATAAACTTGATGCTATCACTGTTACATGTAAAGCCCTCTTCCCTAGTAAAAGTGGCACAATTGTGATTTTACCCTTTCGTCTTTAACTAAACATATCTCGAGATTAAAACAAGCAAATTGAACAGAACAAACGTCATTTCAGAGCTAAAACTACGCCCCTGACGTTGATGTAAGCATTGTGTCACAACGGTATTTTCTAATTGCCAGAGAGGGCGCTTTTCACTTGCACATTTTTTTTTAGACAGGCTGTATTAACTTCCTGGCTGAAAACAAGTAAAGAAATGGCATATGACTCGAATGTTTATAAAGCTATTAGCTTTCAACGCATAATTAACATTAATTGATTCCTGTGGTGGCTCAGATCATAATATATTTCTACGGTCGGATCATGAATACAAAACAGGTTTTCACCAGGGTTGTTGTTGAAACATGATAGTAGAATTTTCTATTTCTAATCCAATCAGTGGCGTAGCGTCTTAGGAGCACGTTCCCCTCCCCCTCCCCAATAGATCGCAAAAAAAATCAAATTGCCCCCCCATCAGACACGCCCCACCCCCGCCCAATCATGTTCGGTGCCCCCCCCCCCCCATATGATGACCCCACGCTACGCCATACAACGAATACTAGGGAGTAATTTATTTTCAATATTTTGCGTATACATTCTCTTCCTCTTCTTTATGCCCCCCCCATCTCATGACACAAACACTCTTTCTCTCCCTTTTTAAGAGAGTATCGCAATAGGTTAATGATTTATTATTCAACCTTTTACAGCTTGGCTAACAGTTCTATACGCCACAATTATAATCGGTGGTAGTTGTGTGCGAGTTAGTATAATAGCAATATAATAATGACGCGAACGTTCAATTGTACGTGGTTTTGGGTAGGTCAGAGGTTAGGGGTGACCCAGGGATTAGTGTGTGCATATGTGACTACCTGTCTCATCATGTGGGGATTATAGATTCATATCAATTGTATATTCAATGCCTCATTTCAAATGTTTAGTTTTAGTTTTGGTTTTGGTTTTGGTCACTTGGTTTCCTATTGTCCTGCCTAACCACTTGAATCATAAGATATCGAACTCATTGTTTCTACCTTTTGTTAAAAACTGAACATTTGTGTCAGTCAGTTTCGGTTTTGGTTTCAGTTTCTTATAAGTGGTGTGAATCGTAAAATTATTTGGTTTGAAGTTACCTACTCTAAGTATACAAAAGAAATGTTTAAATTTCGCAGTGCAATATTCACTATTCACGAGGAGAGAAATCGAGCATGGTATTCTACATTGAAAGACGTGGTTTACAAAATCGAATAAGCCTATGCTATTTCACCTGTGAAAAAATATAGACCATCGAAATATTTGCATTCGACATTATAAAGGGGGCCACTATTGTAATTGTATAGGTGCTATAAACAAAATCGATTCATGTCCTTAATCTTATGTACCAGAATCGATGCCATTATATGACCTCTAATAACCTAATGAGTTTTACTGAAGCAATTTTTACTGCAAAAAGTAGAAGATAGAGGGGAGAAGATATTGTGTGTGGTGTGTGTGGGGGGTGTGGGGGGTGTGGGGGAGGGCAAGGGGGTATGGGCCGAGAGAAAGAGAAACAGATGGGAGAGAGCAATGAAAATGAAAGAGAAGGTTGAGGAGAGCTCGAGATGAAGATATCGAATGTAGGGGAGGAGGAGGGGAGAGTCACTTAGGGAAGAGGTGGTTATATAGGAAGGGGAGCCCCCTCTTAAAGAGGTATGGGTTGTGCTTCCCGGGGATTCATAATCAAATCATCTCCATGCATCGTTTATGTTTCAAACAAACAAACAAAGCCCCCACACCATCCCACCCCACCCCATCCTTCAATATACACGCATGTATATGATTTCTAGGCCTAGAACTCGTGAGTGTAATATGCCACAGCATCAACTGTCGTCCGCGGGATAGATTTCCGATATCAATCATGATAATAATTATGTTAGCACAATAGGCTATTGTATAACTCTAGTTATATACCCTATACTGTGTCCTCCCAGTATAATAGTGTTATGATTGCAGACCAGATCTGCTCTACTTTTTAATCCCTTGATTTTTGGTTTCTGAACAAAAGAGAAACCAAAACTAAAGATTTGAAATGAGGGATTGCCGGGAATGCGAACCGAAGTTTGTTGCAAGTGAAGCAAGACCACCTAAATATGTAGGTGTCCCAAAAGTCTCGATGTCATCTTGAACGTTTATTCAGCAACCGACAACAAACATGAATGTTTCTTCGCATAGAAAAAAACTCGTACAATTATTTTGACACAGAACCATACAAACATAATAAATGGATTACGGTTCAACATTTGAATATTACACCAAATACAATACAATACCTCTTCTCAACATTGTGATGTGCCCTCAGTAATTTAATTTAATTATTTAACTTTGTTTACAAGTTGAGGGTATGTCATGAGAAGTGTGAGACAAGGGAAAACACCTTGGAAGCAATCATGCAATAGTTTGTGTGTTATGGCATGTTCTGGGGGAAATCCCTTTCATTCATCAGGTGATCAAAACAAACTGAATCAGAGTTATTAAGAGAAGGGGTATGAACGTTTGGACAGTATTTATTTTGGGACATTAGAGCACATCAGACATATCAATTGCATTCTGAATACGAAGAATGTCATTCTGATATCAAATAATTTTGATTTTTTGAAATTCGCAATTTAATACACATTTTATGGCAAATCATTAAAAATTGATATTTTGATGTTTAACAGTACTTGAAGTAAACTTAATAAATCTGATGATTTATACATAAAGTGTGTGTAGGTGTGATAAAAGCCGACGATCAATTGAAAATTTTGACCTTTCGTATTAAAGATATGAATTTTTTCCCAAAAAAAAAAAAAAAAATAGGTCTTTTGGGAAAAAATCCATATCTTCAATATGAAAGGTCAAAATTTTCAATTGACCGTCGGCTTTTCCTCCCTGCTACATACACTTTAAGAATATATCATTAGATTTATATAATTTACTTCGAGGACTGTTATATATCAAACATTTGAAAAATATCAAATTTTTATAATTTGTCATAAAATTTGTATTATATTGTGATTTTCAAAAATGAAAATTATTTGATATCAGAAAGACATGCTACGTATTCAGAATGCAATTCGATAGGTCTGAGGTGCTCTCATGTCCCACAAAAAATACTGTCGAAACGTAATAAACGCTCATTTTAGATCCCTTAAAGGAGTATTTCGTGATCCTAGCATCCTCTTTTTATAACATTTTTCAGTACATATCCACGAAAAAAGCATATTCCCAAAATTTCAGTTGATTCCGATATTGCGTTTGCGAGTTATGCATGATTATGTGTATTACACTGCTCCATAGACAATACGTTGTAATTTCGTTCTGGTGCACCAGAACGAAATTCAAATTTCACGATATCTTTGCTAAACGAATTAATCTGCAAGAAATATTTTGTACATAAACATTATGTAGCCAGAGGTTTCCAGTGATATAAAAATCTCAACTTTTTTTGAGAAAAGTGGGGATGAGGCTGTGGATCACGAAATGCCCTTTAATGTCATAGGGGACTTTCCATATTACACAATATTCTGTGCATAGTTGCACCATAGAGAAAAACCACAGAAAGTGATGTAACGAGAAAGGTTAATGTGTATAACTACTCTTGGGAAATCCCAAGCTTGCATCATCTGTGAAAATGTGAATGAAATGATGGTTTATTAATAGAGTTTGGGTTTTCTGGTGTATAAAAGCTGGAGGCTGGAGTTGGGACTTTACAGAATGTCGTGGGAGTTTGTAAACTCCACATGTGTGTGATGGTCTTCGTGCTTCAAAAAAGAAGTACATTTTAACCAGTTTACATAGCCAATAATTGAGCTATTTTAATACAGCAACGAAGGAGATAGCGAGCACACAAATGTGCTCTTCCTCATCAAATGATTAAAGTTCTTCTGTTGAATTGCTCTAGTTTGCTGGGTTTATGACAACCACACATCTGTCAAATACAGCGGAGCTGTGCTAAAGAAGCCTGTTCCCTGGAGAAAGAGTGATTGGTGAAAGAAACACCATTTTTGGAGAAAGCAGCGCAAGGAGATATTTGGAGAAAGCAGCGCAAGGAGATACATTTGTGGAGAAAGTGATTGGAGAAAGCAGCATCATTTTCGTGTGAGGATTTCATACGCAAGGATATTTATAAACGCAAGTGTACACTGGACTTCGCTGATTTTCGCAGGACAAGTGAATAAGGATATATTATATCAGTCGTCCAGAACATTGCAAGAACTCTAGGATCACCAACAAGAAAACCGCTGGTTAATTAAGTACTCATAGAATAAAACTGTGATTGTGTGATTTTATTGGATATGGAATATTGTTGTTATATGTACTAATCATACTTTGTTTTCAATTTAAGACTTAGATTTTGTTAGCTTAATCAAACAGTGTATTCGTGTTGTGCATTCGTGTGAGTTCCGGTAAAAGGTGATTTTGGCCTTGAGTCCAGTACGACTCGTAACAAAAATTGGGGGCTCGTCGTCCGGGAAATACACTGTAAAAAGTTGACATTAATTTACTGAGTCTTGAAAAAGTACAGTATGGCAGAGTTCAAAGAAGAAGAGTTTCTTGAAACTATAAATTGGGAGCAGTTTGATGAGTTGAAGAAGCCAGATTTATTAGCATTTGCCAAACATTATGACTTGAAAGTAAAGTAAACTACAAGAAAGCAAATAATCAAAAATGCCTTGATTGATGCGTTGGTAGGGGAGGATATTTTTGATGAATCCTTGTTGGCAGAGAAAATGGAGGTAGAAATTGAAATTGGAGGGGATTCGGCATTTAAATTGAAAGAGTTGGAAATTCAATTAGAAATGACGAAAATAGAAATGGACCAAAAAGAGAAACTGGAAATGACCAAGTTAGAGAATGAAAAACAGAAAATGGCTATGGAAGAAAACGCGCGCCATGAAAAAATGGCGCTTGAAGAAAAATCGCGCAAAGAAAAGATGGCGCTTGAGCACCAAAAATTAGAAACAGATGAAAAGGAAAAGATAGCAAAATTGGAACTTGAAAAACAAAAGTTGGAAATGGAAGAAAAGGAAAAACAAACAAAGCTGCAAATAGAAGCCCATTTGAAAGAAAAAGAAATTGAGGAAAAGTACAAGTTTCAACAAGAGAAGTTGGCAAAGTTGGGTGACAAATACTCATCAAGTTTCTCCTCAAAGTCAGGGTTTGATGTTACAGAGTATGTTAAGATGGTGCCTAAATTCAAAGAAAAAGAATTTGACGAGTATTTTCAACATTTTGAAAAGGTAGCTACAAATTTGAAATGGCCTAAAGAGCATTGGACCCTACTTTTACAAAGTAGTTTTGTGGGGAAGACCAGGTAAACTTACGCAACTCTACCAATAGAGAAGTGTAATAATTATGAAGAAGTCAAACAAGCAGTCCTGAAGGCCTATGAGCTAGTGCCTGAAGCATACAGACTAAAGTTCAGAGATTCAAGAAAGCAAGCAGATCAAACTCATGTAGAATTTGCTAGAGTAAAAGAACAAATGTTTGACAGGTGGCTTGGTTCAAAAGAAGTCAAAGATGATTTCGGCCAACTTAGGCAATTGGTTCTTATAGAAGAGTTCAAGAAATGTGTCCACGTTGACATTAAAACCCATTTGTATGAAAGCGCTAGGAAAATTAAAACGCTAAGTGACGCGGCGACAATGGCGGACGACTATGGCTTAACTCACAAATTGAATGTGGGTAAATTTAGTCATAACAGAAGTTATTCAAACAGGTTCAGCCATAATCAGCCTAGAGCAAATCAGGGTGGTACACAAGAAGGGAAATCTCAGTCTAGTTCACAGCATAGTGCTGGTGGTAGAGGGACCCCAGGGAGTCCAGGTAACAAAGCAAAATTTGGGACTGAATTTAAATCCGAAAGTAACTTGTACTCATTGTAAGAGACCAGGGCATACGATGACCCAGTGTTATTTCTTGAAAGGCAGACAAGACTGATAAAAACAACAGTCATCAACTAATAATACTGTAGGGAGTGCAGTGTCATTTGGGTCAAAGAAACAAGTCAGTGAAATCAAGAAACAAGAATTCCCACAAAAGGGAGGTGACACATAGAAGGTGTGTGAGGAATTTGAACCATCTGTGTTAGAGGGAGTAGTATTACTAGGTGATAATGGTAGTCCAAAGCCCATAAAGATTGTGCGAGACGCATGTTGTACACGTTCTGTGATATTTGAAGGAACTTTGCCCTCTAATGAGGATAGTTCAGCAGGTAATGCTTTGAACCAGGGTATTGGGATGGAAATACTTAATGTACCTCTCCACAAAATTAACTTGAAATCTGATTTGGTTTCTGGTCCTGTAACCATAGTAGTTAGACATGAATTACCAGTCAAGGGAGTGTCCATGTTGCTAGGAAATGATTTGGCAGGGGGAAGGTTTTTCCTGACCCAATAGTCATAGATAAGCCCTGTATGCAGGATGATAATAGTGAGGAAAAGGATATATTTCCTGCATGTGCCGTTACACGGGCAATGAGTAAGAGAGCCTCTGTAGAAACAATTGAGGACAGCCAAATTGATGACTTAGGTTACAATTTGGAAGACACGTGTGTGTCAAAGTTGAATGAGAAAGAAGATAAACATCCTTCTCCTGGGTATAAAAATACCCCTAAAAATGACACAGCCTCTGAGCATGAAAGACCCATTAAGTCATGTCAAGCTGATTCTGGAGCAACAGAATGACCCATAACTCAAACAGATCAATCAAAGGGCATTGACCCTAGAAGAAGCAGAACAAAATTCTGTCTGTTTTTACAAGCAAGATGGTGTGCTAATGAGAAAATGGCACCCCCTGATGCACCTGCCGATGAAGAGTGGAAGGTAGTGAACCAAATTGTGGTACCAAAAGTCTACCGCACTGAAGTTATTAACATAGCACATGATTGTCCCATGGTAGGGCATTTGGGTGTTAAGAAGACTCATGAAAGAATTCTGAGACATTTCTGGTGGCCCGCTATCAGAAAAGATGTTTCTGAATATTGCAAAACATGTCACATATTCCAAGTAGTAGGGAAGCCAAATCAGAAAATACCTCCTGCTCCATTAAATCCAATTCCAGCCTTTGATGAACCATTTATTAGGGTTATTATTGATTGTGTAGGCCCCCTTCCAAAGACTAAGTCAGGTAATCAATACCTTCGTGACAATTATGTGCGCGTCAACACGCTTTCCTGAAGCCATACCATTGAGAAATATTAAAGCAGTGACCATAGTGAAAACTTTAACTAAGTTCTTCACATTTGTGGGGCTCCCCAAGTCCATGCACTCAGACTAAAGTGCTTACCATCCAGAATCACATGGTGCACTAGAAAGGATCCACCAAACATTAAAAAACATGATCAGGACATATTGTTTGGAATTTCAGAGGGACTGGGATGAGGGAATACACTTGTTGTTGTTTGCTGCTAGGGAAGCTGTTCAGCAAACCTTATGATTTAGTCCTTTTGAGTTAGTGTTTGGACACACTTTGCGCGGGCCCTTAAAGTTGTTGAAGGAAAAGTGGCTCAATGAGAAATCAGATATCAATTTGTTGGGTTATGTCTCCAATTTTAAGCATAGGCTTAACAGAGTAACTGATATCGCCAAAGAAAACTTGAAACATGGTCAGGCCAAAATGAAACAATGGTACGATAAACATGCCAAAGAGAGAGTGTTCAAACCCGGTGACAAAGTTCTAGTAATGTTTCCAATTCCAGGACACCCATTACAAGCCACATATCATGGCACATGTGAGGTAGAGTCAAAAGTGGGTGAAGTAGATTATATTATCAAGACTCCTGGTAGACGCAAGAGCAGGCAGTTATGTCACATAAATATGCTCATAGAGTATGTTGAAAGAAGTGACAGTGGCATTCCAAAACCTGTGTGTACAGTAAAACATGCTGATAATGTAGACAAACATGCCGATGTAGACAAAATCGCCAATGTACACAAGAGTAAAGATGACAATTCTGATGTCACATTTGAACAGAATAAAGAGCTAGAGCACGAAGAGTATAAAGTAAAATTGAACAAATGCTGCATTTTCATGATGTAGATGTTGGTGATACCAAACCAATCAAGCAGCATCCTTACAGAGTCAATCCATTGAAAATGGAACATCTCAAAAATGAGAATTATATGCTAGACAATGATATCATAGAACCAAGTAGTGGTGAATGGAGTTCACCATGTATACTTGTTCCCAAGCCTGCCGGTTCATACAGATTAGTAGCAGATATGAGAGCTGCAAATGTTCATTCAAAGACAGACTCGTACCCAATTCCAAGAATTGATGATTGCATTGACAAAATTGGGAATGCAAAATTTGTTAGCGAATTTGATCTTTTGAATGGGTACTGGCAGGTTCCACCCACAGACCGTGCCAAAGAGATTTCTGCTTTTTGTACACCATTTGGTCTTTACCAATACTAAGTTATGCCATTCGGGTTGAAAAACGCGCCAGCAACATTTCAGAGAATGGTAAATCAAATTGTGGCAGACATAGAGGGATGTGAAGCGTATGTAGATGATTTGATTGTTTACAGTCAAACTTGGGAACAACACATGGAACAACTCCATCAATTGTTTAAGAAGCTGTCTGAGGTACAATTGACAGTCAATCTGGTAAAAAGTGAGTTTTGCCATGCCACAGTCACATACTTGGGATATGTTGTAGGTCAAGGTCAGGTGAAACCTATCAAAGTCAAAGTTGAAGCAATTGAGCAATACCCCACACCTGTAAACAAGAAGGCACACATGAGATTTCTAGGAATGGTTGGCTATTATAGAAAGTTCTGTCCAAACTTTTCAGAGATAGCAAGTCCTTTGACTGATTTGTTGAAGAAAGATGCAAAATTCATTTGGTCAGAACAATGTGAAAATGCTTTTCACAAAGTCAAATCAATACTCATGAGTTCACCAGTGCTAACTGCACCTGATTTTCAGAAGCAGTTCAAGTTGACTGTTGATGCCAGTGACATAGGCTGTGCAGGTGTTGTGATGCAAGAGGGTGAAGATCAAATAGATCACCCCATTTGTTACTTTTCAAGGAAGTTCAACAAGCACCAAAGAAATTACTCCACAAATTGAGAAGGAGTGTTTAGCATTGCTATTAGTATTGCTACATTTTGATGTGTACTTGGGTACCACAGTATACCCTGTGCCTGTTTCACAGATCACAATCCCCTCACCTTCATCAACCGGATGAAGAACAAAAACCAAAGACTGGTGAGGTAGAGTTTGACCTTGCAAGAGTAGAATCTGGACATAAAACATATTAAGGGAAAAGACAATGTGATGGCTGATGCCCTGTCCAGAATTGCATAAAAACTGACAAACAAACCAACAAAAAATTCCTTTAAAAAGGGAACTTGTGTGACAAGTAGTCATTGTGTATGATGGGTTAAATACTCAAAGTTAATAATATGTTGAAGGTGATGTAAAAAAATGAAAACATTTAAGAAAGTTTTCATTACATTCAAACTTTCTTCTTTTAAGGGGGAGGGTGTGATGTGCCCACAGTAATTTAATTTAAATATTTAACTTTGTTTACAAGCTGAAGGTATGTCATGAGAAGTGTTTATTTTATTTTAAGCAATCATGCAATAGTTTGTGTGTTATGGCATGTTCTGGGGGAATTCCCTGGAGAAAGAGTGATTGGTGAAAGAAACACCATTTTTAGAGAAAGCAGCGCAAAGGAGATTTATTATTTGGAGAGAGCAGCACAAGGAGATATATTTGTGGAGGAAGCAGCGCAAGAAGAAAAGTAATTGGAGAAAGCAGCAGCATTTTCGCAGGACAAGTGAATAAGGATATATTACATCCTATATTACATATTACTAGAAGTGCCCTCCCGTAAAATTCAAACCAGCACATAAGGGCACGTAACCTTAATTCTTGTTTGGATTTTAGAGGGGGCGCTCTCTATTTGCACATGAAATTTATCCCAATGCAAGGGAACTCAGGTGCGCCATTAGGTGAATATTTACGGTATCTACACCTGTATCGCCTTGCACACGGGTAAATTCCGATAATGCATTTTATTTACATCAAGGCGAATGAAAGGGGGGAATGACCTAGCAACGTTTGCACTCAAATATTGAGGCCAAAAAAGCTAAATATTCAAATAGTGGAAATATAGATCAATTATTGTTTATATATATATATTTTTTTTTTTAATTAATTTTTTCATAAAATCAACGTATTATTATTCATTACGCTGCAGCATAATAGTAGAATTGCTAAACTTGACATATATGACTCCTGCTATCCATGCCGCCTCAAGTGTAACCTTTATAGAATAAGGCAGAATATCAGCAGATCCGCAGAATATATTAAATTGACAAAAAAAATAATTGTTGTTTAAAATTTAGCGGAGGAAACTCAGATCATCTGGTAATATCCTGAAACCATTTCACTGTGACAGTTATAATACAGTTGTGTCCACATTACAATAATAATGATTATACCTCTGCCAATAATATACATCTATATACCTTTGTTACATTATTTCATTTGGTGAAGTTCATTTTGCCTTTGTTTCATAATATCTTTTTCTTTCTTTCTTTCTTTCTTTCTTTCTTTCTTTCTTTCTTTCTTTCTTTCTTTCTTTCTATCTTTCTTTCTTTTTTTCTTTCTTTTTGTCGTATTCATCCATGCCTTCTTTTTTCTTTCATCTAGCAATGCAACGTTTAAACACATCCAATGGTCCCAATTGACTAAATTATTTATTTATTTATTTATTTATTTATTTATTTATTTATTTATTTATTTATTTATTTATTTATTTATTTATTTATCTTTATCGTTTATTCTTTATTTATCTGTTTATTAAAACAATACTTATATAAGGTTCTAACGTGGAGATAAAACCTGCTATTACAGGAGCACTGTGGCTATATATGATAGATCTTACATTATGCATGTCTTATATTTACAGCATTGTAACATTATGGTCGCAATGGACCATTCTTTATGTATGTATTTACTTTTACATTTTTAATTAATTTTATTTATTACAAGAATGTTTATACAGGGTAATACCATGTAGAAAAAACCAAACTGCTATTACAAGAGCACTGTGTCTTAAAATACAATGTACATAATAATTGTTAAAAAAACAAACAACCAGATATAAACAAACATCAAATACATCAAATATATCAAAAGCAATGTGTAGAATAGAGCCCGCCCTCACGTAATAGACTGGCTACTTCGTCTTCGCACGTACGAGACTGGCTACTTCGTCTTCCCACGTACGAGACTGGCTACTTCGTCTTCGCACGTACGAGACTGACTACTTCGTCTTCGCACCTACGAGACTGGCTACTTCGTATTCGCACCTACGAGACTGGCTTCTTCGTATTCGCACCTACGAGACTGGCTACTTCGTATTCGCACGTACGAGACTGGCTACTTCGTCTTCCCACGTACGAGACTGGCTACTTCGTCTTCCCACGTACGAGACTGGCTACTTCGTCTTATCAAGTATGAGACTGGCTACTTCGTCTTCGCACGTACGAGACTGACTACTTCGTCTTCGCACGTACGAGACTGGCTACTTCGTCTTCGCACGTACGAGACTGGCTACTTCGTCTTCGCACGTACGAGACTGGCTACTTCGTCTTCCCACGTACGAGACTGGCTACTTCGTCTTCGCACGTACGAGACTGACTACTTCGTCTTATCACATAATAGACTAGCTACTTCGTCTTCGCACGTACGAGACTGGCTTCTTCGTATTCGCACCTACGAGACTGGCTACTTCGTCTTCGCACGTACGAGACTGGCTACTTCGTCTTCCCACGTACGAGACTGGCTACTTCGTCTTCGCACGTACGAGACTGGCTACTTCGTCTTATCACGTATGAGACTGGCTACTTCGTCTTCGCACGTACGAGACTGACTACTTCGTCTTCGCACGTACGAGACTGGCTACTTCGTCTTCGCACGTACGAGACTGGCTACTTCGTCTTCGCACGTACGAGACTGGCTACTTCATCTTTCCACGTACAAGACTGGCTACTTCGTCTTCGCACCTACGAGACTGGCTTCTTCGTATTCGCACCTACGAGACTGGCTACTTCGTCTTATCACGTACGAGACTGGCTACTTCGTCTTCGCACGTGTTATTTCCCCGCGTATTTTCCAAACACAAGGCCTTATTGGAAATGGCCCCTCTTCTCCCCTCGTACAATGTTGGCATGCACAATATGCTCATCTTCACCATATATTCTCCCAACATTGCTTGTTGGGGAAAGGAGAGGGGGTATGCTTAAGATGAACATTGAGACAACACTATCATAATTCTTAGTTTCCAGTGTATCATATAGCGTACGCTCTATACTAAGAAAAACATGGGCATTACAGTGGGTGTTCGTTTTTCCGGGATTGTTGTTACTTTTTGGCTGAATTTTACACACTGTAATTTAAAATTTATATAGATACAACTTTGAATCACTGTACATTTCTCAAATAAACTACAAACTAATAAATATTAAAGTTTAGGTTTAAATTGAAATTCATTAACCTTGTGTTGTGACATCTCTTTCAAAGCTATTAATGAAAGGCTCTTTTTTCCTGCTTGTGACAACACCTTATTTTGGTACGGATTTATACCTGAGCTTGACTTTGTTAATAGGCGACTCGGTATTAAAGTGGGAAATGCAGTTCTTAGGTAACATTGTGCATTCCATGTCACGCATTTGGGTAGTGAGGGGTGTAACCTAAAGCACTGACCACCCCACCCTCGACCGAGAAGTATCGTCTGCCATCTTTCGGGATGCTTGTCCTTTATGTCATGAATAGTGCGCGCCAACAACACACCGCTTAGGTGTGTATCTGCGGTGAGAGGCAGAGTGCATTAGTATGTTATTTCTTGTGTCTGATGCTTTACTGTACCCCTTCACTCTTGTTGTCTCTAAGCTGCTGTGAACCAGTGATTAGCCCATGTGGTTGTCTTTTATAGTGCCTATATGCCTATATAAGTTCTTGACCTGTGTCACTCCTAATGGGCTATAGTTCACTGTATCTTTTTAGCATTATCTATAATTTTTATATATATTAAAAAAAGTTATCAACATCTTGGATATATTGTTATAAGAACGGTTGTTAAATGGACTATTACCATTGTCACGAGTAAGTGACTAAAGTTACTTGACTACTCATACTTGTTTCGGCAACAAATGGACAAATTGTCACAACAGACTATTGCACTTTGAAGGTGTGTAAGATGAATATAAGTAAGTAAATAGAGTGCCACTAAACGATCATTACTAGTATAGCAATACAATTTAAATTGGACTATTTGGATTGTTAATTATTGCCTTATAAAATGTGATGTGATATGTGTCGCAGTATGTGGCAGTTTTTTTGTTATAATTATTTTATCAGTCCTTTTTTGCACACAACTTTTGATGGTTTTTTTTTGAAGTCATATGTACAACATGAAAAAGTTCTAAAAATGTTTTTTAATGTTTTTGTCTAGAAAAATGTCACCATGTGAATGATTTTCACAGGTCAGATCATTAATGAACATACAGTATTCAATGAATTAAAACATTAACAAAAACTACACCAGTATCAAAACACGTTAATTATCAAATCATATTCTATAGTGATGCCAATAAAGCTTCTTTTTTATAATAGTTTTGATCATCCTTTTGATAACCATACCAAACATTCCTAGACATTACACAACATCTTAATCCAAAAGCATTTTATGTCATATTTTAATCATTGGGAACAAAAACATGTTGATCAATACTCCACACCTTATACATTATTGCTACCTTTACCAATGTTTATACGACGATAATACGTGGTTACAATGGACTATAATGAGCCCCATGGCAAAACCTCAGAATACAAAGTGAGCCCCAACATGCCCAATGACAAAACTTCATAACTTCATAATGTATAATAACTTATTCACTCTTTATGGGCTATAGTTCACTGTAGCTTTTTAGCATTATATATAGTTTTGATATATAAAAAAGTTATCAACATCTTGGATTAAATTGTTATAATATATAATTTTGATATATAAAAAAGTTATCAACATCTTGGATTAAATTGTTATAAGAACGGTTGTTCAAAGGACTATTACCATTGTAACTCATACTTGTTTCTTTTTTTCTTCCTTCTTCTCAAATATTTACAATTAACATAGAACATTTCAAGGGCTCACTGCAAGAACCACCTATGTCCAAAATTACATGCTGCTCATTTCATCAATAAATTGACAATTATTTACCCCCCCTTTAATAAATGCAAGTGACTTTGGGGTATGTGAATGGTCACTTACATTTAGTTAGACTTAGACCCTAAAGTCTCTTACACTTTGGGGGGGGGGGGGGTAGGGGCATAACTAACTGTCCATTTGTTGCCGAAATAGGTAACATATACTGTTCGACAGAGGTGGTTCTGTCTTTAGGCCCATCTGGCCTAATATGTACAGCAATTGTGCGTTCAAGTTGTCACAACAGACTATTGTACTTCAAATGGGTGTAAGATGAATATAATTAAGTAAATAGAGTACCACTAAACGATCATTACTAGTATATCAATACAATTTAAAATGGACTATTTGGATTATTAATATTTGCCTTATAAACTGTGATGTGATATGTGTCACATTATGTAGCAGTTTTTGTAATTACTTTTTTCAATACCTTTTTGCACATACCTTTTGATGTTGAAGTCACAGGTACAACTTGAAAAAAGTTCTAAAAGAGCTCTAAATGTCCATGTTTTTGTCTACAAAACTCGTAAATTAAAAATGTCACCATGTGAATGTTTTCACATATCACATCACAAATGTACATACGGTATTCAATGAATTAATACATTAACAAAGACTATAACAGTATCAAAATACGTTATCAAATAACATTCTATAGCGATGCTAATAAAGCTTCTTTTTATAATAGTTTTGATCATCTTTTTGATAACCATTCCAAAATTCCTAGACATTATACAACATTTTAATCCAACGGCATTTTATGTCATATTTTAATCATTTGGCATTTAAAAAAAACATGTTGATCAAGTACCCCACATCTTATACATTATTGCTACCTTTACAAATGTTTATACGATAATAATAGTTGGTCACAATGGACTATCATGAGCCACATGCCAAAACCTCATAATGTACAAAGTGAGCCCCAATGACAAAATTTCATAACTTCATAATGTATAATAATATCTATATTTTGTATATACAGGGCAAAGCTGAATTTATACTCCATCGCTTTTGCAGAAGAGCGATTCTCACGCATGTTTAGTATTTCAGAGCGTCAATTGCTGAGGCAGAAACGACATCACCTTTGCGAGTTAAAGAAATCTCAACTTCCGATCGATGTCACTTGAAACGTGAATGGATCAACTAATTATTTCCTACCAACTTTATACCAACCAATATTGTCACAGTTAGTCGTGCGAGTGGGACCTTCAGAGTCGTTATTAGTGTCATCTTTAGTCTTAATAGTAGTCACCTCAGTGGCACCATCGGCATCGTTATTGGTGACATCAATATCATTATTGTCAGTATTAGCCGTGTGATTGTCGTTTTCAGTATCGATATTAGTGTTATCTTTAGTGTTCATATTAGTCGCCTCAGTGGCGCCATCGGCATCGTTATTGGTGATATCAATAGCATTATTGTCATTATTAGTCGTACGATTGGCGTCTTCAGTATCGGTATTAGTGTTATCGTTAGTGTTAGTATTAGTCGCCTCAGTGGCGCCATCGGCGTCGTTATTTATTGGTAACATTGGTAGCTTTATTGTCATTAGTCGTGTGATTGGCGTCTTCAGTATCGATATTAGTGTTATCGTTAGCGATAACATTACTCGCCTTTTTGGTATCATCAGCATCGGCATCGTTGTTGGTGACATTATTAGCACTATTGTCATTATTAGTCGTGCGATTTGCGTCTTCAGTATCGGTATTGGTGTTATCGTTAGCGTTAATATTACTCGCCTTTTTGGTATCATCAGCATCGGCATCGTTGTTGGTGACATTATTAGCACTATTGTCATTATTAGTCGTGCGATTGGCGTCTTCAGTATCGGTATTAGTGTTATCGTTAGCGTTAATATTACTCGCCTTTTTGGTATCATCAGCATCGGCATCGTTGTTGGTGACATTATTAGCACTATTGTTATTATTAGTCGTGCGATTGGCGTCTTCAGTATCGGTATTGGTGTTATCGTTAGCGTTAATATTACTCGCCTTTTTGGTATCATCAGCATCGGCATCGTTGTTGGTGACATTATTAGCACTATTGTCATTATTAGTCGTGCGATTGGCGTCTTCAGTATCGGTATTGGTGTTATCGTTAGCGTTAATATTACTCGCCTTTTTGGTATCATCAGCATCGGCATCGTTGTTGGTGGCATTATTAGCACTATTGTCATTATTAGTCGTGCGATTGGCGTCTTCAGTATCGATATTAGTGTTATCTTTAGTGCTACTATTAGTCGCCTCAGTGGCTCCATGGGCATCGTTATTGGTGACATTAGTAGCATTTTTGTCGTTATTAGTCGTGGTACTTGCGTCATGAGCACTGTCATTAGTGGCATCTGTAACGTTGACCAGTCTATTGTTGGCAGCACCAGAAAAACCGGTCGATCCTTGCTCGGGGTCATCATTAGCCGTGTTTGCTCCTTCGTTGCTGTTTGCTGGCGACATTTCATGGGTCATTGTCTGCAAAATATATTATGTAGATAACAATCCATTCAGAAATAGTAAATGTTAAATGTAATTAAAATATCTACACCCACCCCCCCAACCACCTCGACCCAACATCCCCCACACACACACACACACCATATCTCTTTTGAGCAACTGAACATTTTATAAAACTGAATCATAACTGTAAATTCCTTTCAACTATTGTGATGTAAACTACCACAGTATTTTGCCAAATATTTGGAATATTTGAATAAAATAGAGTTGTTTAAAAAGGTACCACTGCCCCCAGATAAATATTCAATTCAAAAGTAATTCAGTTGTGTAATTAATTTGCAGGCAATTATTGTATAATTTTTTGTAATACACCTAATTAATAAAAAATTGATCCGTCGCAACATTTCAACACAGACTCTTTGAATAACACTTTAAACATTTTTTTTTAAACAAGAAGAACCTAAATCTCGGTGCACAATTTTAACATCAGGTGAGATGGACAAATGACTTGTTCTGAGTCCAATATTTACCCGAGGTACATCTGTTACTTCGTTAGTTAGCAGGCGCCGCCACTGCTTTAGAATGCTGTTGCGAACCTAAAGAAAAAAAAAAGCGAAAAGCATCAATATATATACTAGAGAAAATTTTACTTTACATGGCAAAAATACGATGATATATTTTGCAGGCCTTTGAGTTGTATTATTATTAATACAGAGCACACAGCGCCTTACAAAAGCAACAAAACACAGTACAGCAATACACAAGGAAAAAAGAAATGCAGACAAATTAACCCTGGGACAGGTTTGTTTTAGGCGTTTTTTGAACACAGTAAACGGACAGATTATTCCAATGTCGAGGTGCAACAACAACAAAGGAATTATCTCTGACTCCTTTTTCTTAGATCTAGGAGCACTTTGTTTCATCAGTATAAGAATGAAATATGTGTCTGTATCCGCCAGAAGCAGCATTTTTAAGTAGCTGGACAAGATTAGTGAGATATATAGGGGCCTGGATATTTAGACATTTAGACATGTGTTGTATTTTAAATTCAAGATATTGTCATCGTAGGTTTTAGGCTAGCTCAATTGGTTGTTTCGCTAGTCTGCTTCCTTGAACTTGATGGCGTTTTGTTGGCGTTGGCTTTGCTCTTTTTTACAACAAGCGTAATTGTGGTAAAGGGAAATTTTGATCATTATAAAGAAGGAATGCATACACCTAATGTGGCTCTACAATTGTTTGACAGTTTACGTAAGGGTTGTACGAGTTTACCCGACGTGAGTGCTGATGTGTTTTAAAAAGACCTTTTCATTTCGACTTTTTGTTATCGAATCTAATTAATTTAGTTCTTTAGTTATTTACTGATTGTCTATTTTTGTATGTGGCTTGAATGGTCTAAGATAATAACACAAGCACCATTAAATTCAAGCAACCAACAAACCTCACTTATTTCGTAATATCAAAAAAGATCTTAATTGTAAAATTAGATTACCTCTGAATTCACCACACATATCACCAATACAAGGTAGACACCCTGAAAATAATTCAGAGAAAGTATAATAATATTTATTGACGATGTGAAACAGAAGTATTATCTTTGATCAATTTTAAATGATCTCTTGATTTTCTTTATTAAACGATATATACTGTTATAGTTATGCAGTAACACCAAAATGAGTACAAATTTTCCCGTACAGTGTCGCGTTGACATCATAACCTGAGCAAGCCCTCGCAATATTGGTATATTTTGGTATGTACAAAAGGTTTAAGCAAAAAATAATTTTGGCGAAAAATTCTACGAACGTACGATTTTATGGGACATGAGAGCTCATCAGACATATTGAATTACATTCTAAATAAGAAGAATATCCTCCTGATAACAAATTGTTTTTTATTTTTTTAAATTCGCGATATAAGGAAAAATAAAAAGTAAAATTGATAAAAAAGTATATTTACTTAAAGTGTATGTAGCTGGGAGGAAAAGCCGACGATCATTTTAAAATGTTGATATTTCGTATTGAAAATCTAGACTTTGAGGACAAATGTGTATCTTCAATACGAAATGTCAAAATTTTCAATGATCGTCGGCTTTTTCTCCACATATCATTAGATTTATCCATTTTACTTTGAAAATATGAAAAATAAAAAAGTATTAATTTTTAATAAGTTGCCATAAAATATGTATTATACTGTATCAGAAGGACATTCCTTGTATTCAGAATACAATTATTTGATATGTCTGCTTTAATGTCCCATAAAAATTACTGTACAAAAGTTGTTACCAAAGCCCTTACATTTATATAACTCGATGTTTCCTTCGTTTTTTTCATCTTAATGGATCCATTGCTGATAATTTGGAGATTTAAACGTAGAACTACTGTGCCGTATTTTGAAACACGGACTACGAAACCACCCCCTAATAAATGTCATATATAGCCCTATACCAAGGTATAGATATGGGTCTACTCTATCCAGTGATACCAAAATTAGTTAAAATAATGACAAAATGTCGCTATGATATCATAATTTGATGCCGCCCATGCAAATTTGGGAAAATCTGACTATGTACAAAAGTATAGGCTCAATTGATTTTCGGCTAAAAATTCTACAAATATGCGATTTTCTCCTAAATATGAAAAAAATGCCTATTTCAACTAATAAGTAAAAAGTCACTAGCTCTTGGAATAATTTCACAAGAGCGAAATGAAAATCATTGATTTTACTGTAGAAACCAATGGAGGCCTCAACACCCCCCCCATCGATGGTCATGTTTGACGACCGATCATACCCCCGGGTAAGGCGCTGGGGTAAAAATTAAAAGAATGGATCTACGATTAGTTTAGGTCCATTGGGTGTAAGCGCACGCATTTTTTGTAACGGATAAAAATCTTCGTGGGTTCTCCCCTCTCCTTTCTTAGTTCTAGGCATAATACTCTAAATAAAAGCACATAGGTCCGTATAATACGCTAACCGCCACACGTATAGATGTGTTTTTGTTTGTTACATACCTGCAAACTGCTCAGAATGTCAAACATATAAGTCAAGTATATGCTGTAATTTCCAGCCAAGCCGACAATCCAACCAATCCCAAGCATTGGCAGCAGCATAAAGACACCTCGTAAACCAACTCTGAAAAATACATGTCAAAGCATAGAAAGCCCAAGTAACGATAATACAAAGTGACAGATAAATAATATAAGTGATGTTAAAGTATTAATTTTGTATTATTACAAAATATAAACCCAAGCTAGAACCTCATACAGTTCCCATGCCCTTCATAGTTAAGGCATCTCGTTAATAATCAATTATTCAAAAGCGAATAAAAAATGGAAATTATAATTTGTGTTTAATGAGCGCCCATATAAACATATACTAAAATCAACGTTCCAAATATTGCAAAGTCTTGGTGTAGTAGCTTTTAAAACAGTTGGGTTGTTTACTCCAAATTCAGGTTTGTATAATTTCTACTTACTTGACTAAGGCAAGATTCTCATGGTTAGGAGTTGTAGAGGCAGCTTTAATCGTTTTTACAATGACAATAACGAGAACCACGAGGTTGGTCTAAAATAAAACAATAGATTGGTGAAGAAATATTTATTGAGATGTTTTATATTATCGACAAATAATGTGTTATAAATAATAATCCGCCGGTGTCTTAGCTAGCCATATATGCTCTGCAAAATTATAAAAAATAATGGCTGAACATAAAAATGGCTGAACACAACGTAGGTCTGGTTTTGGTGAAACTCAAACACAAAACATTTTCGACATCATTCACAAAAGGCTGGAAAAGATTGCCAAACAACGTTTAAATGTCGGGTTATATAAATGGTATATAACGTTTTCATAACATTCAAAAACGTTTTGTGATAACTTTCAAATATAATAACATAATGTTAATTAAGTGTTGACAAAATAGTTGGCAAATAATGTTTGCAGAAAGTAATTTACAATTACATTTTCTTGACCTTTATATAACCCGACATTTAATGTTATCAAACCATTTTTAACAAAACCAAATATCCAAAATACAACCTGTCAAAAACGTTTTGAAAAAGTTTTGTGTTTGCTGGACTGCTTGTCGAATCCTTGACCAAGGTAGCCAGCAAATCTTTAAACTAGAATCATTGCAACGTAATGTTATTTAAATGTTAGAAATGTTGCTAATGTTACTTTACAATAACCTTTGAAAAAATCATAACATCCCTGCTTTGGATATAAAATGTTACGTAAGAGGTTACATATTTTGCTTTCTTATTATTATGAACGAATTTGCTGATTAAAAAAAATGTATTACTTGCATATTATCGTTTCTAAGTGGATATTTACCATTATTATGAACAAGACTGGACCAAGAAATGCCCAAATTAATCCACGCTCCGTGGACAACCAGCATCTATATAATCCGGAATAATCAAATATTATTTAGTTTGGTTATTTTGCCACGATTACTTTAATAACATGGCCCCGTTACATGGGCTTACTTTGAATACACATTTAATTTAAATAACACATAATACGTTGAATACAATACAATGTTGTATTCATTTTTAAGCGATGACGACGATGATTACGACGACGATGCTGACTGACAACGACGACTGTGATGATGATGATGATGATGATGATGATGATGATGATGATGATGATGATGATGATAATGATGATGATGATGTTGATGATGATGATGATGATGATGATGATGATGATGATATTGAAGATTCTTAAACACTTGAGAACGTTCCTACAATCTTATTGGTTCGTACCCGTGTGATATGACACGATATCACACGGGTCAGCGCGTGTGCATCGACGCGATACGCGTACTCGCTATTTGAACCAATCGGAGGCGCATAGCAACACCGGGACTGATCGATTTTAAGCCCTAGGTAATTCCTTGTAAAATGTAGAATTTAATTTGATTAAAATGTGTAATACTTATGATATTTTTATATGAATTAAAGTGTTTAAGAATGAGAATAAAGGTATTATTTTTAGCCGCTGTCGTGCATCTATCGTCTCATATGTGACACAATCTGGTCCATGGGGGCCAAAGGCGGCAAATTTGAAACAGAGATAAAGGTAAAAATATGGTGTAAAAAACAATAAAATACATAAGAAAATAGACATCAAAAAACTTCATAACTTTAGAACCAAGTATGCTAGACCTTTGGTGGTGTTTTCAGTAAATGATAGCCTATTGTATGTATAATGTAATAATAACAGTAACTCAATTTTCAAAAATGCATCCTTTGGCTCCGCCTCGTTGTTTTACTTAAAATAATGATGTCGCCCGTGTTATATGAAACGATAGATGCACTCCAGCAGCCAAAAACAATACCTTTATTCTCTAATTAATGATATTGTAATGTTTACTCACTGTTGACGATATCCATAGTAATTGTGGCCAACAGCAACAGACACGGTCGTTGTCAAGACGGGAATTCCTATAATTGCACAGTTAATATTTTTGTTACGTGATGATAAAATATTTTCTTACACTTTCTTACAATATTTTGGCAGCTGGGTTGGTTGCGAAGCATTGCTATTGCGAGGATTCCAACATAAACCACACCACCACACATAGGACCTCACATTTAACAAGACACGCATCCTCGCAACGTAATTCTTTGGAAAACGTAGAAAAAATAGGACCTGATGCCCTACTACCTCAACACATCGACACACTGAGGACATTTTTGAACATGTTCCGGTCCTGTCACTTAAAAGCAATATAAGGTGTGTGTGGGAGGTGGGTTGGTGGGTGTGTTTGTCAGGGTGGTTTAAGGAGGGACGTGAGTAAGCATGGCGATTGTGACGTACGATGTACATCACACATACATGACATTAACTAAAGGTGTAGTTATCAGCTTTACAGAATCTGTCCCAGTTGGAAACCGGTCATTATACTTCCCTTGGAAATTTTACCGGCATTGCAATAACTTTATTACCGTGATGGACAATTAGTGTACTGGGCAACGATATATCAGAAATGACCTTTGACTCATCTTCTTGGTCCTGTACCAACATATTGGTTGTGGGCTAGAAATATTGTAACATTTCAAATTGGCCATGTAATGTCACCTTACCTTTGGCCTAAAATGTAAAGTGTTCGCGCTTTTTTATCTTTGCCACTGACAACTTACCCCCTGTACGCGACTGATGTTAGACAAATAGTAAGCCTATCAATAAGGCTACAAAACATTAATATAGTGGCGGGATCAAATATTGCTGCTTCTCTTAGTTATTATTGCGTAAGGTTCCTTCAATATTTATGACGGGTAATTTGCAGCTTCTCCGTCAACCCCCTTCCCCACCAACACCACCGCCGCTAAAGTATTTATGAACATGTTTTATTTCTTACCCCAACCGATGACAAAATAAGCAATCTTCATATTCCTCTCCATCCCATACACAAGGGCAATCATGCGGAAGAGGTGAACTGCTTCAACAAACATCCAACAGAAGACTGACATAAACAGACACTGCAGAAAAGCAGCTACCGTCTTGCAGATTATCTGAAAATAAAACAAATTGGTGATAGCTTACAATGTGAAACATTTTGCCCGTTTCAACTCCTTCAATTTAACTTATCTCTCGTACTCATTAACCTATAAGTAAATATTAAGTCAAAAACTACCTAATTAACACCAGTCGGTGCTTTTACTAAAGTTTACCAAATTATATCGATAGAAAAAAACCATATAACAGAATGGACTGGGATTTAAAACAAACAAAAAACACACATAATAGTGATTTTATGTCAAGCATATCTACAGCTGATATTAACAGCTGAAATGTAGGAGATAGCGCTGGCAAAAACTTTGGCCAGACACAAGCGACCTGGTGAAGGGGTCGTCATAGATAGCTGGTCAGGGGATTTGTACACGTCAAGCAAGTGTAGCCAACAATAGGTGTTATAAACCTGATCGGAACCGACAGTAACGAGGTCTTTTATCACGGGTCACCATTAATAGTTGAGTCACGGGGAGAGCAGGATTAGATTTTTATTGGTCCTGCAGGAATTTGAACCCGGGACCTCCTGCACCAAAGTGTTAATGATTAAAAGTCGCAAATGATTTGGCAAAGTTCTATCTCGTTTATTCAATCATTAAATTTTTACAGGCATTGAAAAAACATGTGGATATTGTTAACAAGAAAAGTAAAATAGGAAGAGGAACAACTGATGAAGTCAAAGCCACGTCTGACGAAAGCTTGACCATTCTCACACAGTGACTGGCTGCACCAGTACTGTAGTTTTCACACATTGACCGGCTGCACCGGTAATGAGATATCCGTCGACGGTGCACCCGAATAAAAAATAAGTTGTTATCTACTTACTAGGAAGAGGAAGGCAAAAAAGGAAAGGTGCATCCGAGAGAAAAAGGAAGAAGGAAGATGAGATATAAATGGCAATTAGTATAAATAAAAGAGGACGTAAAATGTTTTGAATGGTGTTTCAAACTTACGGCGTTATTTTTAGCGGAGTCACTGAGAGTAAGCAGTACTATAGCCATTAACATAGCTATCATCAGCTGAATATGAATTATCATTCGTTCTGATCGAAACACGGATTCCTTTCTGATATATAATTTAAAACGAAGTAAACGACTATGTAAAATAGGGGATATAGTATTGATGCCCGTAGACAGATAAGATACGTGTCATATGGTAACAGATCTTTTAAATTCATAAGAATCAGTTTCATGCCTTCTCGACGGCTATTCATAACTTTGCACTTCATAGGTCAAATAATTGAATAAATTGCCAACTAATACAACTATCAGGCAATTTATTTAATTATATGCCATAATTTGAAATAACTTTTCCTACGCCCATTGATCAATCAATTAATGCATTAGAAATAGTTCATGTGAGAGGTTATCTATGATTTTAAATCTTTAATCATTTAATTTATATTAATATTACCTAAAGAAAAACATCGTAAGTAGTGCAAAACCAAGAGCTGCCACTGACAGAACATAACCACAGTGGTTCAAAACTGTCACTGCTTTTGAGTAAGACTCGGTAAATTGGTCCTGTTAATTAATTTATAAATCAAAAATGAAAACGATAAATGGCGAAAAAACAAATGACACGGTTAAAGCGCAATGCGTATGAGTAGGGGCTAACGATCAAATATCCAAGATGGCCGCTGGACGCCATCTTGAAATTTGAACTTTCGAACCACTTGCCCTAGAATAATGTATAATACCAAATTTACTGCGTTTGGGGGTGCGTATAATCCATTTCTGGTGTTATCTTTACAATTCAAGGTCAAGGTCAGGGGCTGAAGGTCAAAAAACCAAGACGGCCGCTGGACGCCATCTTGAAAATTATTTTGAAACTTTTGAATCACTTACCGAAAAATAATTTACAACCACTTTAGGGGGTTGGGTTGATTAGAATACATTTCGTATGTTGGTTTTTAATTCTAGGTCAAGTTCAGGTGCTAAAGTTTAAGTATCCAATATGACTGTCATTGCTTAGGGTGACCCAGCTTCACCAGCGTTACTTGACATGATTCGGTGTCAGTGTAGGATACAGGGCAAGAAGTGCATCACCAAGGCATGTGGCTGTCACAAAGACATATTTCGTGCACGTCATACTATACCTGCTCTGTTGCAATCCATGCACTATATATATAGAAGACGAAACGCTCAGGCTCGAGATGAGAGAGTGTTCAGTTAGAGGGTGTTGAGGGAGAGGAATTAGATGAGGGTGTGGATCAAGAGGATGAAAACAATGAGGATGTTGATGGTGGTCTTTCTGATTCTGATTACCTAGATAATGAGTGAAAGCAACGATGAAGATTTCAGGGTCTTATACTTAAGTCGTGCTTTTTGCATTTTCATCGGGAGTATTCAGGTGATTAGATTCCTTCTGATGTTGGAAAGCAGAGTACGTCACGGGAATGTGGATCACAGATTTTGTAACGTCCTGATGCAATATCATTTGCGATCGTATCAGGTTCAAATATTCTTTTTTTAATTGAACACCGAGCTCAATACAATTACAGTATAGAATTGCATAAGACATTATTTTATCTATTATGAATAGCCAGGGTAATAAGGTAGCTTCAAAGGCATTATCGAAAGGTTACTTTTGACCTTGACCTGACCTTTAGCAAAAAGCACTTGACCTTAAAATCAGAAAATAACAGCAGCAATGGATTTTGCACTTCCCAAAACACCTGAAGTAATTGTGATATTATACGTTATTCTAGGACAAGTGGTCCAAAAGTTCAATTATTTTCATTATGTTATTCGGCAGCCATCTTGGATACTTCACCTCCAACACCTGACCTTGACCTGGAATTGAAAAGATAACATCAAAGATGAATTCTACACACCACTTAAGGGGGTTGGGTTGTTTAGAATCCATTTCTGATGATGGTTTTTAATTCAATGTCAAGCTCAGGTGCTTAAGTTTAAGTATCCAATATGCCTGTCATTGCTTAGGGTGACCCAGGTTCAAATATACTTTTTTTTAATTAGCTCAATACAATTACAGTATAGAATTGCATAAGACATTGTTTTATCTATTATGAATAGCCAGGGTAATAAGGTAGCTTCAAAGGCATTATCGAAAGGTTACTTTTGACCTTGACCTGACCTTTAGCAAAAAGCAAAATCAGAAAATAACAGCAGCAATGGATTTTGCACTTCCCAAAACACCTGAAGTAATTGTGATATTATACGTTATATATTCTAGGGCAAGTGGTTCAAAAGTTCAATTTTTAAGATGGAGTCAGGCGGCCATTTTGGATGTGTTACCTTCAGAATCTGACTTTAACCTTGAATTGAAAAGATAATATCAGAAATGCATTCTACACACCCCAGAACCCCTTAAAAGCGGTATTATGCATAATTCTAGGGCAAGTGGTCCAACAGTGTAATTTTCAAGATGGCGTCCGGTGGCCATTTTGGATTTATGCAAATTAGTTGCCCAAACTTTAAATTTGGCAACCACGCTGAAAATTCTTCTAGGACCCCATTGGATTACAAATCAAGAAAAAAAGTCATAGGAAACCCCATTTCTAGGTTCGACATCGGCTACATAGGAACGTCCAATGGATAGCATTTACTGTCAGATGGTATGCATTGGGTGGGATTATTTCGCATCTGTTATCATGGTACTGCTAGCTATTCCTATGAGTGGGCTTCAAAACTCTAGAATTGCTCCACGTTTTGAGTTTGACCGTGCTAACCCTAAGATTCAGGGCTATACTCTGGTGTGTCGGGCTATTCCTAGGAATGGGCTTTAAACTCTAGAATTGCTCCACGATATGAGTTTTGCATAGGATTCGGAAGCTATACCCTGGTTTGCGGTCTATTCCTAGGAATGGGCTTCAAAGCTACCCGTTTTGCAGACCTATTCCTTAGTTTTTGGAGCAAATCTCCAGAATGGGCGGATTTGATTTTCGGCTGGTTAAACCCAAGATTCCTCGGAGGCTATACCATGATATTGCTGCCCATTCTTAGGAATAGACTGCACAAGCCTAGAAACCCTAGATTTTGCTGAGCTATTCCTTAGTTTGGCGGCAAAACCCACGAATGGGCTGGCGAAACCCGGGTATAGCGACCGATTCTTGGATTTTGATCAAAATGATACATTTATGCTTCTATACTCGTGTAAGTAAATAAAGATTGTATTGGCATTATATGCCAATCTGGAGCTCACGGTTATCAGCTAATATATGAGGTTTATCCCAGCAAACACAAAACGTTTTAGACATCATTCGCAAATGCTTAAAAGAGGTTGCCTGAATATGTAAATAAATGTCGGGATATATAAAGGGTAGATAAAGGGTATAAAACATTTTCATAACATTCTAAAACATTTTTGATAACTTCTAAACGTTTTGTGTTTGCTGGGATATGAAGGGCATTCTCATTGAACATAATTTAACGTAATTAAACAACCACAAACTTTTAAAATAACTTAACAGACGTTAATCATAGTGTTACT
The DNA here is from genome assembly GCF_039555335.1 of Amphiura filiformis. Classification (NCBI taxonomy): domain Eukaryota; kingdom Metazoa; phylum Echinodermata; class Ophiuroidea; order Amphilepidida; family Amphiuridae; genus Amphiura; species Amphiura filiformis. The sequence goes on from NC_092637.1 coordinate 57,986,207, forward strand.
TCACAGAGGTTAATAATAGTGTCACTTCACAGAGGTTAAACATAGTGTCACTTTATAGAAGTTAATCATAGTATCGCCAACACAGTAACTGTATACTCACCTCGTATCTCATTAATACGCTAAACGTCGTCATATGATCACATTTGCATGTCACGTGGGAATCATTGACATCAGCAACCTCACACCCATCAGTGTCCCAACTGTGATAAAACAGATTAACTTATATTAATTTGTATTATGATATTAAAGGCAACACGTGTTTGGTAGCATCATTATTACATTAATTGCTCATCACTAGCTACTAGTACTGTCTATTGTCCAGTTCAAAAGAGGAAACTTACTGGATAGTGCCGGGGAAAATAAGTACGTAATAATATTATTGTTGGTATCATGCATTTTGTCATGATTGCTTATTTGTATTGATTTGTGTCTTTCTGTATTTGGTTGTCTCCAACAAACCAAAATGCAAATGCTACTTTGATCTGTAGTGTTTGACACTCTCTCGGGCTCTTAGAAAACAGTAAATTTACTCAATGAAATTTCAACGTCTACGGACGAAAATGCAAAACCTGATTTGAAACAAAGAACCACCCACCCCTACCCGAACACACACACACACACTTGGGTATGTATTGGTTTAGAAAGGCGATGCCAAATCGATGTTTTTTTAATTAAAGATTACCCGTTCTTTTCGGTCGAAAAGAAATAACAACCAGGGGTTCTTGGTTCCTGGGTCTTCATTATCTGCAATGATAAGGTGTAAAATATGTAATTACAGTACAGCTTTTTCATACTAAAGAAATCTATTTTGATATAACGGTGTGATAAGAAGTGGTAAATAACATTTCTAAATGAATAAAATGACAAATGGATAATTAGTTTTTTTTTCTCCTACCGTTGATAACAGAATAAAAATTATAAATAATGCATCATCCTCCTTATAAATCGTGCATATTGTTACGATTCACGATTCGTTAATTACTCAAGGCCAAACACCTTTTTCCCAACGTCACGTCAGAATGCACATCAAAACACACGATTTAATTAAGTCAACAATATCTGAACCTTTTAATCAAAAGTGAAATGTGATATATAATGAGCTGATACTTAAACATAATTCTATTACCTCCACGACCCATTATTCAAAATCGCGCACTGTGATTTGTTGAAACGCGTCACGTGAAAGCCCATTAATTAGCAATAAAGTGTCCAGGGCAACGAACTTTATGTTCTTCTGGCATCACAGCGCACAGCAAAGCGCGATGCAGTATATTAGCGTCGTTACGCATTCTACGCAAAGCATTACGCTTGGTTACGCGTTCTGCAATACTCGCTATCACTTACGCTTTGGCTACGCGTAGGCTCTCCACCTTGAGGTAAACAACTTGAAATATTTGGGCAAAAATGTGATATTTTCACTTTAAATCGCACTATTTTGTGGTAATAGAATAGAAATAAAGGATGCAGCATTATCCTTTACACGCAAATAATGTGTCCTCGGCAGTAAAAACGTTTAAATAATGGGTTCGGCTGCACCTCACCCATTATTTACGTTTTTACTGCCTCGGACACATTATTTTCGTGATAAAGGATAATGCATTACCCTTTATTTCTTATCTATAATGAATGTTAAATAATATTACTTAGCCAGCAACCTTTTTCTTGATGTTGATTTGAGAGTTCTGATGTCACTTGTCCTGCGGAGATCGCTGTTCACTGAATAATTTTATATTATATTCTTTGCATAACATCCTCGCATAGTTGACTGTTCCAAAATGGTGCAATTTTCACCTTTCATACACTTTCTAATGAAAAACAAGCTTGTATTCAGCAGTTATCCCCCTGTTTCCGCTTACATTGACAGATGTGTTGTTTCATAAACAAGACTTTAGCAAGTCGACAGAGTAATATTCCTTTCTTGATGTATTCTAGATTTTCTCCGATAAAAATGGCGAGTAGTGCTTTGACTGCATAAAATATGTTCTTATATACCAATTCATTTCATTCTAGAAAAGGGATTCCAAACTTTCCAAAAGTAGAAATGATTCAACTTATTGTTAATCAACTTGATGAATGAGAGGGAACTCTCAAAAACGTCATCACTCATGAAATAACTCTCACAATATCATTCAGAAAACTAAGAGCTTTACACTCCATGTCGGTCTCTTAGATCTGCTTTACTGAATTTACTTCGCAAACTCCCCAGCAAAGCAACTACCTACGGAAGGAGCTACACTGTAACTGCACAAAATCTGTGGAATTCCCTCTTGATCAACAATAAAGACTCCGTAACTGTTAATCAGTTCAAAATTTTGCGCGTATATCATGTTTCTATGAAACAGCAGTAGTTCATTTTGTTGCCATTAATTGTTTTTTATTTTTATCTATTGTTCAGCAGCTAAATATGTATTGGTTGGTTTAAACTGTTGCTTTAGCATTTTATATACGCTATGTATGAATTAGTCTTTTTAATCATGTTAATCTGGATCATTCATAATTATATTTATTTATAGTTGTTTAATGTGCTATGTAAGTATGTGAAACTATTGTTATTATTACTAAATTTATGACATACCTGTAGAACACTAAATGTCATATTGAAAAGTTTTCCTGTCGTGTATGAGACCACGTGTCTGTTGCTATTGAACATCGTAATTGAGAGAAGTTTACTTCCAATTGCGAACTTGCCATCAACCCCGCTGACATTGGTCAGAGGTTGGAAATCCAACTTAAGCACTGACATCACCAACTGATATCCTGACAGTAAAAGAGTAATAAATATAAAAGAGTGAATTCAATGCATATACATTTTACTTTAGCTTCTCATAACTTCAAGGTTGTGTTCATACAAAACAGTTGATTCATAGATTTCATGTAATTTCACATTTATCTCTACGAATTGATCTTATTCGAAAATATGAATTCTAATATTTTTGGCATATAATAAGGTCCAATGCACTTTAACCATGGCACATACCTGCGTCTTGTTCCCAACCATCCTCGGGGAACATTGTGACAAATTCATACGTTCTGTTATTATCCGTAAGATGGATACTCCAGGAATTGGATCCCAGTTCATCGGCTGCAAATATTTCTGTGTCTGCAAATAACACATATTTATATCATATATCATCTTTACACACATACCTGGACTTTCGCCGATGAGGACGCCCTCAAGTTTTTGCAAAAATAGATTTTTACATGATTTTAACATACCCTGCAAAAATCAAAGCCTTAGCTACAGTGACACATACTAGACTTGATCACAATTAGTCGATTGCGTACGCGATACCCACATATGAAGGCCATAACACCACATCAAAATGACCGAACTCATTGACGACATTATTCGCTGGTATTAACTAGCGATTTTCGTTAAAAATTTAAATATGGTCAAACACCGTTTACACTGCTGAATCAGGCATACTTATAATGACAAGTTGCGGTTAGTTTGGTGATTTATCTTTGCTGTGAAAGGGACATAATTGATATTAAAATAGTTGTTAAATAAAAAAAATGGCTTCCGAAATGTTTAATTATTTTTGTAAATTGCCTCCGTAATCAAAAGGGTATTTCAAGGTTTGAGCCCTGCAACATTTGTGATATAAGCTACCTCAAGCACTTCTAAATCTGCCCTTAAAATTGGAATATTGCAACCCAACTTGAAACATTTTTGCACCTTTTGAATTAATTCTTACTTCCAGGGCTGTTTACACGCCATAGGCAAAGTTCTATCGATTCTTACCTACGTATCTGCTTTCTACTCGTGTCATATTCCCGGGAATATGGGGATATTCTGAATTCGACATTTCCCATTCGAAAAAGAACTCATCCACATCCACATCCTGCAGAGGTGTCTGCAAGGTCAATAAGTCGAAAGTTTCTTTTTGTTGTTAATGCACTTTGGTGCATTCATTAATTTATAAAGCACTGAAGTAATATAGATGTTATATCTTGATTGGCTGTGTATAAAAGTTAGCTTACGTTATTAGGCGACGAAAAAAAGACACTGTTTTACTTTTTGTTTTGTTTTTGTTTTGTTTTGTTTTGTTTTGTTTTGTTTTGTTTTGTTTTGTTTTGTTTTGTTTTGTTTTGTTTTGTTTTGATTTGATTTTTTTTTTCTGTTTTTGTTTTGCCAATGACTCTTAAAATCAATAAAATCTGTATAAAAAAAGGTAAAATTGTGGGGCAATATTTCCTTCCTTTCATAATCAGTCCATTAAGTAAAACAAACACTGATTTGCAATGCAAGCAGCAAATTAAGAAAACGAATCTCATAAACGTAAATTCAAGGTCGGTCGGGCCGGTAGAACATACTTTTTCGTCGCCTTAACGTTTTAAACGGGTTTTAATCGCTATTAACGCACTGAACCGCTGGCATCCTAAAAACAACAAATGACTTTGCTGTTTTGACGTCATCACAATTTGCTTACAGCCATTTGTTGCCGAGCGGAGGTGTGTTTGCATTATGTTTGAATAATCAGAACCATGGTCATTGACTGTATTGGTTTGCTATGATTTAGTCAGACCTCATTATCTTGAATTAAAATTCTTCATTTTCACATGTTCTGCTGTCAGATGTAATGGTCTAGAAGGAGGTAGGGGAAGGTAAAGATTGATACATCTGAGATTGTATCATTGTATAATGTGGTGGGTATACATTGGTGTATTAGTAGCCTTGATGATTTGCTATTTAGAAGTTATTTGGAGGGCATTGTGAAAAAATCTAAACACGAGGGGCACAAAACCGTCACTTTCATCTCTTCACTTTACAAAATAACACACAACTTTCCTCAAAAATAAACAAAACCGAACAGGCTAAAACAGGACGACCAAAAACATAAGTGGAAATCACAATCTGTGCAAATATGGCATCGCGCAATCCAAATAGGGCGGCCAGCTCGCGCGCATTCTGTTCGACGCACAATACGGCGCGCACGTCCACTGTCGAATATTAGTAACCGCGTTCAGCGTTTGCGTTTTGGCAAATAAATAAAAAATAATTGGATCGCATGTATCGCGTTTATTCACGAGGCTATGAATTAAGATCAAAACCCAGCACAGGATGTGGATATTTGTTTAAATTTAATAGTACATTTAGATACACGATTTTGTTGCAGATAGATGCCTAAAACTTTAACCCAATTACCGAGTTTGCCTCTTCGGTTGTTTCGGTTTGCAATGTAGATGAAGGTGGCTCTGGGACGTCGCTGGTTGCAGTAGTGCCTATAATATATTAAATCAGTCAATAGCTTTAATTATAGATTAATGTTAGTAGAGAAATTTAACAAAATAGAGCGGATGAGAATTGCAAACGCCGTGACCGTACGCCAGACTATTTATTCTAAGTCACTCACGAATTCCCAATCCATACTGCAGTTACTGTCCGTTTTCCTATACACAATACACAGTGCTCTCACCATTGACGCGTGACCTTTACAAATAGTGTATGTATAGAAGTATATGAATTTGCCTAGTTAACATCACTGTATGAAACTATTCTCCAAACTTCTAGCAAATATATTTCTCTAACATGACCTAAAATTACAGCTAGGTTAGATGTTCAGAAATAGTCGCACTTTCGTAAAATATGAGTGAGTGCAAGGCATAGGTTGCTCATTGCTAGCCAACTCCCCGTGTTAATTGAATGGAGATTTGACCGAAAATATTAGCTAATATTGGTAACGGACCGCTCAGTTCTGAAGGATGCCACAAAAAAACGGTACAAGCTACATTTAAACTATTCTATGAAATTCTAGAAAATATAGTTTTGTAACATGTCCTAAATTTTTAGCTAATTTAGGTGTTTGGAAATAGTCGCACTTTTGTGTTTTAGGAAGGATATGTAAACGACAGATAACACCAAAAATATGAAGAAATTATTTCCAAACCGTGTTAAGTCAACAATCATCATGTTGCTCAGTTTCAAGAATGCTGGTTGACAAAAAGCAGAACATTGTCTCATTTCGTGAACAAAGGTCTACATACCATTGTTTGCTTGCGTTTCCTTTATAATCGGTTACCCAACTGAAGCTAATACCAGCTCATTGCGATACCGCACATATAAAAACAGACACATGTGCACAACCAGAGAAGATCTGATTTAATCAGTTGAGCTGTTTTCAATGAGTGTTATCTTGGTTTAATAGCTTTTAATGGAGGTTTGTCCTCCAAAGGTCGTGGTGAATTCTACTGTATACATGACTGCATCATGCTCTTATTTCCCGACCAAAGGGCTCTTCGTACGTGCCAGCATACTTTTATAAGCTTTCAAACTTAGCATTTTGTTCGTGTTTGGTCACATCAGAACCCGAGTGTGTCCACCCGCTCGAGCAAACTAACAAACAAACAAACAAACAAACAATAAAGCAACAGTGTGCTGTAAAAATGACTCCATTCACACATGTGGTTCATACAAGAGATTGCCCATTGAAATGTGTGTGAGATCGGCCGTATATGTATGTAAAACATGCATCTTTGATACAAACGCACGATGGACATTGAATTTCGGTTCTAGCAACGCCATTAATTTTCCTCACGAAAAAGTATCCGTTTAAAAAATAAAGTCATGATATATGCAAGTAGTCGTCCTTAATCTACCAAGAAGCTCTGATATACAATTAATTTTAAGCCGCATGTCAATTCTGGTTTATTATCATAATTAACTTCTTTATCGCATTGTCATTTTTAATATTAACGTGCAACGTGGAAACCGGGTACTGCGTGTGACGGGCCCACGGATGTTTCTCCTGCTTTTTATCGAAAACCCCGGTGGTTTTCTTTTTAAACTCTGTTGCATACGTTCATGTACATTGATTTTTACGATGATATTGATTGAATTCTGCTATGACTATTTTAATATTGCTATAATTGTGTTTCAATATTACCTGCTTTATATAGTTTTGGTATAGTTTATGTTATTTTGATATGTAATTTTGTATTAAGGGCCTATATATGCTTTGTAAATCCCTTCCGGTATATCATGTTTGTTGTACTTGTAATTTGTTGTATAATTTTTGTAATTAAGGCATGCTGTGTAAAGCGCTTAGCGACTTTTGTTTTAAGCGCTTCATAAATGTTTCTTTATTATTATTCTTATTATTATTATTAAAAGCATGCTGTGTTGAATGAGACAGAAGACCCATAAATCAATAAATGTCAAGTATGTCAACCTCTTGTGAACAGACCAGTTGTTGGTCTCACTGCCAGCCGCCGTGTGCTTTTACATAACGAAGTCCTGAGCACAATCCAGCTTTGAACCAATATTCGCGACATGTACACAAGGAATTGACCACCGTATAAACGCACGGTCCACTCAGGACGTATTTAACATCGATATCTCTAACAATGCTCGTGTGCTTAGAATTTATCTATCACACGGTAGAGGATAATTAAAACAACATTTCTATTTTCCAAATAAACACCCTGGTAAAATAACGGTCTCTCGCAATCAAGTGCAACGCATTATAAAACGCTTGCATTAATCACCAAACGGGTAATTTTGAAGCGATACATTTACTACAGGGTGTCCCAAAAAAGAGGCCCCTCATTGTGCCCCCTTTTTCTCCTATTTCTGAAAACTTAATCAAATATATTTTGGTATGTAAAAAAACTTTGAATCGTTAGCTTTGATAAACCAAAACAATTTTATCAATCGGTTCACAACTTTTGAAGATATGCTCTTTTAAAGAAATGTACCCGTTTTTCACTCTGTCCACGGAGAAGGTTTGGCTACTTCAAAGATTGAAAAGGAGTACACATACCATGCATGAATATCAAACATTCCTCAATGATAACTTTATAAAATAACTTTATTTATGGAATGAGCTTTACCGGTGGGTTTATGGGCAATGGATTTTGTTAATAGTGTCATTAATTTGTGGGTAAAACGGATGGGACTTCTTTTGCTTTACTTGCAATTACTTATTTTTTCTTGGTTATTTATGCCTTTTGTTTTATTATGTTTTTTACTTTCTTACTTTGTTGTTTCTTGATTTCTTTTTTTATTTACAACATAAGTCATTTCTCTTTTTAGGATAAACGGTAGCCCTAAAAGGCTGTTTGGTTTGTCTTTGGTTCTTCTGAACTGAGATTACTGTGCTGCTCTGCCCTCTACCTGGTGGCCTCCATGGCGAATACAGGTTTCAGCCCCGGTCCTCATTGCATCAATTGCATTGCGCACCATCCTTTTGCGCCGTCAGTAATACGTTTGCGAAGATCTTAGATTTTGCCACAAAGGAAAAAAGGTGATGTGAGGTCTGGTGATCGTGCAGGCCACTCCACAGCATGAGCCACCCCAACAACTCTGTTTGCTATCCGTGGACAGAGTGAAAAACGGGTACTTTTATTCAAAAGGGCATATCTTCAAAAGTTGTGAGCCGATTGAAATAATTGTTTTGGTTTGTTAAAGCTAACAATTTAAGGTTTCTTTACATACCAAAATATACTTAATCAACTTTTCAGAAATAGGTGAAAAAGAGGGCGCAATGTAGGGCCTTTTTGGGGGCAGGGGGGGCCGGCCAAGATTGGCTCAATTTTGACGTTGTCATTGGTTTTACACGTAAACAAATTATTCCAAAACTGTACGTATGTTATTAAGCACTATTTTATCAGTCTAAATCCGTTGAGGTTCGCCAGTGAACCTCATTGTAAGTACTGTTTTTTTTTTTTTTTTTGTATGAATAACGCACGATATGTTACGATATATACTGAAAATTTCCCCTACGTTTGTCAATGAGAATACGTAGTGTAGTGGTTATTAAGCTCGCCTCCCACGCTTCCCAATTTCTTTGAATTTAAAATTATTTATTTTCATGTGAAAATGTATATATTGCACTGGGAAATATATTTTGTGCTTTTTTTTTCTGTAATGGGGCCACCCGGCCAATAGAGCTAAAAACGGATCTTGGCTCCGGGAAAAAATAATTGCGTCCATCGTGCAGGCAGTGTTGCCGTCATATTGTCTGTTTTGTTTACGCTTTTGGCTGTTGCCACATTGAATAATGTAGTCCACCATCGTCTGTTTGGGGGGACACCCTGTATGTAAACACTAGAAAGATTCGAGCCAGTTATACGAACTTGATGTGGGGAACAAGACAAAGACAAGATCAAAACTGATACAGTATGTAAACCATAGTGGTGTATACTGTCACTGAACGAGTAAAAATCAAAAACCACATGGATACCAGACAAAAGTGAACAGAAATACAACCGAAGTTTCGAGCAGATAAACTGCCCTTCCTAAGCGACAAACAACAAAAATACAGCAAATGATTAAATGCAGTTACAAGTAGGTAGGAAGCATGCAAATTAATCAAACTACGAGTATAGCAAATGTTTTAACTAATGTAGCAAGCAACATATCAAACTACAGAGCCTAAAATAATAGCGTCTCTACAGAACTGCTACTAAAGCAAAGTTTATTCACAACAGTTGGCTCGAATCTTTATATTGTTTATATATTCTAGGTATCCTCGTGTATCGTCCTTTGATCCTTGGTCCGTTGGAGACACCATTAACCACTTTATATAAACACTGAGATTTATTGCCAAGCTCATATTTATAATATTAAGCAACAATTGTGCGTACCATTTCGCCATCTTTTCATTTCTGCTCAAATTAGAAAATTGTCACACAATTCACAAGTCTCATGATTCATGCATATCAGGAGTCAATTGTGTTTAACATAATACTTTTCAATAGGACGGACAAGTATTATGAGAAAACGGGAGGGTAACTCCCCTCTCCCTCCCGGTCTCCCCTCCCTTCGTCACCACCCAATGTTGGTAATAATAGTAGGATTATACTATGACACAGCTACCCTAACCACCCCTCCCCCCCAATTGCAATAGAAGATTTTTTTGTATTTTCTTGCAGTGTAAGATCCAATGAATAACATTATCAAAAGTTTAGAAAAGTTGAACTTGGGCGAGGGTCCAATTGTGACGTAATCAAAATGGCCAACAAAAGCTGGAAAAATACCCATTAATCTACTGATTTCATCCATTTTTCACTCGTTATTGTGGGTTCCACTGGTGACAACCTTGTTCAGAAGTACATTACTGATATAGTAATAAAATTTTTATATTGTGGTATTCAGATAGATCAATTTGACAGCCATAATGAATTTAAAAATGGCCGCCATTTTGGTATTTTGGCATATGAAATCAAATCATTCACGTAATTGCAAGGCGAAACTTAAAGCGTTGGATTTTCCAAATAGCCAACATCTTTTGCACCCATATTCCCATTCAAATCTATATAGAGGTAGGCATACGAACCAAATTGGCAGCAACAGTGAATTACAAAATGCCGATACTTTGGTATGTTGGCTTACTGACTTCAATTATGCGCTTAAAGCAACAGACAGAGATTCTAAAATAACCAACATCCTATTCAGTGATAGTACCACTAAAATTATACTTTATAAGTAGGCATATGTACCATCATCATCATCATCATCATCATCATCATCCTCATCACCATCATCATCATCATCATCATCATCATCATCTGAGAATAGTTCTTGATCCATGTTCCCACAAGAGGTTATGTATCCACAAGCTCCAGTGCAATAATAAAGTCCATTCTTTCTGCAGCTACTTGCAAAACATTTGCATCAAATCATTTTCAGGAATTAGAAGTTGTGGGGGAAGTCTATCAGGTTTAACAAAGCTCTTTGTTGTGCATTATTTTTTTTACTCTGAATGCTGACTATTAAACATGGACACCATTGTTTTGCAGCCTTCACTTTATACATATTCTTGATCCATATTGGGAGTGCGAAATGCCTTGGAACAAACTTGTAATACATGATCACCATTGATGATTTTGTTGAATACAGATTTGCCTACTCCAAATATTCTTGAAGTAGTGCCGCAACCTGAAAACGCATAGGCAAGCAACAAATCCAAACACATGTCATAACTGAGTAAGCGCTTCGGAACCTTGATATCATACACATAATTATGGTTTATCCTTTTCAGTCCTCTTCTGCATAATGGAGAAGTAATACCAACAGAGGTGTCTTCTCCAATTAGGGTTGTTTACTTAAATGAAGTCATTGCGACCTCTGCTTTTACTATATATCTGTATCTTCTTCTACGTGGATCACATGGTATGCTGTATGCAAAGGATGTTGGTTATTTTAGAATTTCTTTCGCTAAGGGGAAGCTGCACTGAAAAAAGTGATTTTCTAAAGTATTTGACCTGTGCACTTGTAAATTGGTGGGAATGTGTATGCTGATCAAACTTAGCGATTCCAGCCAAAAAAATGATCGTCGTTATAACGGTTGCCATGGTAACGGCGGCCATGTTGGATTTTCACATGATGTCGTTGCGCGTCATTTTTCTCAGTCGTTCTTTGGTATTTTTTTCTGAAATTTGTTTTATTTGACAAATTTAGGTCTAATTAAAAAATGTATAGAGGGAATTTTCAAAAAAAGGTTGTACGGTTACGCTACGGTGCATTCAAATTGGTAAATTTGCGCATTTTGGCGGAAAATTTACAAAAACGGATCGTTTCCATGGTTACCAGATGTTTTTCAAAATTTCCTTCTATAAATATTTAGATACAGGTATGTCCAACATACTTGCCAAAAATAAGCTCAAACAGATACACCATTACCAAGAAAAGTGACGCGCAAGGTAAAAAATGACGCGAAACAACATCTGGCAGAAAATGGCATTTTAAGTCTAGAAACACTTAATATGTTAATTAGGCAGCAATTATGCATATCAAATGTTATAAAATCATGTTTCTGACAACAATAACATTTATACTAATTATTAGCACTATTTATAGACAATAAACATATTACATTATTCAGAAATTAATTTTTAGCTGGAAATTCCTTAAATATCGCCCCTTGAAAACAATACAATACATAAGAAATACATTACGTGTATTAGTATAGGACAGAATTCAATTCGCGACTTTTTCGCGTCACGTTGTTCCCTTTGATTACTTGCAACTTCTGAACCAAATGTCCGATTTGAATCAAATAAAAAGCAAATAAAGGCCCAAATTCTATAGATTTTTAATTTAGAAAAAACATAAAAAGACTAAAATACCCCTATTTCACAACAATCCTGGTGCAGCTTCCCCTTAAAGGGGAATTGACACATCTGTCAACAGGAGTAACATTTTACTGCCTGTTAAACTTTTGTCCTTCAGTTGTCAATTCCTGTTGGCATTGTTTATAATTTTGTAATTGGTGGTATAATGATATGCATGACCCTGGTGGATTTAATTCTTCAGCCTGTCTAACTTATTTTCCCCTTTAAGTTTCAAGTTACAATACGTGCATTACTTAACTTAATAAGCCAACATACCTAAATGGCGGCCATTTTAAAATTCACTCTTGTTGCCAATTTGGTTCGTATGCCTTCCTCTATAGAAATCTAAATGAGAATATTGGTGCAAAGGACATTGGCTATTTTAGAAAGTTTTTAAACTTAAAACGCCTTAAGTTTCGCCTTACAATTACGTGCAAGATTTGACTTCATAAGCCAAAATACCAAAATTGCGGCTATTTTTGCAATTCACTATGGCTGTCAAATTGATCCATCTGAATACCACAATATAAAGATTCATTACTGCATCCAGTAATGTACTTCTGAACAAGGTTGTCACCAGATGAAATCAGAAGATTAATGGGTGTTTTCCCCAGCTTTTGGCGGCCATTTTGATTACGTCACAGTTGGACCCCTCGGCCAAGTTTAATTTTTCTAAACGTTTGATATGTTCAAACTGTGTAGACTCTCATTCATCTGGGTATGTTGAAATTAAGATTTGATTTAAATCTGGTCAACCAGACATACCTATTTTTGACGGACGAACCGACGTTGCGACTGAAACCTTCAGTCTTCAGCTGGGTTGTGATGCAAATGACCTTGAGGGGAGTGTGAAAGAGGCTATTTGGGTGAGAGCGGAGCAACCATCTCTCAACCGTGGAGGAGGCGTCCGGGCCAAGCTGTCACACGGCTGGGACCGAATCATAAAGGACATTCCTCGTCGATTGTCATCAATACCGGAAGTGTACGGCACTCAAGGTCATTTGCATCACAACCCAGCTGAAGACTGGTATGTCTGGTTGACCAGATATAAATCAGATCTTAATAGTTTGATATGTTATTTGTTAGACCTTATTCTGCAAGAAAATACCAAAAAAGTTTCTGTTGCACTTTTTTTATGAGATTTATAACATTCTTCAAACACTTACCTTTCATCACATAGGTGCTATAAAATTGTGTACATGCCTCTAAGCCCGATATCGTGAATGCCAAAGGTGAACTTCCGGTTTTCATGATCGCCTTTAGGCCGTTATCTAATTCCACAAATAACAACATGTCTTGCAGGATAGTGACGTCACTTATGGATTCACCTGCGTTGTATACGTCGGTTTGGTTGTTATTGAATAAATTATACCGCACAATGCGGCCACCAGAATTAGCATAGCTTCCTGCGTACAGGATTCTTTCTACGATGATTCAGAATGTTTATAATCCATCGCATTCATACACGAATAACATAATAAAGAAAATATGTGAGAAAAAATAAAGAAAATAATAAAGAATCTGTGCAGGTGTGAGTCTGGTGTGGGTGGAAAAAAAGGCACAAATGTGAAGGGGTCATAAGTGCATGCACACACTGCCATGCATGCAGATGTACACACAACAGCATGCCCAGCACACATGGTCCCATCACCCCTGAAAACATACCACACCCAAAACATCACAGAAAAACTGCCCGCACCTGCATACTCACCCCCACACATACCTAATGCACACCACCACCTACACCACACATATAACTGAGCTCAAACATACTCCAAAACACCACGTAGGCCTACACCCTCATGCTCCCACTCACACAAATAAAGCGATCATATAAAAATTGTATAAACAATAATGACACCTGCATACATGTAATACATCAAAAATGTTTAAAAACGCTCAAATTGGCAAGTGCAAAAGGACAACTACTGATTCAACAAATTAATAACATATGGCACTAGACTATTAGCAAACCTGGATGTTCTGACTGAAATTGTTGATATTTAACTTCAATTACGAAGATTACTACCATGCGCTTCAAACCTGGTGGGGGAATGAGATGTCTAGTACGATCATTAGTTGATTACACGAAGTAATTGCATCATCATAAGAGGTATAGTTCCAACCAAGGATTGTCCTACGTGCCCGTTTTTGGATTTTTTCAATATCAGCAGATTATTTTGAGGTAAAAACCACAGCAGCATATTCGAGAACTGGTATAAGATAACTTTTGAGAACAATGATGAGCTCATCTTGAGAGAAGCCAATTTTAGCATAGAAAGACGCCTATTAGCCCTGCTTAGCATATCATTAACCTGGGCGTCCCATTTAAGGTCATTTTGTAACCAGAGACAAGCACTTTCGCTTTGTCAACATCAGGAAGAGGCTCATTACCAATTCTCAAATCTGTGTGTAGTCGCTTTGATCTACCAAAATTAATAAGAGCCTGGCATTTGGTTGGGTTTAATTTCAGGCTATTGTTTTTGGCCCACTCGGTAAAATCATTCAAACCATTTTGAAGACAGCCTTTAACATTACGATGACGGTTCTCACCAAAGGTTATGTCATCAACATATTTCCAGTTTTGTGATTTGGCATCTGTGGCAGCATCATTAATAACAATTTGGAATCCAATAGGACCCAGTTCTGTGCCTTGAGGAACACCCCCTTTGACCGTAACATACTCAGATAAAGAAACATTAAATTTCACATACTGCTGCCTGTTTTGCAAAACAAATCACACATCCATGGCAAAATGGCTCTTTTCACACCAGCTTCGACCATTTTCTCAATTAACAGGGTGTGATTCATAAGATCGAACTCTTTCAGAACCACTGTGCCAACGCTGAGACTTTTTCCGCACCCTGGTGAAGATTACCTAAATAATGGCTGGATGAAACTCGGGAAACATTGCCAAACTGTTCGATGTCAATAAAATCCTCAATGTCTTCCAAAACCCAGTAAAAACAACAGTTTGAGCCTATGTTGGATAAGCTAAAAGTCTCCTTCATAGTTGCATAACAATTTAGCTATTGTTAATACCAATGGCTTGTTTGCAAAGTTCAAGTAGAGTCGAATACCAGCTGCAGCTATGACTAGGATTTCTAGTCATTGATTAAAGTACCAACGTTTTTGAGATATAGATATTACCTACTTTCTTATACTCAATAGTAAATTGTTTGTTGTTGTTGTCGTTTCCATAGAGCTATTGCTATTGCTATTGTTGTTCAATTACGTTAGTAACCAAACCCGGGTAGGCAAATAATGTAAAACAGTTGTTACTTTACCTTCATTATCAATTGCTATACTAGACGCCGATTTCAATCCTGATATGACAGTAATTATGCCAGCTCCATCAAGGTCAGAGTTTTTAACACTTTCGCTGAGTAGTTCTGCCCAGTATATGAAGCTAAATACAAAGAACATTGTTATTAACTTAACCAGCGTCACAATATGTTTTAAATGCATCGGGGTATTAAACCAAACGATAGAATAGCATCGATATTTGTGTCCTCTAATAATAACCCGCTTGAATTTTTCAAACAGTGATTTGCCTTATTGCTCAGGCCAGGGTGATTAGCCAGACATGAATTACTGTTTATGCCGTCTTTGCTATCTATATCCACAGCGTCGGCAAATACAGTTTAATGGAGTCATGGAGTCAGTGGTAAATTCCGGGTATTAATTTGACACCCACTGCAGGGATCGAACCCGGACACCATACACCAGATTTAAAGACCGCTGTTTCACGCTGCCCGATTATTGTGTGGTGGATTTTTACGAATACAACATTGAAATTCGTTGGATATTGGGTTTTTCTGGTATCCGTAACGGATAAAGATTATTGCTCTACGATATTTGTTATCTAGTTTTAAAAAAAACCTAAAATAAGTTAATAGAAAGTAAAGTTTAACTACTCAAATTCCACTCACCGGAGCGCTTTCACCGGGTCGACAGGCGTCTTCAGCGGATGTTATTGCTCTGTAGATTTTTTGTTGCTAGTGATGTTATTGAGACACCTCCGATGATGTCACAGATGCAGATTCCGCACACCGACATCGCCTGGCTAATAATTACTTTGTCAGCAGAGATTCTAAAATAAATGCCCGGGATCGATACACGTGAATTTGCTATGCACGAGTTTGATATATTTGGATACCGGGGTAGAAAATGATGAATATCTCCCGTAAATGATTTCGTATAAAGAAAACCAGATCTGGTTGTTTGTACTTGAATATATATTTTGAACAGATATGATAGTAGTTAGCTTGCGTCGTGAGAGAGTAGGTTGCGTCGTGAGTCAACAACTGACAATAATTCTGATTTATATGTGCCGAATTATATAGCGCAGTGTATAGGCCAATCGTGGAGGTAATCTAAAAGCGTAATGACCTATGGCATACCATGCTAACTCAGTATACATCGAGGTCAGTCACCGAGCTAATCGGGGCTATTGTCAGTAGTCTTAGTCAGATGTCCTTCGGTCCATTATGCGACTCAAAACTATTAAACAGGTCCATACAAAATGGCCATGCGTGGATTCAACCTACCATGGCGATTTCTGCCATGAAGATATCGGGGCGATGACACGACACTGTGTGCCGTCAAAGTGGATGATGTTGTGGCGCCCCCTGGGGTGGGGTGGGGGGGTCAGGAGGTTGTCCCAGACAGGGTCGATGTTTAACCTTTCAGTCTGGGTCTTTTAGTTCTCCCAGTCAATCTGGTGCCCTTTACTCTTGTCAATATGTTCCTTGATCGCTGACTTGGAACTCGTCGCTTTGGATTTATGTTCTGTTAGTCTCTCTTCGAGCTTGCGTCCAGATTCACCAATAGCATCAATTCATCAGTAACGTCACAAGCAAGCACCAACAAATCTTCAGAGCAAAAACATCCGGTGAAGACAGTTGAGTAAAATTTGAGTAGCGTATAAGTCTAAATGTGCTCTCTATTTACAACATTATATAAAATTGGTAAGTTTTTTTTAACTTAATAAATTGCTTTTTCTGATCAATTTAATAAGTTCTTTGTTTATATCATTTTAAAGCCATATTATAACATTTACTGAGGAGGACGCCCTCGTTGAATTTTTTTAATTCATTTTTACACGATTAAATTGTACTTTATTAAACCAATATAGCCTGCAAAAATCAAAACTCTAGGTGCTGTAGTTTTGTCAAAATGCAAGCTTTATTATTACGATGGAATTATTAGTCGAACGCATACACGATGTTCATAACACACAGTACGTACACGGCGTGCGGGACGGTGATATACACAACAAAAGGTCATATTATAACATGACCGAAGGAGTGGTACGTATTGGCGACATGTGCGCTGGTAGTAAATTCCAATTTTCTTTGCTTTGCCGTAGTTGTTCGGTTCAAAAATGAAAGGCGATATAATGTATCTGACAGTAAAAGCTAACATTTTATGGCAAAGAAATGCTAATCTATTTTGTTTGAAAATGTTAAAAGGTGAGCTGTTGTAAACTGCTTATCCACAAAAATAGCCTGTTTAAGTAAAATTTCAAAGTTTAGGGGCCTGAGCTTTCGATCCTAGCAGGATCTTTATCAAAACAAAGTGACAAGACAACACACAAACATGCATATATAGTGACATGGACATAAAGGAAAAGGAAATTAGCAAGACAATAGAAGACATAAGTGGTTCCTGGAACTATCAATTGGGGCAGGAAGTGGGATGTCATGAATGGAGATGAGAGGGATAAGGAAATGAATGAAGACAATGGGCTGAATAGAAAAATGAAAATGTGTGGTAAAATTAAAAACTACAAAAACATAATACATGATGATGGAAGTAAAAGGAAATAAAAACTAAAATAATAAGTGGATGGAAAATATAAATAACAAAATAGGAAGAAAAAAAATGGGGGGTTGGTTGGAATATTATGATAATGAAAACCAAGTTAATCGTGTCCCTCTTGGATGTTGAGACCATGTGGCTGGATGGTACGTAGGCGCTTCATCCAGAATTTCTCCCTGCTGGCACGGACGGTGTCAGGACGGTTACCTAAAGACTCAATCCCTGAAGGATCATGTCGGAGATAGAGTGGTTGGGGAGGTTAAAGTGATCACCAACAGGGGTGTCAAGCTTCTTGGTGTTGACTGTGGACCGGTGTCCATAAAACCGCTTCTTAAGTGCATTCTTGGTTTCTCCCACATACTGTATACCACAAACTCTGCAAGAAATGAGATACACTACATTAGATGTGGTGCAGGTGATGTTGCCCCTGATCCTGTGGGAGGAATTGTTGGAATTACTGGTGACAGAATCCCCTTCTTGGATATGGTCCTTGCAAACAACACACCTGGAATCACATGTGACAGTACCCTGTTGTGTGGAAGGAATAGTATCAGAAAGAGGGGGACTTCAGCTCTCACAAGAAGATCTCTAAGATTGCGGGGACGTCTGTAGGCCAGGATGGGGTTATCGGGAACCGCTCGTTGTAGCCGATCTGAGGTTTGAAGTATATGGTGATTGTCATTAGTGATGCTGCGGAGAGGAGGGAGGTTAGGATGAAAAGTGACCACAAGAGGGACTCTGGTATTGGTGTCTTGGCTTCTGGGCTTCTGCTTCAGTACATCTGACCTGGGAAGAGATTTGACCTTGTTGATGGCCTGCTGCACTTTGTGTGCGCTGTGTCCCCTAGTTGTAAGGTTCCTCTTGAGGTCCCTAGCATGCTGTGAAAAGTCAGAATCATTAGTACAAATGCGGCGGAGGCGGAGAGCTTGGCTGTATGCTATACCACTTTTACAATGTTGGGGATGGCAACTGGAAGAGTGTAGATACTGGTGACTGTCTGTGGGCTTGGTGTAGAGCTCTGTGGCCAGGGAGTCATTTTCCTTTCTGATGGTGACATCCAAGAAGTTGACCTGGTGGTGAGAAAGTTCAGATGTGAATTTAATAGTTCTGTGGAAGGAATTGACATGGTCAAGGAAAGTGTGAAGGCTGTCTTCTTCTCTGGTCCAGATGAAAACACATCGTCAATGTACCTCCACCAAATCCATGGACGACAAGGGCAGCATCCAACATCTGCTCTTCAAGCCTAGACATGAAGAGGCAGGCGAACGACGGTGCCATGCGGGTCCCCATCGATGTCCCAAATACCTGTAAATAGTGTTCTCCCATGAAGGTGAAATTGTTCTTAGTTAGTACATGATTCATGAGAGTCTTCAGATCATCAATGGGGGACTGGTGTGGTCACTTCTAGACAGCGCTTCACAGGTAGCTGCAATTCCTTCACTGAATGGGATATTAGTATACAGGGATGACACATCACAAGTGCCAATGATGGCAGTGCTGGGGGTAACCGTCCTGACACCGTCCGTGCCAGCAGGGAGAAATTCTGGATGAAGCGCCTACGTACCATCCAGCCACATGGTCTCAACATCCAAGAGGGAAACGATTAACTTGGTTTTCATTATCATAATATTCCAACCAACCCCCCCCCCCATTTTTTTCTTCCTATTTTGTTATTTATATTTTCCATCCACTTATTATTTTAGTTTTTATTTCCCTTTTACTTCCATCATCATGTATTATGTTTTTGTAGTTTTTAATTTTACCACACATTTTCATTTTTCTATTCAGCCCATTGTCTTCATTCATTTCCTTATCCCTCTCATCTCCATTCATGACATCCCACTTCCTGCCCCAATTGATAGTTCCCAGGAACCACTTATGTCTTCTATTGTCTTGCTAATTTCCTTTTCCTTTATGTCCATGTCACTATATATGCATGTTTGTGTGTTGTCTTGTCACTTTGCCTTTGATAAAGATCCTGCTAGGATCGAAAGCTCAGGCCCCTAAACTTTGAAATTTTGTTTGAAAATGTTATAATATGGCTTTAATACCTTTTCAATGTTATAATAATAAAACAGTTTCTTTGTACTTTTTTCTTCAACGGCTCTTTTAAAATGTTATACTTAATCCAAATGCTTGAACCAATAGTGACCAATCTTGATTAGAAGAATCATTGAGCTTATCTTCTTCAACACATAAAGGGGTTAAAGGAGGTCATTGTTGATAATCTTCTAAATGTACTCAAGCCTCCAAATCACATGCTATCACAACCCGATATGAATCGGTTACATCTATGAGTAGGCCCAATACACGGGTTTAGGGTTTCTTCACAAAAAGGCAACTTTTGCTTTTGTCAATTCCATCCCAGAATGCAATAGGCGTATTGCATAACAAAGCAGACGGATTAAACCTCCGAGCTGTAACTATTGTTATGCAATACGCTTACGGCCTTGTGGGGAATAATTTAGGCACACGTTGACTTCCGGTAGAGGTATCCTAAATCTGCGTATCGGGTAATAGATTAAGGTCAAATGTCGCAAGGCGTAATAACGAGTCAGGGAGTGATTTAGCCAAATTACCTTATATGTATACAAAAAATTGATTAGAGTGATTTAATGCTGTTTACACTGATCGAGGCCAAATGTCATCCGGGGATTATCTTGGGGAATGATCTGACCAAATTACCTGGTATGTCGTTTAAACCATAGATAGTGTTTAAACATAATCTATATATCTTGAACTGGCCTATTATATTCACGTTCAAAGACCATTAATCTAGTTTTGAGGATGGCATGAGGCACCGCCTGATATTCGTAATTCTTGACGCACAGGAGCTCTAGTTTTAATTTGTAATTAATTAAAAATGAGGTATGTTCTAAATTGATAGATGTGTTCTTACTTTTCATGTGTGTCCAATGAAATTCCCCAACAATCGCGAGCATCACTATGTATCACTGATGTACCAGTCCCATTTAGATATGTACGATATATTATGCCTGCTAAGTAATCCGTCCAAAACAAGCTGTCACCGGTAACGTATATTCCCCTTGGATCTAAAAAAAAAAGTGCATTTATTATTGAAAAAAACAGGCACATCCCTGCAAAACTAACAAGCAAATATTGGGGGGGGGGGTGGGGGTTACAGATTATGCTGCATCACAAAGCGTTTAGCAGTAAATATAGTCATTATAAATGTATTAATATATTTTGTAATAGTTATGCAATATCAAGTGACTATTAGAAATTTGCATTTACGGGTATCCCCATTACCCAGAATGCCATTTACCCTTGTCCTACTGAGGCAAATTGCTAACAAGAACAATGAAGGTGTGGAGAGGTGTATGCTGCTGGAAAGCCCTTGCATAATTTGGAAATTATGTACAAAACGTATAAGTCGAAATAAATGCACATAGACAAAAATAATATATTATGTAATTATGCAATATTAAGTGACTATTAGAAATGTGCATTTACGCGTATCCCCATTACCCAGAATGCCCTTGACCCTCGTCCTTATACTGCGGTACATTGCTAACAAAACCTACGAAAGAGTGGAGGGTGTAGGCTGCTGCAAATACTTGGATAATTTGGAAAAAAAGTCCACGTTTCACAAAATCACCCTCCCCCGTGGAAGAAGATCAATTTCTTCAAAATCCGCAGCAACCTAGCCACATCTCCAACAAATCATGCGTATGGGCCTGATTAATTTTTTTATACAGTGGAACGGATTGAAAGCGAGTTATTTTCGTAAAATTCTTGCATCTAAAGAACAAAAAAAAAAAACATTAATTCTGAACATTCCCTAATATTTTGACCCCAATTTGTGTAAAAGATGGTTGATAGATATATTTAAATAATGTATTATTGATATTAAGAAGTTAAAATATTTCATCATCAACTTTATTATACAAAAATACGTCTTCTTTAAGTTCAATTCGTCGACGATTTGAACAAACCACCGTGAAAATGGCAATGGTGTCAATTAAAAGTGACCGTACCCTTAAAAGATGCATTGTATTTGAATTTTTTATTGTTCTAAGAATATTAGAATTTCCTCTGATTCGTGGAAAATTTTATTGAAATCAATGTACCCGTGTTTAGAAATGGCATTAAAAATGTAAAGCAAGAAATATATATGTAATATCGTTTGGACCATAGACAATCATAGAATTTAGTCTTGGGACAGTTTAGGACCATGCACTGAAATTGATCCCCCCACCGTAACAATGTTGATCGGTGTCTTATCACCAGGCTCCGTGTTGGACTCTGCAACATTGATTGGTGGGAGAAGGGGAAGGGTATAGATTACAGGAGGGTTGAAGTTGCACGTAGAACATTATTTGAAAAAACGTCCATCAAAATTTACGTGACTGGGGATGGAAACAAGGAGTAAAATTGACCACGTGTCCCAACACAATATTTCTATGACTGTAGGTATTGTTTTATTTGTTTCTGTATGACACATCAAACATACACATTCGTTGTGGTCAAAAAGGTAACAATCTTTATTTTGACATTTGACCGACCTGTCATCAGAGCACATCCCTTAAGATGCCTGTCAGTTTGAGTTTTGTCTCGTCCAACTCGTCAAAGGTTTTATTCTTTAATAAATACGGAAGACTCGAACACTTTGGCAGGCTTAGCTGCATTTGTTTTTCATGCATTCAGTCTTAGAAATAGTGTAGTTAAACTTAATGGTAATACTTTTCATGTAAACAATATTCATCAATATTATAATACTGTTATTATCAATCAGTTGGATTATCTTACGAAACCTACATGTGATCTTCTCATAATGATTACTCACCTTGGCCGGCTAAATCAAGGACGGTTTGAACCCCAGTCACATCTTCATTAGCTTTCAGGATTCTTGTTCCCAATTCCGAGATATAGAGCTCACCGGTACGAATATCATGTGTGATATCCATCGGTCTGTTATTCAACCTGATGGTTTTGTTGAAATGCAACTGGTAGCCTTGGTTGGATTTCCATTCAGCTGAGTAGATCCCATATTCAGATCCATCACCACATCCGACCAAAACTGAATAAATAAATAACTAAATAAATAACTAAATAAATAAATAAATTAGGCATAGGTCCTATAAATTAAATAAATAAATAAATAAATAAATAAATAAATAAATAAATACAAATTCATTTCATCGTGTCGTCTGACGAGTGCCTTTTAGGCATGAAACTCAGAGTAACGACTACCTATTCTTGAAGGTCTGTTCTTTGAATCTTTATACGCTCTCCCTTTTGGGATTGAGCACTTTATTCAAAAGATAGTCTAACTTGAGTAAAATGTTGTAAATAAATAAATAAATAAATAAATAAATAAATAAATAAATAAATAAATAAATAAATAAATAAATAAATAAATAAATATCAGTATTGTGGCCTTTTGGTTTCCAAATTATCTTATTTTAAAAAGTGTAAACGATCATATCTCAAAAAGCCAAATATGGACTTACGGTCTTCTTGCGCTCAGGTCTTTAGTTATGATTATGTTATAATGTTTGCATAGACTTTCCACACAGAAATGACAAATTATAAACACCCGATATGAATTCCTGTCTTAATAACTTTGCCTCTCAATACAATAAGAATATCAAAGTAACTTTGGTAATGTAGCCAAATTAGGAAGTATTCCAAGTCATATAGTTGTCGTTTTTATCACCGATCTTACCTTTTTCTGCAGCGAGACAAATGTACAAAAAAGGTAAAATTCCGATTCCTTGAATTATCAGTTTCCAAAGGAACCACGTCCACCTGTTAGCCACTGATTTACCCATAGTCGTAATTTCTATAAATTGTGTTTATAATTTTCTTTATTCATTAAATCCTAAGAACAACTGTCGCAGGAAACAACGAAATATCAAATACCACCAGCTCGGCTCGAGTCGTTCTGATGATGGGTTTGGTTTGTTAGTTGGTTACCATGGCGATGCAATAATATATATCTCAAAGTAATTATTATCTATATTTTAAATAATGAGTGAATAACAAACGAACGATAAAGACGTGGCTCGTCATTAAGCTAAGTGGTTTTGAACACAGACGTTAAAAAACAATTTATAATAAGAATTCATACAAAATTATAATAATATCATGTATTGATACCACCAGTTCCCGCATTTAGTTATTATTACCCACCCTAATTATACCCCACACACTTTGAAGTGTTCGAACAATTATTTCAAAGATTGCAGCTCACATTAAGCAAACACCACACACATAAGGTCTATATCTGACAAAGTCGCTGGCATTATGGAGGCTTAGGGAAGGTACATAAATTGGAAAAGAAATATTTAAAAGTTTGGCAAACCCCTTATTTCAATTTTTTCCGTGTGATGTGAGAACATCTTCTTCTCTCAGTTTCTGCGTCTTTTGTATTACTCGGTGGTCACTCGATAGTTGGCCCAACAATAACTATAACAACAATAAAATGATCCTTCACATAGCTCAAAGAGTTTGCCATGGATAACTTCTGTAGATTTAGTCCATTGACTATTTTTGGAACTGGCCAGTGCCTTTATTGGGCTAATTATCGTGTGTCCACCAGTAATGGACTCTCGATCATTGTCAATCAATTGTTCGCATTCGTTTTAGTTTGAAAATACGTTAGCAACGAATATTTCACACATCGAACACGAAACCATGACATCCGCCATGACGACTGCTAAATAATGACGTCGATACCTTTTCATTTAGCTTATTATACATAACTGATTACCAACAAAATGGTTCTAATAATATTGGATATAATTACTTATGTTAGCAAATACTAATTTACTTATAGTACGAATATAGCTTATACATCGTTGCTTGCTTGCATGCACGTTTGCATACTTATTTACTTTGGATTTGTATGGCACGCCTGAGTGGAAAAATGAAGAAAAAAAAAAAACATTCAGGAAAAAAAAAATGAGAAAGATAAAAACTCCACCGAGGAAAAAAAAAGGACGTTGAGAAAGAAAAAAAATCCACCGAGAAAAAACACAGGACAGTAACAGTATGTTCACACAAGAATTGTGGTTACCCAGTTAATATGTAATATTTTTGCGGGTCAAAGGTGATTAAGGGGTCTTCGTTCTTCAGGCGTCGTGTTTTTTAACATGCAGTGCGTGTGACGCGAAGCATTGGCCCCCGATGCCCCGGATTTAATTTGTATTTCTAAGTGAACAGACTATAGCACTCGCATACTCACATCGATTTTACCTAACTTAGTCACAATGATCATTGACTATAATGCCCCTACATGTCACATGAAACGTGTGTGGTCAAATCTCACGCAGGGGTCATAGGGGTCAAACACGTGATTTCAAATGACTCAAAATGCATCTTCTCCTACAAATTACGTAGGACAGTGACGCCCACTTGCACACATGCAATGCTATTACCCCGTGTCTATGGGGTGTAAACAGATTTGGGGGTATAAGGTCATTATGGGGTCATTTCCGATATCAAACGAAAAACCTTTAAAAATGTTATTAGCTAAGAAAAACATAGGAAACTAACGGTATATTCACACATGAATTATGGTTACTAAGTCTATATGTGATATTTTTCGTGCCATAGGTCATTAATGGGTAATTTCCGGTATAAAACGAAATGCCTTTAAAATACATCTTCTCCCACAAATTACGCAGGGTCTATGGGATGTACACAGATTTTGGTTCAAAGGTCATTAAGGGGTCACTTCCGGTTTAAAACGAAATACCTTCAAACAATTGTATTAGCTAAGGAAAACATAGCACAGTGACCGGTACATTTGCACATGAATTGGTGTCACTCAGTGTATACATGGTTTTTTTTTTTTTTTGGGATAAATGGTCATTCAGGGGTCACTTCTGGTCTGAGACGAACAACATTCAAAATGCCCCTCGGCCACAAATAACGATGACACGTGCACACATGCATTAACAGTAGACAATGTCTATGGGGGTTTCATATATTTTGGGGTCAAATGTCATTAAGGGGTAGCAACACGGCTGTGTTCGTGTTCTTAGACCATAGCTATGTTTAGTTACACAGCCGTGACGTGAGCACTCACATGCTTATATCGATTTTAACCTAACTTTGTCACAATTATCATTGACCGTGCTCCTACATGTCCCATGAAACTCATGGGGTCAAAAGTCACGCAGGGGTCACATGGGTCAAAACGTGATTTCGACTCATAATGCTTCTACTCCTACGAATTACGTAGGAAAGTGACGCAACCCAGTGTCTATGGGGTGCACATAATTTTGGGGTCAAAGTTCTTTAAGGGGTCCTTCCGGTATAAAACGAAATACCTTCGAGATTGTTAATTAATTAATTAATTAATTAAATGGGCTTTAACTCTTCACTTCATATTTAGCTATCATCGAGGGCTCATGTGCTAGTACACTACGCAAAAAAAGTTTCGTTATAGTTAGGAAATTTACCCACTATTAAAATCTAGCGACTAATTTGGTACGTTTGCTAAATAATCGCATGCGGGTGATTGTCCTGCGCATTTTGATACATCAATCACTACCCTACGACACTCCTGAGAAAAGATATGAATGTTTAAGTAACACGAGGTCGAAAAATAAAAATTGAAAAAAGGCCTATTCAAGTTTTTAGCATAAAAGAAAACAAAAAAAAAAACATGCAGATAACATTTTGGTTTACTTGCTGAGCACATTTCAGGCATCATACTGCAGCGGCTTCCAACTTCACTTTCTTTCGGTACTTTGTGTGTCCACCGTTGGCTTCCCTTACAAACTGGCAACACCTACTGGTGTAGGTGGCTTCCCTTGCTTCCCTTGCGAACTGGCAACACCTACTGGTGTAAGGTGTCCTTATGGACACTCTCTCATATTTTCCTGCCAAATGATGGAACCACATATTTCTCACTATTTTGGTGATGACTGATGGATTTTGCTAAGCACATGGATCATTTTGATACATTTTGTTGAATGTTCGCCACCCAAAACCCACATTTTGAAAGGATTTTGTTGGATATTTTTCATCAACTTTTAGCTAGTACTATAGTGCTATACTATATGTGCAGATCAGATGGATCAAATAACCAAGGTCAGTTACAGCTAAATCCTGTGTTGATCAATATTTTCACTCTTCTGATCAATTGACCAAATCTCACCATGACTGTTATCAATCAACCTTACCCATCCAAGTGGGTAAAGCTGTTCTGTGTATGGACTATTATATTATATACCAGCATCTATGTATGGGAACTAAATCACCACTCCAGGTCAGTCACCTTTCTGCCTGATGAACGTATTAGTGGGCCTACATATAGGCCTACCCACCATTGCATGAATGCCCTGATTACCGATACCATACATACTCATCGATACTTCTCACCCTATGGCCGTTTCACCAAATGCCGTTACTCGTACTATGCAAACTCAATGTCTTCGTTTCAAGTTCTACTCATTAGTGGCGACATCGAATTAAATCCCGGGCCCTCGAATCAACAAGGGTGACCCAGATGCGCCAATTGCAGTAGACCAATCCGACATGACCATCGTAGATCTTTATGTTCTACTTGCCTCGAGCCTCTACATCTTAAGTGTTCTTCTCTTCCTAACTCTGTTCTAAAACTGAAGGATCATCCAGTTCCGAAGAGTATATGTTCACGGTGTGCTACTCAACTCCTACCTTTTGCGGATGCTTCATTTTTGACAGGAAGTTCTGAAAACTCTACCATGGACTCCTCCTCTGAAGCAAACTCTTACTTTGACTGTAGTGTCAATTATAATGATCTATCCATGCTCCTGCTTGATAACGATGCGACACAATCCCACCAGAGTCGTATCTGCCATTATCTTTTGTTGACGCGTCTCTTGAGCTGATCCCAAAGGTTCTCCAAGGGGTTAAGATCATGGCTTCTGGAGGGCCACTCAAGTGTCTCAATTCCTTCTGTTTTGGGAACATATTGAACATACAGTATTTTCCAAACTGCTGTAATCATGACCTGTTTTGAATCCCTTTTCTAGACCCATCTCTCAAAACGTAAATGTCTTAGTACCCACCCACCGCTGTTTTTGATCATTCATCTGCACAATAAGCAAAGGATTATCCAACATGCATCAAGGAAAATGCTTTAAATTCAAATTGAAAAGGCGGGAATAATAAAACCGTCTTCGATCAGTGAATCAGCTCTAGAACCATTGAATAGGCTTCTTTGCAATTTTAATTTTCGACCTCATGTTACTTAAACATTCATACCTTTTGTCAGGAGTGTCATAGGGTAGTGATTGAGGTGTCAAAATGCGCAGGACAATCACCCGCATGCGATTATTTAGCAAACGTACAAAAGTAGTTGCTAGATTTTATTAGTGGGTTAATTTCCTAACCATAAAGAAACTTTTTTGCGTAGTTTATATAGCTGCACAACCGTTTCATATTAATGGCTTGCATTCGCTCCATGTATTATCACTGTATAGGAATCTGCCAACAGTGATAAGAAGATGGCAACAGTAAAACAATCAGGGTGTCGAGTGTAAGCAGATTGTACTGCGTTCAGCTTGACAGGAGTGAATGGAGGAATCTTTGTCTTTCGGCAGTATGGAAGGAACTGAGTACTTGAGTAGGCAAGTTCTGATTAAACTGTAATTTTGCTTTGAAATAATAATGATAATAATAAATTACAGAAATAGCAATACCGAGGACCACCATACATACTGCAGTTACTGTCCGTTCTCCTATACACAATACACAGTGCTCTCACCATTGACTCGTGACCCCTACAAATGATGTACGTTGTAAGAATGGGCACTTGCCTGGTTAACATCACTGTGTGAAAAATAACCAGTCAATATCTAAGGTATTCTCCAAACTTCTAGCAAATATATTTTTCTAACATGACCTAAAATTACAGCTAGGTTAGATGTTCAGAAATAGTCGCACTTTTGTAAAATATGAGTGAGGGCAAGGCATAGCTAGCCAACTCCCCGTGTTAATTGAATGGAGATTTGACCGAAAATATTGGTATCGGACCGCTCACTTCTGAAGGATGCCACAAAAAACGGTACAAGCTACAGTTTAGGTATTCTCTGGCAATCATCATGATGAGTTTCTTTATATAGTATGCCGAAATTGGGTACTGTAGGTGATTGACAAAGGGTCGCACTTTTCTGATAAATAAGTGACAGTGAACATGAAATATCAGCGCCCATAAACCCAAGTTAGTAGCTAGTTAGTGGAGGCCGTCACGGGACTGATTATTGATTATTGAAGTGCCTTATTAATAGATACGCACGATTTAGGGCAAGAAAAACAAACCGGGACACTTTTGGAGACATCATCATCATCATCATCATCATCATCATCATCATCATCATCATCATCATCATTGACATCATCATCATCATCACTTTCTACATTTTTTCTAAACAACATAGGGCCTACCGTTTTAATAAGATTTTTTTCTTGAAATGCATGTAACTATAATTATTGTTTAGAGCGTGATGAAATAAAACATCACGATTTTCATCACAAAACAAATATAATGCATAAGAAATCGTTTGTTTTAGAGCGTGATGATGAAATAAAACATCACGATTTTCATCCCGAAACAAAGTAATACATAAGAAATCAATTTTTCGAAATAAAACATCAACATTGTCATCACGAAACAAAGTAATACATGAGAAATCGTTTGTTTTAAAGCGTGATGAAATAAAACATCACGATTTTCATCACAAAACAAAGTAATAGGCCTACAAAAGAAATATATTTTTCAAGAGTGATTGAATAAAACATCACGATTTTCATCACGGAACAAAGTAATACATAAGACATCGTTTGTTTGATTGCAATCAACCGCGACAGTTCGTCTCACACACATAACAATGCCCTGCGATCAAATAGGTTGATGACAACATTTGATTGAATGGACTGCACTGCGCCATGATTACGTGCACCGGTTCAAATCCTTTGTTTGGAGCCAATCAATAATTTCACGCACAGCCTCTATGCAAATTAGAGTTTACACACGCTGCAGCTGGGGTAATCGACCGAAGCTTGTTGCCGTTAGTGATCGAATGCATGAGCTTATTTGCTTTACTGAATCGATTTACTGGATTAATTTCCTGTTAACTGGGTTTAATGCCACAAAGGTCGAATCGCCTTTGCCATGGACCATGACTGCATCATGAAAGGACAGCGATTAATTTATACGGGTAACATACATGTATCAAAGGAGTATGCAACTATCCTTTTTTCTTGACATTTTATTTCGTTGTACATACATATAGGCCTACACAAAAACATAGCCAAATTTAAAAGACGCCACTACTTCCATCCCCATTTTAATCAGAGTCTGATGAGTTTATGGCAAAATAATGTATATAATGATTTTTGTACACTTTTCTTCGAAGGTTGATACCAAATTAGATATCAAAAGTTTAATCATCGTGAGCATAGGAACCGTTATTTGGAAATTCGTGCAATTTTAATAATAACATAGGGAGTTGTATCACGCGGCGGAGCTAACATAAGTGCCAAGAATTACGTCGCTTGAATAGGCCGGCAGGTTAATCGATTATACATCGCCTCTTTTCAAACATGTCAAAATCTACACGCATCTGAGAGATCTAATTTCATTGTCATTAAAGGTCTACCCATGCATATCAAAATGCAAATCAAATACCCCGCTCTTTTAATTTTGCGCAGATTAAATGGGGATTGAACTAGTGCGACTTTTTAATTTGGCTGTGTTTATAACATGTATAAACAGAGCCAAGAAATGAGTGCGTAAGGCATAAGATAGGGTGCAAGTTAAAACATTAAATAGTGCCAACGTGGGCATTTCAGTTGATCGAGTCATTATGAATAATATGTGGTTAGAGATTAATTTCAAACATGCTTAATATAAATGAGCACATGGTAAGTGTAATTCGGAGGGCAAGAAGTGGGATCTATTATATCCTGTGTACTGGGGGATCAACTTACAGATTCACGGGCAGATTCAGCTTCGAGTTAATGCGAGTTGATAGAGACGTAAAAAAATAATTAGGATCACACAAGTTTGAATTAATGACGCTTCAGTTTGGCATGGTTTCTTCAAAAAATCATAGACTACAAAAACTGTAGTTAGGTTAACAAAGCGAATGGAAGTCTAAAACTAATTCAATTAGTCACGGTTGTTTGATTTGATAATTTATTAACTTTTTTAGTAAAACATTACATAATGTTCAATTCTAGACCTGGACAATAGCAACAGCTATCACACTAATATACACACACCTATTTAATACTATTTTTAACATAGATTTTCGTTTCTATATCAAAGTATTCATCTTTTTATGTTTTTTTTTTTTTTTTTTAGTAATTTTTATTCTCTAAACTGCACATTTGTGTGCAAATTGAGGGCGTTATTTACATATATTCTAAATTTAAATTAGCCAAGTAAAGTAATAGGACTTATTCCTTACATTTCATGATAATTTTTTTTTTTGAAAAATTCCCTGCCATTTGCAATTTTGTTGATGTTATAATAAGTATCTACCCCTGGGGGATGCAAACACGATTTAAAATAAAAAGTGCCGTCATTGTTCAACTTTTCTTTAAAATGACTCAGTTTTACATGCTATCAAACAACCGTGTAGTGTTGACCTGACCGTATAGGTCAGGTCAAAGGTTTTCTCAAAGGATAGTTTTCGGTTAAATCTACGCTGGCGGGTCCAATGGCGGAGGAAAAAATCAACCGAATCCTTGATCAAATGAAGGATTTAACCGTTTCTGTGCATCGTCTACAAGACAACGAAGACTCGTTGAAGTCAAGGTTGAAAAACATCGAGCAAAGAATAAGCGAAAAGGTCAATATCGAGGACGAATCTGAACGTCATGGTGACAATCTTGGCAGGTCAGTTTTACATGTGAATGGTCATTATGCCACAGGACGATCAGCATATGTCGATCCTTACGATAGAACTGGACGTTCGTCCGATAATACAGTCGGGGACCTTCAGAACGAGTTTTTCGCTATAACGGATGCGGTAAGCAAACTAAAACTGCCTCCTGACCACAGACTGAACGACCAATAGAAATGAATCAAGCGCAAGGACCAGCAGACTTTGCAGGTGTTATCACGATCTGTCAAGTACGTAGAAACATCGCTCAAATTATTAAGCACATTATCGCCAGGTATTGATTTGTCTCAGGAGGACTACGGCCATGTTTACCAGGTACAACTTGCTCATATAAGTAGGGATGACCAATGAACCATCAACTTGATTAGAACACTCCCATAGACATGCAGGGAGCTCAACTGTGCACTGCTTGCATAGACATTTCTAAATTGATCTCATTCTTTTATTTTTCTGTAAAAATTGGGGAAGTAAATGCCAATTATATTTTGTAACTATCTTGCAAATTACAGCAACATAACTTATTTCATTTTCCTGTAAGTGCGAGTCAAAATTGGTCCATCGCCACAGTGCGCTTAATTGCCAGTGGCTGAGTTCAGCACTGCTCAAGAATGGCACAACATATTCATGTCAATAATTTCAGGTGAAAAACGTGGCCTACTGAGCTGAAATTTGGCAGAGTTGCCAGTAATACCTCTATCATACCCCCTGTAAAAAGGTTAAAATATTGAACAAGTAGATCTCGAGTTACAAATTAAATCACCAGCTTTCCTTTGGAATTTCCATACTCCTTTCGAATCATGCTAAGAAGACACCTTTCTGAACATAAATGTGAAGTTTCGTGCTCATTTGATGTATTTTTCACCTGATTTCAATCCTAAACGTTTTCTTATATTTAGGCCCATACCATCTACAACTTGCTGCTGGCTATACCTTGTTTAGAACTTTCAAAAGATGTACCTGAATGTACAACCATAACTGTTTCAAAATAGCCCGCGAAAGTCATGCAGGTAACTCCGAGGTCATGTATTGAATTGTTTTGAATGATGAATACTACGGGAACCAGCACCTTTTGTTAGAAGTCACACATGAGCATGATGAGTGAAGTGGATAACCTCTATTGTTGTGAATGAGTCAATGACCTTCAATGACACTTAAGATTTAATTTGCATACACCTACTAATTGGTCATATTAAACCCAATAACATCGAAATTTTTGGTTGTGAAAAAAAAGTTTCCCTGGATTTAGTGCAATTTTGATTTTGTGCCATATCGGCCATCTTGGATGATTTTTGGCAAATGTTCGCATTAAATGCATGATTTCAATGCCTCGGTTTGAAAAAATAATTTATGCCATTGACTAGTAAAGTGCCATTTCATAAGAAACCCTTTGATACTTTCACAATATGCTTGTTTCATGTTTGCATATATGTTAAAATAAAGAAATATATAAAGGTAAATATATGCTTATGCCAGTTTTGCTCCCAATTGATATTTTTGGACCTTGTCATTTTATTTCGTTCCAATGACCGGTCAGAATGGGAAACTTTGAAAATTCATAATTCGAAAAGTTTTTGACCGATTTTGACCATTTAACCGCCAAAATACTTCTATTGATGAGTTCTATCCAGAAAACAATCTTTTGTAGCAATAGGGGCAACATGAAATTTTGATGGTTATCCCTAATATAAGATTCTTACAGGATGAATATGCCTCTTTGGTAGCCCAGAGTAATGAAGATACGGCCCTGTTTTTAGAGCCTTTCAGCAGAACACATCCGGGCTGTCACCTAGTGCACTCAAAGACTTAAAGTTGGAGTCATCACTTGCAGCGTACTCTGATAAAAGTGATAGTAACACTAAACGTAGTCAGGGAAGTGCAAATAACTTTACCGCTTCTTCAGACTCCAACTGGCGTGAGCGTCGGCGTGGTGCATTCAACTTCAGCAGGGGTGGCTACAGCACTTTTGGTTATCGTGGTTACCAACACGGTTCAGTGTCAGGTGATGTTTACAATCGCTACGCAAACCGCAGTGTGCCTCCACAACGACCAACGTCACAGTCTGACAATTGATTATTTTTAGCAGTACGACTCATACATGTGATAAGGAACAAAGCAATGTTTGTGAATTTAACACTTTAACAATTGTATTACACTAGCTCAAAATGTTACAAATTGATAAAACGTTGGTCAGTTGTGATTTACGTTATAATTACCATTCAGCTTTATATGAATCTATCCAGAGGAAGGCTATTCGAATCATAGTGGTTGTTCGACGGACTATTACCAGTATCGTGAGTAAGTGACTATAGCTACTTGACGACTCATAATTTATTTTTTCTTCCTTCTTCACTAATATTTACAATTAATACAAAACATTTCAAGGGCTTACAGCCAGAACCACATATGTCCATAATTACATGTTACTCATTTCAGCAACAAATGGACAGTTAATTCTGCCCACATAATAAATGCAAGTGACTCTGGCGTATGTGCATGGTCACTTACAGTTAGTTAGATTTAGATTTTTTAGGGAGCGAATTAACTGTCCATTTGTTGCCGACATGGGTAACATGTAATTTTTGACAAAGGTGGTTCTGGCTTTAAGCCCGTCTGGCCTAATATGTACAGCAACTGTGCGTTCAAGTTGTCACAACAGACTATTGCACTTTGAAGGGGTGTAAGATGAATATAATTAAGTAAATAGAATGCCACTAAACGATCATGACTAGTATACCAATACAATTTAAATTAGACTATTTGGATTATTAATAAAATGTGATGTGATATGTGTCGCAGTTTTTTATTACCTTTTACAAAGTTATATCTTGGGTTTGGGTTTAGTTAACAATGTCGTAATAAATTAATGTCGGGTCACACAAAGGTCATAAAAGCTTTTAAAAACGTATTGTATGAAAACACACTACAACAATATTTTTAAAATGTTTTCAAAATATTATTGTAAAATGTATTTTGCAAATATTGTTTACCAAATAGTTTGTCAACTCTCAAATAACAACATTATGTTAGAATATTTGCAGTTTTTGAATGTTATAAATACGTTTTATACCCTTTATACCCTTTATATAACCCGACATTTAAACGTTTTCTGACAACCTTTTCTAACCGTTTGCGAATGATGCAGAAACCGTTTTGTGTTTGCTGGGTTATTCGGGCGACTCATATTTGTTTCTTCCATTTTCTTTTTCCTTGTTTACAAATATCTACAATTAACACAAACATTTCGGGGGCGTACAGCCAGAACCACCTATGTCAAAAAATTCATGTTACTCATTTCACACAGGACCAACGGCTTTACGTGACTTGGCGTATGTGCATGGTCACTTACAGTTAGTTAGAATTTACTTAGTTAATTTACTTAATTTAGTTAAAGTCACTTACATTTATTAGGACCCCAAAGTCACTTACATTTATTAGGACCCCAAAGTCACTTACATTTATTGGGGGGCATAATTAACTGTCCATTTGTTGCCGAAATGGAAAACATGTAATTTTGGACATAGGTGGTTCTTTAAGCCCATCAGGCCTAATATGTACAGCAATTGAGCGTTTCAGTTGTCACAACAGACTATTGCACTTTGAAGGGGTCTAAGATGAATATAATTAAGTAAATAGAATGCCACTAAACGATCATTACTAGTGTATCAATACAATTTAAATTGGACTATTTGGATTATTAATGATTACCTTATAAAATGTGATGTGATATGTGTCGCATTTGTGTCGCAGTTTTTCAATTACTTTTTTCAATCCTTTTTTTGCACAAAACTTTTGATGATGAAGTCACAGGTACAACATGGAAAAGGTTCTAAAAAGAGTTTTATATGTCCATGTTTTTGTTTACAAAACTCGTAAATTATAAATTTCACCATGTGAATGGTTTTGACAGTTAACATCACAAATGTGCATACGGTATTCAATGAATTAAAACATTAACAAAAACTACAACAATTCAGAGCAATAATTATTTGACTACAATTAGTGTTCTAAAAATGATTGTTGGCGCCTTTTGAAATTTTGGATTGTCGTCTGCAATCGCTATACGCCGTAGAAGTGACGTAGTTAATCGGATTAACTACCATAGCAATAGATGAATACAATTTTGACTATACCGTCCTGCACTACAACGTTCACGCGGTACCGATGCATTGAACCATAGATGTCAAAGAAAGATCACTCGCCCCTGTAAGATAAGTATCTTTGAAAAGAGCGGTATTGTATTCAATCTATGTTTGCTGACATACACAAGTGATTAGTGCAATCTGCTTTTAGTGAAGGGCGGTCTATTCAAAAATTGTATTCATCTATTGCTATGGTAGTTAATCCGATTATGACGTCACTTCTACGGCGTATAGCCATGACAAGTATAAATCATAATGAAAAAAAAATATTGACACTTGACAATGGGCGGTATAAACCTCATAGTCATAGGTGATTACAAAGTTAATACAAGCCATCATGATATACAAAATAAACCCCCATTACTAAACCTCATAATGTACAAAGTTATATCTTGGGTTTGGGTTTAGATAACAATGTTTTAATAAGTTAATGTCGGGTGACATAAAGGTCATAAAAAAACTTTTTAAAACACATGGTATGAAAACACACTACAACAATATTAAATTTTTTAAATGTTATTGTAAAATGTATTTTGAAAATATTTTTACCAAATAGTTTGTCAACACTCAATTAACATTATGTTAGAATATTAATTGCAGTAGGTTATCAAAAATGTTTTTGAATGTTATAAATATGTTTTTTACCTTTTATACCCTTTATATAACCCGACATTAAACGTTTTATGGCAACCTTTTCTAACCGTTTGCGAATGATGTCGAAACCATTTTGTGTTTGCTGGGCTATTCGGACGACTCATATTTATTTCTTCCATTAGTCTAGCCGAGCGGCGGCTAGACTCTTGAATCCCAGTAGTTTCTTTAGTCTAGCCGAGCGGCGGCTAGACTCCTGTTTCTGGGCGATTTCTTTAGTCTAGCCGAGCGGCGGCTAGACTCCTGTTTCCCAGTAGTTTCTTTCTTCTTTTTCTAGCCGAGCGGCGGCTAGACTCTTGAATCCCAGTAGTTTCTTTCTTCTTGCACAGCCGCCATCGGCGCTGTGCATTCTTTTTACCGCGTTCTTCTTCTTGCACAGCCGCCATCGGCGCTGTGCATTCTTTTTACCGCGTTCTTCTTCTTCTTTCTGTCAACATCATTAAATCAACCATCGTAGCCACATGCTTTCAGCCATGTTGATCATAGTTGGTCACTGGGACTATTGGGTGGTGCCACAGATGTCACATGATCAACTTCCGATCAAATGTCATCCACTTCCGGTCAGTGGCCAAAAACGTGATTTTCACTAAAAATGCTACTCCTCCCACATATAACATACCATCGTGACGTCACTTGCACACATACATCACCTATAGCCAGTGTCTAAAAGTCCTTCACAGAATTGGGATCAAAGGTCATTAAGGGGTCACTTCCGGTAAAAGTCTGAAAAATCTGTAAAAAATATTCAAAAAATCACTGTCTTTACATATTACATAGCAGAGAGTCGCCATTAGCACACATGCATCGCTACTAGCTAGGGTCTTTAGGATGCCTACAGTTTTGGGGTCAAATGTCATTAAGGGGTTACTTCCGGTCAAAAATCAAAATTATCAAAAAAGTTTAAAAAATTTTTATCTCAAAATGTAAACAGACCAGAGTAATATAATCATCATACATGAATTAGTCTTACCTGGTGTATGCATGGTATTTTTATTTTGGGGGTCAAAGGTCATTAAGGGGTCACTTCCTGTTTTTAGCTAAATACCTTTAAGAATTTTTATCTCAACAACTAAGCAAAGTAGAATTTTTAATTTAAATTGGAACAATGCATTTTCTCGGTGTACATGAGGTTTTTTTTTTTCATTGAGGTCAAACGTCATTAAGGGGGTCAAAAGGTCAATCATAAATTTAAAAAAAAATCAAAATCCATGTATAAGTTCCGATTAAGCTGAAATTCACCAGGAATATTCCTTACGACATCTTAAGCACTATGTAATATTTTTGCGGGGTCAAAGGTAATGAAGGGATCACTTCCGGTTCTCACAGATTCGGGGTCATAACTCATTTGTCACTGCTGGCTGTGCATGCTCGCGGTCGCAGGCGAACGCAATCAGATCTCGTTTCTTCTTCTTCTTCTTTCTGTCAACATCATGTCAACATCATTAAATCAGCCATCATAGCCACATGCGTTCAGCCATGTTGATCATAGTTGGTCACTAGGACTATTGGGTGGTGCCACAGATGTCACATGATCAACTTCCGATCAAATGTCATCCACTTCCGGTCAGTGGCCAAAACCGTGATTTTCACTAAAAATGCTACTCCTCCCACATATAACATAGCATCGTGACGTCACTTGCACACATACATCACCTATAGCCAGTGTCTAAAAGTCCTTCACAGAATTGGGATCAAAGGTCATTATAAAGGGGTCACTTCCGGTAAAAGTCTGAAAAATTTGTAAAAAATATTCAAAAAATCACTGTCTTTACATATTACATAGCAGAAAGTCGCCATTAGCACACATGCATCGCTACTAGCTAGGGTCTTTAGGATGCCTACAGTTTTGGGGTCAAAGGTCATTAAGGGGTTACTTCCGGTCAAAAATCAAAATTATCAAAAAAAAGTTTTAAATTTTTTTATCTCAAAATGTAAACAGACCAGAGTAATATAATCATCATACATGAATTAGTGTTACCTGATGTATGCATGGTATTTTTATTTTGGGGTCAATAGTCATTAAGGGTCACTTCCTGTTTTTACCTAAATAACTTTAAGAATTTTTATCTCAACAACTAAACAAAGTAGAATTTTTTAATTAAAATTGGAACAATACATTTTGTCAGTGTACACGTGGTTTTTTTTAAATTGAGGTCAAAGGTCATTAAGAGGGTCAAAAGGTCAATCATAAATTTAAAAAAAATCAAAATCCATGTATAAGTTCCGATTAAGCTGAAATTCACCAGGAATATTCCTTATGACATCCTAAGCACAATGTAATATTTTTGCGGGGTCAAAGGTAATTAAGGGATCACTTCTGGTTCTCACAGATTCGGGGTCATAACTCATTTGTCACTGCTGGCTGTGCATGCTCGCGGTCGCAGGCGAACGCAATCAGATCTCGTTCTTCTTCTTTCTGTCAACATTTAACATAATTTGCTCTAGCTCCTTTATTATTTGACCGATTATGACCAAACTTGGGCACAAACTCCACTACCCCAGCCTTTACATTTGACATGACCCATTTGGGGTCAAACGTCATGCATGAGTAATTTTGGGTAAAAATGTGATTTTTACCAAAAATGCTTCTTCTCCTACAGATTACATGGTACAGTAATGAGATTTATACATTGACCTTGGCTATAGCCGGGGCCTATGGGGTCCTCACAGATTTGGGGTCAAAGGTCATTAAGGTGGTATTTCCAGCACATAACCAAATACCTTCAAAATGCTTCTTTTCCTACAGATTCTATGGTACAGAGATGCGACTGATACATATGCATTGACATTAGTTGGTGTCTATGGGGTCCTCACAGATTTTGAGTTCAAGGTCATACAGGGGACAAAAATGGTTGATTACTGAAAATCACTTTAAAATTCAATATTTTCTGCATATTACGTGCTGTGATCATCCGAATAATGTCAAAAGGGCTCTAGCATTATGTTCATATACGATTGTAATCAGATTTGGCTTAAACATGGAGGAGGGGTCTGTTTTGGGGTCAAAAGGGGTAAAATTCTAAAGTTTGTCCAATTTATATGAAAATTAGTATATGTGATCTTGATATGATTCAAAATATATTGGAGGTCATTTCAAGGTCACCAGAGGTCAACCAAAGGTCAAAAGGGGTCAAATTCTAAAGTTTGTCCAATTTAGATGAAAATTAGTATATGTGATCTTGATATGATTCAAAATATATTGGAGGTCATTTCAAGGTCACCAGAGGTCAACCAAAATTTCAAAAGGGGTCAAATTGCAAAGTTTGTTCAATTTGGATGAAAATTAGTATATGTTATGTGGATATGATGCAAAATGTGGTGAAGGTCATTTCCAGGTCATCAGAGGTCATTTCAAGGTCACGGCTAGACTTCGCAGCCTTACTAAGGATGCAATATATCTAGTTTTCTTCTTCATTGTTTACAAATATTTACAATTAATACAAAACATTTCGGGGGCTTTCAGCCAGAACCACCTATGTCCATAATTACATGTTACTCAGTTCAGAAACACATGGACAGTTAATTCTGCCCGCCCATAATAAATGCAAGTGACTCTGACGTATATGCAAGGTCACTTACAGTTAGTTAGACTTGGACCCCAAAGTTACTTACATTTATTATGGGGGGGGGGCATAAATAACTGTCGAAATGGGTAATATGTACTTTTGGACATCGGTGGTTCTGGCTTGAAGCCCATCTGGCCTAATATGTACAGCGACTACAACAGTATCAAAGGACGTTGAGTATCACATCATCAATGAATAATTTGATTGTTGTCTGCAATCGCTATTGCAGTGATAAATATAAATTGCAAAGGTCATACAATAAAACTTCAGCTCATTATTTACAACCTTTTCTAACCATTTGCGAATGATGTCGGAACCGTTTTGTGTTTTCTGGGTAATTCTGACGACTCATATTTGCTTCTTCCATTTTTTTTCCTTCTTCACAAATATTTATAATTAACACAAAACAATTGGAGGGCTTCAGTACAGCCAGAACCACCTATGTCCAAAATTACATGTTACTCATTTCAGCAACAAATGGACAGTTAATAATAATAATAATAATAATAATAATAAATGCAAATGATTATGAGGTATGTCACTTACAGTTAGTTAGACTTGGACCCCATTTACATTTATTGGGGGCATAATTAACTGTCCATTTGTTGCCGAAATGGGTAACATGTAATTTTAGACAAAGGTGGTTATGCCTGTAACCCGTATGGCATAATATGTACAGCAATTGAGCGTTTAAGTTGTCACAGCAGACTATTGCACTTTGAATGGGTGTAAGATGAATATAATTAAGTAAATAGAGAGCCACTAAACGATCATTACTAGTATACCAATACAATTTAAAATGGACTATTTGAATTATTAATATTTGCCTTATAAACTGTGATGTGATATGTGTCACATTATGTTGCAGTTTTTGTAATTACTTTTTCAATACTTTTTTGCAAATACCTTTTGATGTTGAAGTCACAGGTACAACTTTAAAAAAAGTTCTAAAAGAGCTCTAAATGTTCATGTTTTTGTCTACAAAACTCGTAAATTAAAAATGTCACCATGTGAATGTTTTCACATATCACATCACAAATGTACATACGGTATTCAATGAATTAATACATTAATAAAGATTACAACAGTATCAAAATACGTTATCAAATCATATTCTATAGCGATGCCAATAAAGCTTCTTTTTATAATAGTTTTGATCATTTTTTTGATAACCATTCCAAAATTCCTAGACATTATACAACATTTTAATCCAAAGGCATTTTATGTCATATTTTAATCATTTGGCATAAAAAAAAACATGTTGATCAAGTACCCCACATCTTATACATTATTGCTACCTTTACAAATGTTTATACGATAATAATATTTGGTCACAATGGACTATCATGAACCCCATGCCAAAACCTCATAATGTACAAAGTGAGCCCCAATGACAAAACTTCATAACTTCATAATCGGGCTTCATAATGTATAATAATATCTATATTTTGTATATACAGGACAAAGCTGAATTTATACTCCATCGCTTTTGCAGAAGAGCGATTCTCACGCATGCTTAGTATTTCAGAGCGTCAATCGCTGAGGCAGAAGCGACATCATCTTTGCGAGTTAAAGAAATCTCAACTTCCGATCGATGTCACTTGAAACGTGAATGGATCAACTAATTATTTCCTACCAACTGGATCTATTATTTTACTAATTAGTTAACCTGTTTCGGGAAATTACTTTCGAAGCTAAATCAATTCAGAGCAGTGATTATTTGACAACAATTAGTGTTCTAAAAATATTTTTGGTGCATTTTGAACATTTTGATTGTCGTCTGCAATTGATATTGCCATGACAAGTAAAAATGCAAAGGTCATACAATAAATAAAACGTCAGCTCACTATTTACATTCATCATATTGTCGCTTGACCCTGGGCGGTAAAAACCTCATAGGCAATTACAAAGTTAACTACAAAACCTCATAATATACAAAATGAGCCCCATGACAAAACCTCGTAATGTACAAAGTGGGTCCCAATGACAAAACCTCATAGTGTACAAAGTGAGCCCCAATTACAAAACCTCATAATGTACAAAGTAAGCCCCAGTAAACAAAACCTTATAATGTGCAAAGTGAGCCCCAAATATAAAACCTCATAATGTACAAAGTGAATCCCAATGTCAAAATTTTTTGCGTTTATGAGGTTCTAATATTGAGGCCAACTTTAAACATGAGTTTTTGCATTTGACATTGAAGGGCAATGGCACCGCCATTTTTAGCAGCGTTCTGTGTGCCACCAGCGTCATCAGTAGTGTTCTTCTGATAAATAGTAACGTTATTTGTGTCATTAGCATCGTTGTTGGTACGTGTTATCATCCGCAGTGCTATTAGTTATTGGTGTTATCAGTAGCGTTTCTTGTGCTATCAAGTCAGCAGCGTGATTATCGTTATTAGTTGCACTATTGGCTGCGACAATGTCATTATGGGTGTTATGATTGTGTTGTCAATTACGTAATTGGCATCACCGGTGGAAAGAGCGTGACCCAATGGGTTCAATCCTAGGCGTCGGAGATGTGATTGGGTATTGAATTAGAGGAAAACGTGTATTTGGTAACATTGTATAGATTAAAATATTCGGAGGGGATATTAAGCCGTCAGTCCCGTGTACAAAGAGCCATACCTATGAAAGTGTATTGATGCGTTCTTTTGATTTAAAGAAGGAACTCTTGATAAACTTGATGCTATCATTGACTTACATGTACAGTCCCCTTGATCTTCCCTAGTAAAAGTGACACAATTGTGATTGTACCCTTTCGTTGTTAACTAAACATATCTCGAGATTAAAACAAGTAAATTGAACAGAACAAACGGCATTGAGAGTTAAGACTACGCCCTTGACGTTGATATAAGTATCATAGAGGGTGCTTTTCACTTGCACAATTTTTTTTTGAGACAGGCTGTATAAATAGCGGGGCTCTGAATCTAGGTCCATAGCGCTATAACTTAAAATTAAAATGTTAGTATTGCTTTTATTCTGTCATCAGTTTCATTATTATAAGTAGCGTCATTGTCATTATTAGTCGAGCTAATGGCGTCATCAGCATAATATTTTGGCGTTATCATTATTGTTAATATTAGTCAACCTATTCATCATCGGCATCATTATTGATGTCAATAGCAGCAATATCGTCACAGTTAGTCGTGCGAGTGGGACCTTCAGAGTCGTTATTAGTGTCATCTTTAGTCTTAATAGACTCAGTGGCACCATCGGCATCGTTATTGGTGACATCAATATCATTACTGTCAGTATTAGTCGTGTGATTGTCGTTTTCAGTATCGATATTAGTGTTATCTTTAGTGTTCATATTAGTCGCCTCAGTGGCGCCATCGGCATCGTTATTGGTGATATCAATAGCATTATTGTCATTATTAGTCGTGCGATTGGCGTCTTCAGTATCGGTATTAGTGTTATCGTTAGTATTAGTCGCCTCAGTGGCGCCATCGGCATCGTTATTTATTGGTAACATTAGTAGCTTTATTGTCATTAGTCGTGCGATTGGCGTCTTCAGTATCGATATTAGTGTTATCCTTAGCGATAATATTACTCGCCTTTTTGGTATCATCAGCATCGGCATCGTTGTTGGTCACATTATTAGCACTATTATCATTATTAGTCGTGCGATTGGCGTCTTCAGTATCGATATTGGTGTTATCGTTAGCGTTAATATTACTCGCCTTTTTGATATCATCAGCATCGACATCGTTGTTGGTGACATTATTAGCACTATTATCATTATTAGTCGTGCGATTGGCGTCTTCAGTATCGATATTGGTGTTATCGTTAGCGTTAATATTACTCGCCTTTTTGGTATCATCAGCATCGACATCGTTGTTGGTGACATTATTAGCATTATTATCATTATTAGTCGTGCGATTGGCTTCTTCAGTATCGGTATTGGTGTTATCGTTAGCGTTAATATTACTCGCCTTTTTGGTATCATCAGCATCGG
This sequence comes from Amphiura filiformis, assembly GCF_039555335.1. Lineage (NCBI taxonomy): Eukaryota > Metazoa > Echinodermata > Ophiuroidea > Amphilepidida > Amphiuridae > Amphiura > Amphiura filiformis. Next base: position 58,030,271 of record NC_092637.1, read on the forward strand.
CATCGTTGTTGGTGACATTAGTAGCATTATTGTCATTATTAGTCTTGCGATTGGCGTCTTCCGTATCGATATTGGTGTTATCTTTAGGGTTACTATTAGTCGCCTCAGTGGCTCCATGGGCGTCGTTAATGGTGACATTAGTAGCATTATTGTCATTATTAGTCGTGGTACTTGCGTCATGAGCACTGTGAATAGTGGCATGTGTAACGTTGACCAGTCTATTGTTAGCGGCACCAGAAAAACTGGTCGATCCTTGCTCGGAGTCATCGTTAGCCGTGCTTGCCCCTTCGTTGGTGTTTGCTCGCATCATTACATTGGCCATTGTCTGGAAAATATATTAAAAAGATATATATATTTTTTTTTAAAGATAAATATTTAATTCGAAATTAATTCACTTGGGTTAAGCATCAGTAATGATCTCCTATTATAATACTTGTGTACTTAGGTAATATTTTTTTGAGTGTATTGTATACCTCGACTGCTTATAATAGACCCAGTTTTAACCACCGTTTAACAGTGGGAGCTGGTAGCCTAATGGATAGAGCGTCCGTCTAGAGGCCGTGGGCTCGATTCCTATGCCGGCAAATGCCCTTGTGTTTTGTGGGTTATATAATCCGGTTGGGGTTGTGTTTATTATTAGATACATTCAGTTTCCTCTTTAGCGTGCAATCGTTCCCCAATGTGTTTAATTTTTTTCTTGTGCAGGATACGTAGCCCCATTACCTACTTCACTCGGGTGGTTAATTTGCTGGCAGCTATTTTGAATTAAAAAAGATAAATATTCAATTCTAAATTAATTCACTTGGGTGATTAATGTGTTGGCAGTTATTGTGTATTTTCACGTCATACAACTAATGAATATTTTATATATATATATATATATATATATATATATATATATATATATATATATATATATATATATATATATATATATATATATATATATATATATATATATAAAAATTAACTGCGTCGACATTTGATGAAGGAAGCAAAGAAGCGAAGAATAATTAAAATGTCGTAATTGAATATTTTATTACACGAATTTTCGGGCCTCGCCCTTCGTCAGGTGACAAAAATAGTGTTGTGAGGCCTACACAAGAGAAACATTTAAAACATGATTAAAACGCGAGCGCAGGTGAATGGTGGGAGCGACACGCAAGCGACACATGAGCGACAAGCGGGTAAAGCGTATACAAATACAGCGCGTTAAACATGTTTAAGTTGGAAAACAAAACGCGCAAGACGGAAAAAATAATTATAAAATGCGCAAACGCGTGTGCGAGTACAAAAAAATTATAGGCGTCGCGCAAGCACAAGCGTAAGCCTAGGTAAAACGCGTAAAGCGTATACAAAAAAAGAGCGTTAAACATGTTTAATTTAAAAAAATGCACGCAAAACGGAGAATACAAAAAATATATAAAAACGGGGCGCAAGCGAGCGTAACAAGCGAGGCCTAAAGGTTGAAACGCGTGGAGTGAAAAGGGGAAACCGCGCGAAAAAGTATAAGAAAAAAAGGGAGCGCTGAAGAAAATTATGATTAAAATTTAAAACTGTTGAAACTAGCATTGAGTCCATTGGGTTGAAGCACATCACGACAGACGCCAAGAAGGCAGCACATCACCTTGTCACCGACCACGCTGCAACACTTGTAAGCATATATCATCCACCGATAACATCGTGGGACCTAAAGAAACAGTCAAAGTCACCGAAGCCTTCACCTGCACCACCACCAATGTCATTTACGCTATTCAGTGTACTAAGTGCAACATCTTGTACATAGGCGAGACCAAACGACGTATGGCGGATCGATTTACAGAACACCTTAGATCAATCCGCCTCAAGATGCCAGGTTTGCCAGTAGCTCAACATTTCTCCGGCAGTGGACACAACACCACACACATCAAGATTTCCGGAGTCTACAAATGCCACGGTGACGACCAAGCCAGAAGAGACATGGAACAGAAATTAATCTTCAGACTCGGCACCCTTCAACCCAATGGACTCAATGCTAGTTTTTTGTACGTTTAACGCTATGTGCACAGTGAAATGAAGCCACTGCTATTACATAGCATCTGAATTATCGAAGGGAGGGAACACTGTAAATACAAAAGCGCGCACGTGTTTATGTGATTCGCCGAATAGTTGAATGCAACTGCTGCAAGATTCGAAGTTCATTTCTTATGTTTAGTCCAAATAGCGTGACCATGTAGATATACCATTACAACCATAAGTTAATGAAAGGTCCTTAACGATTACCCCGGGTAGGCATTGCGATTTTGGTTTTGTTTCAATCAAGGAAAAGACATACATTTCTGGTTGCTGACAATATACATTTGGTGACAATATTATTATATTGAGCGCTTAATTTACATGTATAGAACTTTCCCAATAAGCATGACCTCACTGAACTATATTCATCTTATTATTAAAGTATACATCCCGACTACCCCAGGTCGACACGCACACTAAAGTAACAACCTGAAGTTGACAAAATGTCTTCAATGGTCACCCTGGGTTGACACTATGATTTTCGTTTTGTTACATCCAATAGGGGACGTATTTTGTGATCGCCCAAGTTTGAATGTTCTATAGAGCTGTATGAGAACAGCTGTATGGTGTACATACATCGTAACTCTATATTAAAGTCCCTATCACATTGTCTACCCAGGGTAAGGTTACCCTGGGTAAGGTTACCCTGGGTAGACGATCGGATGGGTATTTCCATTCGTATATATATATATATATATATATATATACGAGGGTGATTTCTAAAACTTTTTGATACCCCCTCGTATATATATATATATATATATATATAACAATAGGCTAGAAAAGCCTGGACAAACCCAATAGTGAAATCACTAAATTAAAGGGATGCCCATTACATCAAAAACAAAAACAAAATAAAATAAAACATAATTACGACAAGCACAGGTGGAATGGAGAAATAAAAGGAGACCAAACGAAATGGCTACACGAGGTAGAGACAAACAGCAGATTTAAAGGCTGGTAGTGAGGTACTTTTGGCAACATCCTCAGGCAGATAGTTCCACAAGGTGGGAACATATGGGTAAAAAGACCTTTGGCAGAGTGTGAACCTTCGGAAAGGTGTATCAAGAGAGAGGCTATTGAGACTACGGAGAGTGGTCTTGGGGTGGGGCTTGAATGGGTTGGGAGAAGAGCAGAGGTGGTTGAGGATCTTAAAAAGATGGCTAAGGGCAGCAATGTCACGACGCTTAGACAGGCTTGGGAGATTGCATTTACAGAGAAGGTCTGCGTGAGAGAGATTCCAGAGAAAATGAAACAGTCGCTGACGTTCAACGCAAACTTTATCAAAAAGGAAATCTTAAAACCCATCTTTGAATAGCATTCAACTGTAAACATTATTATCTGCCTTTACGAGAAGACCAACTGAGGAGCCCAAGTACTGGTGCACCAATTTACCATCAGGTGAGATGGAATAAATGACTGGTTCTAGGTGCAATACCTACCCGCGGTGCATCTGTTACTTTGTTCGTTAACAGACGCCGCCACTGCTGTAGAATGTTGTTGCGCACCTGTGGAAAAAAGCGAGCAAGCATCAGTATACTAGAAAATTATTTGCATCGTAGCTTTTAAGTTAACTCAATTAGTTAGCCAAACTCTGTTGTGTCACGGTTCGAGCTCGTGCCTTCCTAGTTTCGGAAGTTTGTTTTATTGAAATAAAGTCGATATTAGCCTGTATCAAAGAAGGTAATGCTTATTTTTACCCATGCCTTACTCAGGAAGTTACCTAAGAATGCAGAGGTTTATTGCATGTTGTTTAGAGCGACCGTTGGTAGTGCATATCTATGCATGTTGTTAAATAGTTTATGGTGTGTCAGGGTGGTCACAAAGTGGTCAGCGACAATCTGTTGAAAGTGTGTAGCGGTCTAGTTCCGTAAAGTGTATTATAAATTGCTACGTTTTTGTTGCCATTTGTTTTGCTCTTGTTTACGACAACAAGTACAATTATGGTAAAGGGACATTTTGATCATTATAATCAAGTAACCTGTACACCTATAATGTAGCTATACACTAATTGTGTGATAATTTTCATAAGGAGTGTGCGAGTTTTGACGGCGTGCTTGTTGTCGTATTTGGGTAAGACCTTTGCTAAATGATTTATGATCAAACCTTTGTATATGCAATTTTATTAAGGTGGTGTTAAGTGTGGCGCAACGATCTGAGATGCCGACAAGCACCAGTAAATCCAAGCAAACAACAAACCTTGTTTATTTCCGTATAATTATCAAAAAAAATAAAAATAAATGAGAAATATACAAATAAAATTAAGTAGCTTACCTCCGAATTCACCACACATATCACCATTACAAGGTAGACACCCTATGGGATAATTCACAGAAAGTATATTAATGTTTTGAAGAAACACGGAGCTATCGGTGATAATTTGTTTAATGTTTTTGGATTTACATATCCCATGTCCTACTGAGCCATGTGTTCTAACACAGACTGCGAATGGAGCTTTCAACACCATCCTGATATTCTATACTAAACATCATATTATTATATGGCATGTTGAATTTTGAAATTGAGGTGAGTAGGTACGGAGGTGTACCTCGAGAAGAAAGGTTTTGCAAAGTTTGCAACTCGGGTTTAGTTGAAGATGAGTTTCATTTTGTACTTGTATTTCTTTGTTATTGAGCGACAACGCTTCATTTCTTTTATCAAAACCCTACCATATTTAAATTTTGTATATTAATGCAAACTACAAATAAGTATATTTTAAATAATTTGGGGACATTTTTGTTACACGCATGTAAGAAAAGAAATGTTTAAGCGAATTATAATACTATCGACTATTAGCTTCAGTCGTTTTCGATGTAAACATAGGCGTTTTTTTAAGATGGATGGAAAACCATAGCGTGTCAGGGGGACATATCACTTCGTAGGATAAATAAAAATAATGACCCCATTTAATTTTTGCGTTACAGGGCATCTTCTATAACAACGAGCAACAGTATAATGCCACCAAATTATGTAGATCCGTTGTTGTTGGTGCCAATGTGTATATCTTTTTGGACATATTGCTGATAATTCGAAGATATCAACTTTAATTATTCTTTTTGAATGCTCTAAGGATACTCTTTGTTTGTTTAATACCTGCAGGCTGCTCAGAATGTCAAACATATAGGTCAAATGTATGTTGTAATTTCCAGCCAAGCCGACAATCCAACCAATTCCAAGCATTGGCAGAAGCATAAAGACACCTCGTAAACCAACTCTGAAAAATACATGTAAAAGAAATACCTAAATACCTAAGTATCAGTTATAAAAATAATTTAGTTGGAGAGGGCTAGATATGGAATTAATTTCCCTATGCTCACCTAAATAATTCATTGGTGATATTTTGTATTATTACCCAAATTAAATCCAAACTAGAAACTCATATAATCCACGTACCAGATAATTTAGGTAGCCCCTTTAAGTAATCAATAATATTGTTTAACAACAAACACAAAAATGAAAATTATAAAACAAACAAACAAACAATATATAGCAATAATATAAACAGATACTAAAATATGCGGGGGGGGGGTCTTCGAGATTTGTTGTACGGGGATGTGCCAAGAATACTATCGGATGCTGGCGTTTTAGCTGTTTTGCCATTGGTCCCACTAAAAACTCACCCATCGATATACCAAAATCGCTGAAAAGGTACAACAAAACCATGACACATTCCCGTATACCTTCGACAATGGGAGACCAAAAACTCCCTCCCACCCAACCCTTTTAAAGCTTTGATATGATCTCAATTTATGTAATTAGTTTCTACTTACTTGACCAATGCAAGATTCTCATGATTAGGAGTTGTAGTAGCAGCTTTAACCGTTTTGTAAATGACAATCACAAGAATCACGAGGTTAGCCTAAAACAAGACAATAGAATGGTGAAGAAATATTAATTAATGACAAATAATGTATAATATAAATATAATAATACGAAAGCGTCTTGAGACTAGTAAATCAAGGCTATACGCATTGCTATTTGAACTGGGGGAACGCCTGGAAGGTACTGATGTCTGGTTTATGCTCTTATGATCGACATTTTGGACAAGTAGTTTTGGTGAAGATAACTGGTATTTGTCAAGTCATATATAGCTAAAGACCAAGATAGCCATAGTATTTTCAAACTATATATGAATATTTGCCAAGAAATCATTCTGACATTATGTTATGATAAATGTTACAAACATTTTCAAACATTTCATTTATTATTGGACATGCTTATAATTTTAGAAAATGTTTAAAAAACATGTTTTTTTAATCCTTGAATAACCCAAAACATAATGTTATTTCAGACTAAAATGACATTTAAAAAGCAATGGTTTAAACGTTTTTTAAAGGTAATAGGTAATTTTGCTTGTTCGTTATTATAACGAATTTGCAGTTAATAAGTCATATTTACCAATATTATAAACAAGACAGGAGCAAGAAAGGCCCATATTAAACCTCGCTCCTTTGACAGCCAGCATCTATAGAATCCGGAAGAATCAAGTAAAATTTAGTTTGATCAATTTATCACGTTTCTTTTTATAACATGGGTTTACTTTGAATGCGCGTTTACTTTGAATACAAGATAATTTTACTTTGCACACAATATAGTATTTTATTAATGATTCCGACGAAAACATTGACTGGCGACGATAACTGCAATTATGTGATGATGATGATGATGATGATGATGATGATGATGATGATGATGATTACGACGACGACGACGACGACGACGACGACGACGATGATGATGATGATAATGAAGATGATGATGATGATGATGATGATGATGATGATGATGATGATGATGATGATTACGACGACGACGACGACGACGACGACGACGACGACGACGACGACGACGACGACGACGACGACGACGACGACGACGACGATGATGATGATGATGATGATGATGAAAATGAAAATGAAAAATGATGACATCAACGATGAACATTATTATGTTTACTCACTGTTGGTGATATCCGTAGTAATTGTGGCCAACAGCAACAGACACAGTCGTTATAAAGATGGGAACTCCTATAAAATTACACATTTAATAACTTTTGTTACGTGGCAATTAAATGTATTTTCATAAATAATAAACATCTTTTCATCGATTTAAAATTGCATCAGTAGGGTTTTATGTTTTAGTGTCGTTTGAGGAGAGGTGAGCGCAAGCATAAGTGTGACGTCTGCTGTACATGTACATTAACGTCAACGTGTGTTTTTGGATTCATTACATACTATGTCATTAACTAAAAATAATGTTATCCGATTCAAATTGAACATGACTAACTTTATATTTGTATATGGTCATCATAGAGGAGTGTTCATAAATACTTCGCTGCGGAAGAGGCTGGTGTATAGCCTATGGAGGGACTAAAACATACATGTAATAGGAGGAAAATGGGGGAACTTTTTTTTCAGTATTCCAGTATTGGAGTCAATAACAACATTCCGACTGAGACTTCAAAGGACCAGTTCAGCAGAGCATTTTGGCCCATTGTAGCATTATAAACTGATTTTTTACATGATTCGTGCGAAATTATCTCAGTAAAGTATATTTTATTCCCCTTGAAAATAATGCCTGCCAAGATATAAAATTGTTCAAATTGGCCCTGTTCAAAAACTACATTTCACTTTCCTTTTGGCCAAAATAGTGTAAAATGTTGGCGCTCTTTCGATTTGCTCCCGACAACTAACCCCTCATACGCTCATGGTGTTAGGCGAACAGTAAGCCTATAATGTAGCAATGTTTCCTTCTCAACGATGTATTAATCATTATTGTTTTTCCAATCTTCCGTATGGAGAGGTCAGAAGTGCAAGTTGCAGATTATTCGATGAAAATCCCTCCTCACCACCACCACAACATCTAACACCAAACGACTTTATGTACAATAATTATACATCTTACCCCAACCGATGACAAAATATGCAATCCTCATATTTCTCTCCATTCCGTACACAAGGACTATCATTCTATAGAGATGTATGCCCTCTACATACATCCAACAGAAGACCGACAGACATGAGCATTGGAGGAAAACGGCTATCGTCTTGCAGAATTCCTGAAAATAAGGCAGATCGGTGATAGCTCTCATTATATTTAGGTCGCTTCAACCCCAATAAGGGGCTAATAACACATTCAGTACCTTAATAGTGTTTAAAATTATATCAATCTAATAAAACATATACCGTAAAACCGCGTCTACAAGCATAGCGTGCTTCGTACGAAAGCTAAATTACCCCATGCGCCATTATGGAATTTTAGCATATAGACTACAGATCCAAGCATATACAAACATGTATTAATGTAAGACCAATCTATTTTATTGATGTATTTACGCTTTATTCATATTAATTACGCTCTCATCAAAAACACTATATTTGCTTGTAGACGAGGGTTTACTGTAATATACATGAACTGGATTTGTTTTGTTTTGCTTTTTAATCTATAAAACACATCATAGGAACAGAACCGGTATAAAATAAGAACATGGGGAAATCGATTAGACAAAGTAAATACATTAATTACTTTTGTAAGAGAGAAAATGAGGACAAAAGAGTAAGTAAGTAAGAAAGAAAAAGGTAAAAAGATAAAAGCGAAGAAATTCTCATTATCACCCTTCACAGGAATGTAATGCTAGTAACGGGTTTCACACTTACGGCATTATTTTTAGCGGAGTCACTGATAGTCAGCAGTACTATTGTCATTAACATAGCAATCATGAGCTGAATATGAATTACCATTCGTTCTGATCGAAACACAGTTTCCTTTCTAATAATCGAAATAATTTAAATGTTACTATTATCTAAATTAAAGAGATAAATAATTAATCAGATAATACTCGAAGGCCCGTACGCAGAATTTCATTTCGGGAATGGGTGCTGATTTTGAAATAGTGGACTTTTTTTCCGGTGGGGATTTTGTGAAAAGTGGACTTTCATCCCAAAATATACTTTTCCAAACTTGAGGGGGGGGGCGACGGGCCTGCGTACTGAATACTGCCTGAATACTCATATCATAGGTAAAATGTCTTTTAAATCTGTTTAAATAACTTTTGTAATCAGTTTCAAGCCTCCTCGACGGATAGGGTAAAATTTTTCATACGTTGCACCCTTTTGCACACTATTCAATTAATTGTAATTATTCACTGGTATACGTCCGTTTAAAACCTTTTCATTTGTATTGTATTAATCATTAGATGAATTGTAATCATAATTACCTAAAGATAAACATCGTGAGAAGCGCAAAACCAAGAGCTGCCACTGACAGAATATAACCGAAGTAGTTCATAATTGTCACTGCTTTTGAGTAAGATTCGGGAAATTGGTCCTGTTGAATAATTCATAAATCAATTATGAAAACAATAAATGGCGAGGAAAAAACAAAAATGTCAAGAATGTATATAGTGTAATTCTCGCATTTCACAATAAGGCGCCGCCAGCGGTTTGCGATGTAATCGGATGTAAACGTGATGTACCATGGGAAAAAGTCGACATCCAAGCCCGCTCAATGCAAATATTACCATGCTATTACATGAGAACATGTGCCAGTCTTTTTTTAGTTTGTAAAAATAAAGGTGATAAAGGTGTTACACGTGAATCGATACTCAATAATACTTAATGATGTGATTTGAAATGTGCACAATAATTTTTTTTCTATCGATTTGCGTGTAATACCGTTATATTGACAAACTAAAAATATTGTCACGTGTTCCTATGTAATAGCATGGTAATATTCGACTTGATGTCGACCTTTTCCCATGATACATCACGATTACATCGCAAACCGCTGGCGGCACCCTTATTGTGAAACGCGAGAATTACATAAGATCATTACGGATTACAAAAAGCAGACCAGTTTGCCACTTGAAAATAGTCTAAGTTGGCTATGTGGGCATGTCCAGAAAGGCTCCGTCAGTTTCTATCCAAATGTCACCAAATTCATACGGTATATTGATGAATATACCGGGACGGTAATGACTTTATTTGGTTGAAAACAGTCAAGAATTGGCCTCAAAATCAGTAAAAAAGTGAGTTTTCGGGCAAATATACAGCCGTTGTTTTTTACGGGCTATGCCAACCAACGCGTTCATATGTCTAGCAGAAAGCGCGCCGTCGTTATCACGTTGGCGTACACGTTGCTTGACTCGCACGCACAAGTGCGCATAGCCAACTTGCGTGCGGGGTGATGGTTTATGGTACGGGATAGCGGGGATTAGGCCTACTAGATATCGTAAGGGTACGGAAGAAAGGAAGCAAGCAAAAAGAAAGAAAGAACGAACAGATTTAGATAATAATGGGAACGGGGTTAAACAAAGTAAAAAAAAAACCATGGAAATGGAAAATCATAAGCTAAGCAGCAACATTTAAAAAAAGAATGGAGCAAACTTGACCCTTAGAAGAAACTGAAAAGAAAAAAAAAAGCTAAAAGGGAAATGTAGGCCTAAGGAGGGCAGGTTTAGATAAATAAAATGTACCTTCTCAATGATTCTACCTGTTCAGTAACGCTCTCATTTATTTAACAAGCGGGACACGCGCGAAGCACGGGTGTGTCGTTTGTTCAGCATAATGCAGGAACATTTCTCTGGCATGTTTGTCTGGGTAGGCGGCGCAGGGCACTAACGGCATACAAATACAATAGCAGGGATAAGTTTCGTATGGGCAGAACAGAACAAATTGTACTAAGTTCCTTGCCCAGGGATAATTCAATCTAGCTCACTTGTTTTCCACGGGCTTTATCCGAAGGCCTAACAAAGAATTACATAGTATAGATTTCTTACAATTTGTATCCAAATTTGAAATGTATGTTAATTGACATATTTTGATGCAAATATAGTTTCTCCTCCAACGGCAAACACGTGTATTATCTATTCAGCAATATTCATAAATACCTTGTCTTAAGGTGAAGTACTCAATTGTAACTGTAAAATAAAATACCAATTCTTGATTTTGAGTGAATTATGGGAAATCTAACTTCCAAATTCCAATTTATTGTTAGGCCTTTTGGATATGGTTGGATTAGGAGTGTTCTTGAAATGGCCGAATATTTTTTGCTTACCGTTCACTCCCCTGTAAGGCCGAGAGTCGGTGTGGTCACCAAACATGGAGTAAAGTGTTTCTTGGTAACGCAAAAACTTTGGGAGATTTTGGAAGGGCAGGACCGCTCATTGGCTATCAGTGGACTTGCATTGGCTATCAGTGGACAGACTAGCATTTCCTATCATGCGCTATTCCGGTAGGGGTTAATTTACATCAATTATCATTCATGGACAAACGAGAAAAAATCGCCATCGACTTGCGCCGACACAAAATATGCATTATGTTGTTCTATAATACCAAAAGGAACAACATCTGCAAATACCTCGTGTAAATAAATAAAGATTGTATTGGCATTATGCTAATCTGGAGACATGCATTGGCTCGAGCTCATGGTTTAGATAAAGCATGTAATTTTAACGTAGCTAAACAGCCACAAATTGGTCAACTCAACATAAATTAATTATAGTTTCGCTAATTTATTCACAGTATACTCACCTCGTATCTCATCAATACGCTAAACGTCGTCAAATGATTACATTTGCAGGTCACGTGAGAATCATTGACATCAGCAATCTCACACCCATCAGTGTCCCAGCTGTGAGGAAAAAATAGCGCCATTTTATACTAGGATATATGAGAGGCATAAATATTTGGCTCACTGCTAGTAGTACCGAAGGTCCCTCGCCCAGGTCCGATGGGGGAACTTAAGTAGATACGTAATAAGTAATATCGGTGTCATACGTTTTGCCGTGATTGGGCACTCGTAATGATTTCTCTGTATTTGGTTGCCTCCAACAAACGTTAACGCAAAGTCTATCTTGATCTATTACTCACCTTCAGAATGGAGTGCTAGCCAGAAAACAGACACCCTAAGTAATTTTACGAAGTAAGAAAATTATTTTAAAAAAAAACACTTGATAGGTAACCGTCTACGGACAAAATTGACAAATCTGATTTGAAACCCCAACCTTACCAGAATATACGCACTCGGGTATGGTGATGGGCAAATCGATGTGGTTTTTATTAAGTATTACCCGTTCTTTTCGGTAGAAAAGAAATAGCATCCAGGGGTTCTTGCTTCAAGGGTCTTCATTATCTGCAATGATGAGGTGTAAAAGATGCAAGTACATTACATCGTTTTCGTGCTAAATATCTCGCTATTATAACGGTATCCCTGCAAACCGATAAGCAGTGATAATTTTTAAATGAATAAAAACACCAAAGGACAGTGTACTTCGGGTATATTTATAAAGGCGCTTTTATAAGAAGAGATACTTTCTTGTACGACAGCAGCAGCGCCGTCGAGAGATACTTGGAGAAGGCTCAACATCAGCCTATTTTAATGAGTCTTACAAATCTGATGAGCTTACCACTACAACAGACGGATTATCTACATGAAGCTGATACAAAAGGCTACTATAACACTACCTAGAAAATCATCCATCACTGGTAAGAACAGAAGTTCTAACCCAAAGGTCAAGAAACTTGATGGATCAGCCACGTCCAGTGACAAGGACTTACTTACTGAGTTGAGAAAATACTTTTCGACCTTGCACAACAATTCCAATTGATCACAACATTAGATCTTCATCTACCTGCTGATTAGGACAAACCTATGTGTGATCAGCCGCCCTACCTTGAGAAGAAGAGAGATGCCTTCTAGAACATGACGAAACACAAAGCTGCTGGGATAAATTGTGCTATTATCCCGGAAGAACTCCAAAGTGGAGGTGAAGTTACGCCAACATCGAGCACATTTTGTGTTGAATGATTCACATTCACAAAACTTACTCCTCCCTCCTGAACAGTGGATCATAAATGGCATTGTTCCATTGCCAAAGGAAGGGAATAATCCATAGCCTCGAGAGGGATTATACTGCTGTACATTACAGCAAATGTAACAAGATATTGTTGGTGAGAATTAGAGACCATATATAGCCAATAATAAGAATGATGAAGAATGCAACGGATTCTACCCAGGTAGGTAATCTTAGGTAGTAACACACCTTCGTCAGTCTAGTCGATATCCAGCAAACGCTTTAAAAGATTTCTACTCTGTTGACGACATGATTTTCTTAAATTTCACATCTCACGTGGACATGCACAACTGACCAGTACAGCAGGAGTGAAAAAGCGAAAAGAATTCTCAGAAAGTTGTGAAAAATCTTTGCTGAATTCTCAGAAAGTTGTGAAAAATCTTTGCTGAAAAGAAGTTTTATTGTCATCACAAACGCGACAGAGTAAACCTTCCACGAGGCCTGATCAATGACCCTCGGCGTTAACCTTGCTATTAAAGTCTTAGTCATTTGAGTTCGAATATCATAAGTTCAACAGAAATTAGTGCATAGCAACATTATTGAATATCCAGAAATCTAAATCAAACAGAACCTACTCCGTATCCGTCTCTGAAATCCGCTCTACATAATTTACCTCGCCAACTCACTGCAAAACGACTAACTAAGGAAGGAGCTTGACACCTTCTGCACCAAACCTGTAGAATCACAGACTACACTACAAGATTCCTGGCGACGGAGTACCTCTGCTGCAATGTTACTTCGCGGCTACTACCGTTGCTACTACCGAGTACACAAGCCCTTTGTGGCCGACGTTGGTACTACACAAAAGTACCAGCGTCGGCCACCATACTGCAGATACCCCCGTAGCAAAGTACTTACATCGATACTCCACCATGCGTCACCTAAGAGTCAACTGCGATGTACCGAGTAGGTGACTTATAGGCAGACCATGGTCTGGGGTACTTCGATGGCCCTTCAGCGGTAGTACCTGCACAGTAACCGCATCCATGGTGTACCCATGTGTCAGCAGTGAAGTAGCAGTGAAGGTACTCACCCGCGAGGTACTCCGTCGCTAAAGTCCTTTGATCGTAAAGTTCATTGACTTCAAGGCGCGCGCGCCCGTGGTACAACTACGCGGCCGACTGCGCGTTCAACTACGCGTTCAACAAGGCTTGCACACGAACGCATTGAAGTGGAATTATTAATTTGTTATGATCTGGATGCAATTGCTTGTTGCACAATGCAGTTTTTCCGTACGCCGGCGACAGTGTTATAATTCCGTTGTTTTTCTTTTGTTTTCCGTTTTGTTCTGTTAGGAAAGTAACACGTTTTTTTTGTTTGTTTGATTGTTTACTTGGTTGGTTAGTTAGCTGTTTGCTTGGCTGATGGTTGATCAGCTTGGTTGTTTTCATTTGTAATTTTTATGTTATTTAATTATTTAGTAAATTTATTATTTTTCAGAAATATGTAGAAAAGATTACATCATGTATTTTATGTTCATATGTTTTTTTATTCATTAACTCATTACTTGCTTTAGTTATTTTACTGATTTATTTATTATCTGTTTATTTATTTAGTTGGTTACTTATTTATTTACTTATGTACTTATAAATTTACTTAGTTCTTTCTTTCTTTATTTAATTGTTTTATACTTATTTATTATCTTCACTTATTTATTTACTTACTCATTTAGATATTTATTCATTTATTTACACGCTCTACTATCTAATAGTATCGAGCACTATCTTCAGCTGTTTTGATTAACTATATATTATATTCATTTATTAATTTATTTATTTAGTTGCTTATTTACTTGGTTATTTTCTTATCTTCTTATTTTCTTGTTTATTTACTTATTTAGCTATTATTTACCTAATTATTTACTTATTTGTATAATTAGTTATTTACCTATCTCCCTACTATTTATTTATTTATTTGTTTGTTTATTTATTTATTTACATCTTTGGCTTATTATTTATTTAATAACTTATTTACTTGTTTACCTATTTCCTTATTTATTTACTTACTACTTTAGTTATTTGCTTACTTATTTACTTATTTATTTACTTACTTATGTATTGTTATTTACTTATTTATTCACTCATTTACTAATAGGCCTACTTAACTTATCCACTTAAAAATGCCCAAAGAATAAAATAAGAAACATAAATCAAGAACATAATAATCAATATAAATCAATATGGCAACAGAAATAAATAAGAAATGGCAACCCGCTTGCCTCATTTTTTTTGCCAGAGTACCCATGTCGGTACTCAGCTGCAGAGTACCTGGCAGGTGAGTACCAGTGTCGGTACTCGGAGTACCTTCAAAGTAGCTATGCCACGAGGTATTCGCGAGTTGCAGCCGGCTTGCTGGGCCACAAGGGTCTGGTGGCCGACGTAGGTACTCGAGAGTAGCAGCGCTGCTACTCTCATGAGAATCCCGTAGTGTATGTGACTGTTGACCAGTACCAACGCTTCCCAAATTAATTTTGAATTTGACCTATAGCATTTACTCGTATGCAGATATCACGTTTCTATAGAACAGAACTGGTTAATTTGGTTAATTTTTTGCATTTTTTTGTTATTTTGTCATTGTATTATCTTATTAATTTTTCACCAGTTAACGGGTGGGGTATGAACGTTTGGACAGTATTTATTGTGGGATATTAGAGCACATCAAACAAATCGAATTCCATTCAATGATATCAAATAATTTAGATTTTTTTAAATTCGCAATGTAATACACATTTCATGGTAAATGATTAAAAATTGATATTTTTGATATTTAACAGTACTCGAAGTAAACTTTATAAATCTGATGATGTATACTTAAAGTGTATGTAGATGGGATAAAAAGCCGACGATCAATTGAAAATTTTGACCTTTCGTATTGAAGATATGGATTTTTCCCCCAAACACCGGAAAAATAAGGTCTTTTGGGGAAAAAAATCCATATCTTCAATATGAAATGTCAAAATTTTCAATTGATCGTCGTTTTTCCTCCCAGCTACATACACTTTAAGAATATATCATTAGATTTATAAAAATTTACTTCGAGTACTGTTAAATATCAAAAATATCAATTTTTAATCATTTACCATGAAATGTGTATTACATTGCGAATTTATATATCAAAAATGTGAAAAATATCACATTTTAATAATTTGTCATAAAATTTGTATTATATCGTGAATTTCAAAAAATGAAAATTTTTTGATATCAGAAAGACATTCTTTGTATTCAGAATGCAATTCGATATGTCTGATGTGCTCTCATGTCCCACAAAAAATACTGTCGAAACGCTCAAAACGCTCATTCCAGATCCCTTATGTACGCATTAGCTAGTTTAAAAAGTCGCTTTCGTATTTTATTTTCTGAAGTATGAATTAGGAGTGTGTACTACCTTTTTCATATCTAAACTTTGTCATCAATAATTATAAATTTGTTTAAGGGGGTACTACACCCCTCGATAAATGTGTGTCTATTTTTGCATTTTTCTCAAAAACTAATAACACAGTGGTAACAAAAGCTATATTATAGGGGCAAGGAATCCAATTACTACACT
Source organism: Amphiura filiformis (assembly GCF_039555335.1). Taxonomy (NCBI): domain Eukaryota; kingdom Metazoa; phylum Echinodermata; class Ophiuroidea; order Amphilepidida; family Amphiuridae; genus Amphiura; species Amphiura filiformis. The sequence goes on from NC_092637.1 coordinate 58,046,724, forward strand.
GGATTTTCAGTGACCCAAGACCATCGGTTCGTTATTTATGATAAGAAATAAGGTACCGCAAGGATGTACCTCATTTCCTATCATATATACTAAACCACTTGACTTGAATCACTGACATTTCAGTGTTGTAATTGGATTCCTTGCCCCAATAATATACATAACTTTTGTTACCAATGTGTTATTATTTTTTGAGAAAAATGCAAAAATAGTCACAAATTTACCACAGGGAACACCCGATTATATATTTTTGAAAACGATTATTTGCCCTTTTTCAAAAATGTCTTGACAAAATATTGTAAATTTAGAGAAAATTTACCAAAATGTCTTTAAAATCTGTCATTTTATAAAGAATTTACCAAACATGTCTCGACAAATGTGTGTGAACAATGTTGATGTCTGAAAGGTAGCCAAGGTAGCCAATTGGCTGCCTTTTTCTTACATCTGAAAAGGTAGCCAATTGGCTACCTTTTTCATGTCTGAAAGGTAGCCAATTGGCTGCTTTTTTTCTTACATCTGAAAAGGTAGCCAATTGGCTACCTTTTTGATATTTGAAAGTAACCAATTGTCTGTCCAATTGGCTAATTTTTTGGGAGCAAGGCAAAAGGTAGCCAATTGGCTACCTTTCAGATACAAAAATACATTGAAATCACATATAGTCAAGACATGTTTATAAAGTTTTCTATAAACTGATAATTTTATCAAGACATTTTTGAAAAAGGATAAATAATCGTTTTCAAAAATATATAATCACGTGTTAGGGGTGTAGTACCCCCTTAATGCGCTTTGTAAATGTGTGCTATTATTGTTATTATTAAAATATTTATAATTAAAGAAACGGAGCTCAGACAAACTGGTATTATAATAAAGGAGAGAAAAAATCAGAACCGTTCGGATTCGAACCAGCGTGCACTAACGATTACATGTCGTATAGCTCACCACCACACGCCACAACAGCTCATGGCGGATCTACCGGCGAATTGAACATGTAATGATTTTATTCTCTCGAAACTGTCTCACGGCCAATGTATATAATTTTAATTAAAATATTTATGACATACCGGTAGAACACTAAATGTTATATTGAAAACTTTTCCCGTCTTGTATGATACCACGTGTTTGCTGCTATCGAACATCGTAATGGAGAGAAGTCTACTTCCCATTGCGAACTTGCCAACAACCCCGCTGACATTAATCAGGGGTTGGAAATCCAACTTTAGCACCGATGTCACCAAGCGATATCCTGGCAGTGAATGATTAAGCAATATAAAAGAGGTCGGATAGCTTAATAGAGTTTTTTACTTTATCATTTTATAACTTGCATAGCTTAGAATTATCATGTTATTTGTCCCTCACTTTGCGGCATGTCCCTGAACAATCCAAATAGAATATATATTAGGCACAAAAAGAAACTCGTCAGTTATATTCATCCTTGCTGTACAATAACTTGATAATTTTGGATTATTCTGAAATATACATTTTGTTAATTGGACTTTTCTTTCTCATTTGACACCCTGTTCGTGAACATTGAGCAAGAATTGACCAAGATATGTGCCTCCAAACTCTCAAACCCCAAAATGAAAAGTTGCAATTTTAACGATTCAATTGTGCATGTTACACTGTGTGCTTTATTGATTGGCCCGTGGTGCTTGTGTGCAATACAACGATGCGTTCCCATTGAAAATCGTTGAAAATGCAACTTTCGATTTTGGGGTTTGAGGCTTTGGAGGCGCATATCTTGGTCAATTCTTGTTCGTTTTTCACGAACAGGGTGTAAAATGAGAAAGCAAATTCCAATTAACAAAATGTATATATTTCAGAATAATCCAAAATTATCAAGTTATTGAACATCAAGGATGAATATAATAAGTGACGAGTTTCTTTTTGTGCCTGGTGTATATTAGGCTTAAAATTCCACCGGAATATGAGAAAAATATGAGCTTTCTTCTGATGCCACAATCGGGTCATCCATCTTTAAATTATTGGGTACCTTCAAGACTGTGTTAGCACTAAACAGTTAATGTTTAATAGAGGCCATTTAAATTCTAGCTTTTCTCTAGGAATTGAGCTTTATATTCAAAATTAATAGTTATGGGAACAATTGGTTGTTATTCTCTTTAACGAGAGAATAAATTCAATATCAACCAGAATATTTTAATATACAACCAACGTTGCTTCAAGGTATGTTTGGATAATCCTGGTTGACTAGATTGAATTTATTCTCTCATTTCACGATTCCCAGATGATTGAGAGTATTCACAATTCTCTTTAACCTTTTCTCAAATCTCCAAGGTATTTGGAATCGTCTGTAGCTTAACGTTCCAAATAATGTTAAAGATAATTTGGTCTGAAGGTGTTAATACCATGTATTACATGCAAACCAACAAACATTAGGGTACATACCAGCACTTTTTTCGAAGCTATCCTCGTGGAATACTATGACAAAGTCATACATTCTGTTATCATTGGTAAGATGAATATTCCAGGAAGTTGATTCCAGTTGATCGGCTGCAAATATCTCTGTGTCTGTAATAACAAATAATGTTAAGGGATCTGGAATGAGTGTTTATGGCATTTCGACAGTATTTTTTATGGGACATGAGAGCACCTCAGACGTATCGGATTGCATTCTGATATCAAATAATTTCCATTTTTTGAAATTTACGATTAAATACAAATTTTATGACAAATTAATAAAATTTGATATTTTTCACATTTTTGAGATATAACAGTCCTCGAAGAAAATTTTATAAATTTAATGATATATTCTTAAAGTGTATGTAGCTGGGAGGAAAAGCCGGCGATCAATTGAAAATTTTGACCTTTCATATTGAAGATATGGATTTTTTTCCCAAAAAGGCCTTTTTTATTTTGGCGTTTTGGAAAAAAATCCATATCTTCAACACGAAAGGTCAAAATTTTCAATTGATCGTCGGCTTTTCATCCCACCTACATACACTTTAAATATAAATCATCAGATTTATAAAGTGTACTTCGAGTACTGTTAAATATCAAAAATATAATGTTTTAATGATTTGCCATAAAATGTGTATTACATTGCGAATTTTAAAAAATCAAAATTATTTGATATCAGAAGGACATTCTTCGTATTCAGAATGCAATTCGATATGTCTGATGTGCTCTAATGTCCCACAATAAATACTGTCCAAAGGTTCATACCCCACCCCTTAATGTAACGCTTGTCTATTTCTCGGTAAAAGATGAAAAAACAAAAACAATGTTTACATACTACAGGAAAAGTTCTAAAGAAATCTTACCTACGTATCTGCTTTCCACTCGCGTCATATTCCCGGGAAGGTGGGGATATTCTGAATTCGACATTTCCCATTCGTTAAAGAACTCCTCCACGACCACATCCTGCAGAGGTATCTGGAAGGTCAACAAAGGTCGACAATAATTATGTTTTTGTTATTACGCTTTGGTGCATTTTTTTCTTACATCCGTTATATTACGGTTGTATAATGATTGGATGTGGATGAATATTATCATCTTCGCGTTATCAACGTTTATTTGGCAACGTTTGGGTTTTTCATTGCTATAATAGATTAACGCAAATAACACAATGAAAATAACTAAAGCCATCTTAAATACAGCAAATGACTTTGCTGATTGACGTTTAATTACAATTTGATTACAGCTATTCATTGCTCATCTGCGTTTGTATGCATTAATAGTTTTGAAGAATCGTAATCTTGGTCATTGACTTCATTGTTTTTTATGAATTTAGTCAGATCTCATTATCTTGCATTAAAACAATGCTTCGTTTTCACAGGTTGTGGTGTTAGAGGTAATGTTTGGTTGGTATTAGGGTAGCTACAGATGTATTTATCTCAGACGGTTTCAGTGTATAAGGTTGATGGGTATAAATTAGTGCATTCTTTAACCCAGGGTTGTAATTTAATATTTGCTGGGTGCTGATCTTATGATCAAAAGTTCAATTTACTTATTATATTTGGTAACACGTGTGCACTTAATTACCGAGTTTGCCTCTTTGGTGGTTTTGCTTTGGAATGTAGAAGGTTCATTGGTTATGGTGTTAGTAGGGCCACGTTTAGTCGATATTCCATCTTCCGAAGGTGTGTTGCTTGCATCAGTGGGATCTACACTCTTTTCAAACATGCTAGATGTTGGGTCTTCTGAAGTGCTGTCGCTAATAAATGTGGGTTCACTTGTAGTATCAGTAGTCCTACGTTCAGTAGACATTTCGCTGGTGGTAAATTCTTCACCAGTGGTAGGCATGGTAAATGTAGACATGCCTACGGAGGTAGTATCAGTTTCTTCCGTAGTTACATCTTCCGTAGCGCCTATAATATATTAAATCAGTCAATAGCTTTAACATAGGTAAATAATGCGTATTACTTGTTGGTAGAAACATTTGACAAAATAAAGAGGTTGCGAATTGCAAACGCCGTGATCGTACGTACGCCAGTCTATTTATTCAAAGTCACTCTGTAACGAAGCGAGGTCGCGTATTTATTCAGTATTGAAGATTCTGCACGAACAAAATGCACGTGCGAACAATGTAGAAAAAACAACAAAAATGTCCTGTTTACAACATTCAAGCATATTGAACATACGAGGGAAGATCCCCGGGAAAATCTAATCCATAATCCGCTTTGTTTGTAAGAAATCATAGCCTTTGTATTGGTGCACGGAATAAGAATTCGCGATTTCTTATTTCCCGACCCAAGGGCTAAGACCAAAATTTTAAAATTGATTTGTTAGGAGTATCCTTCCTTTTCCTTGCTCTTTTTCTTCTTTATATTTCTTTTTAGTTTTCTCTTCATACATGCCAACATACACTACAAGATTCCTGGCGACGTACGTAGTACCTCTGCTGCAATGTTACTTCGCGGCTACTACCGCTGCTACTACCGAGTACCCAATCCCTTTGTGGCCGACGTTGGTACTACACCAAAGTACCAGCGTCGGCCACCATACTGTAGATACCCCCGTAGCAAAGTACTTACATCGATACTCCACCATGCGTCACCTAAGAGTCAACTGCGATGTACCGAGTAGGTGACTTATAGGCAGACCATGGTCGGGGGTACTTCGATGGCCCTTCAGCGGTAGTACCTGCACAGTAACCGCATCCATGGTGTACCCATGTGTCAGCAGTGAAGTAGCAGTGAAGGTACTCACCCGCGAGGTACTCCGTCGCTAAAGTCCTTTGATCGTAAAGTTCATTGACTTCAAAGCGCGAGCGCCCGTGGTACAACTACGCGGCCGACTGCGCGTTCAACTACGCGTTCAACAAGGCTTGCACACGAACGCGTTGAAGTGGAATTATTAATTTGTTATGATCTGGATGCAATTGCTTGTTGCACAATGCAGTTTTCCGTACGCCGGCGACATTGTTATAATTCCGTTGTTTTTCTTTTGTTTTCCGTTTTGTTCTGTTAGGAAAGTAACACGGTTTTTTGTTTGTTTCATTGTTTAGTTAGCTGGTTGCTTGGCTGACGGTTGCTCAGCTTGGTTGTTTTCATTTGTAATGTTTATGTTATTTTTAAAATTATTTAGTAAATTTATTATTTTTCAGAAATATTTAGAAAAGATTACATCATGTATTTTATGTTCATATGTTTTTTTATTCATTAACTCATTACTTGCTTTAGTTATTTTACTGATTTATTTATTACCTGTTTATTTATTTAGTTGGTTACTTATTTATTTACTTCTGTACTTATAAATTTACTTAGTTTCTTTCTTTATTTAATTGTTTTATACTTATTTATTATTTTCACTTATTTATTTACTTACTCATTTAGATATTTATTCATTTATTTATTTATTTGCTTATTTACTTACTTGGTTATTTTCTTATCTTCTTATTTTCTTGTTTATTTATTTATTTAGTTATGATTTACCTAATTATTTACTTATTTGTATAATTAGTTATTTACCTATCTCCTATTATTTATTTATTTATTTATTTATTTATTTATTTTTTTATTTATTTTTTTTTTATTTATTTATTTATTTATTTATTTATTTATTTATTTATTTACTTCAAGTTGGGTAACTATTTATTTCATAACTTATTTATTTGTTTACCTATTGCCTTATTTATTTACTTACTCCTTTAGTTAGTTGTTTACTTACTTATTTACTTATTTATTTACTCATTTACTAATAGGCCTAGGCCTACTTAACCTATCCGCTTAAAAATGCTCCAAAACAAATAAGAAACATAAATCAAGAACATATTAATCAATATAAATCAATATGGCAACAAAAACAAATAAGAAATGGCAACCCGCTTGCCTCATTTTCTTGCCAGAGTACCCACGTCCGTACTCAGCTGCATATTACCTGGCAGGTGAGTACCAGTGTCGGTACTCGGAGTACCTTCAATGCACCTACGCCACGAGGTATTCGCGAGTTGCAGCCGGCTTGCTGGGCCACAAGGGTCTGGTGGCCGACGTGGGTACTCGAGAGTAGCAGCGCTGCTACTCTCATGAGAATCCTGTAGTGTACTTATATATATAAGCTTTTAAACTTGGCTTGAGCATTTTGTTTAAGGCTGGTCCAAGTGTTTGTCCAACCGTACCAACTGGTTAAACAAACAAGCAAAGAAAATAATAGAGCAACAGTGAGGTGTACAAAATTGACTTCTTTCACACATGTGGTTCATACGACTGATCAGTTCGGAGGCAGACGTCTCTGATTTCAAAGACGGTCAGTGATTTCACATACGGGGGTCTGTGATGTGATATCACATACGTCGAGCTTTGTTGACAGCTGGGCACTCGACGCAGCACATCGGAACGAAGCTGTGTGAATTAGAATAAGCTTTCCTATGTTTGGTAAATATCTACCTGTGCAAAAAATATATCTATCAGAGCTAATTCTGACAAATGGAGCCCGGGATGGCTAGATACAACCCTGATAAGACGTAATTTTCAGGTGTTTCTTGTGACAAGACCAGTAGTTGGTCTCAGGTTATGCTGCTGCCTTGTGGTCTTTCATAACGAAGGAGCACGATCCAGTTTGGAACCGATAACAGCGATACGTACACAAAAAATTGACCGCCGTATAAACGCACGGTCCAGGGAAGACGTATGGAACATCGCATACTGTCTAATAATAATTAAAAAAAAACATTTCTATTCTCTTATAAACACCCTAGTAAAATAACGTGGTTTTTTTTTTTTTTTTTTTTGCAATTCAAGTGCAACGCGTAATAATTCGCTTACATTCATCACCAAACATGTACACATCCAGATTCCCATTCACGGTTTACCCCCGCGGTAGATTACCTTCGCGGCTACACCTGGTGTAGCCCTGAAGCTACACCTTAATAGAGCTACCCTGAAGCTACTCCGAAGTAGCTACACCTTAGCAAACCCCACAGTGGATACACCATATCAGAGCTACTTCGCTGTTACTCCATCCATTGTCTGTCTAGAAGCCAACTCCGGTGCTACACTAGTGCCAACTTCTGGACACGCCATATCGGAGCTACTCCAAAGGTACTCTTAAGAAGCTACTCTGAAGTACATCTGATAGCTGTCAGCCACGAGCCAACCCTGGAGTAACACCGAAGTCAGCTCCGGTGTACAACCGCAACCAAACGGGTCATTGACCGGCAGCAGTAAACAACTCGCCGAACGCGTAATCGGTCGCGTACTAGTGCGTGTACCTAGCTATTTTTAGCAAAGCGAACGTTTGTTGTTTTGATTAATTGATTGACCATGTTTGTACGTTTGCATAGGGCGTCATGAATCGTTTTCAGCCACACGGAGCGAGAATCAAGTTTTCTGTTATGTTATGTTATGTTATGTTAATCACCGTTGTCGATGTCACGGAGACATTTTGTTTCTATTTAGTGGTTGTTTCCTTTGTAGAAACTTGTTCTTTTGTTTAACGACAGTACGACTTCTTCTCAATTTGTTTTTAAAATCATTTTTAATCATTATTTAATTTTGTGTTTCTTGTTATGTTTTTAGTTTTGCTAAACTTGAGATGTTTGCGTGGCGTTGTTTTTTCTGTATTTTAAAGAAAGTGTGCATACTGCGGTGTGCGGTTCTACTTTCCCATGTTATTTGTTTATTACCCCAGTTTATTATTAGGCCCACAGTTAAAATTTATTCATGATTTATACTTCTTGAATTTCTTGTTTTCACGCCGTTTTCCTAACTTTTGCACCACATTACTTTACTGTTGCAAGTCGTAGGCCAAGGTAGTTTTGAAATTTTACATGTTTTGGTTAGACCTACTAGTTTTTCATCTTTCATTGATGTTATTCGCAGTTTTCATATTTTTTTTACTTGGTTGTTATTCATCTTTTACTTTGACTTACCCATTTGATGTGTTTTTCCGTTTGTTTGAGTAGGCCGTATTTTGTTTGTTTTTTAAACATTTTTTCTTTGCTTATTATACTTGAATGATTGGTTACTTATTAAAAAGTAACTATTTAAATAACTTACGAAACAATTAAATAGTAAATAAGTAAAATAAAATACATATAAAGAAATAATAAATATAAAATTAATAATAAATTTAATAAAAGCGTAAAAAATAACTCAATAAAAGTGGGGTCCTAAAATAAATATTAGCTATAAAATGACCAATCATTCAAGTATAATATGCAAAGAAAAATGCTTAAAAACATACAAAATGCAGGCCTACTCAAACAAATGAAAAAACAAGTAAGCAAACAGGTAATTAAATTAAAAAGCTAAATAACAACCAAGTTAATGACAATCATTAGGCCTATCAATCTATTATTGATTATTTTACATAGGCCTAGGCCTACGAGTACTATTCATCTTTTTAAATTTAGGCCTAAATAATGCACATGTTTACTTATTTACTTTCTTATTTGTGTAGGTTTTACTTGTTAATTTAATTACCTATTTATTTACTTGTTTATTCATTGATAAATTTATTTAGTCAATTATTTACATCATTAATTTTAATTTTACCTACTTGCTTATTTCTGAACTTATTTATGTAGGCATATTTACTTGTTTATTATATTATTAACATAACATATATTTGAAAAATAATCAAAGAAAGAAAGAACAAAAATCCCTAATATGTCCAAATAAAAGCATACAATAAAGCTAAATTGAGAAAATAGGATTAAATCTGACAACAGATCATCACGCATTTTTTTACAGAGTACCTCTAGAGGTACTCCGCTATAGTCTGTCTCTACGGGAGGTACACCGTGGAAAACCGGGTAGGAGTAGTCCACGGATTTTTGACTCGCGTTACAGTACACCGCTACAGAGTAGCCCTGTGGGTAATCCGGAGTAGCTCCAGAGTACATCCAGTGAGAAATTGGATGTGTAATTACGATGTATATGTATATGTATATGGTCAATTCCAGCCAAAGCGGGACAAAATTCTCTCTGGGGGCCATTTTGAAAATGTTTTCCTTTTCAATTCTAGACTTATCAAATGAGACGATCATATCTAGTGAATCATCAGGTGGAAGTGCCATCGGATTGAAAAATAACTTTTCTTGCTAGACCAAATAAAGTGTTATATGCGCATATGCATGTTACCCACGAATTCAAGCCTTTTTCACCTGTTGTACGCCATAAAATTTCACTTTCTTTAATATCTTTCAATATTTTATGTGTGACTCATATACACTAGAAATCGGTGAAGACTTTGAACGTAAAATAGAATTTTATTACATATATCTTCAAAGAAATATTTTGGTTATTACAAATTTTAAGAAAGAACCAGGTGTACAGTTAAGATTGTGTCAATTCTTCGAACTCTTTCCAAAGTGGCTATCATTTAACATTACTGTATTATTTCGAAAGATTAGAATAAATGCTTCATATAAATATAAAATTAGATTTTGTATCTCGTCGCAGGATGAGGATCTCGGATGGATTCGTGGGTAACAGCGTCTGGAAAATAGCAATTCCTATTATTTTTTTTAATAAAAATAAAAAATACTTTTCCGTATGTCAATAATTCAGGCTGCAATGGCACTAAAATGAATTTTAATCAAAATACAAACTACATGGAAGATTTAGAATGGATCATTATGGCATTTTGGGTATAAAAATTTTGAGAATAATGAAGTTGCCAAATTCAAATAGACAGAGCAAACAGTTTTATATTATTATTTTAGTAAAATCATTCCATATTTTCATGCAGCAATATTCTATTAACTCGTGTTTGACAGTTCCTGTGAACTAAAACACTATCAATACATTGTTAACTATAATTTAAGTAGGGATTCGTGGGTAACCAAAATGTTCGTGGGTAACACATATTTGAAGGTATGTATTGGTAAGCGGCAAAATAGAAAATATTACAGAAGGTTGGAAACCATCGTGCGGTTATTCCTCCATTGTGTTTCAATGATTCCCGTTTCTCTAACCAATTGCATTTACCCAAAAAATGGTAATTTAGGATAATCAATCAAAACTTCATGATACAGCTTCAGTATGCCTTCAAGAGGACGCTATTAAACAGGACTGTTTTGGAACCTATTTCGCATGTTTTCAAAATGTTAAGATGCATAAGAAACATATAATTTACGAGTAAATCCTTGGATTCGTGGGTAACGCCGAATTCGTGGGTAAAGCTATAAGTACTATAGTACCGTTTGGGGTTTGCGTTTCTTAGGTGCATAAACTGTAAGTACTGTAAAAATTATAGCATACCCATGGCTTGAATATGTGCTGATTTAAACTTAAAATAAACAATCTCCTTGTTTTTCAAGGTTAGCATCTATTCGGGATTCGTGGGTAACAAAAGATTAAACCGTCGTAGATTATTTTTTATATTGGTGAACGTATTTTTACGATTTACAATTTTAAGCGCTTGTCAAACTAAATTCAGTGTCCAAAGTCATTAAATATTAATTTAAGTTATGGCAATTATGTTTGCTGGACTCGTGGGTAACAGTTGATACGTGGGTAACGTCAAATTTGATTTTATGGAATTTTATGGGTAAAACATATTTGCATAAAATAATCACTTGGACCTCAGAATTATAGAACGAAACTTCGTTTCATGATATGATATAGTCATTTATGGCATATTCACTTAACATTTTTCAGAACGATCATTTTATTTTTGATACGCGGGTAACAAAATTATTAGCCAAATTGACTTAATGGCCTCTAGAGTCCACAAACTTTGGTGGAATTCAATCGTTTTACATATGATGAGAGATCATGTAAACGTCTTTCTAACGGTAATAATTTCATTTTGATTGAAGGACATTCAATGACATATATGGTGCTTTATCTTTGAATTCGTGGGTAACGCCAATTCATTTAAGCCATCATAACTTGTCCCCTGGTATGACTTGCTAGTAAAGGCCTATATGCACAAAGAGAGCACATTGGACGTGACATGATATGCTCCATCAATAACGTGATTTCCTTTATTAATGACATTTTAAAGTGGAAAGTTAACATAGAGAGAATTTTGTCCTCGCTTTCGCTGGAATTGATCATATATTACCAAGTTCATATTTATATTATTAAGCAATAATTGCGCGCATCTCATACTATCGCTGTGTTTTCATTTCTGTTCGAATTGGCAAACTGTCACACAATTCATAGGTCAATTCATATGATTAACACATATCAGGAGTCAATTGTCTTTAACATAATGCTATTCAATAGGAAGGAAAGTATTATGAAAAACGGGAGGGTAATTACAACTCCCCTCTCCCTCCCAGTCTCCCCTCCCTCCGTCACCACCCAATGTTGGTATTAAAGATGAGATTTATAACATTCTTCAAACACTTACCTCTCATCACATGGGTGCTATAAAAGTGTGTACATGTCTCTAAGCCCGTTATCGTGAATGGTAAAGGTGAACTTCCGGTTTTATTGATTGCCTTTAGTCCGTTGTTCAATTCCACAAATAACAACATGTCTTGCAGGATAGTGACGTCCCTTATCTGTTCACCTGCGTTGTATACGTCGGCTTGGTTGGTATTGGATAAATTATACCGCACAATGCGACCACCGGAAGAAGCCACGCTTGCTGCGTACAGTATTCTTTCTACGATGATTCAAAATGTTTATATCGCATTCGTACACGAATAACATAATAAAGACAATTTGTGAGAAAAAAAAAAATAAAGGAAAATGATATTGAATCTGTGCTATTTTAAATACAAAAGAAAAATACATTATTTTAACCATCCGACAAAATGTGTGATGTCTTTTATGAAGATTAAAAGAATCAATTCTTGAACTTAGTTACGAAATCTAATATACTTTTTCGAAGACAACAGCGTGTTTTGATGTGATGGTCACACAATATAAATAGTGAACCGCGTGCGTGTAAGCGATGTTCATCTAAGCCTATACGGCCACACGTTTTGAACTCGCCACCCAAAAATGGTGGTTTTGTTACGCTTTTCCAAATCGAGACTCGTTCAAATTGTTATATCTCTGCTTAAACAAAAGGTATTGTAGTGTGTTTGAGGTAATCTGGTAGCTAAATGAGTGGCCTATTCAGACCTCCAAAGGAGAATTGTTTACCAGCTAAGATAGTGGAGTTACAGTTGTTTGAGTTCAGAATGGCCGAGGTGGTTGTTGAGGCGGTGGCGGTATGTGCAAAGTCTATGGGAAATAAAGATTTTGTGTGTGCGCGTTGAATCAACTGATCATATCTTTACATCCATATGGGCTCTTTTGAAAGATTATTAATTCTTCTAATTGTTTTTAATCATTTTGAACTCTTTATGATTGGTTTAGTCTATAAATGCAAACTTTTATGTACAAAACTACCCGTTTTCATATTAAACACGTACTGTAGTAAGCAATGCGGATGTCTTCAAAATCTAAAAGTTGCTGTAAATTTTTAATTACTTATCCTATCATAGTCAAAGTTTACATTTTCTGAGAGGAAATTTGATGAGGAATCTAAATATGGACTTACCTTCTCTGTATGGGTTGGGGGTTAACATGTTTCAGTTCAAAATTATGTTGAATTGTAAAAAAAATTGAACATATTTTGGGACACCCTGTATTCCGAGATTACCAAACAGCTGTGATTTTGTTTTCTTCCCAAGTCAGTAGGCTCCCCTAACCTCTAACCAAGTCAATGTTGTTTACTTTTAGTTTATAACTGCAAGTTAGTAATAAGCAATGCATTAAGTGACCCATTTTTTATTTGGAATATTTTTATTCCACCCTGTATAACTTCAAGGTCACCCTGTACAATGAATTGCTTATGCCTTCAGCTTTCCAAAAATGCATACTTTTGCTAGTTTAGAGTTGATAATTGTGGAGATATTCTAATTTGAATTTTGATTGGTGTAAAAATTCATAATATTTGTGTTGTAACGCTATTAAGGGTGGCGAGTTAAAAACACATGGCCATACAAAAGTTTAACAAAAACATAACTTATAGATCTGACACGCATCAAAAATGCGCAAATTTTAATTTGATTTTTCCCTTGAATTTTGTCATGTTGGGTTACGTCATGTTTTGTTACAACTTTGGGCAAAGATTAAACAAAGAAACTGACACTACTTGATTATTCATGTGGGCAGAGTATTCACAACATTTTAATTAAACAACTGTTAAAAGGCTCCTCCATAGTTGTATAACAAATGCTAATATCTATGGCGTGTTTACAAAGTTCAAGTAGAGTCGAAGACTAGCTGCAGCTATGACTAGGATTTATAGTCATTTTTTTAGATATACACCGGGTACAAAAAGAAACTCGTCAGTTATATTCATCCTTGCTGTTCAATAATGACCAAGATATGCGTTTCAACTCTCAAACCCCAAAATGAAAAGTTGCAATTTTAACTATTCAATTGTGCCTGTTGCACTGTGTGCTTTATTGATTGGCCCGTGGTGCTTGTGTGCAATACAATGATGCGTTCCCATTGAAAATAGTTGAAAATGCAACTTTTGATTTTGGGGTTTGAGGCTTTGGAGGCACATATCTTGAGAAAGCAAAGTCCAATTAACAAAATGTATATTTCAGAATAATATAAAATTATCAAGTTATTGAACAGCAAGGATGAATATAACTGACGAGTTTCTTTTTGTGCCTGGTGTAGATATTACCTACTTTCTTATACACAATAGTAAATAGTTTGTTGTTGTCGTTTCCATAGTGCTATTGTTATTGCACTTGTTGTTCAATTACGTAAGTAGGCACACCCGGGTAGGCAAATGATGTAAAACAGTTGTTACGTTACCTTGGTCGTCAATTGCTAAACCAGACGCCCAGTCCAATTCTGATATGACACTAGTAACGCTAGCTCCATTAAGGTCAGCCTTTTGAACCCTACCGTTGCTATATTCTGCAAAGTAGATCAAGCTTGATACAAAGAACATTGTTATTAACTTGACATGGGTCACATTTCGTCGGCAGAGTGCTACACTATCGTAAGTGCAGTTTGGACAGTTTTACAGGAGGAACATGTTTTGTGTTTTGCGTAGCCGTTTGTTTCCAAGTAGCCATAAAATGACATGGGAATGTAAAGCAATTTGATTTTAATAATAATTATAAACTATATAAATGGTGTTAAAATTAATAAATCGATGAATTATTTACTGATTTAGATGTCGTAAGTGCCACATACCATAGTGTTACACTCAACTAGAAATAAGTGTAGAGTGCAACACTATCGTATGTGCCACATACGATAGTGTTGCACTCAAATAGAAAACAGTGTAGAGTGCAACACTATCGTATGTACCACATACGATAGTGTAGCATTCATTGCTAAATTAGGATGTGCGTAATATCGGCTCAAATATCCAATATTTTGTCATTTTATGTTTCTTAACAAGTGTTAATTTATTTTGGCACATAATATTTACAATAGCAAGACACCTTTTGCCGTAATGTTATCTCTCAAGATTTATTACTGAATCTAAAACTAAAAACACCGGATTTATTGTCTCTATTACCAGTCATGGGAGCTATGAACATAGTCAGCATGATGACAACGCATACAGCCGTCAGCGTCACAGCCAGTGATGTGTTAGAGACTGTTTTGCACTTACGATGGTGTAGCATTCCGTGATTTTGCTGTTTAGGCCCAATAAAGTAGCGTATGTGGCACATACGATGTTCTTGCAGCAAATGAAAAACAAAATTAGCGTGCAAGACTATCGTAAGTGGCACATACGATAGATTAAAATTGCATTGCACTAACGATATTTTATTTTATTAATTAAAAAAATAATTAAGCAATTTTGAAACTTAAAACCTGGTTTAAAATGTGCGTTTTTATATGGCCTTTCATAATTCTTCAAAATCTCATTTTGGCCAAAAATGTCACTTACGATAGTGTAGCACTCTGGCGACGATTTCTTTTAAAGGCTTCGGGGTATTAAACCAAACCATAGAATAGCATGGATATATGTGTTACCTCTAATTTAACCCCGCGTAAATTATTCTTCTTTCCAAAAATGATTTGCTGTATTGCTCAGGCTAGGGTGATAAGCCAGACATGAAATACTGTTTATGCCGTCTTTGCTATCTATATCCACTGCGTCGGCAAATGCAGTGTTAATGGAGTCATTGGTAAATTCCGAGTATAAATTTGACACCCATTGCAATCGAACCCGTGACCCAATGCACCAGATTTAAAAACACTGTTTCACGCTGCCCTATTATTGTGTGGTGGATTACAATTCATTGGATATTGGGTTTCTGGTATCCGTAACGGACGCTCCAGCCATAACTTACAAATAAAACTATGACGCAGTAATGTTCTTTAGACATTTACAAACTACAATAAGCAAATGGAAAGCAAATTTTGACTTCTACGCTACTCATATTTTAATCACCGGGGCACTTTCACCGGGTCAACCGGCATCTTCAGCGGATGTTATTGCTCTGAAGATTTGTTGTTGCAAGTGATGTTATTGAGACACCTGATGACGTCAAACTGGAAGATGTTGTGGCGCCCCCTTGGTTCCGGGAGGGGGTCAAGAGGTTGTGCCAGACAGGGTCGATGTCTAACCCTTTGTCACGGTTCAGTCTGGGTCTATTAGTTCTGATATGGATACCTTCCATGACCCTACGAGGGAAGTCCTTAGACTCCCTCTCTAACACTTTTACGTTCTCCCAGTCTGGTGCCCTTTGCTCCTCTCAATATATCCCTTGATCGCTGACTTGGAACTGGCCGCTTTGGATTTATGTTATGTTAGTCTCTCTTCGAGCTTGCGTCCAGATTCACCAATGTAGGTGTCATCAATAACATCACTAGCAACAACAAATCTTAAGATCAATATAAAATGCGCTGAAAACGGCGGTTGACCCGGTGAAAGCGCTCCGGTAGTGATTGAAATTTGAGTTGCTTTCTATTTACCTTTACCGCTACGTATGAATATACATCATTGTATAAAATAATAAATAACTGTATTAACTTATTAAATTGCTTCTTCTGATCATAACAAAGCAGGCGGATTAGATCTCCGAGCTGTATCTATAGTTGTGCAATATGGCTATCGCATTGTGGGAAGGAGTTGATTTCCGGTAGAGGTATCCTAAATCTGCGTATCGGGTAGCAGAATTAGGTCAAATGTCGCAACTCGTAACGAGTAATGGGGTAATTTAGCCAAATTACATTATTTGGCTACAAAAAAAAAAAAAAAGATCAGAGTGGTTTAATGCTGTTTACACTGATTAGAGCCAAACGTCTTCCGAGGATTATCTTGAGGAATGATCTGGCCAAATTACTTGTTATGTCGTTCTAACACAGCCTGACTTCATCAAATATCTTGAACTGGCCTATTATATTCACGTTCAAAGACCAAAGTTACAGTTTTAATTTGTAATTATTCATAAAGTAAGGTATTTTCTAAATTGATAAATTTGTTCTTACTCTTCGTATGTGTCCACTGAAATTCCCCAACAACCGTCAGCATTGCTGATTATCATTGTTTTATCATTGCCATTTAGATAGCTACGAGAGATGTTGCCTGCTGTGTAGTCCGTCCAAATCAATCTGTCACCGGCAGCGAATATTCCGCCTGGATCTAAAAAACAAAAACAAAACAAATAGAACCCGTGCGTTTATTATTGAAAAACCAGGCACACCCCTGCAAAACTAACAAGAAAATTATTTTTTTGGGTTTACAGATTATACTGCATCATAAAGTGTTTCACGGTGAAATATAGTCATTATAAATGCGCATAGAGAAAAAGTTTTAATATATTTTGTAATTATGCAATATTAAGTGACTATTAGAAATTTGCATTTAAGTGTATCCCCCATTACAAATAATGCCCTTGACCCTTGTCCTACCAAGACAAATTGCTAACAATAACTACGAAGGTGTGGAGGGTGTGTAGGCTGCTGCTAGCCCTTGGATAATTTGGAAATTATGTATCCTTTTTAGGATCGGCCGGGCTCGGCCCGGTAGTACAATTAAACATATTGCATATATTTTGTACGTTTTGATCATATACCGGTCTTTTTTCTGATATAAAATTTACGAGAAAACCGCTCCACAGATTCAAATATCTAGGATCTGTACTCGTATTCACAGTACCAAGCAGAATTAGCACTAAGGTATAAGCATTTTTTCTTTTCAATGACATACCCTGTTTTTTGCCCATTTGCTCAGGGTTTACAACTAGCCTTAAACTAAGGTGATAACGCTTTCCCTTGATATCAACACATTTGTTTTACAAAGACGCCCACCAATAAAAATAAGTGATTTGTTTTTCATGAAAAAATATAACGAAGTGGTATATCATGCTGTATACATTGTCCTTTCAAGTATAAAGTGTGTGCTTTGAATTATAAACATGTCCATATGAAACAAAAGTGATATGAGAACTTGGTCGCGAGCGTAGCGAGAGTAAAAAAATCAGGGTTGTGGTCAGAAATTGCCAATAATTTGTAAAAAGTTCTGCTTTTCACAAACTCACCCTGCCCCGTGAAAAAAAAAATTAGTTTCTTCAAAATCCGAACCAACTCCCTAACCCCATCTCAAAATCCGCACCAACTCCCTAACCCCACCTCCAAACAAAATCCTGCTTATATGAGCCTTGGTTGATATACAGTTGAACGTAAAATTCTTGTATCTCAAGAATAAATCAAAAAACAACATTTTTATATTAAAACCTATCCTACTGAGGCAAACACATGTGTCCTAAATGGCGACTCCTCCATTGTTTCAAAACCCCGAAACAAATCTTTGACACATGAATATCATTCTAAATCCGTTGGAGTAGGATTATTGAACTATTTTTGATTTTATTTTATTATAATTTGTATGGCTAACAGTAAAGGTTTATGCGACGTGAAATATATTGACATTGTCAAGTTAATACTGCCGGTTTGGCTCACATTATCGTTCAATACTGTTACATCGTGTCCCAAATATGTAACTATGTCTCACCTGTACCAATTTAGTTAAGTACAATTATTTCCACGTAATGTCTATATGCATTTAAATCTATCATTATATGCAATTTCCAACGAAAGTAAGACATGAAATGCATATTTTAACCAAAGTAAAAAAGGTTAAGATTCCACATCACAAGTTAAATTCTACACCGTGACCATTACCATAGAAACCAATAGTGAGTTTCAACATATCTGTCTTCAAGATCACAGTTACATTATCTTGCAAAACCTATTAATAATGTGATCTTCTCGTAATGATTACTCACCTTGTCCGGTTAAATTAAGGACGGTTTGTACTCCCGTCCCGTCTCCATTAGCTTTCAGGATTCTTGTGAACCTCTCCGTGATATAGAGCTCACCGGTATCACCTGTAATACCTTCCGGTTTATTGCTCAACGTGATGATTTTGGTGAAGTGAAACTGGTCTGAGTTTGTGGATTCCCATTCAGCTGAATAGACACCACCAGAGGATCCTTCCCAACATCCAACAAAAACTGAACAAACACAATAAATAAATAAATAAATAAATAAATAAATAAATAAATAAATAAATAAATAAATAAATAAATAAATAAATAAATAAATAAATAAATAAATAAATAAATAAATAAATAAATAAATAAACAAATAAATAAATAAATAAATAAAGTACTCAATCCCAAAATGGAAAGCGTATAAAAAAAAAGATGGTAGTCCACCCAAAGCATTTGATCGTGTCGTCTGACGATTGCCTTTTTAGGCACGAAACTCAGAGTAACGACTACCTATTCTGGAAGCTCTGTTCTTTAAATAAAAAAAAAAAATAAATAAATAAATAAATAAATAAATATACACGAAAATGATGATCGTTTATTATTATTATTAAAATTATCTCGAGATAATAAAATTATCCCGAGATAATAAAATTATCCTGAGATAATATCTCGAGATAATAAAATTATCTCGAGATAATAAAATTATCCCGGGATCGTTATCTCTTTAACAAGGCCATGTCAATCACACATATGTAAAGTCGTTTTTTAATAGACGCCCGTACTGTCCGGTGGACGTACATCTGATTAGGAGACTTTTGCAAATGCACCGCGCATGCGCAGACCGGGAACTTTAAAAAAAACCAGGAATTTACACTTCGGAGGTAAACGTTGCCGAAATGAAATGACAATACTCACAAATACAGACTTTTATTTTCATCAGAAGTATAATGGGATAAAAACCAATAACATATGCATGAATGGTGAAAACAAAATTATATATAAGCTAAATAATTTGACTTGATTTGCTCAAATAAAGATAAAATCGACAGTTTTCCTCACACGAATACCGACCGTTCAAAAACCGGACCCAAAAAGTCACAACATTTCTCTCCAAATTCATGCAAAATTTCCCCCAAAAACTGCTCTATTTTGGCCGCAATTTTAGATTTTTAGACCTGAAAATTAAAAATTAGCTTTACCATGGGGTTTTATTTCAACCATAACTTGAAACACAACACTGGATAACTAAAAGTAAAAATTGGACAGCAGGGCTATTTCAGAGTATAGCACCAGATTCACGCGAGAGTATACGAGCGAGCATACACATGATATGCATCGTATGTACGGGGAACAGCCCGGAAGTTGCCCCGCGGGCTGCCAGTTGGAGTGCCGTAAAGACAGCTTGATGCAGTCGTCTTCCATGGCCTGGGTGGGGTTTGTTTGTTTGTTTTGTTGTTTAAACGGTCGCGGTCTTGTGGAGACACATGGGACCAGCCAGGATCAAACAAAGTGCTCAAGCCAGGCTAATCGAACCTATATAGGGCCTAATCATGCTGGCCTAGTAGGCCTACCTCGAAAGAAAGGAGAGAAAAATATTCGCAGATAAAAGAAAAGAAGGCTACTCCCAACAATCAAGTGAACAATTTTACCGTCAGCCTAGCCGTCAAGAGAAATGGGTTAAAAGCAAGCCTACCCCCTATAGGCCTTTTTTGTAGGCCTGCTCATTTTTGTCAAAGTTTGCTCCCCTTAGGGACCGTTCACAAACCCTTGTCATCGCAAAAAATATTTTTTATATTTTAGATTTTAAGACCTGAAAATTAAAAATTAGCTTTTGCATGGGGTTTTATTTCAACCATAACTTGAAACACAACACTGGACAACTAAAAGTAAAGTTACAAAGAAATTGGACAGCAAGGTGATTTCAGAGCATAGCACCAGTTTCACGCGAGAGTATTCGAGCGAGCATTACATACACATGAAAGGAATGGCCCGTTAGTTGCCCCAACGGGCTGCCGGCTGGAGTGCTGTAAAGACAGCTTGACGCAGTCGTCTTCCATGGCCGGGGTGGGGTTTGTTTGTTTGTTTGTTTGTTTTGCTGTTTAAACGGTCGCGGCCGTGTGGAGGCACACTTGAGTCCTGATGGGAACAGCCCGGTTCAAAAAGTGCTCAAGCCAGGGCCTGGTTGCCAGGCTAATCGAGCCTAATCATGCTGGCCTAGTACCTCGAAAAGAAGAGAAAATATTCGCAGATTTAAAAGAAAAGAAGGCTACTCCCAACAATCAAGTGAACAATTTTACTGTCAGCCGCCGGGTCAAGAAAAATGGGTTAGAAGCAAGCCTACCCCCTAGGCCTTTTTTGTAGGCCTGCTCATTTTTGTCAAAGCTTGCTCCCCTCAAAAATCGCATTCCCTTGCCCCCTCTGTCCTGGCTACGCCACAGTTGTCCTTGCACTTAGCTGAGTCACAAATCTTGCTATGTATACAGTTTGTGGTAGAAAAAGATCTCGGGATAATTTTATTATCTCGAGATCTTATCTCGGGATAATTTTATTATCTCGAGATAAATTTATTATCTCGGGATAATTTCATTATCTCGAGATAAATTTATTATCTCGAGATAAATTTATTATCTAGAGATATTATCTCGGGATAATGTTATTATCTCGAGATAATTTTATTATCTCGAGATATTATCTCGGGATAATTTTTTATTATCTCGAGATATTATCTCGATAATTTTATTATCTCGAGATAATTTTCTTATCTCCGGATAATTTTATTATCTCGAGATAATTTTATTATCTCGGGATAATTTTATTATCTCGGGATAATTTTATTATCTCGAGATATTATCTCGGAATAATTTTATTATCTCGAGATAATTTTATTATCTCGAGATAATTTGATTATCTCGAGATAATTTCCGAAAAAATATTTTTAACATCCCAAAAATATTTTACCATGTCACTTCAGGGGCTCCGTAAAAACCTGAGAACATGCCAACTAAGTTTTGTCAACTCTCGCAGAAAACAACGACATATCAAACACCACCAGCTCCGCTCGATTTCGTTGTGATCGTGGGGCCTGGGTTGTTAGTTGGTTACCAAGGCGATGCTATAATATAGGCCTATATCTCAAAGTAATTCTTATCTAGATCTCAAATGATATGTGGATAATAAACCGACGATATAAACGCGGCTTATTATTAATATAAGTGGTTTTGAACGCAGACGTTCAAAAAAAATTAATAACATAGAATTGATACAAAATTATAATAATAGCATGTATTTATACCACCAGTTCCCGCATTTAGTTATTATTACATACCCAACCAAATACACCACCCCCCGCACACACACCCCCATCGCACCCCCACATACCCCTCCCACACAAAATCAGCACATCCACTCAATTCACCCACACCAACCCATCCCAGATCAACATTCAACAAACACCACCCGACCACCCTCCCCCCACACACACCCCCCCACACACACACAAGATCTGGGATACTTGAAAACAATCACTGCATTATGGAGGTTTAGGAAAGGTACATTACTTGGAAAAAATAAATATTGCTATAGTTTGTGGGGTGTGTGGGGTATTGGGTTGAGTATGTAATATTAACTTTAAAAGTTTGGCAAACCCCTTTTTTCTGTGTGATGCGAGAACATCTTCTTCGCCTCTGAGTTTCTGCCTTTTTTTCCTTTTTAATTTGTTTTCAACATTTGTCCTCTTTTCCTCTTCAATCTCCATCTACTGCTTCTACGATACGATAGATTGAACACATTGATGCGTTTTATATCAAAAATAAAATTCTAATTTAACATTTATCTCTCGATCTGTGTCGATCAATTGTTCGTATTCGTTTAGTTTGAACACAGGTTAGCAACGATTATTTCATACATCGGGTATGAAACCATGGCATCCGTCATGACGACCGCTAAATAATGACGTCGGTACCATTTTCATTATTATACCAAACTGGTCACCAACATAAAAGTTATAGTTATAATTTCTTATTTCAGCAAACATTTATTTACTTACTTAGTATAACTTATACATCTTTGTTTGCTTGCATGCACGTTTGCATACTAATTTACTTTGGTTTTACTTCATCTTTATACTACTATAATATCTTTATAGATATGTGCTACAATAGTATCAATGTATTGTGATTTATATACCATATGGGTCACCCCAAGAAAGTTAAGACAATTTGTACCACATTTCGCGGTTTTAATCCACCTTGATAACTTGGTACTCCGAGGACTCCGCAAAACTCCCATATCTGGAATATTTATATGTTACAAATTAACTTCTTGGCGGAAAACCAAGTAAAGGAATATGACTCGAAATTTGATAAAAAGCTATTTACGTTAAATGCAACGCATAGTTAACAATAATCATAATAATTATATGTCTGTGGTTATACATGAGCAGGTTGGCACGGCAATACGTATTTTGTATGCATCATGTCATATAATGCGTTGTCGGGGAAACAATTCAGCTTTTTGATAATCGGCTGTTTGCATGGAGATACATCAATTAACTTGGGAACAATGAATAGTAGTAAGTTATTTATGTTCAATATTTTGCGTATACACTCTCTTCCTTTTCTTTCTGTGCGCCCCTCTCACAAACACTCTTTCTCTTCCTTCAAGAGAGTATTATAATGTATTATTAAACCCTGCTAAATACATGTATTGGCTAACAGTTCGATACGCATTAGCGGTTGTAGATGTGTTGGGATGAGGGTATGCATATGGCGGAGTGTTTTGGGGGTTACTTGTCTGAATCTGGGGTCTCACACATAATGGTGTACTACTTGGGTATATAATTTGAACCGAGGTTTGTCACATATAAAACAGTGCCACAGGAAAATATGTATTAACTGGAATACTATCTACTATGGACAGTAATTTTACTATATCTAAACGTTGATCCGACGTTTGTCCCAAGTGGAACAGCGCTACAGAGCAAATGTATTTGGCTATGTGTCTTATATTGGGACCCTTAAAAGGGTGGCGGCGTGACATTTTTCTTTAAAAACAATGAAATGATAATGACACGTACTTTCAAAATGGAGGTGAATACGCTTCATATTGGTCTTGTTTCAAAGCCGAATTCTTTTTTTTTAATTTGACACCAACACCAGGATTGGCCATTGATGCCAATTAATTTTACGATCAATTAAAGGGTGCATTCAGTGATTTGCTCATCCGGACGTTCGTAAAACTCATCAAAATTCAGATTTTGGTACCTTTGTCAGTGTCGTAGATGTGCTAACATATAGCCTGTTAGTGGTTCACCCGAATACCGTGTATATAATTAGCACGAATTAACCTTTTGAATAATTAATTAGGGATGATAATGAAGCAAATGTTTAACACCCTGTGCACATAGGGGGAAGCATCGCATCCTATATAAAGTATATATTTTCTGGTGAGCCTAAGAACTGTCTTATTTTGTGATGCTCAGATTGAGAAAATACTCCTGAAAAGATATACGCACTTCCAAACTATAACACATGTTAATTAAAAAGTCAATTGATACACCCAGGTATATCTTCTGGTGCACCCTAAATACGGGCTTTAGATTTAGATCATTGTAATCTATGTTCTTTATGCTTTCCAGCAATGTGTCTTTTGCATACCTGTAATTGGTACATAAAAAGTATGGCCATTCATCTCAACATTGATGTTTTCAGCTATGACACGAAAAAGGGCCCCAACATGTGACATAAGGCCATTTACTAGAATATGTGATTAGGAACTAAAGTCTCCATATTGTTGCATATCAGTGAAACCATTCTTTCCTCTCAACAATGACACCTCATTAAATTTGTGAAGATAATTTATCATTTCTGCAAAACCTTGGACCGAACGCTGCACACCGTCATCATCCCTATATCTTCATGTCAAAAATTGGAGTGATATACGACGAATCCTCTCGTTTTTAGGCCGATACCATCAAGTTCTATTCTACACATTATTAAGATTTGCGCATGCTCTAGTATCCCATATGGTGTTGCTATTACAAGGAAATTCGATTTGTTTTGTGGTAAAACCAAGGTTTTGTTTTAAGTACACTAACTTGAAAGTAAATACACTAATTAGCGGCCATCACTGTTTGCTCTGGATACATTTTGACTGCATTTTTGGCGTAACGATTTTTAAATCGAAAATTAAAATTGTGATATATTTAATTTTAAGCATTACAATTATATAAAGGAACACATATGATCCAGGTGCGTATATAATAGAAAATTCGATCACATGTGTATATCACAATGCATATGTAAACTTTCTTTATCTGTGTCAACAATAGAATATTGATCACCAACTGAGTATGAAGCTTAATGAAAGAAAGAAAGAAAGAAAGAAAGAAAGAAAGAAAGAAAGAAAGAAAGAAAGAAAGAAAGAAAGAAAGAAAGAAAGAAAGAAAGAAAGAAAGAAAGAAAGAAAGAAAGAAAGAAAGAAAGAAAGAAAGAAAGAAAGAAAGAAACGTACTTCACAATACAATAGGGACCTCATTTTTATCGCAAATCCGGTTTTCTAATTGACCACAGATATCCATCACTGTTATAATTTCTCACTTCATTCCTTGTATATACTGGTAGAATCCGATATATTTTAATAAGGGCAATTATATTTATGTTTCACTAATTCCTAATTCAACACAAAAATGACAGATTATTAAATCCAGTTATAAACTCATGTCTTGATAAAATTACCAATGCAATAAGAGTATCATTTGTAACGTTGGTAATGTAGCCAAATTAAGGATTTTTCCAAGTCATATAGTTGGAGTTTTTTTTATCACCCATCTTACCTTTTTCTGCAGCAAGGCAAAGGCACAAAAAAAGTAAAATTCCGATTCCTTGAATTATCAGTTTCCAAAGGAACCACGTCCATCTGCTAGCCACTAGTTTATCCATAGTCGTAATTTCTATGAATTTTGTTTAAATTTTTCTTTATTTATTAAAGCCTGGGAACAACCGTCGCAGGAAACAACGAAATATCAAATACCACCAGCTCGGCTCGAGTCGTTCTGATTATGGGTTTGGTTTGTTACTTGGTTACCAAGGCGATGCAATAATATATATGTTAAAGTAATTGTTATCTATAGCTCAAATGGTGTGTGGATAATAAACGAACGATGTAGACGTGGCTCGTCATTAAGGTAAGTGGTTTGGAAAACAGACGTGCAAAAAAACAATTTAATAAAAAGAATTTATGCAAGATTATAATAATATCATGTCTTGTTCCCGCTTTTATTATTACCCACCCCATTATACCCCACACACCCCCACACATCCCTTTACACACCCACTCTCTCCCATACACTCCTATTGCACACCCACTCAACACACTCTATACCCTCCCGAACATCCCATTTCTACTGTAACACACCCCACAATCGCGAAAAAAATGTGTTCAACACCTACTTTATCAAAATGGCCATATTCTTCATAACATAGTGCACATACATGTAGTGCATAATATAATAGTGTTGTCTCAATGTTCATCTTACGCGTACCAAAAGGGGGACCATTTCCAATAAGGCCTTTGAAGTGTTCGAACAATAATTTCAAAGATTGCAGCTCACATTCAACAAACACCACACACATAATGTCTATATCTGAAAAAGTTGCTGGCATTATGGAGGTTTAGGCAAGGTACATAAATTGGAAAAGAAATGTTAAAAATTTTGGCAAACCCCTTATTTCAACCTTTTTTCCGTGTGATGTGAGAACATCTTCTTCTTCTCTCAGTTTCTGCTTCTTTTGCAATAATCGGTGGTTACTCGATAGTTGGCCCAAAATAACCAAATATTCTTGATTCTTCACACAGCTCAAAGAGTCTGCCATGTTTTGCCATGGGTATCTTCTGTATAATTCGTCCGTTGACTAAGGTCATTCAAGCTATATTCTATTGTGGAGGATATCCAACTTACAGTTATGTCGACATTTGATAAATCATCCATAATAAAGGCAAATAATGAGTATGTGTTTCTGTTATAATGAAATCACTGTGTATACATCGGGATTTGTTATTAGACTAGTTAGCAATCAGCTAGTTAAATTTAAAATCAATAGAGGGCGTCCCATTTTTGCTAGTTAAATGTTGGTCGCTCATGCTAGTTGAATTTTGTCCCTCAGGCTAGTTAAATGTTGGTCGCCCAGACTAGTTAAAATCTTGTTCCCCAGGCTAGTTAAAATTTTGTCCTTCAGGCTAGTTACATTTTTGTCTTTACTCGATTTGTTTGCGATAATTTAGACCACATCAATGTATGAGTTTTAAGTTTACGTCTTCAAAGCTTTTTTTCCTTGCTAAATCACTAAATCACATCGGTATTACATATTAATCTGAAAAAATATTTGTGGAAAACGAACGGTACGTGTGCAAAGGTAGATATAGAACTGTCGCGTGTGTGCTTTCACGGTTCATTTATTACAGTTAATAATGACATTTGGATACCAAAGATGCGTTCAACGGTATGCAGACACAATAAAGATTTTAATACTATGTCCCTATTCTGTCGGTCGGACATCCGGGCATGAACCGGCTGACAATAGCACTGGATTGAATGCGAATGTTGTTTTCACAAGCTATCACACTGATCGTGCAGTTATTGTTAGCTGCATGTATGCACACAACAAAGGGGCACTCACATAGGTAATTGGCCCGTACTATTAGCGCTGTGCGGTGGGTATAGGAGATGAACTAGTTAGCGTTATATATCAAAAAGTATAAAAGCTCTGATTTTAGTACTTGCTCTATGTTTTAATTTTTCATTTTTTTCTCTATTCAATAAGCCAATTATGACTGCATATAAAAACAAGTGGATTAGTTTTAAACACTTTTTATTCGTTTATACAGAATCTATAGTATCAATGTGCACGTAGAATTACAACACCTCAATAGCTCAGTGGATAAGGCGACTGGCAGTTAACGGAATGGCTTGGGTTCAATTCCCGGCATTTTTTTCTTTCATTCTTTTTTAATTTGTTCTTGCTATTTTCATTTCTACATGTATTTTTTTCCAACCAAAACAAAAACAAAAACAAAAACAAAACAAAAAATACACATAATGTATACACAAAAAAAAAGAATTAACTAGCTATGTGATCTTTAGTATTTGATGCGGCAACTTCTTTCTCTTATAATTTCATGTACTCTCTTGTCCATAGATTCAATAGTTTTGTTGATGTGCTCTAGTGGATTAAAAAACAAACTAGAAGGTTATATATTTGTTCACAAATACGGCTATACCCGCATGTTATCGGTGTACCCAAACTTACAGTCCTTATTTGCTGAGGACTTAAAATAAAGAAATTGGAAAAAGTCGCCCAATTGGGCAGAAAATGTGTGAAAAGTGAAAGTCCAAGTCACAAGCTTTAATTGAATGTAGGTTGCACTGTCGTAGGACTTAAAATAAAGAAAATGTAAAAAGTCCCCTCACAGGAGAGTCTCTCACTCTCCATAGGTTGCTGTTGTCAGTATCTCTTACTCACAGTGAGGCTATGCAATATGATTAGGGGGAACCTATTCCAGAGGGAGTATGTAAATTAAATGGAACAGCCATTTCAGATTGAGTATGTAATTTATACGGAACAGCCTTTTGTGAGGCCATTTCAGAGGGAGTATGTAAATTAAATGGAGCAGCCAATGGGTATTCACGCTGGTGTTTCCAATTATGATAAAATACGATCTGCCTGTTTAGTCCTACGTGTGGGGTGGATGAGTGTGTGGGTGTTAGTAACAACATAATTCTCAGGTGTTTTCTGTGTACATATTCTGAGCCCGGAAGCTGCTTTCTTTGATGAGAAACGGCCCGCCCTTTGTTTTAACATTTGGGGCCCTGGGACCCATAATATTTGACTTCTGAGGCCCATGTACATAATTATGTTGAATTATAATTCTCTAGTGATATCAGTAGACTCAAGCTGGCCACTGTAGCTACTTTCTTAACTGAGTACCCAGCAAACACAAAAACGTTTTTAAAAAGTTATATTTTGGCATTTGGTTTAGGTAAAAACGTTTTAAAAACATTAAAATGTCGGGTTAAAGGTCATGATAACGTTTTAAAATGTTTTGTATGAAAACACACTACAACAATAATTTTAAATGTTTTAAAAAAATGTTATTTTACAAACATTCATGCCAAATATTGTGTCAATACTTAAAAAACATTATGTTAAAATGTTTGAATTCAGCAAACACAGAAATGTTCTTAAAATGTTTTTTTCAAAACCTTTTAATAACATTGGCTCTGGTAAGCATATCATTAACCTGGGCGTCCCATTTAAGGTCATTTTGTAACCAGAGACAGAGCACTTTCGCTTTGTCAACATAAGGAAGAGGCTCATTACCAATTCTCAAATCTGTGTGTAGTGGCTCTGATCTACCAAAATTAACAAGAAGAGCCTGGCATTTGGATGGGTTTAATTTAAGGCAATTGTTTTTGGCCCACTCAGTAAAATCATTCAAATCATCTTGAAGACAGCCTTTAACATTACGATGACGGTTCTCACCAAAGGTCATGTCATCAACGTATTTCCAGTATTGTGATTTGGCATCTGTGGCAGCATCATTAATAACAATTTGGAATCCAATAGGACCCAGTTTTGTGCCTTGAAGAACCCCCCCTTTGACCGTAACATACTCAGATAAAGAATCATTGAATTTCACACACTGCTGCCTGTTGTGCAAAAAATCACAAATCCATGGCACAATGGTTCTTCTCACACCAACTTCGATCATTTTCTCAATTAACAAGGTGTGATTGATGAGATCGAACGCTTTTGAGAAATCTGTCAGAACCACTGTGCCAACGTTGTGATTTTTTTCCGCACCCTGGTGGAGAAAATGCATGAGATTAACTAAATAATGGCTGGTAGAAACTCCAGAAACATTGCCAAACTGTTTGATGTCAATAAAATTCTCAATGTCTTCCAAAATCCATTTACAGATAAAACCCTCAGCAATTTTGGAGAAAATTGAAGTGAGAGACACAGGCCTAAGTTTTTAAACATTAGGGGGGCTGGTCTTTGGAACTGGCACAATTATTGCTTTTTTCCATTGGGTGGGCACAATTCCCTCCTTGTAGGAGGAATTTAAAATATCTGTGAGTGGAATACTGAGTTCATAAGCAAATTCACGCACCAATTGAGGTTTAAAACCATCGGGGCCACCAGCTTTAGATGGATTCACTTTCTTAAGTTCAGAGTAAACATCCCATGGGTAGAGATGAGGGACTGGAATTTTTGCAGGTAAATAAGCAGGAAGCTTAGCCAGGACAAGAGGCTCAATATGGGCTGACACACTAGCGAACATGTTGTTAATAGTGTTAGCCTTACCTGTAGAGTCATCGTCATCTACTCCTGGGACACTCACTCTGAGCTCAGATTTGTTGTTATTTGTGACAATTTTTATCTGCTGGTGCCACTTACGGGGCTCCGTTTTGTGGAGAGATCTAATTCTCTGAGCATGATATGTTAACTTAGCTTTAGTAATCTCTCTTGAACCTTGTTACGTAATTTACGCCACTCAACAGGGTTAACCTCAAAAGCCAATTGGCGTTTCTTAATCAACTTCTTAACATATGGCGTGATCCATGGTTTATCATTATTGTGAATCTTTTTCTTTTTAATTGGGAAACACTCTTCAGAAGCAGAATCAAGCATGGCATAAAACCTATCAACTTTGCTCTGAGAACCCTCGCATTCAAGGATTTCATGCCAGTCTTGTTTCTGAATCCATGTACCAAAGCGATTAATTCCATCCTCAGTGATGGGACGACCAACATGTATTTTAACAGAGTTATTTCTATTTGAAATCACTTTCGGATTTCATAAGACACCCTTGTGATCACTGCTCCCTATTGGAGAAATAGCAAAAGGATCACTGTACTTTTCAATGAGTTGATCTTCCCCACACTGGGCAGGCATATTCAGCACTAGAATAGCATAAGGCCAAGGCTGTTCATCTGATAGTGTCTGGTCGGGCTCCCCATCTGGATCCAGTGGGCTTGTTCAAAATGTTGTTTCGTGAACAAACTTTGTCTCTTGTCTTCTCAATGTGGGTCTTATATGAGAGTGAGTGGTCGGGAGTGACTCCCAGATATACGGGTGTTTCACAGTGCTCTAGTGTGGTTCCAGACCAGGTCACCTTCAGTTGACGTTTAGCTTGACAGTAGCTTCATCCAGGGCTTTGGAGAGTATCTGTTCCACAACAGTATAGTCGGCGTGTTGTGCACTGATGCCAAGATCGTCTGCATATATGAAGCGTTGTGTGTCTGCACTTCTCGGTTGATCATTGGTGTATATTTTGAACAGGAGAGGTGCGAGAACACTGCCTTGAGGTAGTCCGTTCCTGAGTCTTCGCCACCGACTCTTCTTGTCTCCAAGCTGAACAAAGAACATCCTGTTGTCAAGCATGCATTCGATGAGCTCCGTTAGGTGGATATCTTTGGTTAGCTCCAGGATTTTGCTGAGTAGGCATCTATGAATGACGGTATCGTAAGCTGCTGACAGGTCAACGAAAACAACTCCTATTACTAATCCTTCCTCAAATCCATCCTCAATGTGCTGGGTAAGATTGAGAACTTGGCTTGTTGTTTGCCAGGACGGAAACCTGCATGTTCTGGAATGAGTTGCTCATCTACCACAGGTGCCAGTGTGTCGAGCAGGAGGCGTTCGAATAGCTTGTAGGTATGGCTGAGAAGCGATATTGGTCGATAACTCTTTGTGATATATGGATCTTTCCCTGACTTCAGTAGACCGATGATATGAGACTTTTTCCAGATCTTAGGGAGTCTGTGGCTGGGACAACATAAGTTGTAGCGCTGTAAGAGCCATTTCTTTGCCTCTGGACCAAAGTTCTTCAGCTGCTCAGTTGCGATGTTGTCAAGGCGAATTGCTTTCCCTGGTTGGAGTTTGGCGATTCCTGCTTCCAGCTCCTGCATTGTATAGGGCTTGGTGAAGCCGGGGTCTTCGCTGTATTTCTTACGGTCTAATTTGGTCTTCTTCGTTTCTTGCCACTTCTTCCATTCAGAAGCAGTTGGTGGGCAACCTGGTTGAGTGTGACTTTGGGCTGCTCTGGGGCTGTTGTAGGGTCACCTTGAAGTTTGAGGATGGTAGACCATGCTTTCTTGTTGTTAGGGGTCATGTCTGTTGACTCTATGAGGGTATGCCAGGTCTTACTACGCTCGTGGCAGATGGATTCAATAACGGTCTCACCCTTTGCTGTTGTTTCCTCGGAGAAGGGGTCAGCTTCAAACATGGTTACATACTCTTGGTATTCTTCTGCACATTCCTTGGGAAATGCCTGGTATGTATTCCACCCTGCAGCCTCTTGGTATACTCTACGAGGAACACTCTTGGAAAGTAGTTGGGCAAAATGTGTAATAGTTTTCTGGGATTGGAGTAATCCTCCTCACTGGTCTAGCTCTTTTCTGAATCCGTTCCAGTCTGACCGTGCAAATGACAGTCTTAAAAGTAATAGTTAATCAAAATACAATATAGCTAAGCAGGGATGTTTTCCATAACAAGCAACAATAACAAACAACATGCCTGGCAATTGCCTCATTACCATGACAACCATTACCAAACTAGTTATGAAGAGAAAGGCTAATAATAGGTAATGAACGTAACTGAATGTTAACTACCCATTATTGGTAATTAACTGAAGGATAATTAGCCTGCACAAGCAATAACTATGGTTTTGTTATTATAATAATTTTAGTTGTACATTTGAAACACAGCTTTCATCTTTTTCGATAATTCCCGGATTCCTTGGGCAGTTTTATCATTGTGACCGTTGATCTGCGCAGGTGATCTCCGCAGTAACGTGCGAATCTACAATGGCATAATCTCGGTTTCAATTACGGAATTACCCAAATTATCTACCAAAGAGCACTTTGTACAAGCAGTGCACTTCTTAAAACTGAAATATACGATTGAGTTTCTCTTCAAGTAATCGCTACTAAAAACACGGAAATAGAAAACTACGTAGGTTGGCAGCTGTTAAGCAAACGATTATGAAAAACTGATGTAGTCACATAGAAAGTAATTTATTACTAATTACATGTGTATCTATAATTGCATACTTACATAAAACGCAGTAGCAGGGGTATGGGAGGCACGAGCACTATTTTCCTATTTTGGAATACACGAAAATAGAGTTTTCGCTGTTTCTGCCAAACTAAGCAAAAGAGCGGTATGAAAAATATTATGCTGTTCTTGTAGCATGGGCATAGTAAAATAAAGGAGAAGCTAGACGGCACAGCTGTAGTTGTGGACACACTAATAACCCGGGGACTACTAATTATACCCGTAACCCCTCTTTGAGCAGAACCAAATCTGAGACATTTTATTTTAATTCTGTGTTTCTCTAGCCAGGTAACAAACTTTCTTTCCGTTTTTCCTATGTAGTTCCAATAAGTTTCTAAAACTGTAATCACGAAATCCCCCTAACAAGAACAACTGACTGGCAACTCTAAGATCAGCGCTGGAAGCAGTCAGTACTCATCAAGTGTTGACAAAAGCAACAGCGTTGTTGACACGTACGGAAAAGTACGATCAGATACTAAGGACCTTGTTTGATGAGTTTACTCTATCCTGATGAATATGCTTAATCATATTGCGCAATTGTTTTAATTTTGTACTTTTTGAAAATATAAGAGATAGTGGAGAAATGAGATAAAAATAAACGAAACACCTTGGGCACCTAGATCCTTTGAGATAAAGAACTATTTGAAAAGTGCATGTGAAAATATTTTCTCTTTATTTTTTTTTTTTGAGGGAGTAAGTAACCTGGGAGAACATCAGGTATATTGCATTTAGAATACGAGGTATGGCCACCTTATATTAAATATTAAATGTCCTTCTGATTCTGGCTGCGATTGTTAATTGTTGTATGTGTAGGGTGTGTGCCGTTATAGCTGCATATAATAAATATACTAAATAGCACCCTCGATGTTCTCATTTGGTCAAAATTATTGAACCAAACAAGTACATGTGTATGAAACTTTAACACCTGGTTCAATTACCAAGCGATGCCGGAACAAACTTTAACACCTGGTTCAATTACCAAGCGATGCCCAGAACAAACTTTAACACCTGGTTCAATTACCAAGCGATGCCCAGATGCCCAGAACAAATCTTTTTGCAGATAATACAAACATCTTCTTCTCACATCGTGATATAAATACCCTGGTTGCTACCATGAACACAGAATTAGATAAAGTTGCTTCATGGTTTCATGCCAACAAGCTTTCGTTGAACGTAGATAAAACTTCGTTCATGCTTTTCACCACCAGAGCCTGCTGTTCTTGATATTCGCATTGACAACAGAGTTATTGATCAAGTCTCTCACAAAATTCTTGGGTATCATCATCGATGATAAACTATTATCTTGGGTATCATCATCGATGATAAACATTATCTAAGCTTCGATATGTCTTTCCATCTGAGCTGCGTCTTCACGCCTAAACCCCCTCTTTAGACTTCAGAAACGTGCAATCAGATATATCACCAATGCTGATTTTCGAGCACATACTGGGCATTTGTTTGCCAATCTTAAAACTCTTCGTCTGGATGATATAAATGAACTTTATACAGCTATCTTTATGTTCAAACCTCACAATAGCTTGCTTCCTGCACTTTTTGACAACTATTTTCAATATAGTGCTACAATTCATAGTCATAATACAAGGCGTGTGAATAATTCCTATCCGCCTCGTGCTCGCTCTAATCTTGCTGCTAACTCGATTAAAGTGCATGGAGTTAACATTTGGAACTCCATTCCCATTTCCATCCAAAATGCCACATCCACAATCTCCTTCAAACATCATTTTACGAGCAATTTGCTTTCTAAACCGGTTTACCAGTAATTATTCTTTGACTCCTGTTCACATCTTTGTTTTTGTAATGTCTTGTCTTGTCCTGTTTGTATTTGTATTTTCGTTTGTACTGTTTGCCGGCAACCCGCACCCACGAGCTTGCTCCCCGCGTGTTGCCCCACAACTTTATTTTAGGTTTTTTTTATTGATGCCCCTCTTAATCATGTCTCAGGCCCATTCTGGTCCTGTCTCTTGCCTTTTAATAGGTTGTTTGTTCTTACGTGATCGCATTTGAATGTCATCAGTGGGCTTGTGATTGGATTCACTACTTTGATTTGTATGTAATTGGTTTAAATATTATGGCATTTGTCATTTATACTATGTATTTTTGAAGTTGTGAAATAAATGTTTCTTGAATTGAATTAAATTGAATTGAAGGTAGATAAATATCTTGATTTTGCCGTTTGAGTTATGCTTTCTGTAATACATGTACATAATACATGTATAACTGCTATCACGTAGAGAGGGAACATATTTCAGAGTAGTTGAAAACAGTGAATTTTCAAACACACAAACACATAAAATACTCAACATTTTTTATTATACTTTATTTTAATGATGTCAAAGCAAGCATTTTACAATTCAGTCGTAAAATTTTACAAATAATTTGATTTTATTGATTACATAGTTACACAACAGTGCTAATAAAACGTAATTCAAGCTACATGTAGATGTCAGTTACAAGTATTTAACTGAATTTGTTAACTGCGTTCTCACCAATTTCAGTTTGGACCTCTTTTTTTTTGTCCAAAAGGATTTTCTCAAAAACCTCTTCATCAACCAAAACATCAATCAAGGCATTTTTGATTACTTGTTTTCTGTTGGATTGCTTTACAGCCAAGTCATAGTATTTTACAAAGTCTAGTAATGCAAGCTTTTTTCAGCTCATCAAACTTCTCCATTCTCACTTCTCTGCATTCAACGCCATACTGTACTTGCACTGTAAAGACTCGGTAAATTGTCATATTTTGAACTTTGTGATGCTTATTGTATAGGAAAAAAGTACACTAAACTCAATATTTCATTATTTTTTATTTTTACCATGACCTTATTTCTCAATGCTTCCATCTTTACATAGAGAGGTATGAAAAGTGTAGAATTTGTATGTAAAATAAAGTAGTTACGCATTAAAACAGTCTAAATAATTCAATCAATTAATTATTTTGTTTATAATGTAAATAAATTCAGAAGTGACCCAAATGCTTCACCCTAACAGAGCGTAAGATGAAATAAATAAGTACAAAATAGTACTAAACAATGATTACTATGGATACTAATTATTTTAGTAAAAGCATGCAGCGTTATGACTCTCATTTGCTTATTGGCAAAATATCTCATACGTTTGAGCGGCAACGTTCTTGAGTTGACGTGAAATATAACTCCTAACGGTTGAGTGATCGATGTTATTATTGGTTTTTGGCTGGTCGTTGCTGGCTTACTAAGCTGATTGCGTATGACGTAAATGCGTCACCAGAGCGTCAAAGCAGCAAACAAAACGACATTATGAAACCATGATTAGGTGTATAAAATGTACAAAAGATGCAATGAATTGAAACATCAACACAATTCTCAGCAGAAGCTACATTAACATTTTACATTCTAAATAATTATGATGAGTATATTGCCAATAAAGCCAAATCTTTTTATGTCATATTTTGTTCATAGTTGACATCTGGCACTAGTGGATTGTATACCATATACATTGAAACAAATGTTACAAATATATTATACAAATGTTAATATGATCATTTTTAACGATTACATCTAAATTCATATAATCGTTTGACTACACTTATATCACATTACAAACGGGGTCTATAGATTTTTTAATGTTTATAATTGTGTACAACTCAGCAGTTGGGGGGGGGGCAGGGGACGGTGCCACCCTCCCCCCCCGTCGATTCGTATAAGGCCGTCGGTAGACGGAAGGTGTTGGTGAAAAAAATGGGTTAACAATAGGCTATCATTCACCCATGGTGGGGTGAGAAAAGGGGAAGAATTACCAACAAAATTATGAAAAATTGTGAATGAAATTGAATTTCACATAAAAATTTTGTGTTTTTATGTTGATACCGCCTATTATCCTTTTTTTTTTTTTTTTTTTTTTTTTTTTTTTTTGCTCTTCAGTTTTTAAAACCATGCAAAAAAATTGGGTCAACAAATCACAACTTCCGTCGGTTTGAACTCAAATATAAAGTGGCCACACAAGAGAAATGGCACAGGTTCTATAAAATATATCCCAAACGTTGATATACGGGGTTTTGTTCCCGCTTCGTTGCATGAATTTTTTGTTATCACCAAACAAGTATATGTACACCAGTTACATTTTACAGCAACATAACATTTAGGCGGCTATTATATAGTTTCAAATAATACTTCCACATATGTGACCCATCACATCGAAACACGGCAGTTGTTGGAAACCCACATTTAAAGATAATAAAGAAAATGTGCCCCGAAAAATAAAGAAAATAATAAGAAATTTTAACTGTATCTGTCACATAAAATCACCATTCTACATGCGATATAAATGAAAGAGGTGCCATTTTAAAGCTTAAAAACAGTCCTTTAGTTTGGTAAAGAAATCTACAAGTTCATTTTTGACGACAACTGCCGTATTTCGATGTGATGGGTCACATATGGTCACTATTGCTCTTTTCACCGGAAAGGGACTACTAATCTTTCCTTTCCTTTTAAAACCACAACCGGGAGGCTATCAGCGGAATTACTTAAATTGTGACAGATAATATTGCTAAAAATTCAGTTCGCTCTTGAGGAAAGCCAGATCCTCTGGAGGATAAATACTGGTTGCGCTCCTTGCAGTATGTTGAAATCATTTCATTGTGACAGGTATATTTACATTTTTGTCAACATTACAATAATTATTATACATCTACCAAACACAGTATATATACCTTTGTTATCATATATTATTTCATTTGGTGAAATCCATTTTGCCTTCATTTCTTCTTTCTTTCGTTCCTT
Organism: Amphiura filiformis; assembly: GCF_039555335.1. Classification (NCBI taxonomy): domain Eukaryota; kingdom Metazoa; phylum Echinodermata; class Ophiuroidea; order Amphilepidida; family Amphiuridae; genus Amphiura; species Amphiura filiformis. The sequence goes on from NC_092637.1 coordinate 58,084,223, forward strand.
TTTAAACAAATATCTACCATTACCACTTATCATCAAACAAGTTTATACATCTGCAATAATTATATATTACAGCAACATAACTTCCACAAATGGTCATTATTGAACTTTTCACCAAAAATGGATCAATCCATTTATAAACCACAATCGGGAGGCTTCAGCGGATTATCCTAAATTGTTTAAAATTAGGTTTGCTCTTGAGAAAGCCAGATGTTCTGAAGGATAAATCCTGGTTGCGCCCTAAAAGTATGTTGAATCCATTTCAATGTGACAGTTATATTTACACTTTTGTCAACATGACAATAATTATTATACATATACCGTAAGACATAATTTATATAACTTTATTACACAATATTTCATTTGCTTTATTTCTTCCTCTCACTTTCTTTCTGTATTTTTCTTTCACACCTTCCCTTTTGTTTGTCTTTCTTTTTTGCCTTTCCTGTCTATCTGTCTGTCTTTCTTTATTTACTTTTAACAAAATATCTACAATTAAGACATATCTTATCACCAAACAAGTATATATACATCTGGCCTAATATGTACATCAACATAACGTAGTGGGTGTTAGTTTCCAATAAACTTACACAAAATGGTCACTTTTGCATTTTTCACCTATAAGAAACTAATGATACTTCTACTTCCTTCCATTTTTAGTCTTACATGAAAGAAAACATTCGTCTTACCAATGGGGCTGTATTAATCCATACCTTTATATGATTGCTCCTGATGCATCTTAATCTTAAATGCCCAAAATACTTGAGTTAATCTCTAAGGAACATCCATTGCGCTCATTACCTTGCCCGAAAGTAGGGGACAATCAAACTTCAAGCGTACGGGGAAATTGAGTTCAAATGTTTGTGCAGTTTTCAAGGCCAAGGGAGTGTCCACCCACTACGTATTTCTGATTTCGTGACTGCTGAGAACGTACCATGATGAAATAATTAGCTGGCACTTATTTAACCTACCATCTTAGCCCGATGGCAGAGCACAATCAAACGTTGAGGGTACAGAGATATTGATATCAAACGTAGATTGAAAAAGATTAATGATTTTCTTTTCAACGGAGAATTCGATCACATGTTGGTGCGATTTTTAAGACCAACAATATTTACTTACTAGGAGTTACCAAATTTGCAAGGATATACTTGCATTATGACGTCATAGTGACATTAAATGATTATGTTGGTATTTATTTTTTTAGCATTAAAGTCGAATACGGCTTATACGCTCAGTAAATCTTTGAAAATCACACTGTTCGTCATGACATGAAAATGATATGATAATGTGTACAGCGTATAGGTTGTTTATATACGAATATCACAATATATTAATAATCCTTTTTTGGAATAAGGCGGGCAAAAAAGGACAGGGCGTACTTTAGTTTGGGTAATCTTTTGCATGCTTCTCAGCTGACAAAAGATTACCCAAATCAAAGTACGCCCTCTCCTTTTTGTGCTCCTTTATATAATATGTCGGGCAAAAAGGACAGGGCGTACTTTAGTTTGGGTAATCTTTTGCATGCTTCTCAGCTGACAAAAGATTACCCAAATCAAAGTACGCCCTCTCCTTTTTGTGCTCCTTTATATAATATGTCGGGCAAAAAAGGACAGGGCGTACTTTAGTTTGGGTAATCTTTTGCATGCTTCTCAGCTGACAAAAGAATATCCAAATCAAAGTACGCCCTCTCCTTTTTGTGCTCCTTTTTAGAATACCGTAAAACCCCGTCTACAAGCATATATAGTGTTTTTTATAAAAGCTTAATTAATTCGAAGCAAGCGTTACTATACCAATACAATAGATCGGTCTTAAAATAACAAAGGACAGGGCGTACTTTAGTTTGCGTAATCTTTTGCATGCTTCTCAGCTGACAAAAGATTACTCAAATCAAAGTACGCCCTCTCCTTTTTGTGCTCCTTTTTATAATATGTCGGTCAAAAAAGGACAGGGCGTACTTTAGTTTGGGTAATCTTGTGCATGCTTCTCAGCTGACAAAAGATTACTCAAATCAAAGTACGCCCTCTCCTTTTTGTGCTCCTTTTAGAATATGTCGGGCAAAGAGGACAGGGCGTACTTTGTTTGGGTAATCTTTTGCATGCTTCTCAGCTGACAAAAGATTACTCAAATCAAAGTACGCCCTCTCCTTTTTGTGCTCCTTTATATAATATGTCGGGCAAAAGAGGACAGGGCGTACTTTAGTTTGGGTAATCTTGTGCATGCTTCTCAGCTGACAAAAGATTATCCAAATCAAAGTACGCCCTCTCCTTTTTGTGCTCCTTTTTAGAATATGTCGGGCAAAAAGGACAGGGCGTACTTTAGTTTGGGTAATCTTTTGCATGCTTCTCAGCTGACAAAAGATTATCCAAATCAAAGTACGCCCTCTCCTTTTGTGCTCCTTTTAGAATATGTCGGGCAAGAGGACAGGGCGTACTTTAGTTTGGGTAATCTTTTGCATGCTTCTCAGCTGACAAAAGATTATCCAAATCAAAGTACGCCCTCTCCTTTTTGTGCTCCTTTTTAGAATATGTCGGGCAAAAGAGGACAGGGCGTACTTTAGTTTGGGTAATCTTTTGCATGCTTCTCAGCTGACAAAAGATTACCCAAATCAAAGTACGCCCTCTCCTTTTTGTGCTCCTTTTTATAATATGTCGGGCAAAAAAGGACAGGGCGTACTTTAGTTTGGGTAATCTTGTGCATGCTTCTCAGCTGACAAAAGATTACCCAAATCAAAGTACGCCCTCTCCTTTTTTGTGCTCCTTTTTATAATATGTCGGGCAAAAAAGGACAGGGCGTACTTTAGTTTGGGTAATCTTGTGCATGCTTCTCAGCTGACAAAAGATTATCCAAATCAAAGTACGCCCTCTCCTTTTTGTGCTCCTTTATATAATATGTCGGGCAAAAGAGGACAGGGCGTACTTTAGTTTGGGTAATCTTTTGCATGCTTCTCAGCTGACAAAAGATTACCCAAATCAAAGTACGCCCTCTCCTTTTTGTGCTCCTTTTTAGAATATGTCGGGCAAAAAAGGATAGGGCGTACTTTAGTTTGGGTAATATTTTGCATGCGTCTCAGCTGACAAAATATTACCCAAATCAAAGTACGCCCTCTCCTTTTGTGCCCGCCATATTTCAAAAAAGCTTATTGAACCATATGCACTGGCATTATGCGCCATTTTCTTGTCTCAGCCAAGATATACCATTGTGCAGTGTGTCTCTTGGATTGAGTCATCCTGATACCCCAGTAGTGTTAGTGTTGTCCACACGTCCACGGGCAGTTTTCTGCCTCAAGAAAACTTTCACCTAAAAATAAAACATTAAAACAATAACACAATCATGCATAAACACATTTGAAATGAATTAGCTAATTTACATATTACAATTTACCTAATAAAAAAGCAATTTATTCATGATCTCACCGATAGTGCACTAATTTATTTCAAATTAGATTTGCTCTCCAAAAGCATTGTACTTGGATGATTTAACAAAAATCATCCTCCCGGGCCATAACAAAAATAATAACTTTTCTTTCTGATATTTTTTTTCACTTATTAATGTGATATTGCCTAAAATCAATATTAATTAGTCTTAAACACTTGAGAACGTTCTTGCAATCTTATTGGTTCTTACCCGTGTGCTATGGCACGATATCACACGGATCAGCGAGTATGCATCGACGCAATACTCGTACTCGCTATTTGAACCAATCGGAGGCGCATAGCAACAACGGGACTGATCGATTTTAAGCCCTAGGTAATTCCTTGCAAAATGTAGGATTTAATTTGATTAAAATATGTAATAATTATAATATGTTTGTTTGAATTGAAGTGTTAACGAATGAGAATAAAGGTACTGTTTTTAGCCGCTGTCGTGCATCTATCGTCTCATATAACACGGGCGACATAATTTGGTGTAAAACTATTCGGCTTCGCCTCGTTGTTATACTTAAAATAATGATGTCGCCCGTGTTATATGAGACAATAGATGCACTCCAGTGGCTAAAAGCAATACATTTATTCTCTAAATACTCACATCGTCTTCCTGTAGGCATTGTATGATAAAAATAAACACTCCCTGTAAGTAAGAAGTCAAAAAACGTATTTATTATTATTCTGGTAATAATACAAGTACTAACGATATTTGTAACCATGCATACCATACAATACTAGTCCATACAGGACCAACGCAATATTTAGCACCATAATCAACGCCGTCAGGCGTTGGTCCTTATAGATCCGTTCGCTACCCCCAGCCGTGCACCCTCATTATAATAAACAGTGACCAAAACCAAACCAGTCGATAAGCTACGTCATGAATCCAAATATGGAAAATAGCCCCGCCCATCATTCGGGCCATCATTCAACCGCATCTATTACATAACTGGGACTCTCAAGTCATCTCAAGTACTTGGTATCCCAATCGATTGATTTTGATAATGCAATCAAAGCAATACACACTTTTGAGGTCGCTTACCAGTGCATGGAAATAGTAGATATCTACTAATTTCCATGACCAGTGTAAATCGGGCTGGTATGAATTAAATGAAAGTGTTTTGTTGCTATATCAGTGTAGAGATAATGTAGGCCTAATCAGTGTTAACAAAAAGCCATTTGTATGATTCTAGGTTTTTTTATTTAATATTGTCACATTTGTCGATAGGCCTAACCGTGATACCATTAAAAAAGCTAAAAGAACATCAATTCTACACACCGTTTAATTGGAACTGAACTTTGATTTATTAAAGTCATAATGTACGATCTTATAATGTGAATTTGGTTAATTTTTTTTTAAACCTGATTTTATGGCATATTTGTAATGTATACACATGTCACACAACTTGCATCTAAATGGAATCAGCCAAATTTGTTGTGTTTGTAGGTAAACAGAGCAAAGTTCGACATAAAGTCATAATTCAAGAATTATGACTTTATGTCCTCCTTAAACGGCCAAAATAACAAGCAGTGTTTACCTCGTTATTTCAGTTCATAATGGACAGAAGCCATTCCCGATAAGTAGGGCCTATTACTGGTATTATTTCAGCATTTTGAATATATAATGACAAATTTAAAATTTGAAGAAATCGTACATTAAGCCTTTAACACCTAACTGGAAATAACAGAGTGAGTAAAATAAAATAAAAGGCGATACAACTCGCAAGTAGGCCTACTGTTGAATGTGTTGATATTTCAAATGCATGTGAAAAAAAAAGGAACGGAAAATCAGTATATTTCTTTAATCCCGAAGGCATGAAAGGGCCTGTGATTACTATTTGAATTTAGGGGTTTGATTTAAACTATTTTAATATCAAATCTTTTAAAAAACAACAAGGTCTTCTCGTTTTAACCGAGGGGCATGGGACTCATCACTTTTAACTACGTCATTCACGGACGGAGCTGAGGCAACGGCCCTCCGCTCCGTTGATAGTAATACTTTCCTGGTCTTTGTTTTATTTCAACAAGAAAAGACAAGACAAAATTTTAAAAAGTGCACTGCTTTCATCGTTTTTCAATTTTTGGCAGCCATCTGTTTGTATGAGGCGAGGTCCAAAAGAGGAACACTGCAAAATCTAAATGTTTATAGGCCTAATTTGCCATATTTGGTAGAGATACAGTACTTAAAGAGCTAAGGGAACGTTCATAAATACTTGGGGGCTGGAAAATTTTGATTTCGGTATGTCAAAACTTTTTTGACCCCCCTACATATGTTAAACTTTTAAAACCACTTTTTTTATAGATTCAAAACTTTTTGGATCCCTTTTTTTTGTATACACCAAAATAGTTTGTACCCCCACACCAAAATCACTAAAACACCCGTTTTCGACCTACTTATGAATTCCAAGGGGTCATAGGTCAAAAACCATAGGTCGCAGAAAAATGTTATGATCGACGTTTTGGATCCAAACATCCATCTTAGTAAACTGATACACTTTGCAAGATGTATATGTCAATTTTCAAAAAATTTCCCATATAAAAATTTGTTCTTTTGGTCAAAACTGAACGAAAATCACCAAAACATGCCATTTTTATACCCATAAATTGAATGTATTGAATTAAGCGATGGTCTTTTTTGCTTTATTCCAGGGTCCTAAAATAATGGAGAAAATTTGAACATCATTAAATGAAGAGTTTGGTTCCAAAAGGCATTAAGTCCAAAGACTGTTTTGTGGGATTTTTTATTTGAAAATATTGAGTCGCAGTAACCTTGCCACTCTAATAACATTGGCGTAGTAGAATATATAGTTATAACAATTTTGGCAAATAATTGCAAATCCCTTTAACTGCCCAAGTGCGAAGAAGAAAAAGGCATCAAGTGCAATGGCAGCCATTTTAAAACCTTGGATTTGACAATTTTAGGGACAAATCTATTATTGAAAGAGAATAAGCCAGATGTGCAAACATATCCATTCCAATCGTTAAATGTCATTTAAACTTTAGAATGTAAAAATATTCCAGCAAAATGTTACACAAGGCAGCTATTGAACTAATGCCTTTTGGAAACAAACTCTTGAAATATTGTGTTAGTAAAGAAAGTGAATAGGCCAACTTCACTTTAATAGGAATTGCACTAAACTACAAATCAAGTAAATGGCTACATTTTATGGCGATGTCGACATTTTAAAGACAATTAACACAAATTGACGCTGACTGGAAAATAAAGCTCTTCCAATATCCTGTCGGAAAACCATGTCCATGTAAAAAACTTGTAACTCCCTTCGTCTGTTGGCGGGTAACGTCTTGAATTCCTAGTTTATTCGAAGCATGCAAAATAGCGTGTCATCCATTTTTATATTACTGTAAAACAAATAATAATAACTGAGGCCTAATGATAAAATGAAAAAAAAAATTAAACGATGGCCACCCCCCAAAAAAAACCATGTGCGCAACCTACAAAGTGAAAAACTTAAAAAAGTACATTTCAGCCCGAATCCCGGGTCAAATAATCGTGTTTATAGCATGTATAGCGAGACAATCTTTCCGTTATTTAGTTAAACTGCCGCATAGTCTAGATTGGCAATGGTTAGTAAAACATAAACAGATATAGACTGCGTGGTAGTCCAGCTAAATACCGGATAATCTGGCTCACTACACGCCGTAGAAGTGACGTCATAATCGGATTAACTACCATAGCAATAGATGAATACAATTTTTGAATAGACCGCCCTGCACTACAAGCAGATTGCACTAATCACCTGTGTATGTCAGCAAACATAGATTGAATACAATACCGCTCTTTTCAAAGATACTTATCTTACAGGTGCGAGTGATCAGCCTTTCTTTGACATCTGTGGTTCAATGCATCGGTACTGCGTGGACGTTGTAGTGCAGGGCGGTATAGTCAAAATTGTATTCATCTATTGCTATGGTACCTAATCCGATTAACTACGTCACTTCTACGGCGTATAAACACGCTCTAAGCTGCATGTCCTATCAACGACTGCTATACCTTGTTTAGGACATTCTAAAGAAGTACCTGCATGTGCAACCATGACTGTTTCAAAATAGCCCGACATGCAGGTAACTCCGAGGTCGTGCATTGAATTTGTTTGAATGATGAATACTACGGGAACCAGTGCCTTTTGTTAGAAGTCACACATGAGTGAAGTGGATAACCTCTATTATCAAAAGTCCCGGGGAAAATCTTCAATAGTTGCCTAATTCTCACAACTTGATTCGTCACGGTCCCGCACTTCTTAGATCGCCTTGATAAGAGTTCGCAGCCCTGTCGTCAACAGAGGGCAGTAAACTCGAGGTAAAGAATATCCCATATCGCGCTAATGAGCTGGGCAGTAACCGTAGAAAAAGCTCGTTTCTGGCGAAAATTGACAAGTAACTTGTACAAATTTCTAGATACAGTTACTATAAGGTCGTGCGATGTATTCAAACCATTTGTTAACCATTTTTTTAGGGAGCAATAATTATTTATCATGAATATTATTGTCATGTTGATGACATCATAGTTACTCGCATTTTGTTCATTTTAAATTTTGAAACATTTAACGCTCAAAAGTCACACAAAATCAACCACATATATTTTTCTTTATTTCACCAGAGTGTCCTTGCCAAGATTCTAGCATCAGACCATGCGCTTTCTCAAGATACAGCCTTCATAAGTGTTAGGTCACTTCTGTACCATTCTTATAATTTGTTTCATGCACGTTTTTGTTGTGTTTTTGATAGGTTTTCATGTCCGATTTTAACGATAAAACATTATTCCCTATAGAAAAACAATATGGCAAAACATACAACAGTTTGTAACGTTCTCCATGAACTTAACCATCTATGTTTGGATTGTGATGTAATTAACGTGTGTAATGAGATTTTCTCTTTCTGAATCTGACTTGTAAAATATTATTTTTCATCACAATTTCTCATCAAATTCATATATTTCTGGGTCAAGAGTCAGGTAAAACACTTTGTGGTTTTGAAATTTGGTTTAGAAATAACGCTAATAAAATCATTTGGGTTGATCAAGCAGTTGCTTTTTATGATTTTCAAGGCAATATGCATAAATGATGAATCTGCATGTACATAATTGTTCACTTCAGTAAGCTCGTCTTTTGACCAACGTTCATTATTGATCACGGGTTATATTGTATGCGATTGACATCAAAGAACCACATGTGTATGAGCTTGTGCATTGAATTGAATTACACAATGGTTATTCAGGTTATTGATCGCTAGATGGAAGCGAACATGATACATATTACGTAGGATTCCATGCCTGTGCGGGGATTTGAACCCTAGCGACCAGAACTATGAACACTTTGAAGTGTTAGCACCTTGCAGGGCCGTGTCGTGTCAAAAAGTGCAATTCAAAGTTCGCTGTTTGGAATGGCCAATCAATTAGGGGGCGTAAGAAAGCTTCCGCAATAATTGATCTTGTGATGTCCGAACATCTGGACATTTTAGCGATAACTGAGAGTTGGCTAACTGGTGATGAAAGAGATCATCGAATTCTTTCTGACTTGAAAAATGCTCTTCCTGACTATGTTATGCATCATGTTCCGCGCCCGAAACGGGGTGGTGGTGTTGCAGTGCTCTTGCGCAGAGGATTTGACATCGTTATCAACCCGTCTTTTCTCGCTAAATCTTTCGAACAAATGGACGTGACAATTTCGTCGAAATCTTCATCCATAAGGCTTTACGTCATTTATCGACCCTATCCATCCAAGGTTAACAAGTTCACAGCGAAGATGTTCTTCGATGAATTTTCTGCATTTGTGGAGACATGTACATCCCTTGCTATTCCATTTGTAATAGCGGGCGATTTCAACTTCCATATGGACGTTCTGGATGATCGCGAAGCTATAATCTTTCGTGAACTTCTTGATTCTGCTTCATTTGATCAGCATGTAGACAAACCTACACATCGCTGCGGTCATACGCTAGATGTGGTGATTACGCGCAGCTCCGATTCCATCATTTCTGATTTGACAATTGATGATACCCTTCCGTCTGACCATTTTGCTGCCATTTGCAAGCTTGCTGTGTCACGTCCACCTGTCACCAAACATCAGTTTCGCTTTCGCAAACTACGTGACATCGATATCAATGCATTTAATAATGACATCGCTGCTTCGTCTCTTGTGACTGATCCAGCCTATGACGTTGAGTCCCTCAGTGCTCAATTTGACAATGTCATGTCTGACTTGTTAGATTGTCATGCTCCGGAGGTTTCTAGAAGCGTTTCATTGCGACCTCATGCCCCTGGTATGATGAGGCGCTCCGTAAAGAAAAGCAGGAACGTCGTCGCTGTGAGCGTCAGTTTTGTAAATCTGGACTTGAAGTACACAGACAAACCTATCGTGATCAGTGCAAGAAATACTCAGCTAAGCTAGAAGAAGCAAAATCTAACTACCATAAATTGCAACTGAAGGACTGCGACCAAAAACAGTTGTTTCGACAGGTTGACAAAATGTGTTCGACTGGCTCCAACAGAACTCTTTCCTCCCATGACAGCACTGAAAAGCTGGCAAATGACTTCGCGGAGTTTTTTGCGGATAAGATCCGGAAAGTTAGAGATAAGCTTGACAACATCACTCTGCAACCATCCGTGCCTTCTGAACAAAACCATACCTCAACTTTCAGTAATTTCTGCGAGGTATCTGAAGAGACTATCCATCGTATCATCATGAAATCACCATCGTCGACATGCTCGCTGGACTCAATTCCAACTTCGCTCCTAAAAGAATGCCTTCCTGAGTTACTTCCATCGATTACTAAAATTGTCAATCGTTCGCTCCTCTCTGGCATCTTTCCTGCATCATACAAGGTTTCTAGTGTAACTCCCTTGATCAAGAAACCTGGACTGGACGTTAATATACTGAACAACTACAGGCCTATCTCCAACCTGAAGTTTATCTCAAAGGTTGTTGAGAGGGCGGCGTCAGCCCAGCTTCAAGAATACATGCTTGATAACGAACTGTATGGTAGTAGACAATCAGCGTATCGCAAGCATTTCAGCACGGAGACTGCTCTAGTGCGAGTACAGAACGATATATTATTGCGTGCTGTTGACCAGCGTTCTGATGTTGTGCTTGTTCTACTCGATCTCTCGGCCGCCTTTGATACAGTCGACCATCATATATTACTTCGGCGGCTGAGAGATCGTTACGGAGTCCACGGAAAAGCGCTTGCCTGGTGTACTAGCTACCTTTGTAATCGTCAACAATCAGTTGTTATTGGCGACAGTGTATCTGCGACACACTTCATGAACTGCTCCGTACCTCAAGGATCTGTCGCTGGACCATTCATGTTTACAGTTTATGCTGCTCCGCTTGAAGACTTGATTAGGTCATATGGTGTTGAAACTATGATCTACGCGGACGATACACAGTTGTATCTTGTATTGGATCCCAGTAGCGACGGCCAACTTCAACGCCTTGAAGACTGCGTTCGTGGCGTGAAAGCGTGGACTGCAGAAAATAGATTGCTTCTGAACGATTCAAAGACTGAGGTGTTGCATTTATCTTCGCGATTTAGCAGGAATCCGACACCAATTTCTACCATCAAAGTTGGCGACTCAGAAGTTGACATTGCTTCAGAAGTGCGCAACCATGGAGTCCTATTTGACCAGTACATGACGCTCATACCTCAAGTGAACAATGTGTGTCGCGCTGCGTGTCTGGCTATCTCCAAAATTGGCCGTATTCGGAAATACATCGACCGTCCTACGGCAGAACGTTTAGTGCATGCATTTGTGACATCCAGACTTTATGCTAACAATAGTCTGCTCTTTGGTCTAACAAGTTCTGCAATTTCTAAGCTGCTTCAACGGGTACAAAACAGTGCCGTGCGACTTGTTTTAGGAGTGAGTGGCCATCGCGTTAATATCAACGATTTACGCCGAAATGAGCTGCACTGGCTTCCTGTGAAAGATCGAATTGTCTTCAAAATCCTCATGATCACATACAAATCGCTGAATGGACTAGCTCCACCTTACCTGAAAGAACTTATTAACACCTACAAACCGAGCCGCTCCCTTCGGTCGTCGTCGCTTTCTCTCCTTGAAGTACCACGGACTGTAGCAACATCAACGTACGGAGAGCGTGCCTTCTCAGTTTCTTCACCTAAGTTGTGGAATGGGTTACCTCAGCAGATTAGGAATGCCGCGTCACTTGCCACCTTCAAGAAACTGTTAAAACTCATCTTTTATCAATCCAACAGTTTAAATTATATGTGATTTGCTGCTATGTTGTGCGTGGTATCCAGTTAAGCAGACGTTTTAGTTTTCTCACCTCTGTCGGTTTTTTCCATCGTTCGGCTTGTCCGTTCCACGGAGGTGATGGTCTGTTTTTGCTCTCTCCAACTCGTCTGCTGGATACCATGCATAAATCAATTTTGTGCAATCTTTCTTTTCAGATTGCTTATGTTGTTTTTAAGTCATATGTATATTGTATGTTTTGGACCTATACTATGTTAGCTTTTTAAATCACGTTTTATCGTATGGTCATGTTTATGAGTGCTGCTTTCACTCTCTGAAATTTGTATATTTAATGCGGTTTTATCATTGTTTTTTTTTGTAACTTTTAATTTTGTGTATTGGTTGTATATTTATGTAAAGCGCTTAGAGGCCTTTTTAAGGTATTTCTGCGCTATGCAAGCGCCTCATTATTATTATTATTATTAATTGCCTACCACCTCGCGGGTTTAGTAACCCTGTGAAGTCAGATCAATGCTCATTCACGTGGATGATGAACATTGATCGCGATACGCTGGCGAAGTTACGTAATTAATCGGATTAATTACCATAGCAATAGGTGAAAACAATTTTGAACATATCGCGCTGCACTACAAGCAAGTTACACTCATCACCTGTGTATGTCTGCAATCATAGATTGAATACAATACTGGTCTTTTCAAAGATACTAATCTTACAGGTGCAAGTGATCAGCATGATATGGTTCAATGCAGAAGTACCGCGTTAACGTATCAGTGCAGCGCGGTATATTCAAAAATTGTTTTCACCTATTGCTATGGTAGTTAATCCGATTATTATGTAACTTCGCCAGCGTATTGAAGAGGACATAGATAAATTGAATGAATGAATGAATGAATGGACATGATTATCGATATTGTTACGCAATAGTGGTGTTAGATCCAAAGCTGGAAACTAGTAGCACAGAGCATACCTTGAGAGGACACTTGGCTCATTTGCATGGCAGTCGGACTCTCCATTGTATTTGTTCATTTGTGTATGGAGAGCAATGGCGACCCTTCATTGTATTTGTTCATTTGTGTATGGAGAGCCATTCTTGGAGCCCATGGGACTCAGGCTAGGTCCTCAGGTAGAGTCAGACGCTGTATGTACTAGAAACGCCTGTTCTTAATTCCGCGTTTATTCAATGTTAGCCTAAATTTGTATTGCCCGGCGGCCCCGCGCAATAGAAAAACCTGAATTTGTTACATAAAAAGAAATGAAAATTAAAAAAGTCGGGTTCCACCTGAGTACATATTAAATGGGTGTAGAAATTGTTCTCAAAATATTAATTAATTTAGACAAACATACGCGATAAAATGAACCTTTGACATGACGCCATGATGACATGATTTTATTAGTCGTTTTATATCACCTATACCGTGTGTCATAATTCCAGTATTTGTAATTTTATATAAGAACTAATATTTTGCATCATAAATGCGCAGTCCATATGCACAAACGAATACTAATCTTCAAGATATTAAGCTTTAGAAGACTTCAAAATAACATGTCACTAAGCAGGTCATAGGTGCTGGCCTTGTCTTATTGTACTTGTTCATTTGTGTATGGAGAGCTCACTGACCTGAATAGAGGTCAATGGGAGAGCTTCTTTATAAGGTACAACTCCATCGATTTCAGGGCGTAGTTCATTGAACTCAACGGGCTGTTATTTGAAGTGCTTTTATGTTATTGCAAAACGGATCGTGGCGAAAGCTAATAAATAATTCATACCAGGGTTTAATTGATCCTGGGATGCAGACATTTCATTATTCGCAAACCACCGGGATTCGATATAGGTTTGCGTTGTAAATAAACATGTGAATAAGAGTGTCATCCCCCTGCTAGTAGTTGGCAGGTGGAAGGCAAGTCTAATCTGATTGGCTAAATATCGTCAGTAGCTGTCAGTAGGCGTGGTTAGTCAGTTTGACATTTCCCTTGACTTTCCAAGGGAGGATATGTCGGATCTATAAGGACCAACGCCTGACGGCGTTGATTATAGTACTAAATATTGCGTTGGTCCTGTATGGACTATACAATACCATCATTCAAATCGCAACCAAACCTTTAAATTAAAGTTAAACGATTTCCTAATTTTCTGCTTATTTAGTTAATGTACTAAAGCAATTGCACAGACAATCTTTTTGATGGACGTTTTGAAGGATAATCCTGACTTTTGCTGGCATGGATTTGATTGTCCTTTAGGGCAAAAGGACTATTAAAATGTGTATCTCTTGACCCATCAAAATATCATTGAAGAGTTTAGTAAGCATTCAAGACAAGGCAAATGTGTGGTTTGATAGTGACGAATATCAACATGTCCCTACAACATGATAATACTAGTGACATAAGTTGTGTATGAAATTAATTTCATTAGTTATATTTTAATGTACTCGGCGCATGTCCTACCTGAAGTCCATTTGCAATATCAAAGAAGTATGAAAATACAATGCCTGATATCTGATCTAGTTGCAGCACTCCAAAGATCCAGGTTACACCCAACAGAGGAGTGAGAATCAGCATTGCCCGCACACTGGCCCTGAATAGATATAAAATGACAAAACATAATAGTAAACACTAGATATCTGATCTAGTTGCAGCACTCCAAAGATCCACGTCACACCCAACAAAGGAGTGAGAATCAGCATTGCCCGCACACTGGCCCTGAAAATGGAAGGACATAGAACTGAATAGTTCGGTACACTGCAAGTAATAGCGTTATTCAATAGGCCTACGTCATAACTGTCATTGATCGTGTCACATATATATGTCCATTTATTCACAAGAGGTATCGACAAATTTATATATATATATTTAAACACAACCATGAGAAATAGATAATAATATAATATTATATTATTATCTATTTGTCGTAGTAAATACCCGCCGCACATACCACTAAACTCTCACCCATGCAGGCCTACATGTTTTCCTCAGATGATTAAACGCCTTTGCCAAAACAAAATTAATGTATATTTCATGTTCCTTTTCCATGCGGATCAATAAAATATATTGCCCTGCCTTGGATATCCCTGTAAAAAAATCTACAAGTTCCATACACACCCCCACACACACCCCAGACCACGTCCAATGCGCATATGTGTTATGAATCGGGGAATCAACACATCCGTATGTACTTACTTTATACGCTCCTTTTCTGATTTATCTTGGTTTGTTTTTAGGCCCAAAAACTTATGAAGAATGATGACTAGCAATATCACGTTTACCTTGTTTTAAAAAAGAAAGGAATGATAAAATATTATTAGAAACATCTATGCAATACGCAAGTATAAGTTTAATCTTTATATAGTAACGTTCATAGCGAATGTTTCCATGTTTTTGTTGTTGTTGTTATTGTTGCCTTTTTACTCTAACTTTCACTAATAGTATTATTAATTTACACTTTAAATTACAATTGGTTTTACTCAATAACTTACCATTGTGATAAATATTACCGGCCCAGCAAATGCATAAATCAGTCCATGTGTTAACGGCAGCCAGCATCTATGGTAATAAAGTTGTTGTTTTTTAAACTTCCGTGGTCGTGCCTGTGCGTATCGCGTACACGAGCGTAAATGCAAAAGCAATAAACAATCACGCTGATTGGCTGATCAATGCACTTGACAACAAGCCGGCTGACTCATTGGTCTTCGGCGCGGCGCGTAGTAGGCGACCTTGTCACTTCTACGCGATCGCAATTCACCAGCGCGTACCCGGACCACGGAAGTTTAAAAAAACCAACTTTAGTATATAGTAATATAGAAATATAATTATACTGATAGTGTGATAGTGTGGTGACAATTATTATAGTTAAAATATCAGTAAAATAAGTAGAGTTTATAACTGTGGTAGTAGAAAAGGTTACCTAACCAATCATATTTACTACTTACATTCCGTTTTCGCCATAGTTTGAAATCCCAGCTCCTAAGGTCGTAAATGCAATGATTGATGGTATACCTGAGCAAAAAGGAGATGAGTAGTGGAAAAGTGACGGTGTTGACAAAAGCTACCTCATTCTATATATTGAACATTGCAATAATTATGTGTACCCCGGAATTAATAACAAAAACCTAATGGTATGCCAAATATAGCTTATCCACCCCTATCACTTACTTCGAAAACCGTATCATCTCCAGCAAATCTTTGCCCCGCCCCTACATGCCAAATGGTCAACCTTGGTGATCTTAGTTCTTAAAACCTTCCAAGTGTCTAATGCCACATACTCTGTCGAATGCCACATACTTGGTCGCTTTTGCGAAGCGTTTTATGGCAAAATAGTGTATAGGTGCCCTCAAAATGTGTGCCAAAAATAATGTCTTGCTCTATTTTGACATGGTAAATAATAGATTTCTCATTGGCTTCTCTAAACTATGCCTATGTTACAGATGTATCGTGTCGTGGCTATTTCACTTTTCATCACGAATTACTCATAACTGAACTATCGAGTAGCATAACATTATCTTACCCCATGCAATAGGCATACATATCGGCAGTTTTATGCTCCAATTGATACTCGGGTTGACTTTCAAGAAAAGATGTACACCTTCCATCAGCATCCACATGAACACAACCAACCACAGGTAATGAAGCATCACAGTCACGGCAATGCAGGTAACCTAAAATCGCATCAATAGAAACCCGAATTCCTCATAATATCGCGTACACTTTATGCATCAGGATATGCCCATGCGATTAATTGTTTACCCTTTGTCGTCAAATTTAAATTCATGCGTTTCATAGTATGAACACTGTGACTATTAGTATAGTTTCTGTAACTAGTGTAATATATTTCAATAAATGCTTAATTAGTTGAAGCATTTGAGTAACATTTTGTGCAGGTGTTATTATCACTTGAGTGGCTTATTAACTCCATAATAGTATGTTCACTATTTCGGATAATGGTTGAGAGCCATCTTATAAACTTGTTCCTAACCTTCATTCCTAAATAGTGTTTGTGATCTATAGTTACCTTGGCTTTTGCGTCGACACCAGTGACAAACACAAGTTGAGCAAGCAGCATAGATACAGCTAGGTTGATGTGTATTACTATACGAGTATTTTTGTATAATCTATGGACGTACAAGATCATGAAAAACTGCGTTAACTTTAACATAGATTAGAGGTGGCTCTGACATCATTTAGATCATAATGTAGAGTGGTCAAAGTCAGAATCGCATGAAACCATAATGACTATTCCAATCCCTGTTTTATGTTGCATGGTTTTGTTAATTGTTATAAATTGATCAATTTTAAGTGAAGATGCTGCATGGTATGATTACAATTATCTAGAAAAAATTAACCACTCAATATTTGAAGTACTTTCCTTACTATATATATATATATATACAAACCCACTGTAGCACTTAATATTAGTATCGTTTATATTTACATTGTATTTATTAATTGCTTTGACCCCCGGACTAGGGTTAATAGATGCAATGCAACGCAAATACAACTTAAAAAACATACTTGCAAACTATGAACAAAGCAATCGTAGCAGCCAGACACAGAACGGAAAAGGAAACGGAGATGTATGTGATGTAAGACAATGCCTTTTGGTGAGCAATCGGAATCTCGAACTAGAGATAAAAGATTATCGGCAAAAATAGGTAAATTTGTTAAACCTATTGAGGTAATAATTATAATTTCCACATCAGCTATGATGACGTCACTATAATTTACTCTTACATTTCAGCGGGATAACGAAAACATTTACCTCAGTAAGCTGCATCAACACTGCAAAACTAGTCATGTGATCACAGGTGCAAGTCACGTGGCTGTCGTTTGCGTCACTAACATCACATCCTTTTGAAGACCATTCTCTGTGACAATAAAAATTAATTTGGGTATGAATAGTCTGAAGATTCTGACGTTTATCATGATATATAATTTAACTTAACAAAAAAAGGTTCAGAGGATTCATTTCTTGGGCGTTTGCTCATTGTTTTGTGTAGGACATTCTTATTAACAACCATCAACGTTAACGGACATACCTGTCTGATGTGAGAAACCGACACGAAGGAAATCTTGCTCCTTTCGTTACTTTCTAAATTGAGAAAAGAAAAATAATTATACAGTTTATGTTGTCAGACTTTCCTTTCTTGTGAGGTCAAAGTTACGGAAATATTATTAGAAGATGGATGAGTCTAAAATTTTATTGCAGAAAGTGATGTCATCGCAGGTATTTGAGAAGATGACGAGGTAACTGATTTGCACCATGCATACTATTGTATATTTAGGAGACAGTAGGGATAATATTACTGTACCCGGTGTTAGAAATGTAAAAGAATTTGGAGTTGTAACATGTTGCGTGCAAAATATAAGATAAGGCTCAACTAGAGAAAGGTATATCGTCATAGGTTTATTGTTTCCAAAATATCACTCTTATCTACATACCGTTAGAAGATTAAATGTCATATTGAAAGGTTTTCCCGTCGTGTAGGATACCACTTGTTTGCGTCCATTGAACATGGTAATAGAGAGAAGTCGGTTTCCTATTACAAACTTGCCTTCAACACCGCTGACATTAGTCAGGGGTTGGAAATCCAACTTTAGCACCGATGTCACCAAGTGATATCCTGGCAGTGAATGAGTAAGCAATATAAAAGAGTTCGGATAGTTTAATATATATCATTTTACTTTATCTTTTTTAACTTGCATAGCTTAAAAGTAGGTGGTCAGATGTTATCATAATATTATTTGTACCTCACTTCGCGGCATGTCCCTGAACAATCCAATTCTCAAGTTTTAAGGTCAATTGCAATAGCCGTGTTGATATTAGAAGTAAAAATGGACGAGGGATGACGCCATCACTTTTTCGTTCATAACATCTAAATGGAATATATATTAGGCTTAAAACTTCACCGGAATATGAGAAAAATATGAGGTTTCTTCTGATGCCAAAATTTTAATTTTGATAGGTAAAATTGGGAGGATGAGGCTGCCGATCGGGTCATGCATCTTTACATTAAGGGGCACCCTTCCAGACTGTGTTAGCACCAAATAGTTAATGTTTAATAACATAATAAAATACATGGTCATGTAAATTCTAGCTTATCTCTAGGAATTCAAAATTAATATTTTTGGCAACAATTGGATTGTAATTCTCTTCAACTAAAGAATAAATTCAATCTAGTCAACCAGAATATTCTAACGTACAACCAACGTTGCTTCAAGGTATGCTTGAAAATTCATGGTTGACTATATTATTTTTTCTCTCATTTTACGATTCCCAGATGATTGCGAGTATTCACAAATCTCTTTAACCTTTTCTCAAATCTCCAAGGTATTTGGAATCGCCTGTAGCTTAAAGCTCCAAATAATGTTAAAGATACTTTGGTCTGAAGGTTTCAATGTCATGCATTACATGCAAACCACCAAACATTAGGGTACATACCTGCACCTTTTTCGAAGCTATCCTCTTGGAACACTATGACAAAGTCATACATTCTGTTATCATTGGTAAGATGAATACTCCAGGAAGTTGATTCCAGTTCATCGGCTGCAAATATTTCTGTGTCTGTAATAACAAATAATGTTAATGTAACGCTTGTCTATTTCTCTGTAAGATGACTTTCTGAAAAACAAATACAATGTTTACATACTATAGGAAAAGTTCTAAAGAAATCTTACCTACGTATCTGCTTTCCACTCGTGTCACATTCCCGGGAAGGTGAGGATATTCTGAATTCGACATTTCCCATTTGTTAAAGAACTCCTCCACACCCACATCCTGCAGAGGTGTCTGGAAGGTCAACAAAAGTCGACAATAATTATGTTTTTCGAGACGGAGAAAAAAGTCAAACTATGTGGTAAATTAAATATGAGAAAGGTTTTTAACACAAGTCAACACATACATAAATGACAACCAGTGAAAAAAGCATCGGTCTGGGGATCCGAAGGTCCCAGGTTCAAATCCTTGATGGTCAGTGAAATTTTTTCACTGGTTGTCATTTATGTATGTGTTGACTTGTGTTAAAAACCTTTCTCATAATTATGTTTTTGTTATTACGCTTTGGTGATTTTTTTCTTATATCCGTCATATTGTGGTTGCATCTTGATTGACTGTGGATGAAAGTTTATTAGCGTTTTCGTAATGTTTGGTTGGTATAAGGGTAGCTACAGATGTACATATCTCAGATGATTTCAGTGTACAAGGGTGATGGGTATACATTACTGTATTCTTTATACAGGGTTGTAATTTAATATTTGCTGGGTGCAGATCTTATGATCAAAAGTTCAATTTATTTATTCAATTTGGAAACACGAAATACATGTGCACTTAATTACCAAGATTGCCTCTTCGGTGCTTTTGCTTTGGAATGTAGAAGGCTCATTGGTTATGGTGTTAGTAGGGCCACGTTTAGTCGATATTCCATCTTCCGAAGGTGTGTTGCGTGCATCAGTGGGATCTACACTCTTTTCAAACATGCTAGATGTTGGTTCTTCTGAAGTGGTGTCGCTAATAAATGTAGAAGCTGACGTTTGCTCTGATATGGGTTCACTTGTAGTATCGGTAGTCCTACGTTCAGAATCTGACGTTTGCTCTGATGTGGGTTCAATTGTAGTATCGGTAGTCCTACGTTCAGTGGTAAATTCGTCACTAGTGGTAGGCAGGGTAAATGTAAGCATGCTTACGGAGGTAGTATCAGTTTCTTCTGTGGTTGCATCTTCTGTTGCGCCTGTAATATATTAAATCAAATCAATCAATAACATTAATTATATATAGATTAATGTTAGTGGAGAAATAAGCAAAATTTAACAATATAGAGAGGATGAGAATTGCAAACGCCGTGATCGTATGCCAGACTATTTATTCAAAGTCACTCCCCTGTAACAATACGAGGTCGCGTATTTATATGCTTTTAAATTTGGCTTGAGCATTTTGCTTGAACTTGGTCCCATCAGAACTCAAGCGTGTGTCCCCTCGCATCGACTGGTTAAACAAACAATAAAACGACAGTCTGCTGTAAAAAAAAATACTTCATTCACACACGTGGTTTATACAAGAGATTGTCCATTGAAATTCGTATATGTATGTAAAAAAATGCATCTTTGATAGAAACGCACGATGGACGTTGGAATTCGGTTCCAGTAACGCGACTAATTTTCCTCACGAAAAATATCAGTTTCAAAATAAAGTCATGATATACAAGTAGTCGTCCTTAATCGGCCGATCAATACTATATAGAATACTGTTAATTTTAAGCGGCATGTCAATTTTTGGTTAATATTTATAATCACGGGCATGCTGTATATTTAATGTTACATTATCTAGAGGTGGAACCGAACCGAGACTGTGGGTCAGTCTAGGTATACATCCTCTATCGTGTATTCTAGTCAGTGGGAGTGGTCTATACGTAGACACATAATCTGATTGGACAATCGCATGATTTTGCGTGTCGTGTATCAGGCCGTAGACGACCCCACGTCATCATAAGTGTTGATAACCCGTAACACGCTCGTAGAGGTGCGCGTATGTATTGCGTTGTATGCGTAGACGCAGTGTGGAATACTCGCACGCGCTAGCAGTACGCGCAACAAAAGATGTGAAGTTGTAAACAAGTTTCGTTCATTTTAGGAAAAGGGGAGTTATTAAAATAATATTTAACTGACTAAGAATGAGAATAAACGATAGAATTTTTTATTTTGCTTATCCTCTACCTATGATAGAGGACAGGCAGGTCCAATATTTTTATCGTAGTGGATACCGGCTGCGCCGGCATCCACTACTCAAAATATTGACCTGCCTGTCGTCTACCACACGGTAGAGGATAGGCAAAATAAAAATTCCTATCGTTTATTCTCTAATCATCCTTTGATTCTTGGTATGTGTTGTACCTCGTCCTTTGGAGACACCATTACACACTTTATGCATACACTGAGATTTATTGCCAAGCTCATATTTATATTATTAAGCAACAATTGCGCGCATCTGATACCATTTCGCCATCTTTTCATTTCTGCTTATATTGTCACACAATTCACAGGTGAGTTCTCATGAGTCAATTGTGTTTAACATAATACTATCCAATATAGGAAGGAAAGTATCATGAAAAACGGGAGGGTAATTACAACTCCCCTCTCCCTCCCGGTCTCCCCCCCCGTCACCACCCAATGTTGGTAATAAGATGAGATTTATAACATTCTTCAAACACTTACCTCTCATCACATCGGTGCTCCAAAAGGATGTGCATGCCTCTAAGCCCGTTATCGTGAATGGCAAAGGTGAACTTCCGGTTTTATTGATTGCCTTTAGTCCGTTGTACAGTTCCACAAATAACAACATGTCTTGCAGGATAGCGACGTCCCTTATAAGTTCACCTGCGTTGTATACGTCGGCTTGGTTGTTATTGGGTAAATTATACCGCACAATGCGGCCACCAGAAGAAGCGTAGAGGAATCTTTCTACGATTATTCAAAATGAATAAAATCAATCGCATTCATACAGGATTAACATAATAAAGAAAATATGTGATACAAAATAAATAAATAAATAATGAATCTGTGCTAATTTAACTACAATAGAAAAAAATACATTATTTTAACCATCCGACAAAAATGTGTGATGTCTTTTTTGAAGATTAAAAGAATCAATTCTTGAACTTAGTTACGAAATCTAATATACATTTTCGAAGACAACAGCGTGTTTTGATGTGATGGTCACACAATATAAATAATGAACCGTGTACGTGTAAGCAAAAACATAACTTATAAATCTGACACGCATCAAAAGCTGCGCAAAATTTAATTTGATTTTGCCCTCGAATTTTGTTATGTTGGGTTACGTCATGTTTTGTTTACAACTTTGGGCAAAGATAAAACAAAGAAACTGACACTACCTGATTATTCATGCGGGCAGAGTATTCACAACATTTTAATTAAACAACTGTTAAAAGGCTCCTCCATAGTTGTATAACAAATTGCTAATATCTATGGCGCGTTTGCAAAGTTCAAGTAGAGTCGAAGACTAGCTGCAGCTATGACTAGGATTTCTAGTCATTGATTAAGACACCAACTTTCTTAGATATAGATATTTCCTACTTTCTTATACACAATAGTAAATAGTTTGTTGTTGTTGTCGTTTCCATAGCGCTATTGTTATTGCAATTGCTGTTCAATTACGTAAGTAGCCACACCCGGGTAGGCAAATGATGTAAAACAGTTGTTACGTTACCTTGGTCGTCAATTGCTAAACCAGACGGCCAGTCCAATGCTGATATGACACTAGTAATGCCAGCTCCATTAAGGTCAGACTTTTTAACACTTTGGCTGTCTTGTTCTGCCCAATACATGAAGCTTAATACAAAGAACATTGTTGTTAACTTAACGAGCGTTTTAAAGGCATGCGGGTATTAAACCAAACCATAAAATAGCATGGATATGTGTTACCTCTAATTTAACCCCGCGTAAATTATTCCGCTTTCAAACAGTGATTTACCGTATTGCTCAGGCCAGGGTGATAAGCCAGACATGAAATACTGTTTATGCCGTCTTTGCTATCTGCAAATGCAGTGTAATGGAGTCATTGGTAAATTCCGGGTATAAATTTGACACCCATTGGGATCGAACCCGGGACCAGATTTAAAAACACGCTGCCCTATTTGTGTGGTGGATTACAATTCATTGGATAATGGGTTTCTGGTATCCGTAACGGACGCTCTAGCCATAAACCTAGCAAACACAAAACGTTTTCGACATCATTCGCAAAAAGTTATAAAAGGTTGTCAGAAAACGTTTAAATGTCGGGTTATATAAAGGGTACATTAATGGTATAAAACGTTTTCATAACATTAAATAACATTTGTTGGTAATTTACTGCACAGCAAACACAAATGTTTTACAGATAACATTTAAATGTCTGGTTATATAAAGGATATAAAACGTTTTAATAACATTCCAAAAACATTTTTGAAAACTTGGTACAAATCATTCTAAACAGAATGTTATTTTGGGGTTGAAAAAATATTTTGCAGAAAATGTTTGCCTAAAATATTTACAATAACGTTTATAAAATGTTTCCACGACCTTTATATAACCCGACATTTAAATGTTATTAAAACGTTTTTTTAAAGTACATTTTAAGAACATTTCTGTGTTTGCTGGGTGCAAATATTTTAACATAATGTTATTTAAGTGTTGACAAAATATTTGGCCAGAAATGTTGGCAAAAATAGTTTACAATGACATTTCGAAAACAGTTAAAAAATATTTTTGTAGTGTGTTTTCATACAAAACGTTTTAAAACGATTTCATGACCTTTATATAACCCGACATTTTAATATTATTAAAAAGTTTTTACCTAAACCGAAACCCAAAATATAACTTATTTAAAACGTTCTAACAACGTTTATGTGTTTGCTGGGAAGTTGCAAATAAAACTATAACACTAAAAATAAGTAAATAGAAAGCAAATTTAGACTTATACGCTACTCACATTTTACTCACCGGGGCACTTTCACCGGGTCAACCGGCGTCTTCAGCGGATGTTATTGCTCTGAAGATTTGTTGCTGCTAGTGATGTTATTGAGACACCTGATGATGTCAAACTGGAACATGTTGTGGCGCCTCCATGGTTCCGAGAAGGGGGGTCAGGAGGTTGTGTCAGACAGGGTCGATGTCTAACCCTTTGTCACGGTTCAGTCTGGGTCTATTAGTTCTGATATGGATGGCTTCCAAGACCCTACGAGGGAAGTCCTTAGACTCCCTCTCTAACACGTTTACGTTCTCCCAGTCAATCTGGTGCCCTTTGCTCCTCTCAATATGTCCCTTGATCGCTGACTTGGAAGTCATCGCTTTGGATTTATGTTCTGTTAGTCTCTCTTCGAGCTTGCGTCCAGATTCACCAATGTAGGTGTCATCAAAAACATCACTAGCAACAACGAATCTTCAGATCAATATAAAATGCGCTGAAAACGGCGGTTGACCCGGTGAAAGCGCTCCGGTAGTGAGTGAAATTTGAGTAGCGTTGAGTTGCTTTATATTTACCTTTACCGCTACGTATGAATATACATCATTGTTTAAAATAATAAATAAGTGTATTAACTTATTAAATTGCTTCTTCTGATCATAACAAAGCAGGCGGATTAGATCTCCGAGCTGTATCTATAGTTATCGCCTTGTGTAAAGGAGTTGATTTCCGGTAGAGGTATCCTAAATCTGAGTATCGGGTAACAGAATAAGGTCAAATGTCGCAACGCGTAACGAGTCATGGGGTAATTTAGCCAAATTACAATATATGGCTACAAAAAATTGATCAGAGTGGTGTAATGCTGTTTACACAGATTGGAGCCAAATGTCTTCCGAGGATTATCTTGAGGAATGATTACCTGTTATGTCGTTCTAACACAGCCTGACTTCATCAAATATCTTGAACTGGCCTATTATATTCACGTTCAAAGACCAAAGTTACAGTTTTAATTTGTAATTATTCATAAAATAAGGTATTTTCTAAATTGATAAATGTGTTCTTACTCTTCGTATGTGTCCACTGAAATTCCCCAACAACCGTCAGCATTGCTGATTATCATTGTTTTATCAGTGCCATTTAGATAGCTACGATAGATGTTGTCTGCTGTGTAGTCCGTCCAAATCAATCTGTCACCGGTAGCAAATATTCCTCTTGGATCTAAAAAACAAAACAAAACAAAAAAGAAACCCGTGTGTTTATTATTGAAAAACCAGGCACACCCTTGCAAAACTAACAAGCAAATTATTTTGTTGGGTTTACAGATTATACTGCATCATAAAGTGTTTCACGGTGAAATAGAGTCATTATAAATTCGCGTAGAGAAAAGGTTTTAATATATTTTGTAATTATGCAATATTAAGTGACTATTAGAAATTTGCATTTACGTGTATCCTCCCATTACCCATAATGCCCTTGAACCACGAAGGTGTGGAGGGGTGTAGGCTGCTGCAAGTACTTGGATAATTTGGAAAATATGTGTCCTTTTTAGGAAGGGCATGAAAACATAACCGGTAGTACAATTAAACAGATTTCATATCAGTGTCATATATTTTGTTCGTTTTGATAATATACCGTTTTGTTCTTCAGATATAAAATTTTACAAGAAAACCGCTCCACAGATCCAAATAGCTAGGATATGTATTGTTATCCACAGTACCAAGCAGAATTAGCATTAAGGTATAAGCATTAGTTATAAGACACAATTTCTTATCAATGACTTACCCCTGTATTTGAGGCACATGGTGTTTGCCCATTTTCTCAGGGTTTACAACTAGCCTAAAACTTAGGTGATAGCGCCTGCCCTTGATATCAACACCTTTGTTTTACAAAGACGACCACCAGTAAAAATAAGTGATTTGTTTTTCATGAAAAAAAAATAAAACGAAGTGGTATATCATGCTGTATACATTGTCCTTTCAAGTATAAAATGTGTGCTTTGAATTATAAAAAATGTCCATATGAAACAAAAATGATATAAGAACTTGGTCGCGAGCGTAGCGAGAGTAAAAAAATCAGGGTTGTGGTCAGAAATTGCCAATAATTTGGGAAAAGTTCCGCTTTTCACAAACTCACCCTGCCCCGTGAAAAAAAGATTAATTTCTTCAAAATCCGCACCAACTCGCTAACCCCACCTCAAATTCCGCACCAACTCCCTAACCCCAAAAAAACAACATTTTTTTTTAAAACCTATCCTTTTGAGGCAAACACATGTGTCCTAAATGGCGACTCCTTCATTGTTTCAAAACCCCGAAAAACATCTTTGACACATAAATCTCATTCTAAATCCGTTGGAGTAGGAGAAATGAACTATTTTTGATTTGATTTTATTATAATTTGTATGACTAACGGTAATGGTTTATGCGACGCGAGCTGTATTGACATTGCTAAGTTAATACTGCCGGTTTGGCTCACATTATCAAGAGGGTCGTTCAATACTGTTACATTGTGTCCCAAATATGTAACTATGGGTCACCTATACCAATTAAGTTAAGTATACTCATTTCCACGTAATGTCTCTATGCATTTAAATCAATCATTGTATGCAATTTCCAACGGAATTTTGGCTAAGTAAGACATGAAATGCACATTTTTACCAAAGTAAAAAAGGTTTAGATTAAAATCCCCATAGGATATTTTCACAAGTAAAATTCTATACCGTGACCATTACCATAGAAACCAATAGTGGGTTTCATGATGTCTGTCTTCAAGATCACAGTCAAGCAGTTACATTATCTTGCAAAACCTATTAATAATGTGATCTTCTCATAATGATTACTCACCTTGTCCGGTTAAATCAATGACGGTTTGTACCCCCGTCCCGTCTCCATTAGCTTTCAGGATTCTTGTGGATCTCTCCGTGATATAGATCTCACCGGTACCAATATCACCTGTAATACCTTTCGGTATATTACTCAACGTAATGATCTTGGTGAAGTGAAACTGGTCTGAGTTTGTGGATTCCCATTCAGCTGAATAGACACCACCAGAGGATCCTTCCCAACATCCAACAAAAACTGAACAAACACAATAAATAAATAAATAAATAAATAAATAAATAAATAAATAAATAAATAAATAAATAAATAAATAAATAGATAAATAAATAAATAAATAAATAAATAAGTAATTAAATAAATAAATAAATTAATTAATTAATTAATTAATTAATTAATTAATTAATTAATTAATTAATTAGTTAGTTAATATTAGTTAATAATAAATAGAAATATATAACAACATCTCTTGAATAAAGTGCTCAATCCCAAAAGGGAAAGCGTATAAAAATTCAGAGATGGTAGTCCACCTATTCTGGAAGGTTTATTCTTTAAATAAATAAATAGATAAATAAATAAATAAATAAATAAATAAATAAATAAATAAATAAATAAATAAATAAATAAATAAATAAATAAGAAATCATTAATAACCCACAGATAGTTATGTCTTTCCATCACTGTTATAATTTCTAATTTAATTCCTGTTATACACTGGTAAAATCCAGTTAAATATATTTTAATAAAGGCAGTTGTGATTATGTTTTACATAGACTTTCTTAATTCAACACATAAATGGCAGATTATAAACGTTACATATTAACTTATGTCTTGATAACATTGCCTCTCAATACAATAAGAGTATCAAAGTAACGTTGGTAATAATAGCCAAATAAAGAAGTATTCTAAGTCATAAAGTTTGAGTTTTTTATCACTAATCTTACCCTTTTCAGCAGCTTGGCAAAGGCACAAAAAAAGTACAATTCCGATTCCTTGAGTTATCAGTTTGCAAAGGAACCAGGTCCATCTGCTAGCCACTAGTTTATCCATTGTCGTAATTTTTATAAATTGTGTTTATAATTTTCTTTATTCATTAAAGCCTGAGAACAACTGTCGCAGGAAACAACGAAATATCAAATACCACAAGCTCGGCTCGAGTCGTTCTGATGATGGGCTTGGTTTGTTAGTTGGTTACTATGGAGATGCTCTAATATATATCTCAAACTAATTCTTATCTAGATCTCAAATGATGCGTGGATAACAAACGAACGATATAAACGCAGCTCATCATTAATATAAGTGATTTTGAACACAGACATTCAGAAAACAGTTTAATAAAAAGAATTCATACAAAATTATAATAATATCATGTCTTGATACCACCAGTTTTTGCATTTAGTTATCATTACATGGCCAACCCATTACCCCACACACCTCCACACAAACCAATTACACACCTGCTCAACACCACACATCTCTCCCAAACACCCTTATTGCACTTCCACTCAATACACCACACGCCTACCCACCCAGATCAACATTCAACAAACCCCCCCATCCCACACACCCCATCCCACACACCTCCCCACCCCCACCCACACCCCCCCCACCCCCACACACACACACACACACACACAAGATCTGGGATACTTGAAAACAATCACTGCATTACGGAGGCTTAGGAAATGTACATAACTTGGAAAAAATAAATATAAATATATATTTGTGGGGTTGTGTGGGGTTGTGTGGGGTATTGGGTTGGGTATGTAATAATAACTAAAAAGGTTTGGCAAACCCCTTATTTAAACTTTTTTACGTGTGATGTGAGAACATCTTCTCTCAGTTTCTGCTTCTGCTTCTTGGGGTTTTTTTTCTCTCTCTTCTTTTTCGTCTTACTTTGTCATCAATATCTTTCTCTTTTTACTTCAATCTTCATCTACTGCTTCTTTTAGAATTGGTAGGATATTTGTATTCAGTTACCATGGTTACTGTCGTAGGCAGAATAGTAACACTCGGAATATTATATGATTTGGAAATATCTAGAAATTAAGCGACGTAGCCATAAGAACCTACATGATACAAACATATCAATAATTAAGTATCTTATAAACCTGCTCGATACGATTTTTTATATTAAAAAAATAAAATTCTAATTTAACATTTATCTCTCGATCTGTGTCGATCAATTGTTCGTATTCGTTATTGTTTGAAAACAGGTTAGCAACGATTATTTCATGCAACGGGTATGAAACCATGACATCCGCCATGACGACCGCTAAATAATGACGTCGGTACCTTTTTTATTTAGCTTATTATACCAAACTGATCACCAACATAAAAGTTATAGTTATAATTTCTTATTTCAGCAAACATTTATTTACTTACTTAGATTTATATCACCATATGGGTCACCCCCAAGAAAGATAAGAAAATTTGTACGACATTTCGCGGTTTTAATCCACATTAACAATTTGGTACTTCGAGAACTCCGCAAAACGCCCATATCTTGAATATTTGTATACACATTAACTTCTTGGCTGATAACCAAGTAAAGGAATATGACTCGAAATTTGAAAAAAAAGCTATTAACGTTAAACGCATAATTCTCAATAATCATAATAATTATATTTCTGTGGTTATACATGAACAGGTTGTTGCGGCAATACGTATTTTGTATGCATCATGTCATATAATGCGTTGTCAGGGAAACAATTCAGCTTTTTTGATAATCGGCTGTTTGATGTGTATAGTGATACTGCATTAACTTCATGAACTTGTGACTAACAAATACTAGTAAGTTTTTGCGTATACACTCTCTTCCTCTTATTTTTCTCCCCATTCAAGAAAGTATTGCGACAGGTATTACTCAACCCTGCTTCAGCTTGGCTAACAGTTCAACACACCTGTATTATTAGCTGTGGTAGATGTGTTTGGATGGGGTGCGTGTATGGCGGAGTGTTCTTAGGATGAGTCTGGGGTCTCATTAGTAGTGTAGCCTAATTGGGTATTAGGTAATTTGCCCGGTAATTTGAACAGAGGTTTGTCGCATGTGAAACAGTTCCGTAAGAAAATATGTATATATTAACTGGAATACTGTAGTGTAATGTATTAGCCAAGTTCAACCCTTATGGAATATTATTAGCTCTGTTTTCGGACATCGAGCACTCTCAACCTTTGTGATTGCATACTTTTCACTGGATATATTAACTGGAATACTATATACTATGGATAGTAATTTTACTATGTCTAAATGCTGAACCGACGTTTGTCCCAAGTGGAACAGCGCCACAGAGCAAATGTATTTGGCCATAAGGGTGGCGTGACATTTTTCTTCGAAAAATGAAATAATAATGATATTTTCAAAATGAAGATGACCCGTCATATTGGTCTTTCCCAATTTTTTGTTTTGAATTTGACACCAAAACCAGGATTTGCCATTGATGCTAATTAATTTCATGATCAATTAAGCTAACAAACTTGCAGGGTGGAGGACGGAAATGGACAAAGTTCGTAACAGTTTTACCCTTTTATGTTGAGTTGAAACCTAAAATCCCTGATTATGTAGTAACAATTTGATGTCAGTAATTTTAGCAAGTAAATAATTAATATAACTCATGTCATCTCATTAATGTGTTAGACTAACGAGCTAACGAGGCTCGTCCATGCGTTTTCCCATATGCTTCTATGTAAAACAGTCAATTTTCAGAATTGCAAGTAATTAGTCTAAAAGTGCCAATAAAAGAATATTGTGTTCTTTCTGGTTTGAAATGATTATTTATGACTGAAAGCAATAATTTAAAAGTATTTAATCAGCTAATTAGCACTAATTAAACCTTTTGAATACTTAATGTTCATCACCCTATATACATGGAGGAAGCATTATAAAGTGGTGGTCCTTTTCAAGCTCTTTTCAAGGGAACGCTTTGGCAGTGACAATTCAATTCTGGTTTTTTTACTCAGATTTCTACCGAATTCTACTTAGGGGCTGTGCAATGAGCCCCAGGGGGGTAAAACTTCTGAATGGCCCAGCAAAAATCGCTTACTAATTCCCTTCTTGGCCTGTCAAAAATCTCCCCCCCCCCCTGTATTGCACATGCCAAATTTTTAGGATTTCTTGCCAATGTTGCCCCCCCAGCTCATAATTATTGCACAGCCCCTTATTATACACCGAACATGCTGAAGATAGTCTGTGTTATGTGTTGCTATGGAGACCGACACACATATGCTCACAACAGGGACTGTCTTTTGGAATTGGCAGGAGAGCATTAAATAATTCTTCTTAAGCCTTTCAGGAGAGCTGTTTTAATAAGAGCATTTACAATAATAGAATGTAAGGAGAAAATTTTCAACTTAGGAGAGCTAAAATTGCTCTCCTATATCAGATATAAGGAGAACTGTAGAGAGCAATTCTCGCTC
Source organism: Amphiura filiformis (assembly GCF_039555335.1). Classification (NCBI taxonomy): domain Eukaryota; kingdom Metazoa; phylum Echinodermata; class Ophiuroidea; order Amphilepidida; family Amphiuridae; genus Amphiura; species Amphiura filiformis. Next base: position 58,115,573 of record NC_092637.1, read on the forward strand.
TCCTCAAAAAGGCAGTCTCATGCTGTCTCATGTACCATGGCAAGACTAATAATAGCTCAGCCAGGCATGGAGTGCTGAATTTTGCAACCATGCATGCAGCCCGTACATATGTATGGTGGTAGCCAGCCAGTCAGTGTAGGCTCTAGTACTGAGTAATAGTTATAATTTTTTTTGATAAGCTTACACATATTTTGGTCGTTTCCCCATGTTTTTCTATATACTCACACGTGACAAATGTGGTTTATAGCTGTGCAAGAATCATACATGATCAAACTATTGAACACTGAGAAATCTAATTTCGCTCAGGGTGGAAACTAGTCTTGTTTGCATATCGCTGACAAATATTTTACATGTCTTTCTACATCGGCCTACAGTCTTTTCTGATATTTTGTGTACATATTTTTTTTCTGCTTAGATTTGTGATCACAAGTCAACTTTTTGCAGTCTACAGCAATAAATACAAGAGCACTTTGAAATAATCAATCGAGATATTGCATATCGAACTCAAATGGAACAAATAAGCTTAATTTCTAAGAGGACTATTTTATGTGTCACACTTTTTGGCCTCGGAAGCTTATGGTGGTGCTGTGGTGTGGCCCTCACGTCGTCTGCTAATTAAGTTAGCTGGGCCGGGCACTCTATGTAAAACACATCAGCACTAATTGGATGCATCTTGGCACGGGGGGTGCATAGAAATTCTTCTTCTGACCAGGTTTGGTTCAATATTCCTTCATGTAATTTTACACGAAATTAGGGTAAGGGTTAGGATTAGGGTAAGGATTAGGGTTAGAATTAGGTTTAGGGTTAGGATTAGGGCTAGGGCTAGGATTAGCTTACACAAAATAATTACATGAAGGATTGACCTAAAGTTTAGACAATGATTACATTTTATTACGTTTTTGTCCTATTTTTGAAGGGGGTGATTTACACAATTTACACAATCTCTACGTCTTCATACCACGACAGTCTACATTTCACACCATCAAGCTGCATGGATCATTTTTATAGACTTAAACCAAGAACTGGTAAATATTCCCTTGTCATAGTGGACTGTTATATTCATGAGGTCAAAGTGTTTATGTGGACAGGGAGCATTGTGGGATGTGTTCAGTCATGCATAACTAAGCGTCCTCTATACCATGGGTGCACTTTTTATCTGGAATGGCCCATTCTCCTTGACTCTCAGCATGGATTTCGAGAAAAACTGTCCACGCAAACACAGCTTATATCCTATAATATATAGTTCATGAATGGGCATCAACTCTAAATCGCCGGGGTCAGGCCGACTTGGTCTAGCTAGATATTAGCAAGGCCTTTGACCTGGTGCCGCATCATAGACTTGCTGCGAAATTGGATTTTTATGGCATTCGTGTACAAACCCTTAGATGGATAAGAGTCTTCCTCAGTGACATTCAGCAGGCGGATACATGGCTTATGTCCTTCAATGTTCGGAAATGTGCCATCATGTCAGTGACTCTGAAAAAAACAGCCTCTTCCGATATTACATCAATGGAGAAGAGCTGCAGAGAACTTCATAGCACGATTATCTCGGCATCACCATTTCCAACAATTTGAATTGGACAGCCCAGTGCCAAAATATGGAAGCGAAGCGTGGAACCCATACAACAACTCAGATGTTCAGCGCCTCGAAAGTATCCAGCGCCAGGCTGCGCGCTTCGTCTTCCACGATTTCCGTAGGACCTCCTCTGTCTCAGAAATGATCCAGAAGCTTGGTTGGGACAGCCTTCAAGTCAGACGTCTACACTACCAATCCGCCACGTTCTTTATAATCCAATATCAGCTAGTGAACATCAGCCTGCCTCCATGTTACCAGTGCAACACATCCTCCATCCGGTATAACCATCCCCTGTGTTATCGCCAGCCCAGTGCAACTATATAGATGTGTACAACTATTCATTCTTTCCAGGACAATTCGTGTGTGGAACAACCTCCCCGAATCAGCTGTGTGTGCGCCCTCCATCTGTGCTTTCAAGCCCATAGCACTTAGTTCAATCAGTGCTATGTCGCTACCGGCCAGCCTGAAGAGTCTCTCTAAACGAGCCAGCCCACTTTTTACTGGCACCTTCCTGATGTACAGCACCAAATTTATGTTTTTAGCACCGCGCCGACTGTGAGGTCCAAACAACCCACTTCCAGTTTAGCTCAACGAACTTTTATAGAAAGCCACCCACTGAAGACTGAAGATTATTAAAGGTATGTACTTTATTTATAGTTTAGAATAATACATGAAGGGCATGCCATTTTGTAACCATGGTAACACACGCCATCTCCACCCATATCTCCCTTCGAACGAGTCCTGTGCTATCCACTCAAATATTAATGAACGTATAGTGTATGACTTTTATAATATACATTAAAAACAGTTTTTGGTGTTCTTCTATATATGGAACACTTATAAGTTTGATCTGCTCGTATTCGGCGGGTCTTATCGTCGCGCGGATTAATATCAATATATATATATTTTATTTCGAGAATTGTCTTGATTGATCAATTCAAGCCCTAAACTTTGTTTATTTTCTTTCGGTGTAGTGGTAAAAGCCTAACAATTCCAGCAGATTACGATTATTTTCGCTGCAATGTAAAAAAACGATGGGCTCTAATATGAAAACGGAAAAAAAAACTATTGGAAAAATAACACAATTTATTTTACCCAACAATTGAGTTGATCATAGTTGAGTCATATTTAGAGTGTAACCAGCCTAAATTAAGATCCACGACTGTAACTTAACACGTCGCTTAAAGGGGGATCCAGTTGACCAGGCAAACTTTCAAGGATAACCCAATTAAGTAGGCTTAAAATATAATCAAGTCAATGTTCACCTCTATACCACCAAACTTTGTACAGCTCCCAACTTAATGTGTTTTCCAGATATTTATAGTGGCCTTTAAGCTGCAGCATCGAATGTTACCCAGTTCCATCCAGCACCATGAGCACTGCAAGCATGACAACTCGCTGCACTTTCTGATGATACGCTTAACGCTTCGAGTCTAAGTTGTGCCATACAAACGGTGTGACTGACTCATATATAGACGGCAATAATCACAGTATAGCATACACGATATATCGTGTTTCGAGCTTGATAGCCGCAATCAGAAGATACCGGAGAAACAACAAAAATATTTAACGAGTGAATAATTATATAAGCAAGGCCATAGATTTCTCGGTCTGACACCACGACACGGCCGATGCATCTGTAGTGTAGTATCTCATCGAAGTATCTAGACGAGCCAAATTTAGATCGTCAAAGTTCAAAGTGGACTTAACATGTTTATGGTAACAGAAATCGGGGGATGTTACGCCCAATTTATTGATGATTCACCCTTTGATGGCAATGACCCCAATTTTGACGTATTTGATTTAATGAAATTGTCATGTAAATATTAAAAGAAACTGGCAATAAACATTAGCTTTTTTCATAAATAATTGCGTGTGGATAATTTTAAAGGAGCTGCACGCGTTCAGAAAATTTATTTTCTTTACCTATGTATCTCGGATTATGATAGTATCAATAGTAAATAAATTAATAACAAATAATCAAAGATTTCACTCAATGATGTATTCAGTTTGTTAAAAGTAACCACAAATGTAAAATATTCTTTATAACAGTTCCTATAGCACACCAAGTTATAATTATGTTATAGCCCATGAAGCTGAGATGCTAGTTTGAAATGGCAAAACATTGTCGGGTGACAAAATTGAGATCATCTTTCTTATCTTTCTTTTACTATGAAATAATATTATTGATTCATCATGTGGTTACGATATTGCATAATTTTTTCACTTTCCATTGCCTGAATAAACCAACACAAATTAAAGAGCCCAAACATTGTACAATATAAACTATCAACACCGTGTAACACAGCGCCATCTATTGTCCTGACTCATAAACCTGCGCACGAACTTTAAAAAGTATCAAAGGGCCAGTCGCCTTATTTGGTAAATTAGCATCCTCCTCGCGCATGCGCGATGCTCCTATGGAGTGGAATTCGTACGGAATTCTAGGAGCCTGTACACCGAGGTTTGCTGTATACCTCTCTTCAAGCAACACTATTTCCAGACTTTTCTGGGCCTGTTTTCTTTTCTTCTTGTTTAATTGAGTGACATGTGGACCTTTTAGGTAAGTCGAAGCTGCCATTTTTTATACTTCTTAATTTACATTTTTTTATAATTTTTAATTTGCAAGCAGATGAACAAAAAAATCAAACTTTTAGAAAATAATTTTACAAGAAATGCTATAATGTTAACCCTTACTTTGCTGAACGTACATGCACAGCGGTATCCATGTTGCTCCATGCTAAGAATTCGCTCGCGGCAATTATAGACCCGGCATACTATACTAATATTTTTTGACAATCATGGATATTTTAGGGATTGTTAGGGCTATATAACTGCAATGTATTTTTGCTCAATATTCTTACTGGTAATAATGCATTGTTAATTACTGCGAGGAAGCTATATTGGGCATTTTAATTTTAGAATTGCCCATGTGGTTATAAAATCATTGAAACTTACTGTTAACACTAATAATATCGTGTTTATATAATGCATGTTTAGCATTTCAATTTAATAATACGATTTTTTTTAAATGTTTAATAAGATATTTATATTAAATATGTGCATATTATTATTAAATATATTTTATTATAATGTTATAGAGAGAGCCTAATATATTATAATAATAAAAGTATAATTACTAATATTATACTTTTAATATTATATTTTCTATCTCCTCATGGTAATTATTAATCGATGAAATTTTAACACATAAGTTAAGCAGAATGTCACTATTTTGAATATAATAAAATATTTTTAAAGGAGGACGATCCGATTTCATTACATACTATTTCCACCTAGATTGCGTGACCTTGACTTCAACCCCTATATCTATGGTGTTTCAGACCATGCAAATTTCAATCTATTTTGAAAGATTAATTTATGAATAAAAGGTGGGTTATACATTTTACCCTTAAAAATCCAAATAAAACGTCTTTCAGCCCCAATATTGAAGGGCAATGAGAAAACTATGTGTTTCCGTTGATTTAATTTTTTGGAGAAACAGTGCAGATGGGGTTATTGTTGACTCGATCCTCCTTTAAATTTACCTATATAAGGCAAAGCTTCAACGATGAAACCATTTTGGTTTCAGATTTATTTATGGATGTCGTGAGGCGAATTTGCTCATCTCCCCACCCCCGTGATGACATAAATAACTATTTTATGTTAGGCCTACATTCGGCCTAAATATGTCAACAAAATTGTAGTTGTATAACTATTAATTAAGAAGCTTGCAACATTGAATCAAATAGGCACAATTTTGATATGGTCGTGAGTTATTTGGCTTTGAAATTGGTCTGCGTCCAATAAAAGGATGAGAACACCTTAGTTTAATGCAAAACAGGGAGAAAATGCGCCAACAAATTATATATTTGAATATCGAGTAATATAAAGGGCGCATTTAGGGTATAAAACTCTCTTTCATCACCTTTAAAATATCATTATCAAAAACATTCATGAAAATTTGATACAAAACATTCTAACATAATATTATTTATTTTAGTGTTAAAAATATTTTCCAACAAATACTTGCCAAAAAATATCTGCAATGACATTTTGACAGCATTTTGCACATATTGTTGTAGTGTTTGTCATATAAAACCTTTTAAAAGCGTTTGCGTTACCTTTATAATAACGCAGCATTTAGATATTATTAAAATGTTTTTACCAAAACCAAAACACGTTTATAACATGTCTGTAACGTTTTTAGAACATTTTTGTGTTCGATGGGTGGGTCATAATTTACACGTCGGTATTCTTGTTTACATGATTAGGCCTATAAATCCCATGGCCCACGTAGGCCTATTCAAGTTGGTATTCAAGTTGGTCTTATGACTCTACAGATAGGTATCCATCGGATGACAAATGGCATTTTGCATGGTGATATTAGATTAAAATATTTCAAACTATTACCATGGATATATACATGACCTACCTACGACGTGTCAGTCACACAAATTTGAACGTAAAAGACATGCAGATAACGCACAAAAAATATAGCGTACACATTTTACAGAGTAGCATTTTAAATAAATATCACTGTTTGAATTAGGCCTAAAATAACGAACCATTGACATTTGCAAAAGCAGATTACCTATTACTGTTAACATCGCTACCTCAATTTGATAACGTGCCCTAACAATTAGGCCAATGAGCCACAAAAAAAATATCAAAAATTCTTATTAATTTCTTTTCTTTATCTTACATTTTTCGGGGCCAATTACTCAACTTGCTGGGCTAATTAAGCACCATAATTTAGATATGCATGTTATTTGGAACACTGCTTCAATATTGTATTTATTAAAATGTTGACTTTGCAATATCAGATATATGACTTATTGAAGAGCAATTTTTGAGTCATAAAATGAGTAACAGAAAATCATGGAGGGATGATAATATTATTATCTTTTGCTTAACTTCAGATTTCCAATAATAATTAAATTTTCAAAATATTGCATTATAAGTAATAATTTATAGATAATTTATAATCGATCTAAATAATATCATGAGGGTAGTTGTATGCAGTAGATTACAGACTGTGTAGGCCTATATATGGCAATAAAACATAGGGACAAAAACAGCGATAAGGGTTGATGGTTCAACATGGACACCAAATACATAAAAACTGTGTTCACAAAGATCATAAACTTTTGAAATGTTTGAATTTCGTACAACAACCCAGCAAACACAAAACGTTTTCGACATCATTCGCAAAAGGTTATAAAAGGTTGCCAGAAAACGTTTAAATGTCGGGTTATATAAAGGGTACATTAATGGTATAAAACGTTGTCATAACATTAAAAAACAGTTGTTGGTAATTTACTGCACAGCAAACACAAATGTTTTGCAGAAAACATTTAAATATTGGGTTATATAAAGGGTATAGAAACGTTTTAATAACATTCCAAAAACATTTTTGAAAAATTGGTACTAATCATTCTAAACAGAATATTATTTTGGGGTTTGCCCAAAATATTTACAATAACGTTTTTAAAATGTTTTACGACCTTTATATAACCCGACATGTAAATGTTATTAAAAAGTTTTGTAAAAAACATTTTAAGAACATTTCTGTGTTTGCTGGGTGCAAATACATGTATTTTAACATAATGTTATTTAAGTGTTGACAAAATATTTGGCCAAAAATGTTTGCCAAAATAGTTTACAATGACATTTCGAAAACATTTAAAAAATATTGTAATAGTGTGTTTTCATACAAAACGTTTTAAAACGATTTCATGACCTTTATATAACCCGACATTTTAATGTTATTAAAACGTTTTTACCTAAACCATAACCCAAAATATAACTTATTTAAAACGTTTTAAAAACTTTTTTTGTTTGCTGGGAGGCTAACTAACGACATACAGCTTATGGGTTATGCATACATGCCTGTGTAAAATGTCATGAATTTGAAAACTAATAAACAAACCGATATGTCTAAATTGACAATCAGGCCGCACTGCTGATATCAACATTTTCATCAATAAACATTGCAGACGACTATCACGATATTAACAAACTACGAACGCGCGTAAATTATAGTGCAGAACCATGTAGATCGCACAACATTTTATTAAAATGCCAAAATGATAAAAAAAATCCAATATTTGACCAAAAATCGTGATCCTCGTATAGAGGAAAACAATATTAGTTGAAACCTCAAAAATGGAAATGGAAAATTTGCAATTTATAGCCGTTTGACATATTTAAATTTGTCTCATTTTGAGAGCATGATGTCTTAAACTGTGAACGGACATGGAAATATGTGTGATGTTAATCTTGTAACATAGCACTGGTTAGCTAAGTAGGTGGGAGGGATTTCAATTAGAGGCTATTACACTATATTAGCTGAACTGTAAAAAGTACAGAGGTATCTATAACGTGTATGTAGCCTAAATATCTAAATATAACATTTGATGTTTTAATGAGCAAATTTTCATATTGCGACAAAAGTGATTGATACAATTAAAACTTAATTTAATTAATTTAAAAATAAACCACAAAAACGTCTAAAATAAGAAACAAACAAAATAAACCAAAGCAGAGTAAAACACAAATAAACTCTAAATAAATAAAAAGGTTTACTAGGTATATATCATTAGCAATTGAAAAACGTTTTATTTTCACGTCCGTTTTTAACTCTCTCCACGCGAGTTTCAACAATTTCAGAACTGTACATTTTCATGATCATACTTGGAATCGGCATGAAATATGCATTAAAATGAGGTGAGATTTGAATTGGGCGATCCCAGAAAATAATGCACACCCCTTATATGGGAGTAAGTTTATAGTAAAGGAAATATTTGGCACATTTTAACCGGTTTTTTTTTCACAAACTATAAAAATATATTAATTTCTTGGCCCTAATTTTAGAAGTAGGGCCAAATTACTTTTTGGTCGGTTAATAAATAGGTATAAAACAAGGCCAAATCCATAAAATGAAAACATTTTCCTCGATAATGTAGTTTTAACCTACACAAAAAAGGTTAAAAAATGTGTTGTTTGTGATTTCCTCCAAAACAAATTCACCAAATCTGTGTGTATATTATAGGGCCTACACTCTAAATTACAAGGATTTAAAAATAAATTCTTAAAAATTGTAATTTAAGGACCAATCAATTTTAGATTTGAAATTAATCATATAGATTTGAATTTGAATTTTTAAAGATTTGATTTTAAATTCTAAAGGTTTAATTTTAAATCTAATACTTGATTGGTCCCTAATCACAATCCTTTAGGAATTATTTTAAATCCTTGAAATTTAGAGTGTATAGATTCATTGTCTTGCAAACAAAATGTATCATAATAAATTTTGCATGTCGTGAAATAATAAGAAGTAGCGGCATTTTACTAATTACATTCCTTGGACAGCCGCCATTTACTCACAGCTAGCTGACACTGTGCCCCCGCATGGACACTCCTAATATATGACATTTACATATTTACAAGAATGAAATAAGTGAAATTACACCTTTAATTAACGCGGGGGTCAGTCCAGGTCAAACAAACTTATCATGCTTATGGGTAACAAACAATTATATTTCATACAATTATAGCCAGGTGCTTCACAGCGGTTGTTGTATCCCATGTATACGTTGTATAGGGAACTGGTCAATAGTCAGAAGGTTCGCTAGTCCGAAAATCCAGTGAATACTATTTTAAATCCTAATCCCTAACCCTAACCTGAAACCTAAACCCCGGAACCTAAACTTCTCCCTAACCCTAACCTCTAAGCTAAGCCCTATAATCCTAACACTAAACCTAATCTTATAACCCTAAACCTAACTCTGATTAGCCTAACCCTATCCCTATCACTGACCCTAACCCTAATTATGCTATTGATAAACCAGTGTTTACTTTACCGCACAAATCACGCATATTTACGCGTTCACGCTCTTTCCATACCCCTTCAAATACAAATTGAAAAGTCTAATGCGTAACGAGTTCATGTCTTCAATAATTTGATATAGAAAACCACATATTTTCAGGATAAACGAAAATATACCATTCTTCATATTATGAGAATGAAACATGGGATTGTGGCAGCTAGGTTTTTAAGCGTCCTGCCAAAAAAAATGGGTCCTCAATTTAGTGAATGAATCGGACATTTTTGAAATTTAAAAAATACCCTCTTCAAAGGAACAAAATCACACAAACGGAATATACCCCTTTAGCAAAATACTTAAATAAACCACTGATGATAACCCCAACCCTAACCTTAATTGTGACCCTAATCCTAACCTAAAATGCTCAAAACCATTGTTGGACCTATCACCCTCTGACTATTGGGCTGTCCCCGTTGTGTAGTGTGTAATAGGATCCAGCATGTTTTCAGTTTACTAATGAGATAATTATCAAATTGCTTGGATGCCATGGGCGTGAGGGGATGCTCCACAATACATAAAACTTGGAATTTTATAATTTGACTTTTATGAAACAGACAATTCAATTAAAAATACCTCAGCTTCCAGAATTTGCGCATAATTAAAAAACTATGTACACATATCAGTTAAAGTTGGAATATCGTTCAATTTCTTGCCATGTCTTGCTTAACACATGCAAACATATCAAATCAATCTGGAGAAGAAAGGATATTCGTATAATTTCAGAGTGTGCATCTCACCAAAAAGGAACAAAACAGAATGTCTCAACAACAACAACAACAACAACAATAATAATAAGTTGATATTACTAAAAAATAACATCCATTGAGATTTCTTTAAAGATAACACCCATTTTTATTGCAAAACTTGTCAAATTGCAAATATGTTAAGAAAATTATTATTGGAGCTTTATTGTTATTATTATTATTATTATTATTATTATTATTATTATTATTATTATTATTATTATTATTATTATTATTATTATTATTATTGCTTTTTGGTTTGTTTTTGTTTTTCAGTATTGACTTGAAGTTCGATACCCAGCAAAATGTTTTAAAACATTGTTAACGTGTCATAAACGCGTTTTGATTTTATTCAAAACATTTGAATATAATTATAGTATACTATTTAAATATCGGGTTATATAATGTTATGAAAACGTTTTAAAGCATTTGATATATGTAAAAAAAGAGCTATAAACAACATTTTAAGAATGTTATCAAATTTTATTATAAATATTTTTGGGCAATCATGTTTGTAAACTATTTTGGCAACACTTGAACAACATGCATGTTAGAATGTTTTGCATCAAGTTTTCAAAAAATGTATTGTGACTATTATTTAAACGTTTTATACATTTTATATAACCCAAGATTTAAACGTTTCCTGGAAAACGTTTTGTGTTTGCAGGGTACTGACTTGTTTCTACGACCGATATGATGTGTCTTTATGTGTGTGTGTTATTGTTTTCTGTGTTGTCTTTTTTAATTATTTTATGTTTGTTGTTTACCTATATAATGACATACAAAAATGTCGCAACAAAAACCTAACAGTTACTTTTAAAGTTCTGTTAAAGATGACAATGTTATTGTTTAGTTCAATATTATAAGCTATAGTTACATTTTCGAGAGAACTCTAATTAGTGAACATTGGTTGTTGCAATCAAAAGTTATGATGACAACAAGACACCCTATCAAATCCCCGCTTGAGACACTACCGTGTGTGTAATTACAGTCAAAAACATTGTAATCATTCATGCGTGTGTGTCTGCAGCATGTTTGGACAGGTTGTCTTGTAGTCTTCATAACTTATGATTGCAACAATTAAAGTTCTATTAAACGATGAAATATTATTTTTGGTCATCAACTATAAACAATCAATTCAGACTATGTATTTCTAACACATTCTTTCCTGGAAAATTTCATCGTGCATTAGTTTCTACTGTCGCTGCAATTATCAGGCCACAGATCCTGGAAAGAAAGATTTTTTCAAGGATCTGCACTTCAACTATAAAAGTCCAAGTTCATTTTCAGGTACCTAGTACTCCTACATATTGCAAAACGCTTCCTTAAACACAATGTTTAAGTTTTTAACACTCCTGGTGTTTAGAGTTAAACTAAAAGTATTTACTTTAACATTTTGATGTATTTAAGTATAAATTTTAGAGTGCGAATATTTGAATTGAATATGTAGAAGTATAGATTTCTGGAAAAAAAACCCAGTAATTTCTAAAAACAACGTGAATACCAACTAATTTCAGTTGATAATAAACACATTTAAGTGTTAAAACAGTGTTTCAGAAACCCAAACATTTTTATCTGCAGTGTAGAAGCATTGAGATCAAAGATTGTATCACAAACCCTGATTACTCCGTGCAGTTAAAGTCAAACAATATCCTTCCTTACCCAACATTAAAACTTCATACAGATGATCTTTAAACAATTCCTTAGCAATCATTTTCTTCACTCAATAAGTCATTCACACTCCATTATGATTAAGAGTTGTACTAAGTTTATACCGAGGCATTCAACATTCAACTTGACTAATGTATACACAGAAAGATTGTGTCAAAATGTATGCGATTATACAGTTATTGTGAAAAAAATTTGAATACTTTATCCTTGTGGAATACAATATTTTGTTCTTGGGAAAACACTCCGATATTTTGACAGTGATCAAAGTGTCCCGTGTAACTGGTACATGAGGAATAATTATTTTGTTATCCCATCCACCATTGTCCACTACGAACCCAGTGTAAAGTCGCCAGTACACACTCAGAGATATGGACCAATAAACCAAATAACATTCAATAGAAAACAAAGGATTTTAAGGCAAAATATTGAATTTTGAGTACCAAGTTTACAAGCAATAGTGGCATGTGATATACCATATATACGCGCGTGCTTACGCCCAAACGACTTAAGGTAATCGTAGATCCCTCCTTTGCGCTCATTTTAGTGATCAAATTATACCCCAGCACCTTACCCGGGGGTAGGGCCGGACATCAAAAATGACCATGGTGGAGGTGAAACCCAAGAAAATATCCAAGATTTTAATTTCGCTCTTGTAAAATTATTCCTAGAGCTATACATTTGTACCAAATATAACGGTATATTATGATGTTTGTAATTGGAAATTAGGGGGTCCACTTCGTAGTGTTTACAATTTTAGGGTAAAGGTGACAAGACCTAAAAATGAGGTCCTGCATTGATTTTGGGGACATGTCGTGATTAAAAAAAACCTCTTTTTCTGAAATAAAAATAGTTAAATAAGTGAAAAGAAAAATATTTACTAGAATGACAGAACTTGGATATCAACTATTTTCAGTTGTTAATAAACACATCTGTCTATTAAAATAGTGTTTCAGAAAGAAAACAAAATTTTTATCTACAGTGTAGAAGCCTTGTATCACAACCCCTGATTTTATGTATTACACCATGACCATGCAGATAAAGTCACACAAAATGATTCCTTTATATCTTTATAACTTTATATCATCCTCATGCAGGTGATCTTTATAAAAATTCTTCAGCAATCCTTTCGACATTTTTCTTCACTCAATAAGTCATTTCCACTCCATTGACTCTGCTCATATGTTTAGAGTTGTACTAAATTTATACCGCGGCATTCAACATGTTCAACTTTACTAATGTATAAGCAGAAAGATTTCGCTTTCATCACCTTCAAAATGAAAGCGATTATACCGTTATGGAAAAAAAAGTACTTTATTTTTGTTAAACATGCATGTTGAATACAATGTTTTGTTTTGGGGTAGAGAGTCCGATATTTTGACAGTGATCTAAGCGTCTCGTGTAACTGGTACACGGGGAATACTTTTTTGGATATTATATTGCACTAGGTATCGTGGTAAAAAAGATGTCTTTGTCAAACAAAATAGTTACTAGATTGACAGAAGTTAATGACACTTTTAATATGGTAACATTGTGTTGTTTTTATAATAATGTGCAAACCACTCATCATGCCAAACATTGTATTCGCATACCCTTTCATCTTGCGAATGGTAGTGAGCTTTGGCAAAATTGCATTGATCATGTTGATCATTTCATAGCGACTTTGTAAATTTGATGTGCAACAAAGAATTTTAATAATGACTTTGAATTGAATTGAATTGAACTGAATAGAATTGCATTGAATTGGATTCAGTTGAATTGAATTGAATTGAATTGAATGAACATTGAAATTATATTATTGTTTGTTTGTTTGTTTTCAATGTTCTTTTGAAGAGATGTTGTAAGCATTTTGCGGTGGCTGAGTCAGAGGGGGGAATGTTGTTTCTAATGGTCGCGCTTAGTGTCATTAATGAAATAACTATCCTATCAAAAGTTTATGGTGACTGCATCTTTCCATGCTTTGTTTTTCTTTTTTAAGTGGTGTGCAAAAACGTATCTAATGTAGTCATGTTTCCCTATATGGGTTACAACTACACTCCAAAAACTGTGTATCCATTTCCTATCACATTACGTATCAAATTCCTAATCATTAATATTCAATGGCTTTTACCCACCAATTCACGTCAAAGTGAAGAGGCAGGGGTGTGTTTAAAAAGTGTGTAAAAGCGTTTAAATGCTAAACACTTTTTGAAGTGTAGGTTACAATTTGAACATGCACTTTGAATTTCAACATGGCCTATAACATGATTATCAGGGGCTGAGAACCAGAAAGACTTAACTCACAAAGGAAACTTTTGTGAGTAAAGGCTTTCTGGTTCTGAACCCTCGATATAGCGTGTACCCCAGTTTTTACATCACTAAGTCATCTGCAGTGAACCTGTGAGCATGTCCAACTAGGCATATAAAGACCATCATCATCCATAGTAAGTGATTTCATCTTCATACAAGCCTTGATGACATTTCACTCAAGATGATAGTCCCAGGGATGCAGCTCATCATAGTTGTTGTATTAGTCTCGGCATGTAACACTCAACTTGACCTATGTGTCATTATAGTACAACGTGTGGCATACGGCCCAGTACATGCACTGTAGATTGATTCACCCATTGAAAAATCTTTAGATTAAAATGTTATATATTAATAACTTCAAATCTGATTCCGGGCATGTTTGTACTCATTTTAATGCATTTTTCACGTAGATTGCGAATTATTTAATAAAAATATAAAATTCTGAAAAAAAAATGCAATTTGGAAATGTTGGCCCTGCATCGAGCACTCAATGATAGCAAGTGCAGGGTTATGAAGAAATGTGGAGTAATACTTCGCAGGGGGCAGATGGTCGGGTTTCCCTTCAGGCATTGATAAACATTTGGCGACGAGGATGAGACGAGAGAGATGAAGATAAGAGAGATGCTATGGCTCAAACAGCCTCATACATAAACACACAGTTCTTTAACCCCAATATATTCGTACATTCACAGAATGACATTCGAATATGTTGGGTATAAAAACTCATACTCAGCAGCTTGATGTCAAATTTTGAGCAATGGTTGTTCAACGGAGGTTATTGAACTCTGACATTAAACATGAGATCATTCTAGCTGGTTAATGCTCTGCGTGCTAGTAATAGGCTTCAACATAAAAAGTTTTAAGATATTTTCTAAAAATATGAAAAGCTATCTCAAGAAACACTGAACCAATACTGGGCTTGTTTATAATCATTTTTATTGATTTTTCATGCTGATTACAAATATGGCCATGAAAATATACAGTTTTGAAATATTTCAATTTTTACAAAAAAAATTGAAACTTGTCGTCTGCAGTCGAGTCGAGCATGGTTAAGTAATAATGATACATAAAATAACTGGATTGAAAATGTCTGCGCTAGGGATCAATGGATGAGGCGTTTAGAAGTTCACAGAGTTGATGACATTTGATTTATTAAATTCAATTTTAAGTGATTTTCACATCGTGTATGTCAAACGGTATTATGTTCTATATCTTACATGATGAATTATAATTCAGATGCTTTATTTCTACAGTCGTTTCATGTTGTTGCCTGTTGAAGGAACTAAGCATGCAGACACACGTACACACACCAACTTTTATCGGCGTTCTGCTTTATAAAAAAAAGAAAAAAAAGACGAAGCAACAGAAAAGGAAAAAACTCTCCTACCTAAATTAGTTAAAGTCATAATGTACAATTTACAATTACAAAGTTAGGTGTAAGTTGGCACATGTGTCAACATTACAAATATGCGGCCAAACAATTAGGTTTGAATAAAATAAATAATTTCATATTAGTTTTTTAATGTAAGTTCAACAATTGAAGTTTTTTCAATTTTCTCAACTTATATATAGCTAATTTGACTATGTTTTTTTTTTTTGGGGTTTTTTTTTTTTTTTTTTGGGGGTTTTTGTTTTGTTTCTTGTTTGCTGTTTGCTTCTTGGTATTGTTTTGTTTTGTTGTTGTATAGATGGAATTATTGTTGTTTTGTTTTGTATTTTGCTCAGTGACACAAACTGTTCTGTTGCTCAGGTTATTTGCTTTTGAAAGGAATAGACCAGTTTTAAAATGTCAAAAGAGAATGATTTGCTATTATTGTTGAAAACAAATAAAGATATTTCTACAAAATAATACAACACTGCACAAATAGTGTTAAACATTTAAACGATTTACTAAACATATTGTTGCTTGCTGCCCACATTTTATAAACCTGTTTAATTAATAAACATATTTAGGGTATTAATGTATAATATTTAGCCACTAAACATTGATATGTTTAGGAATGTGTTCAAAAGCTCAACACAGTTTTTGAAGTGTACTATACGACCCCCACATGTAACAAAACACACAGAACCATCCCTTCTACAATAGTCTTATAAGGCAAATGGTCATTACAGATTTTTTTACGTCGGAAATAATCGCAGATTAATAATGTTGGGCCTAAACAAGGTGCAGTTATGAATTTCCGATAGTACGTAGGCCTACGTACCTCGATATAAATTGATATCCGTAATCTAATAACGATAACTTTGCCAGATTCCATACCATTGACATTGACACATCTTATTTTGAAACATACCTAAGCTTACCTCATTTTATCGTGTAATACTTTTTAAATCTTATTACAGTTATCTTAGTCATGTTAGTGGGTGAAATTGATTCGAAATGTATACTCTAAATGAAAACTATTGTAAAAATTACTCAATATTTAGTAAAAAATGAACAGAGCACCAAAATGAGTCAAATGGAACTCAATATTGATTGATTTTTAATCAATATGAGTACAATTTAATCAACATTGAGTCCAATTCACTCATTTGGTTCCTATTATTCAATAGTTGAGTGATATTTATTTGCAGTGAATTATAAAGAACATTTTGCCACCATAACTTAGTCCGACTGACCGTAAAAGCCAGGCAATAATAACCATAACCCATAGACTCTGGTCTTCAGAGTCTATGCATAACCTTATTCTTGACAGATTTCTTCATGCATCCTGGCACAAACCCCAACCAAATTAATCTACCCTTTTTCTTTCAGCGTAACATGAACTTAACAAACTATTAACAAACTACGCTGCTATTTTTAACAGCTATTTGGACACTTGATACATTAACCGCATCCCAAATACGCATCCCAATTCCAGTGAGTAATTACCCGATACCCATCATTGGTATTACTCAAGTCTATAGCGAACTTAACCCTTTGCCGGATATTTGTATATTTAGAGCAGACGACAAAAGCATGAAGATATAGTTGGAAAATTTACAAATTGTCAGGACAGTATGATAATTGCATACAACACGTTTATTTATACGATTTTTAGATAAGTTCATTATCAGTCGGTTCATTAGGTCTATATACATGTTAATTAGTGCTCCACAATCTTTTAGAGCCTTCTGGTGCTGAGAGCATTACATTCTATAGTATATCTAGAAAAAAAACTGCCATCTCCCTTAGAGGTACTCGTATATGCTGACGAGTCATAACCAGGGACAGGCGATTTTCGCGGCGCGAAATCGCGCGACGCGCCGCGAAATTTTCCTTTCTCCGCGCAATTTCATTTTCTCCGCGAAATTCATGTTTTTCCGTGCAATTCACTATGAAATGTGAACAAAAATGGTGTTTTGTTTGTCTGTATTGAAATATCAGCCTTGTTTGAAGAGTACGCGATAGATTAACAAAAACATGAATGTAACCATTTACTAATTTGTCTCGTACCAGTGTTGTTTACTTTCGCGTATGGGGGTACTTCTCTAATTCTGTGGGATGTACGTATATTAGTAGGGGTGAAAATAATGATTCCGTGACCAAATCACGGGAAATATGATTTGAAAGTGTTTGTTTGTTTCTTTTTTTTCTTTCTTTACTTTGAAGCATGTAAAACATATGAAATGGTCAAATGGTGTGAAAAACTCCAGATAGAGGGCGCTTTTCAAAATGGCCGCCTAAATGCCTAAATTGGTCAAAAATTGCCACAAATTTTGTGATTTAGATATCATAATGTTAAACATACATAATACTCTGCATGACACGGTATATAATTTCATATTATGATATGGTTTTTTTCTTCCTGTGTTTTATATGTATGTTTTATGTATAAAAGTTCCGCGCAATCTCCGCGCAATTAGCTGATTTTTTCCGCGCATTTCCGCGCAATTTGCTATATTTTTCCGCGCAATTTGCTATTTTTTTCCGCGCAAATCGCCTGTCCCTGGTCATAACTGGTGAGGACACAGCTCCGGCAAATTCTTTACATGTTTCAAACCTATTGCCCGCTTTGGTATGCGTACAGTATCAACCAGTCATTAGTTAACGTGTATATCACTATGGACCACAATAGCCTCATCCCAATGGCATAGTTCAATAACCTCAATTAAACACTCATAGTGCAAAATTTGACCTCAAATTACAGAGTATGAGTTTTTGTACCTAAATTTTCTAAGGTCATTCAATGAATGTACAAATGTATTGGGGTTAAAGAACTGTGCCCTGATAGATGAACATGTTGTGGTTCCTAGTGTATACGAGGAAGAGATATACAATACACCTTATATTTATGGAAGTTGATGAAATGAAACAGTAATTTGTTTGGGTGGCCGAATGGCCGATATGTTATGATGGAATATTGTTGTGGCGATTGTTTTACTATATCATGTGTGAAGAATAAAATCAAGCTGCACCTGTGTACTTCTTCTTCTACAGTTTTCAAATGATAGTTTGTGATACACCCAAAGCAATAAACAGTGATAATGAATCATATGAAAATGACACACGATCTGTTATCATGGTTATAAAACATGTAAAATGACCATGTTGAAACAAAAAGGGCCCAGTTTCTTATCCATGCAAACACTTCAAATAATAAATAATAATAATAACAGGGAACAGAGCAACAAAAATTAGTGAATTCAACTTAATGTTGATTAAATTGTACTCATATTAGGCTGTTCCTACAAATTTCAAATATTTTTACAATTTCCCAAATGTCACTGCATGCAGATAGAGAATGGAAAAGTAGGAGATGAAAACAGATCAACACTATTTTTTACCCGATTCTTCTTAATACTGAAATGTTCAATTGCGGGTTTTTTGTTGTAATTTGGATAATTTAATGCTCTGAAATGGCATGTGATCTGCGTGGTTTTAAAATACTTTAACATTTCGTTCGATTAAAATCGATATGCTATTATATTTAAAGAAAATAATCTGCAGATAGTGGACTGGTTACTGGTATAAAATAATCCGAAGTTGCTTTAGATCCAATAATGGCGGACGCCAAAGTCGTCGCTCGGTGTGTATAGCTGACTCTATAAGTGAGTGTAATGTTTCTGTGTATGCTTTTTTATGTGAGTAAGTTTAGCTGTGAGTATTTTATGAGTGTACGCTTTGTATATGAGACTGCATTCTTGCTGATGATTGTGAATGTAATTTGTGAGTGAGGATTTCTAATTTTTGTTTGTTTTTGTTTTTGTTTTTTTTGTTTTTTTGCGGCGTGAATAATTTTAAATACGTTTGGTGTGTTGTGGCAATATCAGTGCTTGATTCTTGTGCAATATTTAAAAAAAAATTTTTATTAATAAGTGTTTTCTATTACTGTTGTAATTTGATTATTCATGTATTGATTCTGTATGTTTTATACCATGTAAAAAAAATACGCAATGTGGCCTTAGGGCCACGAGGTTATTTTTTAAATAAAATTGAATTGAATTGATCACCGTAGTGTTGGAATATCTACTTCAAATGTCCAGATGCAGCCAGGATATACTCGTGATTCATACCGGGATTTACCGTATAGCATGCTTTTACAAACGGCAAGCTCATATCATCATATACTATACCATGTACGGTACCCGAACAGTGAGTGTACAGTATATAGTAAACATGTGTAATTTGAATGGACCGCCACCGTGGAGGATACCCTCTTATTTATTTTGTTTATTTATAAGCTATACTTATACGGTACGTGCTTTATTGTCTCACTATAATACGAGTATCATTGTGTATTTTGTGTCTCAACAACATGTATACATGGGACTAGATACATGCAGGATATTGACTTTCATCTTCCCGATTATGAACAATTTGTGATCATTCCTTGTCAGTTGCATCTCATCAGATGTCCAAAACAACGTTTTATTGATACAAAACAATGGATTTTAAAAGGAGAAAGAAAGGAATGAACACACAATGCCACGGCCCAGTATGCTGCGTATTTAAACCATCATGGATTAAACCGCTTACACTATTACGGAATACGTCACTACTATTAAACATCAAGGAATTGGAAAGCATGAATCTCATGTTCCCCAAAATACTGTGCAAACGTTGCTATCTGATCCCTTAAATTATAAGCTTTTAACTCAATTTTCATTATTTAAATCAATTTATTATTCAAAATAACATTTTAATGTTTTGCAAAAGTTCATTCTACAAATTATATACTTTGAAAACGTGCTTAATTTATTATTGTTAACATGTTAATGAGTTATGTACGATTTACAAAAGTATTGTTGTTTCAGCCCTCTTTAGTCTTTACAACATGACTTAAGAACCACAGGAACTACAAAAGTATATCTGTGATATTTGAATTCTTCTACACACTCGCTATGAAATGATGAATGCATTTATTGCCAAAGCTCACAACAATTCGCAAGATACTGTGAACTACCAAATCTCAACAGTTTAAAATACATTAGTTGCTTACTTTAAACTAGTTGTGGTGTAACCCTGGTCCTATGGGCCGGGTTACGTGCTGGGGTAACAAAGGATGGATCTACGATTAGCTTGAGGTGTTTGGGCGTAAACACGCGCGTTGTTTTCTATCGGGTGAAATTGACGGGGAAATTGACCGTTAAAAATTACTCAATGTTGCGTAAAACGGGAATAGAGCTACAAAATGAGTCAAATGGAACTCAATATGAGTACAATT
The DNA here is from genome assembly GCF_039555335.1 of Amphiura filiformis. Taxonomy (NCBI): domain Eukaryota; kingdom Metazoa; phylum Echinodermata; class Ophiuroidea; order Amphilepidida; family Amphiuridae; genus Amphiura; species Amphiura filiformis. The sequence goes on from NC_092637.1 coordinate 58,136,388, forward strand.
TAATCAACATTGAGTTCAATTCACTCTGTTTGTTGCTCTGTTCCCTTTTACTCAACAGTTGAGTGATAATGGCTTGCAGTGTGCTTAACTTAATCCTTCAAACAGTGGACAAGTTTAACGCTTTTTACAACTTAGTCTAGAAAGAAACCTATTTTAATAAACGCAGAGTTTTAGTTCGAAAAAAGAAAGCCTGCGTCTGATAATCATTTTTCGACTAAAATGGACCCCCAAACACCCCCCCCCCCCCTCAAAAAAGGAAGTTGTGATTTTTTGTGGTGAAATGGTGACTACAATCTTTAGACCACACACTACACACGCCCTAAATACTGAGGTAGAAGTAAATAAAAGCCCACGTATGAAGACAAGTATCCCAATCATTCCGTTATCTCGATAGATGCGGCGAAGATTCATTGCTTATAAATCTTAGTAACTTTGATGATAAATCTTTATACTGTGCTGATAAAATATGGATGTGTGGTATACTGCCAATCTGATTCGCCGATATACACATTCTCGATCTAGACGCTGTTGAATAGATTATTTAGGTTCAAAATTAAAAGACACGTAATTTAGCAGTGAAACTAAAACGGATTTTATTTTTATTCAGAAGTCTTGCAATAGGCATGATAATAATTCCAACCAACTCATTCTACTTTATTGTACGTTTCTTAACATGTTTTATGCCTATTTCCGCCAATATCAGGGTTTGCAGTGGGAGCAACTTCATTTCCATTCGATATTCAGTTTTCAAGTTTACACTATGGAGGGATTAGGGAGTTTAACCTTTCTTTTTTATGGGGGTGACTTTAAGGAGGTTGACATTTTCTTTTTGGAGGGTTGAGGTAGCAAACCAACTCATTGGGGGCACAGTCCTGTAAACACAAAGAAATCCTTATTTTGGTGCCCAAAATAGTGTAAAATTTAAAATTGACAAGGTTCTTTTACTTTTATATTGGGGAAAGGTTGTGTAAAATTTAAACTTCGCCAAGTAGATGCAAACCTCATTTCACCTCAATTTTGGGCTAAAATAATATAAACTTTAAAAATATTTTGCGCTTCGCGGACAATTATCATAGTAGCAGAGGACTGAAATGGTGCCTACCGGGGATTATTTTGCCCCCTCAGACAACTGACCCTGATACGCCACTGAACATATAAAATACTTACACCCCTCCTAAAATGATTTTTACAAAGACCACACTGTTCGGATGTCCCTTTAAGATCAATAGCAATTACAAATACTACAAGTCCAACATGGGTCACAAACATCAATGCTCATTAAGACAAACTCCTCGCATTCTAAAATGATAAATTAAGGGATAAATCAACTTCATACCAATCTTCATCCCAGCTACATGATGACTAGAAAAACGAAGATGAACCTTGTCTGATAACTCTACAGCACGTAACAAGATAGGAATGTAAGCCATGCCATTTATCATGATAATATGTGAGTTAGCCGGGGAGTCATCATATAAACTGTGGTATGGGCCTGGTCGGTTGATACAGCTGTAGTTCCTAGGCTGTACTAGTATGCATATGTGACCACGGTGATCGAACCGTGTATTAAAATAAGACTGATGTCGCAAAGTAAAAATTTAAGTTTTGATACTGTGCAATATTCATTCATTATCAAACATTTGCATCTAACCCAAATAGGCATCTACATGCATAGAATGACCTTTGAGTATGTTGGGTACAGTAACTCATATTCCACAACTCGAGGTCAACTTTGAGCTAAGCTTGTTGAATGGAGGTCATTGAACTTTTCAATGGAGATGAGATTGGCTGATAGTGTATAGAGTAAACTGATACCTTAATCACATCTGTAAGGTCTGCGGTTTGTAAATCAAGGCGGGTCATAGTACGCGTTTATGAATGACATTTGCATGTAGTGAAAAACGAAATCAGTAATATATTAATTTTAACAATTTAATTAATTAATTATAACAATTTTCATATATTCATCTGAACTTGCTATTTTTTTTTTATTACTGCACACACTTTTTACAAATATTTATGCCATAACTCAATATGAAACACCATTTTTTTCTCATAACTATTCATAAGTATGATGTTATGTAATGAGGTGATAGTCATTAGGATCCTGCTTCACTTCTTCCTTTTAGGCCTAGTTTGAAACTATTTACAAAAAAAATTATATTTTGATGCAAACTTAAATATTTAGGAGGCGACATGATCTACAACATGAACAACATACATAAATACTTTATCGTCATGTATTATCAAAAATATATATATATCATATGAATAGGAAGACAGCAAGGTGTTTGCGTATGAACAAAAGAAAGCATCGTTAACACCCATCCTGCCCATGCGTTTGGCCACTACCAATCCAAGCCTACCGTAAATTAACATTTGCCGACTTTCGTCTCATTTACTCGAGCTGACTCACGAATCATGAAGTTGAGATAGCAAGGGTCGAGGGAGATAACGCAATGTGTGGAGGATGCGACTGGTATGCAGGTCTCAGTGCACATGTGGATGTCAGCATAGCAATGCATTAAAGCGATGCACAGTCAATACAAAATTGTGTTGTTGATGCTGTGGTTACTGTTGTTGTTGTTGTTGTTGTTGGTGTTGTTGTTGTTGTTATGTTGTTGTCCAAGAAACAACAGTACAACTTTATGTGTGCATGGCATATTTGAAACAATATATACCGGTATGTGGGTTTTCAGGTGTAAAATGTAAAAGCGTGAAACAAAAGCGTGAATGAAATTTTCTCTCTTCAAGGAGCCTTATAAAGTATTACTCAATAGAAAGTTGTCCCTTATATTATACCTTAAGTGGTCGACATTTTACTGTTTTGGAGTGAAATTTCACTATTTTTGGGAGTGATTTTCGCTCTTTTTGTAGTGCATGAACTCACTCCTTTACATTAGCTAGATCACGTATAGGCCTATTAGTTACAGCTGTTTACTGATTTGATCAGTTCTGCACTACGTTTTGATTAACTTATACTACGTTTCAAACGATTATCCAATAGAACGACATTTTCAATTACGAATAAGGAAAATCAATCAATATATGTTTGAATCCAAATTATCTCTTTATTCATACGATAAATAACATACAGAAAGAAAAAACAAGCAAAGTTGACGGTAAAGTAGACTTTCCCGATTCTGGGGCTCCAGCTCAAATAAATTCTATATTCATTATTATACAATAAAACATTATTACCATGATTACATCCAATTTGGTTGTATTGCATGCTTCCGTGGTATTGGTGGGTGTCTTTGTGTGGGGTGGGGGAGCTTTAACGATACATGTCACAAAGAAACGAACAAGTCGTGCCTCTCAAATTATACATTACGTCATATCTATGTTTAGTATCACTCGATGATGAAACGTGCTTGATGATAAATGTTTATAATAAACTTGTCTTGTAAAGTTTGTATACAACATAATGCTATGCTAATCATTACAATAAATTATATCAGCAGTGAACTTATTTCCTCACGGGAAATGTCGTTATCAGATTTGGTACGTGCAGGAACCCAGCAAACACAAAACGTTTTCGACATCATTCGCAAAAGGTTATAAAAGGTTGTCAGAAAACGTTTAAATGTCGGGTTATATAAAGGGTATATTAAGAGTATAAAACGTTTTCATAACCTTAAAAACATTTTTGATAATCTACTGCTCAGCAAACAAAAATGTTTTACAGAAAACGTTTAAATGTCGGGTTATATAAATGGTATAAAAACGTTTTAATAACATTCCAAAAACATTCTTGAACACTTGATACAAAACTTTCTAAACAGAATGTTATTTTTGGGTTGAAAAAATATTTTGCGAAAAATGTTTGACCAAAATATTTTCAATAACGTTTTAAAAACATTTTCATGACCTTTATATAACCCGACATTTAAATGTTATTAAAAGGTTTTGAAAAAACATTTTAAGAACATTCCTGTGTTTGCTGGGTTCAAATATTTCAACATAATGTTATTTAATTGGGATTCCAGGTAAAAACCACATGTGCCTGCTCACGGTCACAAAATTTTTATTGCATGAGGCGAAGGGGCTTTGGTAGTAGGTTACAAAAAGTCACATCAAAAATTCCTCCGGAGCTTGTTGCCATAGCAACGGCAGATTTTATGATTTTAGCGGGTTTTGCTTATTTTGGGGTGAAAATAAGAGAAAATATACACTTTTCTGAATTGCTCTTGACTTAAAATTTGAGGTCAAATTAAAAACGCAACCTTTTCACCATAAAGTACCATCTTTGCACTTTTCACAGGTGTAAAAAATATTTCAATTATATTTCCCCATGTGCAATTTTAGGGATGGGCAACATTGACATTTTAGCACTTTTGAAAAAATGACATTTTTACCCTATCTTTGAAGTCAAAAAACTAATTTTGCTTGAGCACCCATAATTATTTCCTCTTTGGTGGTACTTGAGCAGACATTGCCCTTCCAAATCTGGTGAAAAACTCTGGGGCTATTTGTCCTGTAAAGCCAGTGTTGCCAGAAAGTTTGCCAATTTTCAAAAAAATGCATTTTTCGAAATAATGCATTTTCTACATATTTTCTCATACAACTTTTTATACGACCAACTTAATTGAAATATTGACCCTTTGTGTACAAGATTTGACACACAACTGCTTCCGGAAGCAACACTTCAGAAGAGTCGTGTTGTGCAAAAACCGGTATTGCCAGAAAATCCGACTTTTTAAATCTATAGATATTTCCAATAAGCGTATTTACTACAGGCTCTAGGGAGGAGTTCGTGTACATAACTCTTTCAGAAATTTACCTTGCATTTTCATGTTATATAAATTATGCAAAGACCTTCAAAAATTTTGAGTAAGAAAATCAGATCAAGTGCAATCAAAAATGGCGTCCAAAATGGCCGCCAAATAGGGATTTTCCATTAAAACACACTATAGCAATATACAAATGATCTAATGATGAAAAAATATTGATACAATATGTTTCTAATCAAAGGAAATACATATATGCCCATTTTGTTTCATTCGGATTTTAAAATTCAAAATGGCGTCCAAAATGGCCGCCGGAATAGCCTATTTCCATTGAAATACTCTAGAGCAACATGAAGTTGATATAATAATAAAGTATTCTCATTGGAATTAATTTTTATAACCAAAGGAAATAAATATGCACACAATTTGTTTCATTGGTATCTCTCAAATTCCATTGTTGCCAGAAAGTTTCCCAATTTTTTAAACTGCATTTTTCAAAATAATGCATTTCCTACATATTTATTCATATAACTTTTTACACGACCAATTTAATTGGAATATTTACCCTTTGCATACAAGATTTGACACACAACTGCATCCGGAAGCAACACTTAAAGGCTGCGCAGAAGAGTCGTATTCTGCAAAATCCGGTATTGCCAGAAAAGCTGACTTTTTAAATCTATATTTCCAATAAGTGCATTTTACATAATTAAATTTATTTAAATATTTTAACTGTTACCGTTATTTTATGTAGCTTTATCTGTACATATGCTAGCACGAGCTCATACAGGTTTTGAAACTTGGGCTTGGTGTTGCCAGATAGTATGAAAAACTGCTGTCACCCAAAGACCCCTTAATTTTCCTTTCAATCTGTCACCCAAATACCCTTATATATATCCATTTGAACAGCTAGCAACCAGTCACCTAGGCTATCACTGATTTTGTTACTTCTTTTGAAATAACAAAGCCGTCAAAACCATTTGAAGCCATTTAGAACTAGGTTTTTACATTTAATTTGACTTTTTCTTTTGTCTTTTCAGTTCTGTGAAAAGTATGGAGAGTGCAGAGTATAAAGTTCCTATATAGCTTTTCCCTAGTTAACTTAAAAAAAAAACCCGATAGCCCAGTTAACCCTTTCAACATAGCTGTAGCCTATGAAACTTTTGTAACGTAACTGTAGCCGAGTCCACTTTCCTAACATATTAATACTAGTAGTACTTAATTACAATAGTTTTGCAAGGATGGATTATGTATTACTAATAAAGCCATGACCATGCATGTTACCAAGAAGCTGGTTGATGAAGATACATTAATCATGTGACTAATCAATGTCATAAGAAGTATACCATGAAATCCATTCTAGAAATAATATCAAAACGGAATCCTAAGACTCAAGACCAAAAAGAATCTCAGTAGAACAACATAGATGTTACAAAAGTTACAGTTATCCGACATCCGCCTAGAACAGTTTCATTGTCTCTAGACATTGCTAGAATGGAATTTAGGCTATTATTTCTGATAACATTGATTAGTCACATCATAAAATAAATGTGTCTCAATCAACTAGCCTTGACCTCTTGGTAACATGGTCATTATGTATTTCACCGACTCTCGCATTCTTTTACCATTGCTGGTACTTGTACCATTGCTGGTACTTGGTGTTATCACCAGTTACCCGAAAAAAACCCTGTATTTGGACATAGACCCTATAAATTCATATCTAGGGTCTATGGTGTGGACCGCGCAGCTCCAAAAAACACATGCATTCTACGAAAGTAGAGTTCTGAGAGACTCCTGATTTCAGCTGTAAAAGACTCTAAATTGGTCATTCCTTACATTATTTTGGTTATTCCAGAGGATTTTCAACCAGTGAGTTAAGAAAGACCCTTGATTCTAACCGTTTGCAGGTTCGAAAGGCCCCCTCTTACCGGTTCGCCGTCAGCTCCCAAAGACCCACCATCTCCAAATTCCGGTTCAGTGGAGCATACCGACCCCGGGAGGGGGGCACTTTATCTCATCAAGCGAAACATCGTGGGAAGTGGGATAGCTTTATTAGCCAGAATCCATCCTTGCAACCAGATTTTAGGTACTAGCACTCAGAAGTTAGGAAGATTGACTCTGCTACATACTAGCTACGTTACGAAAGTTGAATAGGTTACAGTTATGTTGAGAAAAGTTAACTGGGCTATAGCTATATTAACCCTAACCGCCTAGGGGCTTTTTGGCGAGGGGAAGGGAAAGAAGGAAAGAATAAAGAGAGAAAAGAAGGAAAGAAGTTGTTTGATCTGGGTGGGATTCGAACTCGAGACCCCTCGCATGCCAAGCACTCGGTCGGCGACACTTTGTCACGGGTCTTGGGCTTCGCTGGCCAGCGAAACCGTGCCTATATATCACTTAGGGCGATTGCGTCATCACACCACGTGGGATGCATGCACGAACAGCGCATATATCAAGTAGTATTTTGTAGCATTCAGGAGGGTTAGGGTTAAGATAGTTAAGATAGATAACTATATGCTACAGCTATAAATAGGAACGTTGACTAGACTACAACTACTAAAGTTCACTATGCTACAGCTTTGTACTCTCCAAATAAGTAATCATGGCATCACACTGCTTATTCCATTTGGCTCACGGATCGGAAATATGAATTCCATTTGTATTTAATTATTACTAGGACATTAACTGGAAATATCCTAATTTGGCGGCCATTTTGGATTCCATCTTGAATTGCAGAGATTGAAATGAAACAAATTGTGCGCATATATTTATTTCTTTTAGTTATAAAAATTAACTCCATTGAAAACACTTTATTATTATATCAATTTCATGTTGCTCTAGAGTATTTCAATGGAAATATGCTATTCTGGCGGCCATTTTGGACGCCATTTTGAATTTTGGACGCCGAATGAAACAAAATGGGCACATATTTATTTCCGCTGAATAGAAACATCAATTGCATCGATAATTTTTCATCATTAGATCATTAGCATGTTGCTATAGTGTGTTTTAATGGAAACCCCTATTTGGCGGCCATTTTTTGACGCCATCTTTAATTGCACTTGATCTGATCTTCTTACCCAAACTTTTTTTGAAGGTCTTTGTATATAACATGAAAATTCAAGGTAAATCTCTGAAAGAGTCATGTACACAAACTCCCCCCTAGAGCCTGTAGTAAATGCGCTTATTGGAAATATAGATTTAAAAAGTCAGATTTTCTGGCAATACCGGTTTTTGCAGAACACTACTCTTCTGCATCCTTTCAGTGTTGCTTCCGGAAGCAGTTGTGTGTCAAATCTTGTACGCAAAGGGTCAATATTTCAATTAAGTTGGCCGTATAAAAAGTTATATGAGTAAATATGTAGAAAATGCATTATTTCGAAAAATGCATTTTTTGAAAATTGGTAAACTTTCTGGCAACACTGGCTTTACAGGACAAATAGCCCCAGAGTTTTTTCACCAGATTTGGAAGGGGCAATGTCTGCTCAAGTACCACCAAAGAGAAAATAATTCTGAGTGCTCAAGCAAAATTAGTTTTTTGACTTCAAAGATAGGGTAAAAATGTCATTTTTTCAAAAGTGCTAAAGTGTCAATGTTGCCCATCCCTAAAATTGCACATGGGGTAATATTATTGAAATATTTTTTGCCTCTGGGAAAAGTGCAAAGATGGTACTTTATGGTGATAAGGTTACTTTTTTGATGTGACCTCAAATTTTAAGTCAAGAGCAATTCAGAAAAGTGTATATTTTCTCTTATTTTCACCCCAAAATAAGCAAAAACCGCTAAAATCATAAAATCTGCCGTTGCTATGGCAACAAGCTCCGGAGGAATTTTTGATGTGACTTTTTGTAACCTACTACCAAAGCCCTTTTGCCTCATGCAATAAAATTTTTTTGACCGTGAGCAGACACATGTGGTTTTTACCTGGAATCCCAATTAAGTATTGACACAATATTTGGCAAAAATGTTTGCAAAAATAGTTTACAATAACATTTTTTGAAAACATTTCAAAATATTGTTGTAGTGTATTTTCATACAAAACGTTTTAAAACGTTATCATGACATTTATATAACCCGAATTTTTAATGTTATTAAAACGTTTTTACCTAAACCAAAAGCCAAAATATAACTTATTTAAAACGTTTTTAAAACGTTTTTGTGTTTGCTGGGAAGGAATATGAAAAGCTTGCAATCATTTGAAAATTAAGTAATTTATTAAAGGATTGTAAACCTAAATTTCAAAACGGAAATTAATCTATACGGGTCGATTTTAAGTCATGATTTACCACCAAATATATTTGTACAATGCCACGATAAACCAAAATTCTTGATCAAAGATCAACGCCCTTCTTTCTTACATTTTGTTGTTGGTGTTGTTTGTTTTGTTTGTTTGTGTGATTTTTGTTTTTGTTTTGTGCATAGTGTTTCGATGTTTGCTACTTGGTTGCCTGGATAAAGTATAATTTGAATTCGATTGCATAAAATAGCCATTCGGTCAAAGCATTAATCCATAATTCTATTTTGGTTCCTCTCGGTATAAACAAAGCTATAATATTTCTCTAAATGTTTCACATTACTGATACCAGAACAAATTATTTTATTATAATTTTATAGAATATTTCCCAAATGTGATAAGTTCATATTGCACCAATTTCAACGGTTTTAATTAACGAATCGTTAATTTGCAGAAACAATGCGCAAAAAAAATAAATATCCATTACCCATAAGATGTTTGATCTAAAAGAAGTTTTGTTGTGGAAACATGTTTTGAAAGGAAGCACTTCTTAAGTCTTATTAAATCAGTTTAAGAATGACCTATATAATATAAACCATTAAGTAAATTGAACTCTCCGTCCACAAGTATTTCATTGATAGAAATATTTATTTATCTTAGACCATCTAGTAAATAAACCGTTCTAGGCTTTCAATATTCCATCATAGCCAATATGACATAATCGAGTTATGGGACCACAGTGGGGAGTAACCATACTGACCTTTTCCATGTAATTGGATCGTATCTGATAAGGCAAAGCCAAATGAGACAACGTGGAGGAAACGCAATCTGACATACTCGTCCAGACAATTTTTCAAATCATTTGTATTTTACTATTTTCAGCAGCGTAAAGTGTCCATATTTAAGGCATTTTTTAGCGATTGTTTGGATTACACTTTTGTACTCTGTACTTTGTAGCATTAACAGAAATACGGCATGAAAAGATAGAACGTTGTTGCTGTCCGACTTGTTACTCATTTAGCTTACTCACATTCTATTTATTCACATAGTTATTGCTGGTATCCTGAAGAAGATATCTAGACCACTTATTGGCAGAGCTATTTTTGGTTTCTTGAAAATATCTTCATTGGGGAAGCACAGTGCTGAGCAGCAACACATTTTTTTTCTGCCAGAGGATCTGAATTGATTTGTCACCGGTCTATATTAAGGGTAGACGCGGTATTGTTGGTCGAAGCAGCAAAAATATCGATTTTTATTATCTAAATCAATATATTATTGAAAAATATCACTTTGATGTTTTGCAAAAGTTCATTCTTCAAATCAAATACTTTGAAAACTTGCTTGATCTATTGTTGTTAATGAGTTATGTATGTTTTACAAAAGTGTTGTTGTTTCAGCCCTCTAATACAACATAACTCAAGAACCACAGGACATCAAAAGTATATCTGTGATATTTGAATTCTTCTACTCACTCGCTATGAAATGATCAATGTAATTTTTGCGAAAAACTCGTTACCATTCGCAAGATGCTGTGAACTACCAAATCGCAACACTTTAAAATAGACATGGCATCTGTGTTCTGATTGATTTGTGGCGTTTTGCAAGATTGTGATCTTTAACACAGTATCTATTGTTGTTAATTATGTTAATAAAGCCTAAAATAGAGAAGTTTTTATTTCCTTTTAATGTCCAAAGTCAGGATCGGTCGATCGGTTACGAATAACAATAATGTAAAAACAATGTTGAACAATGATGTATAAGGTTTGTCAGGCTTGTTACCTTTAATATATCAGAATTTGTGGGATACGAATTACAAACAGACAAAACATTTTGGACATTTTATACCAAATATTAAAAAGTAAAAACAAAAATCATTTTTGGGTCGGTCGGAAAAAGCCGATGCAATTTTTTAGTAAATATAATGAAACATAAAATTGACACTTCAATTCATGTTGTTTTTATCGCCTCTGTGGTCATTTGTGATGGCCGGTCATACCCTCCGGGGAAGTTGTTGGGGTAAAAATGTTATCACTAAAATGAGCGCAAAGGATGGATCTACAATTAGCTTAGGTCATTTGGGCGTAAACGCGAGAGTGCAGGAAGACCATAACTGTAATAAGCTGCATTAGCTGCTCTATTACGATAGACATTTGATATATCGTTGCCATATGTAGCTATCTGTTGCAAAAGACATTTAATAATTTCTATCTAAAAAATGAAACCTGTCAGTTATTTCAGACCTTGATGTAACCTCCAGTTCTTTTAAGTTAAAACTTGTACACTCGAAAATGATATTCGTCGAACTCACATTTCGCAACTTGAGGAAAACTTTTTAGATTTTACTGTTGAATAGATTTATAATACGATGCTATATACCTTTATAATGAAAGTTTTTTCGGCAGTAAATGTGACGTATCTTCGATTGAATTAATTAAAGATGTTCAACAAGTCTATCGTCAACTAAACTATTGTTTTTATGGATTATATCTTCGATGATACTGATGATAATGATGATGATGATGATGATGATGATGATGATGATGATGATGATGATGATGATGATGATGATGATGATGATGATGATGATGATGATGACGACGATGTCGTCACCTTCCAATTAACAAAAGTGACGTCATGAACATGATATACATCAGCGATGTCCTTTTAAAAATTCAATATGGCATAAATAACAGCAAACATAAGTGATCATTTAACACATGTCACGCCATTACATTGACGTAATTAATGGAAGCCAATGATAATAAGCAGAATAAAATGAAGTAATTATACCTATTACATGGTAGCTAGATAAGTCAAATGATGATCTGTTTGGGAAGGGTGTATTCAATCCATACTATCAGGTTGTGAAGTTGGCAATTGCATGTCTCTGTAAGGCAATGAAAATATCTTATGTTTGAGTGTCAAAATATTGAATAATTTTCCGGGACTATATATGCTTATTTTAATACGTTCTTGTTTTATTCCCGATTCTGTAATATAAGCCAGATCTGCTTTATACTTATTTTTAGCCTGGTCCCATCAGCGCCCTAGTGTGTTTCCGTATGGATCTATCGTACCAGTGAAACGAAAATAGAACAATTATTGCACTTAACTTTCAGTCTAACCACCGTCTTTCCTCTTTTTGTTGCAGTAATAACTCACCATGGTTAAAGAAGCCGGACCGACGTTTATCAAGAAACCCTCTCTCAACCAATCTGATGATGGCCGAATACTGACCTTTAGCTGTCAGATCGCCGGCGAACCACGGCCAAACTTCAAATGGATTTTAGGTGATAAAGAGATCAAGAGTGGGGGAAGATATCGCTCCAATGTAAAGAAAGCAGCTTCTGGGTATCAGGTAAGAGACTCATATCATTGGACTGTTCTAGTTGAAATCCATAAAAATATGACCTTAATCTCCTACACAGGGGGTGTGGATTTCAAATGGAGTCATCTATTTAGGTAATCCTATTTAAAATACACTCCCTGTGTGAAGATTAAAGCAAAAATGTGTGATTTGCATAAAGAATAGATTCCTATTTAAATGTTCGTTTTCACTGATAATGTATCCCCTTTTAATTTCGAGCCAAACAAATGAGGTATAACGAAGAGACTGCACGGAGCATCGCGCTCGACCTGTGCACACATAACCTGACATCCACGGGACATGTTAGCAAGCATTCGATCGGTGAACTCTGAATAAAACCGGGTATCCCCGGTTTCAATATAAAAGGTTAAATTTTATTGTTATTAAAGCACTTCAAGCTTAGTCTTTTACGTGGTATTTTAGTTCACCACTGAGCATTATAATTATGCAAAGAGTAGAAATCCGAGTAAAATTTAGGGTGTCGCTGTGAAGCAAATCATACATTATGGCTTTAAGGTCATGTCTTACATACAATGTGTATGAATATCAACTGTAGTAGACAAGCCACTTTAGTATAACGTAAACTATACCCTAATCTTGAGGCTCAGTGTAATGCAAATTTCAATTCCACTCTTCAGACGGATTTTCCGGTGACAAAAAGCTTTTAACTTTTTAACAAATCTGATTACAAATCAGTTCGGTTTATATCCATGTTTATAAATGCAGAGACTAATGTACTTAAGGTTATTAATTATTTTAAACTGTTGTGATTTGGTAGTTCACAGCATCTGACGAATGGTAGTGAGATTTGGCAAAAACTGCATTGCTCAATTCATAGCGAGCGTGTAGAAGAATTAAAATATCACATATATATTTTTATAGGTGCTGCGGTTCTTAAGTTACGTTGTAAAGAGGGCTGAAACAACAACACTTTTGTAAAATGTACATAACTCATTAACAACAATAAATTAAGCAAGTTTGCAAAGTATACGATTTTAGGATTTGAAACATCATTATTTTACACTGTTACAAAGGTTGGGTATGTTGGGTATAATTTTACCCAAGCTGGGTGTCATTATGAACAAGTCTGTTGAGTAAAATATCACGCTAATGTTGGGTAATAATAAATATTTTATATCCTCAAAGTATAAGCTTAAATATTTAATATCACCCAACAAAAGAATGGCATTTTAATAAACAATAGGATTGTTCGTAATAGGCATCTTCACGGTCGGTAAAGTATAAGTCATAATGTAATTCATAGTACAGTTCTTATTATTTACAAAATCAATTAATTGAATTTTGTATTGTGATAACATATTAATCTGTTGTAATGATATTGACCAATACAAATTTATCATTAATTCTAATTAATTAGTAAAGTGTGCAAGGAAATGTAGCTGTTTGTTTTCTGTTTGTTTGTTGTTGTTGTTGTTGTTGTTGTTGTTGTTGCTGCTGTTGTTGCTGTTGTTTTCTTTTTGTTTGTTTTTCTTTGTGTGGGGGTGTGTGTGTGTGTGTGTGTGTTTTGTTTTAATATATAACTTTTGAATATGCTCATTTTAAGCAATTGAAATCCGCAGATGCAATAGTGTAAGAAAATTAGGTATCCTCTAACGGTAGTGACAAGTGCCTTTGTACTTCGAAATAATTATTGTTCATATACATGTGTAAAGGAAATAATTTATAACACTTTAAAATGTCCATGTACATATTTAAATCAAACCATTTATTGCACATTATAACGAGGGCTTAGAGCCAGAACCACCCATGGCCATTTGTTTTCTCAATTACGTGTTACTAATTTCGGTAACAAATGGACGGTTAATTATGCCCTCCATAAGAAAATGTAAGTGACTTTGGGATATATGCATGGTCACTTGCGTCTAAGTTAAAGTGACCATGCATATACCATGTATACCCCAAAGTCACTTGCATTTATTATAGAGGGCATAGTTAACCGTCCATTTGTTGCCGAAATGAGTAACATGTAATTGAGAAAACAAATGGACATAGGTGGTTCTGGCTCTAAGCCCTCGATATTAACCTTTAGGAAAGAATGCAATCCGACAGTTAGAGTGCACCTTTTGCCAGATTATTTCTCTTTGAGATAAAAACGAACTAAAACTAGAACAAACTAATCTATCTGTTTCGCTATACGTATGAGTGTACACTGTATAATTGGCATCCTTAGACAATTGTATGTGTCCAAATCTATGCCAACATATTCACCCGCGTCCACGGTTATACAGGTTAAACTTTAATTAAAGTTAAAACTCTATCAGATCTAAAAACATGAAAAAAGAGAAAGAGAGATAATGTTGTTCAATATACATCTTTATTTTTTACATTTTGTGTAGAAATTTCTTGCTGTCCGACAGACCAAATTAGTAAAAGTTTGACAATATCGCATATGAAGGATATAAAAACATCAAAATAAAAGAATAAGTAAATAAATTTTAACAATTTATGCAAATGTCCAGACTTAAGTTGGTGATACAATAGTTGTTGTTGCTACAAAATATAGCCAACATATTTTGAATGTTGGTAGTTCCGATTCATGTTAGATATTCGGATATGGTGGGATTAGTATTATGATCTATATGATCTATATATGACTCTTTAACTTCCTATATTCCCCCTTTAACTAATAACACTCAATAAGCTATACAGGGTGTCCCTGAAAGAACTGTATCGTCGAAAACTTAATTACTTGGGTATTTTAACGCCACAACTAAACATAACTATAACTGGCGTGGTTGAGTAATAAATCAGCTATCACATACTTTTTGAATTTTGACACTTGACCACAGCGTTCTAGAAATATATAGTATTTTTCGAAACTCCCTCATTTTCAAACCTTTCCACGGATTCAAATATCAATCGATGATCTGTATTCGGAGTGCTAATCGCTGCGTATCATCAGCGCATGAGCGGGCGCATGAGGCGTCTATTGTCATTGATAGATATTTTACTCCGTGGAAAGGATTGAAAATGAGGTAGTTTTGTAAAATTCTTGTATTTCAAAAACGGAGTAGTCAATTGTCAAATTTTTTTAAAGTATGTGATAGCTGATATATTCCTCAACCACATCGCTTATTTAGTTATGTTTGATTATGCGTTAAAGTACCAAAAATAAATTCAGTTTCCGACAATACAGTTCTTTCAGGGACACCCTGTATGCGATATATTATAATGGCTTTGAAATTAAACAAGTGTGTCACCAATCTCGCATCAGTATGTGTGCCTAAACAATTTAGTCTGTAATGTATGAAGACACGGGGTTTTAAATGATTTGTTCTTCGACTTTTTTGATGTAATTGTTACGAGTCGTACTTGACTCAAGGCCAAAATCACCTTTTACCCGAACTCACACGAATGCACAACACAAATACACTGTTTGGTTAAGCTAACAAAATCTAAGTCTTTAATTGAAAGCACGTTATGATTGGTATAATATATGACAACAAATGCACATACACAATTATCAAATATAATCTTTATCTATTTTGTACTTAGCCAGCATTCTTCTTCTTGGCGATCATAAAGTTCTTGCAATGTTCTGGACGACTGATGTAATATATCCTTATTCACTTGTCCTGCGAAAATCAGCGACGTCCATTGTGCACTTGCATTTATAAATCCTTGCGTATACAATCCTTATACGAAAATGGTGTTCTCCAAACACGTTTATAACTCCTTGCGCAGTTCTCCTATACTAAACTCCTTGCGCCGTTCTCCAACACTAAACTCCTTGCGCCGTTCTCCAACACTAAACTCCTTGCGCAGTTCTCCAAATTTAACTCCTTGCGCTGCTTTCTCCAAACTTGGTGCTATTTCCACCTTTCACACAATATCTTCAGGAAGCAGGACTGCGATGCAGTTGTCCCCACTTATTTTGACAGTTGTGTTGCTCCTTTGACCAGACTTCAGCAAATCGGCAGAAGAATATATATTCCTTTCTTGGAAGAAGTACGTTCTTGGACGTATTCTAGATCTTCTCCGACAACTCTGGCAAATAGTAGTACTTTGACTACATAAATTAATTCTGGTTAGCAATTTCCTTTCTTTGAAGGAATTGGACTGTAAGCATAGCCCAGATCAACACTATCAACTGTGAAGAAATATGTTTACCTTTTCTTATATATCAGGCCCTGGGAAATCCCAAGTATTAATAGCCAAATGATTGTGGGAATTCCCCAAGCCTTAATTATAACATTAACCTTTCTCATTACCTCACTTCCTGAGGGGAAATCCCATTACATCACTTCCTGAGGGGAAATCCCATTACATCACTTTACAACCTCAGGGGGTTTCCAAATATTCCAAATTAGATATGATTCAACTTGTTTTGCTCACTTTGAGAGGGGAATTCCCCCAAAATGTCATCACTCATGTAAACAAAGATAAATCATCAAATTAAATTACTCAGGGCACATCACATAATGAAGTTCTGATGACGAATGAGTTTATTTATTTGCTTTTGCTTATAGATTTTTTTTTATTTATTTAGACATATTTCCTTCAATATTATTTCACATTTATGGTATGATTTATGAAAAATAAAGAACTTGTAAAATAAATATTTTCATCATTCCGAAATCATTCCAAAAATATTGTTACAAATAGTGTCTTTCAATTCTGACGGTCCAATGAATTCTTAGTAAACAGCTAAATTTCAAAACGAGCAGATTTTGTTTTCTACATCCATCATTTTTATCTCAAGAACCACATTTTTCTAAACATTTGAAATGCTACTATTAATTGTAAAGTATAATTTGAAAAGCTAATCCGTTGTAATTATTTCTCTTTTTGACTCATTGTTTTAAATGGTCAATTTGCAACAGTTCATTTTTATGTGAGTGTTTCTTTCATACTTTGACCAAAATCTGTTAAGCATAAAAACACTATTGCAACCACCATCTTTCAATAGATTTCTATATAAAATGTAAATCAAAATGTACAGATTAAAAAATGATCAAAAATTGACGAGTAATGATTGGATATACATATAGTACATATACATATATTGCCCAGATTACTTAGTGCAGGAGATTTCCGAAGAAATGTTTAGAAAGGCTTTATTAATCCAATCAGCATTATTGGCATGATCAGTTTTATACTGACACCTCGGATGGAGCCCATGGAAGGGAAAACATAACTCAGATTTGTCATTTCTTGTCATTGCACGGATATTTTGGGCTATTCCAGTTGAAATCCACACTACCCCTTTGGATGATTTTGGAAATAGCTTCAACAGAGGAAGTATATGCTTCAAATAGAATAGACAGTTGGGTAACGTCCATTTGGAATTCTCACTCCAGTTGTGGAAGATATAGGTAAAGCTATACTGCAGGGGGAGTATGGGTTTCAAAATGATTAACTCTAACCAATTACATTTAAAAAAACATACTCTCCATAGTAGTGTGGATTTTAAATGGAATTGCCCAAATTTGATGCCATTTACGTGGATCAGAAGTGTGCAAAATACTAACCCCATTGGCATAATAATTTACTTCACTTCGCTAATGGAAGTTCATCTGCGTTGGTATATTTAATGTTAAGGTTTAAAATTTTTGATCCAAGCATGAGAAATTATTCCTACCTGGGAATTTTCAGAAGGCTCTCCTTGTCTCATCATCACGAGTGAGACTGTAATGTGTATCACCAAGTAGTGACCTTTATTATTATAGCCTTGATCCAAGTCGGGCAGGACAGGAACAAACTTGCAGGAGTCTACGAGACTGTGGTGAAGTCTAAGTTCAAAGAGGTCATGACCTGGTGATACCTATTACAATCTAACTCTCGCTGAAAAAAGATGGCGAGTCGTCCGAAAATTCCGAGGTAGGAATAATTTCTTGTGTTTGGTTCAAAAGTTTTAAACTTGAATCATTAATTTACCTTACCTCAGAATGAATACTTGAATAACCAACACCTAAACATATTCCTGGCACAAATGTTCATGCTTATTTTTATATTAATACTTTTTATGTGTGTTAATTAATTTAATTTTGGTTTTTATTATAGGTGACACTAGACATTGAAGATGTTAATGCTGATGATGCAGGCAGCTACAAGATCGTGGCTGACAATAAATTCGGTAACACTAGCGCCACCATTGCATTGAAATTCGGAGGTAAGTGTTTTGTTACAAACAGTTGCACCGCAAAAAACAAACAAAACAAAACAACAACAAAACAAGAAAAAAATGAATAAATAAATAAGCAAATAAATAAATAAATAAATAAATAAATAAATAAATAAATAAATAAATAAATAAATAAAAACAACAAATAAAAACACTGAACATGAACATTTCCAGCATAATATACAGGTTGTCTTTCATTTATTAATTTACTCCCGGAGCTAAACAAGACTTTTTAATTTATTTAAATGTATAAACAGGACATTAATTCATTCATTTATTCATTCATTTAATTTTACTCATCAAATAACAAAAATAGAATACATACAAAAATTATAATACAAAGTGTGAGAGGAATCACAGGAAAGGCCAAGAAGAGGCCTGAAAGTCTGCGATCCCTTGTTTGGTTAATTCATCATTTGACATGGCAGCAGATTGTCATTCCAATGAAGAATGTAACAGTAAGCTACCATATCCTGATCGGAATTAATCCTAAATATATACTTTTTAAAAATAACAGAAAACAATAGTAATTTAGGAAAGGCACAACACAAATAAATAATATAAAAAGTATAAATAACCAATGTGGGCATATATAAACCAGATACAATAAGAATTAATAGTATAACTTTGCATTAAGATAGTAACTTTGCATAAGACAGCTTTCGATATTGTGAAAATTGGTTGCTTCGTTTCTTGAAATATAAGCTATTACGATGTTCAATGACAACATGTTCAATTCTTTCAACATGTCAATTCGTTTTTACTCATGGAATGAATTTAAATTATGAGGTGTGATTTTATTATTGTTTTGTTAAATAAATTATTCAAGAACTGGTGGTCAATTTGCGTGAAACAAAATATATCGAGGGCTTAAAGCCAAAACCGCATATGTCCATTTGTTTTCTCAATTACATGTTACTCATTTTGGCAACAAATGGACGGGTAATTATGCCCTCCATAATAAATGCAAGTGACTTTGGGGTATATGCATGGTCACTTCAACAATTAGTTGAACGCAAGTGACCATGCATATACCCCAAAGTCCCTTAAATTTTCTTATGGAGGGCAGAATTAACCGTCCATTTGTTACCGAAATAAGTAACATGTAATTCAGAACACAAATGGTAATAGGTGGTTTTGGCTTTAAGCCCTCGATATATTTGTTTTAATCACGCAAATTGACCACCAGTTCATAGGCCTATTTAATTTGTTTTAATTTAAAATTTTCAAAACTGTTCAAGGTTCTTTATAGAACTTGAACATTGCTGCTGTAGGCTTATACGGGACAAAAAAAAAGGTTCTAAGTTGCACCTTTTTTTTCTAAGAGTAGAGGCCTATGCCAGTTCATGGTTTTCAAGAAAGCGTATGTCATACAACGGGCAATTTACAAAAACGTGTCAAGTACCATGAGTACTGCGGTCAACATTTAAACTTTAGGATCTCGTACCTGAAAGTATGTCAGTTGCTACCGTCGCGTCAGTCAGCGGAGGGAATGAACCGAATCGATAATGACATTTTCAATTATCACGTCATTTATGTATCACGTGAATCCCAGATGTAGTGTGATTTAAGGGGGTACTACACCCCTGCCCAATTTTGTGCCTATTTTTGCATTTTTCTCACAAATTATAGCGCAATTGGTGACAAGTAAGATATGTATATTATACCAGGGGCAAGGACTACAACTACTGCACTGAAAATTTTATTTCAGCACAGACAACAGTTGTGGAGTTACAGTCAAAAATGAGGGAAAACCAATATTTGATCAAATAACTACTTGCCTTGAGTTGCTGAATTTTCAGTGCAGTAGTTGTAGTCCTTGCCCCTATAATATACATATCTTACTTGTCACCAATGCACTAAAATTTTGAGAAAAATGCAAAAATAGGCACAAAATTGGTCAGGGGTGTAGTACCCCCTTAAAGGTAGCAATACATAATTATATAAAATTTCCTATTCGTAAGCCCTACTTTGTATAAATGATCAAAAAGGCCTACTTACACATTAATTTGCTCACACATCTTAGACACTGTTCATGACAATGTATACCTCCTGAAAAAAAACGTCGCATTGATTGAGTCGTTGCATTGTACAATAGTTGCAGTGAAAAAGTAAATAAATAAAAAATAAACATATCAATGAAATAAAATAACACGCGAGTTTCTAACTCAGCACCCCTTTCGCTCTAGTAGAACTGGTGGGCCTGCTGAAGATATAGTTTTTCATCAGGCAACGCTCTTCGCTATTGGCTTGTTATTAAAAGGTGAAACTATGAACTGATCAAGCAACGTACATTACATGTATATCTATAGCGATTACCGGTACCTAATAGTAGGAAACACATTGCAACTAAAGTCTGCACAAAAAGTAACTCAGCTGTTATAAATACGCCTATAGATTCAGAACTAATAATTGTTTTCACAATATTTCAACATAAAAGAAGGGTGATTTATTTACGCGCATTTTGATACCCCATTTGTCCAATTTTGTTCAATATTGACAATACAGCAGTGTGTTGAAAGAAAAATACCCCAATTTAAAAGTTGCAGTTATTTGTATTGATTTGAAGTAAGCGCGAAGATAATGGCGGGCTTTACGTGTTTACAGTGCTGGTATTATAACCATTGATCGCTGTAAACTACAACTTTTAAATTCGGGTATTTTTCTGTAAAAGCAGTACTGTGTTGTTAATATTGAACGACATTAGACGAATGGGGTATCAAAATGCGTGTAAATAAATCATCCTTCTCGCTATGTTGAAATATTGTGTAAACAATTATTAGTTCTGAATCTATAGGCGTATTTATAACAGCTGAGTTACTTTTTGTGCAGACTTTATTTCATTGCATTCTAGGCCTATGCCAGTTTACCAATTTCATTAAAGCTTATGTCATGCAACGGCTAATTTACAAAACTTGCAAGTACTGGCGTCAACATTTTACTTTAAGGATCTCATACAGAACGTATGTTAGTTGTTGCCGCGTCGCGTCAGTCAGCGGAGTGAATGAACCGAATCGATAATGACCTTTAAAAACACGACGACGTTGATAGGCCTACGTGAATGCAGTGTGATTTGATGGAAGCAATTATACTATAACATAATAGGCCTAGGCCCTAATTTATCAATACAAATGCAAATGATTATGCATACATGGTGAGGCGTAGGCCTTCGTAAGCATTTTGCAGCCATACTATAGAGCATTCTGCACATTGAAATGAAACGAATCCATTTTAAACTTAGGCCTATGTTATGACGTCACTAACAGATTATGACAATGTTCATTGTACATTATGAGGAACAAGTCGCAATTGGGGCCTTACACTGAGCAATATTTGCAATGAAAAAGGAAATAAATAACAAATAGGCCTACACATTTCAATGACATAAAATAACAACATGCGAGTTTCTAACTATAGGCCTACACCCCTTTCACACTAGTAGAACTTATGGGCATATTGGGAATTCGCGTTGTAACACAAATTTTATGGCAAATGATTATGTGTTCGATATTTAACAGTCCTCGAAGTAAACTTTAGCCTATAAATCTAATGATATGTTGGGGCTACTTATTATGTAACTGGGAGGAAACGCCGTCCATCATTAGAAAATATTTTTGGGGAAAATGTATCACCTTAGGCCTATAGTTTTAAACATCCCCCCCTAGCAGTCAATATATTCTATATTCTATTCTATTTCATGGCATAGGCCTACTCAGCCTATGCCAGTTTACCAATTTTATGCAACGGGTAAGGTACAATTTCTTGCTGTTGTTGTTGTTGTTGTTGTTGTTGTTGTGGGTTTTTTTTATCTCATATGGACGTAATATAATAATGTCGCGTCAGTCAGCGGAGTAAGCATATACTTACACATTTTCAGTCGTTACTGTAGCAGTATGCCTATTCCTCAGTGGAATAACCCGAATCCACCTAAACCTTAAATTATGATGACGTCAAAATTATTATGACGTTCATGTGACAATGTAGTGTCCTGAAGAACAAATTGTAATTGGGAAGTCACGCTGAAAAACAGTTGCAGTGGAAATGTAAATAAATAGAAGAACCTGGCTTACACATGTCAATGAACTAAAATAACAACATGCGAGTTTCTAACTAAACACCCTCTCACTATTGCTGTGGTGGGCCTACTGAATTTAATTTTTCATCAAGCAACACTCTTCACTATAGTGACTTCAACATACGTTACCAGATTTAAACTATTTAAATGTGACATTTAATATCAATGTGATAAAACCTAATAGTAGAAAACAGCTGTAGGCTTATTAAATGGAACAATTTATAACTGTTTGAACACCTTCCTTAAGCGGACCACAGCTGTTAAAATATTAAATGTGTGATGGAACGAGCACTTTAGTAAACTACATTAATGTATGGGAAATGCGACCTACTGCTCTACGTGCTATCCATGCGCTTCAATGCGAAAATTTTTGAAATATTTTCTCAAAATATCAAGAGCTATCTTAAGAACTACTGAATCAATACTAGGCTTGTTTGTACTCATTTTAATGCATTTTTCATGCTGATTCCAAATATGGTCATGAAAATTTACATTTGTGAAATTTTTGAATTAAAAAAAAAAATTGAAACTTGTCGTCTGCAGTCGACACCCGCGTGAAGAGAGATATTCATTCGATGTGTAGGCCTATGGCTGGATTGTAACACATTGCATGATGTCATGGGCTTATTGGCAGTTCACCAATTTCAAAGCTTATGTCATGCAACGGGCAATTTACAAAACATGTTTGTATGTCAGGTACTTCGGTCAACATTTAAACTTTTCGGATCTCATACCGTGGAAGTATGTCAGTTGTTACTGTCGCGTCAGTCAGCGGAGTGAATGAACCGAATCGATAATGACATTTTAAAAACATGGTGACATAATATGAGTCCCAGATGCACGGCCAAGATTCAACGTGCTTTGACGGGTCCAACAGGAATATGTAAATATAATATGTCATAGGCCCTACTTCTGTCACATGCAAATGTGTATATAGGTCTACATGCACATTTTTTAGTGGTTACTGGCAGTCGCCATAGTGGAATGATCCGAATTATGACGTCAATATTATTTCATTTGACATCCTAAAGAGCAAGTTAGAATTATCTTTCAGGAGTGGTGCGTGAAAAATCGCAGATGTGAAACTAAATTAAACACATCACGCCAGCAAGCGCGGGTTATATTTTGGGGGTTGGTTTTGGTAAACTCAACGCTTTAATAACATCAAATGACGGATTACATTTTGTATTTTGTTCGTTTTGTATAAAACAAACTGTAGCAACATTTCTAAAATTCCAAATTATTTTGTCAACACTTAAATAACATTATGTTAGAATATTTTGCAGTAAGTTTTCAAAAATTGTTTTTGAATGTTATGAAAAGTATTATACCCTTTATATAACCCGACATTTAAACTTTTTCCGGCAACCTTTTCTAACCTTTTGCGAATAATGTCGAAAATGTTTTGTGTTTGCTTGGGGGAGGTTAATCCTTGACCCAAAAAGGGGCTAAGAGCAACAATATTGTTATATTGGTCGTTGGTCTTCTTACTTCTTTCAATTTCTTTATTTGGGCAATATAGGCATTACCGTATAGCTAACCTGGCGTGTGCATTTTGCATAAGTCTGGACCATGCATTTTCCATCGACCCAAGTGTGTGTAGGCCTATACGTAGGCCTACAACCAATGAAAACAAGCAAAATATAAATACCCTCTAACAGTACGGAGTTAATGAAGATAACTCTACAAACACCTTCCTTTATTGTAGGCCTACTACAGCTGGTAAAATGTGTCATGTAACGAGCAATTTAGTAAACACCATTTAACAATGTGTAGGAAATGTGACGATTAATACTGTATCTCCCCAGCAAACACAAAAACGTTTTAAAAACATTTTAAAGAAGTTATATTTTGGCTTTTGGTTTAGGTAAAAACGTTTTAATAACATTAAAATGTCGGGTTATATAAAGGTCATGAAAACGTTTTTAAAACGTTATTGAAAATATTTTGGGCAAACATTTTTCGCAAAATATTTTTCAACCTCAAAATAACATTCTGTTTAGAATGTTTTGTATCAAGTTTTCAAGAATGTTTTTGGAATGTTATTAAAACGTTTTTATACCCTTTATATAACCCGACATTGAAACGTTTTCTGTAAAACATTTTTGTTTGCTGAGCAGTAGATTATCAAAAATGTTTTTTAAGGTTATGAAAACGTTTTATACTCTTAATATACCCTTTATATAACCCGACATTTAAATGTTTTCTGACAACCTTTTATAACCTTTTGCGAATCATGTCGAAAACGTTTTGTGTTTGCTGGGTCATAGCAAAACATTTGCAAGTCCATTGCGTACCGGGATTGCGTATTAGGCTTATGCCAGCTCACCAATTTCAATAAAGCTTATGCCATGCAACGGTCAATTTACAAAACATGTGTGTATGTCAAGTACTTTCATGACCAGACTTTGGTCAACATTTAATTTTTTTGGCTCTCATACAAGTATATCAGTTGTTACGGTCGCGTCAGTCAGCAGAGTGAATGAATCGAATCGATAATGACATTTTAAAACATGGCGAAATAATACGAGTCCCAGATGCCTGGCCAAGATGCAACGTGCTTTGACGGGTCCAATAGGCATGTTAGAAAAATATAAATAGAATGTGTCATAGGCCCTACTTCTGTCACATGCATATGGGTATATAGGTTTATATATGCACATGTTTTAGTAGTTACTAATATGCTAACTTTCAGTCTCCTCAGTGGAATGATCTACAATATGACGTCAATATTAGTTCAGTTGACAACGCACCCCGGCAACGCACATCCAGAAGAAGTTAGAATTATCTTGCATGAGCAGATGAGTGGTGCGTGAAAATCGCAGAGGTGAAACAATAGGAAACACATCGCGCCAGCAAGCACAAAACGTTTAAAACGATTTAAACGGGCTAGATTTTGGTTGTATAAAACACACTTTTTTTGCAAATTATTTTGTCAACACTTAAATAACATTATGTTAGAATAATTTGCAAAAGCTTTTGCTAATAATGTCGAAAATGTATTGTGTTTGCGGGGGGGGGGGAGGCACGGGATAAGAGTTTTCAGTTTCTTTTTCCTCGACTCCAAAAGGCTAAAAGCAAAATTGTTAAAGTGGTCGCTCCTTCTTTGTTTCTTTCAATTTCTTTCTATTTCTTCTTCCTTTTAACGTTATGGCCAGCAGGTTTTTTAGGATATAGCTAACCATGCAGGCTTGTGCATTTTACATAGTTCTGGACCATGAATTTTCCATCGAACCGAGTGTATGTATAGGCCCAATAACAAACAAACAAAACGTCATTATAAGTAGGGAGATAGTAACCCAAAATCTTTTTATAGCTATTGCATTATAGCATACTCAAAGGTAAATATTTCAGCACCACCTAAAGAAAAACAATAGTTTTTTCCATATAAGAATAAATAAATTGAAATTTCGCACACAAGTTTCAATAGAAAAGCTACATCTTTAATTCTGTTAAATACACACATTACAGCTGATGAAGCGACAAACTTGATAGAATATTACACTTTTACAATATGGCATGGCAGGATAACCTTGCAGAACATTAAATATAATACAATAATACTTTAAATTGCTGACGATATATCTTTGGTGTCGAACCAACGTTAATCGTTAGGTCTTGTTGTCATTTTGGTTCATATATTGGTGACACGGATATCTTTATCATAATAACTGGAAAAAAAAACTGTGTTTAGATATGAAACACGTTTTTAAATTGATTTGTAAACGTGTTTGAAACCGAAACCCGAACGTCAAATTCGGGTGACATCGTGTGTTTATTTCCTAAACAAAAAGCCATCAACTTCCTAAACATATTTTATCACTAGTCCTAGGCCCCACAGAGTTTAAACACTCTTTTTGCAGCATGGTATCGGCAATTATGTTTTGCGATTATTGTATAAACACTGTAAGAAAACATTGAAAAGTAACATCATACTTTGCTGACCTATATATACATGCAATATTGCCACGGTGGTGTGCGAATATCTGAACTAAATCGTCAGGTACTAGTGTCATTTTGGTTCATTATTTGGTGACAGTTATAATAAACAATGGGGCTCTTCCAGTTGAACTCCAAACACCCCCTATGAAAGACATGACCTTAATCTCCCACACAAGGAGTATAAATTTCAAATGGAGTTACCTGAATGAGTGGCTCCAATTAAAATCTAAATCATTTCCGTATTTTGGAGATTAAGGTTGTGTCTTCCATATTGGGGTGTATGCATTTAAACTAGAATAGGTCTATAGCTCGTTGTCTTGCAACTTGGTATTATCTTAACAATATAAAAAACAATAAAATGTAATAATAAGCACTTTGTTATGATCATTCAAACACAGACCTGCATAGTTATACTATAATGTTCAAAAGAAGATTGCAGGTTGTCCAGCATGTATGCTAGTTCTGCAGGTTGCTCTTACAACCTAGAAAAACATGCCTTCTTGTTGCTTCTCTATTGCTATTCTGTTTTATCATGCTGTTAAGACTTGTTTCAAACAGAAATACAGTATTACAAAGACACGATTTACAATGAATATGCGTAAAAGAGGAATGAGGTTTAGTTATATTGAGGAAGAGATAAACAAATCTCTACTTCATAATCTTCAATTGATAATTATTATAATGATTTCGCTTTGGTCAGACTTGTTCGTTTTCAGTTAAAGCCATATTATAACATTTGCTGAGGAGGACGCCCTCACTGATTTTTTTAAATTCATTTTTTTACACGATTAAATTGTACTTTATTAAACCAATATAGCCTGCAAAAATCAAGACTCTAGGTGCTGTAGTTTTGTCAAAATCAGAGATTTTGAATAAAACGCTGATTCAGCCCTTTATTATTACGATGGAATTGTTAGTCGAACGCATACACGATGTTCATAACACATAGTATGTACGCGGCGTGCGCGACGCGTAATTTCTTTCTGCAACCATAATGGGCCGCAATATATCACTATAACCGCATAGTCCGAGGCAAGGTTCATTATTGTCAGGGTTAGGGTCTTAGGGTTAGGGTCTTATGGTTAGGGTTAGGGGTTAGGGGTTAGGGCTAGGGTTAGGGTTAGGGTTAGGGTTAGGGTTTAGGGTTAGGGGTTAGGGTTAGGGTTAGGGTTAGTTAGGGATAGGGTTAGGGTGAGGGTTAGGGTTAGGGATTAGGGTTAGGGTTAGGATTATATTCGTATTTATTATACTAGTAATAGTATATTGTGTGTATGCAGTTTATTCCGTAATCAATAAGTATCATAAACAAACACCTTTCTGGCACAACGAATCATAGCACAGTCGTGTAGGCATTAGACTATGGATACAAAGGTTGTGGGTTCGAACCCCAGGTAAACCGTTATAGAATTTTAATTCTATCGATTTCTTTTTATTTTATTAAGTAAGAGGAAATAATAATGGTAATAAACTCGTGTTATATCTAGCCTCATAGGCCTATTAATTACATGTATGTACTATGTGTTATCGCATTGCGGCCCATTATGGTTGCAGAAAGAAATAACGCGTGCGCGACGGTGATATACACAACAAAGGGTCGTACCACAACATGACCGAAGGAGTGGTACGTATTGGCGACATGTGCGCTGGTAGTAAATTCCAATTTTCTTTGCTTTGCCGTAGTTGTTCGGCTCAAAAATAAAAGGGATATATTTTACAGTAAAAGCTAACATTTTATGGCAAAGAAATGCTAATCTATTTTGTTTGAAAATGTTATAATATTGCTTTAAATACTAGGTAACCCACCAAACACAAAACGTTTTACATAAAAAGTTTAAATGTCGTGTTATTTATGTAAAAGGTATAAACGTTTTAATAACATTTTTGAAAACTTGCTGCAAATCATTCTACCATGTCTACCCAAACATATGTTATTCAAGTGTTAACAAAATATTTTGCAACAAAATGTTTGCCAAAAAATATTTTACAACAACATTTTGACAATATTTTTAAAATGTTGTTGTTGTTAAACGCTATAAAAACGTGTTCGTGATTTTTATATAACCCGACATTCAAATGTTATTGAAACGTTGAAATCAAAAACCTGTTTATAACGTTTTAAAAACATGGGGCCTATACCCTCATATTCAAGTATTAGCTTTGCTTTGTTTTCTGCTCTTGTGGCATCGACTCTGTAACATTTTTAATTGTTTTGTTTTGTTTTACTAGATGCAGATGAGGAAGAGGAAACCAAAACTGGGTAAGATACATTTTAAGAACTATAATAATATGCCGTGTTGATGAAATCATTGAATATTCATGGGCCATCACTATATAAAATTATCGGCATAAGACGTAACTCACACATCAACACACCAACATATTTATATTTTTGATATGAACATGTTTGAGTGTAAATAACTGTCATCAAAATACCCTTACGGGAAGGGGTATGAACGTTTGGACAGTATTTATTGTGGGACATTATAGCACATCAGACATATCGAATTGCATTCTAAATACGAAGAATGTCCTTCTGATATCAAATAAGTTTGATTTTTTTTTTTGAAATTCGCAATGTAATACACATTTTATGGCAAATCATTAAAAATTGATATTTTTGATATTTAACAGTACTCGAAGTAAACTTTATAAATCTGATGATTTATACTTAAAGTGTATGTAGGTGGGATGAAAAGCCGACGATCAATTGAAAATTTGACCTTTCGTATTGAAGATATAAATTTTTTTCCCAAAAACCAAAAAATTAGGGCTTTTTGGAAAAAAATCCATATCTTCAATATGAAAGGTCAAATTTTTATATAATTTTCTTATAATTTGTCATAACATTTATGATCGTGATTTTCAAAAAATGAAAATTATTTGATATCAGATATACATGCTTCGTATTCAGAATGCAATTCGATACGTCTGAGGTACTCTCATGTCCCCTAAAAAATACTGTCGAAACGCTCAAAACGCTCATTCCAGATCCCTTAAACACGTCGTAGTGTTAATCTTAAGCAACGCCTCCTATACTTTAACGTGTAAAGTACAAAATGAACACGTGTTTTATTAATTGTTATCAGTGATTTTACTAGTCATAACCAATAAAGCACAAATGAAGTGGTAAGCATTATATACAAATCAGGGTGTTTTATATTTTGTTCAGAAATACGTAAAACTTTTAAGTTTAACGTATTAAAATACGTTCCAGAATACAATTTATTGGCATTTAACAGTTTTGATAATCTAACTTTCGACTTGGATATTAAACTTATTTACATACATTTATACATTGGGCTAGTTGATATGGTCACTCAAGGTGGACATGTGTGCACAATTCATGTTAAACCCATCAGCAATCTATGGAAAATTGGATTTCACACAATTTGAACCCCATTTAGGAAATTTTGCTTTGAGCTCCAAAATCTTCCAGGTCTTTTTCATTTTAAGGGTTTGTGGTTTTCAAATCTAATGCATATACTGATGAGTTGATCGTATGTCGTTAGACAGACACCAATTATTAATTTGGCCGATTTTGCAAGTTTTTCCTATAGCATTAATTTTCTATATCTTGTGTTTTCTTCTATATCAACATCAGTGGTGTGGATGGAATTGCACCGAATTTCACCATGAAGCCCAAAATGAAGCAATCAGATGACGGCGGTAAGCTTAACATCGAAACCGAACTCTGTGCTGACCCGGAACCGGAAATCAAGTGGTACATTGGAGATAAGGTACTGAAAGATGGCGGCCGGCTTAAAATCAAGCAACGAAGAGATGGCGAGTTCTTCTTTCTGGCACTTGAGATAACTGACGTCAGTGAAGATGACGGTGGCGAGTACAAGATCATTGCTAAGAATAAGCTAGGCTCGGCTACCAATACAATCAAGCTAAATTTTGCTCGTAAGTACCAAATTTTATTGATTAAATTACCATAAAGCCAATCAACTTAATAAAAAATGATTCTTTACCGGTGCAATGGGTTTGTCCAGAAAATAAGTGCACACCCTTTATTAGAGAGGAGTAACTTTTCAATAAAAGAAATGTCTGGATTTCCAAATTTGCTTTCTGAAAACGACTGGAATTCCAGTTGCCAATGTTTCAGGAAAAGGATTGGAAATGCAATTAAATGATGAAAACTCAAATAAATGTCCAAAATGATCTCTCAAATAGGAAATATGTAAAAATATGGATTTCCAACGATCACGACTGATAAAGAAGTCCTGAAATCCGAACTCCGCTATATAGGGGTGGCATCTATTTTCTGGAATAGGCCAATTGAAACCGTAAAGAGTGTTTACTAATTACACCTGATAAAATGACACAATTATATAACGGGTAATTACATTTAAAATCCACAATACCCCTGTGGAAGATTTTGGGAATATCTTCCACAGAAGGAGTATATAGAATAGACAATATGGGTATAACTTCCATTTGAAATACTAACTCCAGTTGTGGAAGATATAGGTAAAGCCATAATACAGGGGGAGTATGGTTTTCAAAATGATTATCCATGTTAACCCTGACCAATTACATTTGAAAAACATACTCCCCCTGTAGAAGATATTTCCTAAATCTTCCACAGGGGTAGTGTGTATTTTAAATGGAATAGCCATAGACTTGAACACAATTTATTCAAAATACAAAGCAAAATCTGGTGTTCCAAAATGACGACCATCAATATGACAGTTTTTATGTTATAACTAAAATAAACTTATAGTTTGGCTTTGTATTCTTTCAACATGCTAAGAGAGTTTCTAATAATATCATACCTGCGCGATTTTTGGCACTCATATTAAGCACTGATATGGATATGAAGATACACACGAAGGAATATTACAAAGTGAAACCAATCATTTCAGAAACTTATTTCATTATAATTGTGTATTGTCAATGACTGTATCATGGTTTGTTGGGTGTTTAACAGACATAATTGCAATATATAACCGTATACGGTGAAATACGCGTAACTTAACTTAAGAAAACATTATAGTGTAATTAAATTCTTTGGCATAACAACAAAACGATTTGATCATTTTTCTTTGTCCACTAGAGATAATTAATTCATAAGCTGCACTATTAACTAATACATTGCACTATTTCTGAGATCTCAACTATATTCAATATAATACATTAATATTTACATTTACATAATATTTACAATTTTAGTGCAAACACACACATCAGGGGCATATACACATTTTAAATGGCGAAGCACGAGTCCATATTCAAAGAGCCTTTAAAATAAATGTGCTATTTTGTTGAAGTGGAAAAAAAGAGTAAGAGAGTGAAATGGCGGACAACCGCTTTTTGAGTGGAAAATTTTCACTCTAAAAGGATTGAAAAAGTAGTCTGTATACTCTCAAAAGAGTGAATATATTGCCTAAATATAATGTACTTTCTTTCATTTTAGAGTGTTTTCCACTCAAAAACGGGTTGTCCTTCGTTCAAATCCTTGAAAGAGTAGAAATTCAACTCGTTCATGGAATTAAATGAAGGACAACACGTTTTTAAAGTTGTCATTCATTTAACACATTTAAAGAGTTAAAATTCACTCTTTTAGAGTGGTTTTCAGTCTATTTAGAGTGGTTTTAAAGTTAAAAATTACATTTGACTCTTTTTCAGTGGTCTTATAAGTGAATCACTCTTTTGGGGAGTGAGGTTTTCACTCTTTTACATTTAGAGAGTAATTATACATGCTCTCTATGTCTTAAACGGACGGTAAAACTATTAGATATGTGACATTATTATTTTATGCTTTAGACGGATTATTGTTATGATAAAATGGATATGTCCTACGTCAGACGGATATACACAAATGAATATAATATATACCATATTGTAGACGGATAATATTTTCTTATGTTCTTCAAAAATAATTTTCGTAAGAAATTTATACATCACTTTAATGAAGTAACTTGCAATGGTCACTACATTTAATATTGAATATTGATATAGGCATATTAATTGAAGTCTTACTTAAGTATATAGGACGATTTGTTAACCAACACACTTTTTTGGTAAAACTGTCACCAAATACATTTGCTCAAAAATTTATTGGCCCACATAATGCATTGACTGTTTATATTTTTTTCTATTACAATCATTTAAAACATTGCTTTTTAAACATTCTTTGGCACATATATATATTTGTGTTTAGACACACATTTGTATTTTTCCAGTCAATATACATTTGTTCCCCTTGAGTTGGTGTCAGTGGAAATACAAAATAATTATATGTTAATATTACGGATATTGTAAAATACAGGGTCATTACACATCTACAGCGCATGTCTAATGAAAAAATTATTAAAGCAATATTAGCATTGCACTGGTACCACGTGCCTGAATATAAAATTATCACAGTAGCTTGTGAATTAAAGGAATAAGTGTGTATGTTTCAAATTAATTATTAGCATTGCACTGATACCACGTGCCTGAATATAAAATGATCACATTGGCTTGTGAATTAACGGAATAACTGTAATAAATGTGTATGGTTCAAATTAATTATGGTGCATAACAAGGCCATGCTTAAAGCAAATTATAACATAGACGTATAGCAACTACAATATTTAACTATATCGCCGAAAATTTAGAGTAAACCAATGTAAAAAAATTACAGGCGAAAATTTAGAGTAAACCAATTTTAAAAATTTACAATAAATAATGCCTCAGTATATTAAAATGTACCGTATATAAGCATTGAACGGGCAAAGTAATAACTGACATTATTAGATATCAGAGAAATATGCACAGAAATAGCATCCGCAAATGGCTTCATAATAAAAGACAGCGCTTAATGTACCGGTACGTGTTTGCGTGTGTGTAGTACCCGCCGTCATATCAAATTACAGATATACAAATGTATATACAAATTCTCTCTCTTGTATACTGAAATACATTCTGCTTCTTCTTCATATCATCATCATTATTGCAGTTAACAAATTCAGTTGTTTAAAAAATAATTCAGCATTGAACGTAGTGGAGTTTAATTTAAAATCCCATTATCCAAAAGCGTTAGCACTATTGATTTTCCAGCATATGCAGTGATCAATGTAATTAATATCGTCCTAATATTCATGCGTAGTGTTCTTCCATCATTCTGATTCGGATCCATTTGTTCATCGAAATAAAAACATTCGCTACTATTCCTATCTTTGACCTGATATCGTCTGCTCAGACAAAATTCGGTTCCGTTTGGATATTTTCCAATTTTAGAACCCTTTAATGTAGCGTCTTTGCAAGCCTCTAAGAATTTATCACAAAACTCTCTGCATACGGTTAGTTTTTGCCAGATATAAAACGTAGATTGCGCTGGATCACAAATATAACACATTAAATAATTGGTGTATCTCTGGCATTGCTCCGAAGCGCCTATAAGAGGTTGCATTGCACCAAATGTAGCTGCTATTTCAATCTGTCTACAGCAGCAATTACCTTGAAACCATGTACAGTTTTTCAGATTTGGTTGGTAATCCGGGGCTCTGTTGTTAAAGAAGGTGCAAAACGGTTTATCTTCTGGGCGTATAATCGGTTGTTCTTCTGGAACGACCACCACATCCACGCCATTACTAGGTGCTTTATTTGGTCCTTTGTTCAGCCTTTTTTCCGCAACACAAACGATGATAAAGATGTGAAATATTAGGATAAAAATTGCTCCAAATCGTACGACAGCTCCATTGCAGTAGGAAGCCATTTTGAATTCGCAGCAGCAAATCGATGATTAAATTAGCCGCGGGGTTGGCGCATAATAAATGTCGGATGTAGATAGTGAGCGCACGAGTGTGATGGCATTATCGACATATGCACATGGTTGACATTACCAGATATAGGGTTTCATAACATATGTTGATGATTCGGAAAAATGCATTTGGTAAAGGTATTTGTGTTATTCAACGGGCTGACACATCATGGTGATATTTTTATTATTTTGTGCTTAATATTTATTCAGACTAGCGAGCAAGCGCGCATGCGCAAATCGTTTTGTTTACCCACCATAACATATATTCAACATAATAACATATATTCAAATAAATTTATTATAATAACCAGTCAGGTAACATTAAATGCACATATATTTACAGTCATCATTAGAAGAATACGTGTTAACCTTAAGGTAACTAATTTAATTAAATTGACGAAAAATAATAATCAATGATGTAATGCCAAACTTAATTAATATCACAGTGCATTTATTAAAAATGCCTTGTAAAGAATAAATGAACAAAGAATACATAAATTAATAAATACCTTCATTAATAATAAATTAATAATAACTAACTGAAAATAAATAAATAAATAAATAAATAAATAAATAAATAAATAAATAAATAAATAAATAAATAAATAAATAAAATAAATAAATACATAAGTAAATAAATAAATAAATAAAATAAATAAATAAATACATAAGTAAAATGCCGTCAGTGTCTGATTAACCCTCTCCACGCGGGTGTCGAGTCGACTTCAGACGACAAATTTAAAAACAAATTAACAAAATTTCAGAACTGTAAATTTTGAAAAATGCATTGAAATGAGTACAAGCAAGCCTAGTATTGGTTAAGTGGTTCTTGAGATAGCTCTTGATATTTTGAGAAAATATCTCAAAACTTGGGACTTTTTATGCGGAAGGCAATGGCCAGCACGCAGAGCATTAAACAACTCTGTTAAAACAATGGTCCCTATTTAAACGTCAATGCTAAAGCTTATTGCGCCCGTATAGTAGTGTCAAGAGCGTGTATAAAATATTATCAGTCTGAATTCATGTTATAGATACGTACCTATTATGTCTTGAAATTGAGCCTTGTATAAATTGTGTATTTAAGAATGTCAATGTATATACATGTATTTTAAACGAAAGACACCCGGACTTTGGAAAAATAGCATTACTGTCAATATTGTTTCGCGAGAACACGAACCTGATGACATTTTTAGTTTTACCACCCGTCTTTAATGTGAAAACAGTGGAAATAAGAATAGATATAAAAAAAAAGTTGTATATATAATGTGTTAAAAAGTTTCTCAAGTCAAGATGAAATAATGATCCTGTTACTGCGTATATACAATACTGATAGTAATGTTGTTTTTCCAAATTCTGGATTACCACTGATAAAGATAATGAAGATATTGTTATTTAAATACGGTTTCATACGTCGTATTACCATGGTTATTATCATTAATATTGTTATTATTATTATTAATATTATTAATATTAATATTATTATTATTATTATTATTATTATTATTATTATTATTATTATTATTATTATTATTATCTCTCAGGTGGTGGAGGGGCTCCTTCGTTTACAATGAAGCCTCGTATAGAACAATCTGACGATGGCAGGAAGCTTACTTTCCACTGTGAACTCACGGGTAAGTTTGACTATGATTTGCTCCATTTGGATCTTGAACCTGTGTCATATACTGGGGTACCCAAAAAGGTGGTTTTGTTACATTTTGATGTGTAGCTTTGACTTCAAAACAGTATCGCTTGAGTATTCCTTCACTTATGAAGATTCAATTAGGTCTTAAATTGAGGCTAATTTATTCTATATTAGGCCTACTCATGTTTTTATCCTGTTTTAAAATCATTTTTAATTATTTTCTGTGAT
Source organism: Amphiura filiformis (assembly GCF_039555335.1). NCBI lineage: Eukaryota > Metazoa > Echinodermata > Ophiuroidea > Amphilepidida > Amphiuridae > Amphiura > Amphiura filiformis. Next base: position 58,172,498 of record NC_092637.1, read on the forward strand.
TCGTATCGTAAACCCCCATTAAAATTTGAATCTAGTAAAAAATGTCTAAATGAACTCCCAGACATCTAAACCAAGTAAATAAATACAGAAGGTCATTTAAAAGACTAATACTTGCTCAGAATGATTGTAAATGTGGAAAAAAGAGGTGGGGTTAAATCCCACCTACTTTGTGATAGTTTTTGCCCACATTCTCTCATTTTTAACCGATTTCCATAAAAAAAAAAAAAAGGTGTCAAAATGCTCAGGAGGATGAACCACTTCAAATGAGATGTGTAGGTAAAATGTTTGAAACATTTCATTTTTTTACTATGTAACACAAAGGTACCCCAGGTTGTGACACAGGACCTCAAGATTATGTTTGACTTTGCTCATAAAATATGGAATTGTTGACCATTATAATAATACAATATTTTATAAAGTATTTTGACATTCTTTAAAACAAAAAACAAACCAATTTAATCACCCAAATTACCATTTATCTATTTTCCTATTTTTGAAATAGAAAAAATAAAACATTATTTCATTGATGAATTTAATTCGTTTCACTTCACGTCAACCCTCCCTCCTCACTTTCTGGGATCAGTTCGGAAAAAAAATCAATTTTCATATATTTTGTGTTACATCAGACATTTTGAACCGCATTCTGAATACGAGGAGTATCCTTCTAATATCAAATAATTTTATATTAGAAGGATACTCCTCATATTCAAATAATTAATTGGCAATCAATACACATTTTATGACAAATTACATGTATTAGAGATTGAAGTAAAATGTCTAAATCTAATGACATACTTAAAGTGTGTGTAGCTGGGAGGAAAAGCCGACGATCATTTGAAAATGTTGACCTTTTGTATTGAAGGTACACATTTTTCCCCAAAAGACCTATACTTTTGAGGTCTTTTTGGAAAAAATGTATATCTTCAATACGAGAGTCAAAATTTTCAAATGATCGTTGGATTTTCTTCCCAGCTACATATACTTTAAGTAAATATCATTAGATTTATAAATGTTACTAAGGACTGTTAAATGTCAAAAATATCCATTTTTAATGATTTGCTATAAAATTTGTATTATATCGCAAATTTTAAATTTATAAATTATTTGATATGAGAAGGATCTTTTTCGTATTCAGAATGCAATTCAATATTGTGTGATGTGCTCTCAGGCCCCACAAAAAATACTGCGCAAAGGTGGCTGACAGACCCCGTATAAGTTTTTTTCGATGCTGAAAAAAAATGTATTAAAAAGACAACATGTAGGCTATCACTCTCATAGTTTTAAAACAAAAAGGGCCTCATCGATTTCGTCGAAGATGCTAAAAATCCCTCATAATTTAAAAAAAAAAAAAAATACTCTCTCGCCCTCACTTATCCAGCACGTGGGGACTTGAACCACATTTTAAATATATGCATGCCTTAAAAGGGGTGGGGTATAAACGTTTGGACAGTATTTATTGTGGGACATTAGATCACATCAGACATATCTAATTGCATTCTGAATGCGAAGAATGTCCTTCTGATATCAAATAATTTTGATTTTTTGAAATTCGCAATGTAATACACATTTTATGGCAAATGATTAAAAATTGATATTTTGATATTTAACAGTACTCGAAGTAAACTTTATAAATCTGATGATTTATACTTAAGGTGTATGTAGGTGGGATGAAAAGCCGACGATCAATTGAACATTTTGACCTTTCATATTGAAGATATGGTTTTTTTCCCCCAAAACATCAAAAAAAATTAGGTCTTTTATTTACTTTACTTACTGTTATATATCAAAAATGTGACAAATATCAAATTTTAATAATTTGTCATAAAATTTGTATTATATCGTGAATTGCAAAAATGAAAATTATTTGATATCAGAAAGACATTCTTCGTATTCAGAATGCGATTCGATATGTCTGATGTGCTCTCATGTCTCATAAAAAATACTCTCGAAACGCTCAAAACGCTCATTCCAGATCCCTTAAGAGTTGTGGTTTTAAAAATGCGTGTTTGGCTATTATTATTATTTATATGTGGTCTTCATTGTGTGTTTTTTTTTTGTAAGTTATGGAGACCCCATTTCATCAATGGTGTGGGACATGTTATCATCCCTATAATCAACATGTTTTTAAAATATGCAAATATATGCAACTTATTATGAAATAAAGACAATTTTCAAATATTGCACTTTGTAAACAAAGTCTTTGTTCCGTAAAATAGATATTATATGTTGACTGTCACTGTCTAAATAATTAATCAAAATGTAATAAAATCTTTTCAGTAAGTAAGTGTTTCAGCAAGGAATACAAAAAATTTATATACGCAGTTATACGTTATAAAACTCTTCCCATATAACAAATATATTTGATTCATTAAGGGCTCTGGTATGAACATTTCGACAGTATTTTTTGTAGGACATGAGAGAACATCAGACATATCGAATTGAATTCTGAATACGAGGAATGTCCTTCTGATATCAAATAATTTTGATTTTTTGAAATTTGCGATATAATACAAATTTTATGATATTTTTTAAATATTTGATATTTGATAGAATCGAACTAAAATCTAATGATTTAAAGCCTTAATGTACGATTTCCTTCAAATTTTAAATTTGTTATTTTATACTCAAAATGCTGAAATAATACTATAGTAGGCCTAATAGGGAGGGATGTTATTTGGCAAATTTTGACTTTTTAATGTGAGGACCCCTTAAAATATGGAGTTGACTGTACTGGTCAAACAATTATAATAAAAACCGGGTCTCTATTTAATTGGACAGACAGTAATCAATGTTATGTTCATTTCGCAGCTGACCCAAAGCCAGAGCTGACCTGGTTCAAAGGTGAAAAACAACTGTCACCGGGACCAAGGCATAAAATGATCACCAAGGCTTCAGAGGGTAAAGGTTTCTATACTGTTGACCTTAACATCACTGACGTCAGCACCACAGATGGCGGCAATTATAAGGTGGTTGCTAAGAACGAGCACGGAGAGGCAAAGTCTACAATAGAACTCAACTTTGAGGGTAAGTACATCAATTTGTAGTTCCAAAATGATAATAACATTAATATTCAAACGCAATTATTATTAACGTTATTAAATTTGATAATATCATAATAAACGTTCAATGAGATAAAGATGTTGTAGATACATTTGATAATACTAGTTATAAACATCTCAAAAAAAGTAACTAACCCCTCTTAAATAATGGCCATTATTCAAAAAGGGGCTATTGTATTACAAATCTGTAAAATGCGTTGGAAGCAGAAGCGCATTTTGACACCTCATTTGATACGATAGCCCAGAAAACAATAAAACACTAATCAATTTAAAGTACTGAGGTCCAGATTTGAAAGTTGCACTTACATGCAAATTTTTACAATATAAAAACACTCAGATATACTACACAGATTTCCTTCCATTGAATGCAAAATCAATACAATTTACTATAACTTTCAAAATCTTGGGTTACATTGATTTAAATGTACGCTGTGGCGTCAATATGTAGTCAATTGATGGTGTCCAAATGTGCAGAAATAAATTCTGCTTCCAACGCATTTTACAGATTTGTAATACAATCACCCGTTTTTGAATAATGGTCGTTATTTAAGGGGGTTAGTTACTTTTTTTGAGATGTTTAGATGAAAATAAAATGTGAATTCTCTACCGATTTGTTGAAGATGATGATAATGAATTTTCATTACCGATTCTGATGATGATGATAATGAGGATGATGATGTCGATAATCATGATGATGATGATGATGATGATGATGATGATGATGATGATGATGATGATGATAATGATGATGATGTCGATGATGATGATGATGTATTATCATTACCGAAGATAATGATACTCGTTTATGATGATGATGATGATGCTGATGATGCAGCTGCTGATGATGATGATGTATTTCCTTTATCAACTCTGATGATGTGTTTACTTTGCAATTCTCAGGTGGTGACGAGGAACCAATGGATACATCAGAGCCAGCCCCAACTCCAGCACCAGCGTGAGTTATTCTGCATGTTATTAGCCATGAAAATTAAAATACGATTTCGGTCAAATTTTATTTTGCTTATTCTGAGAAATAGAGTCAAGAAATATGAGATAATAATCCTAAATACTGCCTGAAAGGGCAGTGTGGGCCAAAAACAACTTTACCCAATTTCAGAGGGTGGTTGCTCGAATTGTAGAATAGCTATTCATGATATTGTTACATATTCTAAATGTATATCTTTCTAAAAGTATGTGAGGAAGAAATGAAAGCAAAAGAAGCTAAATTAACAAAATGGTGCTAGTTTTACGTCCGAGGGTCAAAAATGACTTGTCCACACGTAATTCAATGGGATGTGCCCGATTGCTAAGGCAATAGAAACAAATTAGTTCGATCTTTCGATCGAACATCGATGCTTGGTCGATCCTTATTATTTTTGAAATCAATTAATTTTCTATTGTTAAGGGGGTGCTACACCCATTGCATTTTTTTTGCATTTTTTTGCATTTTGTGAAGAAATGAGAAAAAGAAATTGGACAAAGTGGTATGCAAAATAAAGGGGCAAATCTTCTCGTTCAATTGGTGGCATCAGTATCAATGACGCGTACATGCTTCTAATGGTATAAGCCAAAAAGTGGTACATCACTGATGTTTTAAATTCACTTCATTTTGGAAAGCTTACTATCAACGGATTTCGTTAAAATTTTGGATATGTGTTGCTAACACATTAGGGAAATAATGTTGATATGTAAAATGGGAATAAGTGGTCCCTGATTTCTTTTATGACTTCACGAACTTGGTGCTCCACAACTATCAAAAAACGAACCGGTTAAAATGCTTCTATTTTCAATGTTGAGCTATATTTTGTATTTTGAACTTGCGACACTATTTCACTGAAACTTAATTAAGCCATAGGTAACAGGTTATCACAACCACACTACAGCAATGTTGAAAAAGATTTTGTCACCTATACCACCATATTAGGTAGTTTTCCGTAAGCTTCATTTTTGTGATTTTGGTAACTATTTTATATTTATTTGCCCAATCCATCTCAACTAGGCAATCTAAATTGTACTCACCATTTACATCCCAAGGTATTTTAGTATATCCACCTCACACATTTCCATTATATATCCAGTAACAGACAAAATATCAAAATTGATGCCTCATTATGACATGTATGATATCACAGACTATCACATGTATTCAGAATTGATGCCTGAATTTGACCTGAACCAATTGACCTATAACCTGACCTTTGATGACCTTATAGCCTTTTTTAATCTCTTTTCCTAACAACACATTATGGAAGATACATACATGGTGTAGTATTAAATTGTCTATGTGGAAGAGATTAGGCCTATTTAATTTATTCAGTGTTATAATCAGTGAGTACATTTCTATAGATAGTATAACAAAGGATTTAATGTATTCTATTCATGTATTCTACTTGGACATGTTCAATAGAATAAATTATGGTTTGTTATGACACACACATCTCAGTTACTAGGTTACAGTAAACAAAAAAATATATAGGGCTAAAATGATTTTCTAAAATATTTTAAAATCACTTTGTAGGTAGAGATATTTTATAAGTTTAGGACATGAGATGATGAACATATTTATGTAGTTCATAAATTTGCAAGAAAAAAAAGAAGAGGGGTACTGATGAAAATCAGGGTATTATTCCCCCTTAATTGTGATAAAATAGTCATTTGTGCCTGTAGTGATATTGACCAATATAAATTTAGAGTTAATTCTGATTAATTAGTTGATTAATTCATTAGTTCATTAATAACAAGCATCGAAGCAGCATCGACGGTCGATCCAAAGATCGAACAAATTTGTGTCTGGTGCCTAAGAGTAAGGCATACATATGCGTTAGGCATACATATACTTGGTAAACACGTTTGGGTTGTCTTTGAAAAGTGATGATTGTTTTGATGAAATACAATCGATTTTAATCCCCATTTACTTGTCATGTACTCGAACTTCACTCATGTCATTGACCAATAATTAGCATAAAAATTACACAGTTACAAAGGTTTCATCTGGCGTAATTCTTGAATTTTAAATAGGCCTTCGTGCATTTTGTGACTGCGTGGCTTATTTCGAAATAGGTTTGCAAGGTGTCAAGATAAGGCAATTCACAACACAACAGAGGTCTTTTCTGGCAGAGGTATACTTAAGAACAGAAAGCTTCGCGTGGACAAAGTTAATTTTGACCCTTTAATTTAAAACTAGCGTCACGTTTTTATTTTAATACATTTTTGAATAGTTTTTTCACCAAATACTCTTAAGAAGATGTTTTTTACGAATATGTGAAACAATTTGGAGCAGACTTTTCAATTTTGAGATATAAACCTTTTAAATTGGGTAAAGTTGTTTTTGGCCCACACTGTATAACAAAGCAAATATGGCTGATTCCAATTAAAGCCAATGGGACATGTGTAAAAGTTACAACCAATATGCCAACAAAATGAGGTCAAAAATAAATTTTGATTTACAAAGATCGTACATCGTGGTTCAAAGTTATTCATGCACATGTTAAGATATGTCTAGCATTAAAAATATTCATAAATCCTGATGCAGTGGCAATATAAATCCCCACGGTTGTTTGATGTATATATAATTGGCTTCATTATCTAAATGCAAACTATAGATGGCGCTATTTATCCTAAATCATATTTCTTTATTTGCAAGGGGCAGGTGATTAATATTGCCATTAAAACAGCTGGAATAGGTGAAACAAGCAACAAGGAAATTTTATAAACACATTTTAGCAAACACTAAAAGGAGTTGTTTGTATTAAAAGCTTAAAAGAGTAATTTCCAGTAACTAAATAGCGCCACCAATTTTGTCATTAATAGATACATTTTATATCCGAAAAAGCTATAAAAATGCTATAAAAGTGAATAATTTTGTAAAAGAGGGGAAATTAAAGTTGAGAATGACTCAAAAGCATCTGTATACATTAGCATGATATCACATTTAGCTGTTCAGGCCTAAAATTTGGTTGTACATGCTGTTTTGTTTGAAAAACTAATAAATGATCACATCAAATAACCGTGTGCATGCAGCTTTGAATGGGACGGGGAATGGGAGAAGTCAATCCCTTCAATAACGGTAAAATGAGTTATTTTATTTGAAATTCATACACCCCCTATGGAAGATATCAGAGGATGAATTAAGGACTTCCCATCATGCACTATAAAAGTGTTATTACTAGAGTTTCAACTGCCACTTTACTTTTCAAATCCCATTGAATTCTGTGCAAAACATGCTGTTGTAAAATTGTTTGTGTGTCATAAAATGTGAAATCGACTGGCATAAAACTGGTGTTTTTATTGTTGAAATAACTGTCCAAATTAAAATTTAACCACACACTTTTATGCAGTAGCAGAGCAGTGGTGTCATGTTTCCTCACACTGCTATGCTAGGTGCAAGGTTAACCCATGGGGTGTTGGGTAGTGCTTAAATCATCCTCTCGGAAGATATGACCTTAATCTTCCTCTCGGGGAGTTTTAATTTCAAATAGGGTTACCCTGAATGGGTGACTCCATTTGAAATCTACACCCTTGTGTGAGAGATTAAGGTTATGTCTTCTATAAGGGGTGTATGGATTTTTAACTGGAATAGCCACGGGAAATCACTTTAATGCCATGTTCTTCTTTTTCATTATCTTCTTTCAATCATCAATATTTTAATTTCTTTTTATTACAGAGCAAAGAAAGGTCCAGGTGCACCCAAATTCCTGGATAAACCATCAATGCGGCAAGCCGATGACGGCCATCGTGTCACCTTCGAATGTCAACTTACAGCTGAACCGGATCCGGAAGTGACATGGTACCGCAACACTGACATCATCAAGGATAAGGGACGTTGGCGAATCAAGCAAAGCAAGAAAGAGAAAGTGTTTACTCAGACGTTGATTATGGATCGTGTTACGCCAGATGATAGCGGGACGTACATCTGTTATGCAAAGAACAAGGCGGGCGATGACAAGGCGATTATCAATCTGAACTTTGATGGTAAATTTTTCTTTCTACTTATACATAATAGCAATATGAAAACACGTATTTATTGTTTTTGTTTAAACATAATGTTATTTTTAACATTACGATAGCTCCGCCTTCAACAAAGTGCGCGTTTTCACATCACAACTTTAATTCCACCTTAGAGTTTGTAGCTGTCACTGCATGAGGTGACAGCTATGTCAAGAACAGGACAGGCAATGGTAAGGCGATCACTCTTAACTTTGATTGTAAATGATTTTTCTACTGAAATAAAGTGACAATGTTTAAATCTTAAAAGCATATTTTAAGCAATGTGAAAGGAAGTCTGGAATCTCGTCAACATATAATAACAAGATATTAATTTGATCATCCACCGGTAAAAAAGTTGGTGAAATATAACATTCTTTAAGGCTTTGTAACGTAAATCAATCGTAACGTTATCTATCCCATTACAGTTCGGCAAGCTAGTACTGAAGGTGCACCCACCTTCATAGAGCAGCCCAACATCAAGCAGGAGGACGATGGTCATCGACTTGTTATGGAGGTCAAAGTTCTAGCAGATCCTGAGCCCGAGATCACATGGCATTTTAACAACTTGGAATTGCGCAATAAAATACCCTATAAGATACGTCAGAGTAAGCAGGTAAGGAATAACACGTATCCCATGAACCATTGCGCCAGGATACACTTTGATTTTATTTTTTGATTTTGAGAAAAAAAATACGCAACTGTATTGGACATTATTGGGGCTAGTATTGGATCCATGTGCTATGCATTGTGAGTAATGGATAGCGGATCAATATTCCATTTTAAACAAGTTTAAGATTGATAAGTCAAAATTAATCTTAAATGTTGGTATATGATTACTCTGTTTCGTTATAAACTCCTCAACAAAAGTTTGAAAGTTTTTTTTCAAGCACCTGTAGCTCAAATTATTCGTGACATGTTCATGCCGTGTTGCATATGAATGGATAGCTACTTTATTCCCCTTTATAATGACATCACATTTGAAACAATCACTTTTTTCACGGCTGAGTACACTTCCTGTGAATGTAGTGGGGTCTCAAACAGAATGTGCCAAAAAACCATACGCAACCACAACAGCCTGGCGCCTCCTCATGCTGCTCACAAGCCTTGTCACACATTGCTGTGGGATGGCATTCCATTCTTTAACCAGGATTCGTCACAGATCATTCACAGATCGTTCGGGCTGATTGCATGCCATTCCGGTTTTCCTACTCCCATATTCTGTAGGTAGTCGTTGATTACCCTAGCTCTGTGGGGGGGGGTGCATTGTCATCTTTGGGGGGTTGCATTAGGTCCCAGATTGCGAAAATAATGGAATTGGAGCTTGCTGCACAGAATAATGGTCAATGTGGCACATTCTGTTTGAGACCTCACTACATTGACAAGACGTGTACTCAGCCGTGACACAGGTGATTGTTTCAAATGTGGTGTCATTGTAAAGGGAATGAATTAGTAGTCCTTTGGTATACAACACGATATATGAACATGTTACGAATAATCTGAGATATAGGTGCTTGAAAAAACTTTCCAAACTTTTTGAATTGATAAAAGTATAAGATTGGTAAATAATGCCCAATTCAAAATATTTTAAGACATGCCATGCTTATACGGCCCAATATTTTTTCTCGATTTTGCCTCTTTATCTCTACATTGTAATAGTATAAAAGGCCTTTTTTATTCCCTTTTGTTAATTGTAGAAATAGGTTAAGTCGGTGGACATTGGTTCATTTTCATTTTTTTTCTTTTTATCATTTATTAAAGAGATATAATTATGAACCAATTAAGTCACATTGTTCATGAGACATCAATATGCGTCAAATCATTTTACGATACTAATTTGTATGTTGCTTATTTACTGCACATACCGTAAAAACTCGATAGTTAGCATATGTGCTTACTATTGAGCGCTTTTAACATATCCAAACATGAAGTGCCCCATCCAAAAAAGTGTAAAGGGGTTTGAGCAAATCATCGATACACATAGTTATATGTGACCCGTTACAGCAAAAGGTACCTTAAGTCGGGAGCTACATATGCCTTATTTTGCTAGTAACAAATGCATTCTAAACCAATCATTAATCCTATTGTTGTAGAGGATAATAAGCTTGTACCTGTCTATAGAACTGTTTGTTATACAGCTCTAGTCTTTATTTGATATGGCTAATCCCTGTTCAAGTGGCGTGAGTGGTGGGTTACAAAAGCATTGTATTGTATTTGTATAGGTATGTAGCCTAGCCACCCACTAACAATGAGAGGACATTCCTGAACCTCGTTGACATGTAGATGATTTGAAATGACCGCCACTTCAGATTGTCATTAATGTTTGATATTTTCTGCCAACATTGGGGAAAAAGAGACACTTGTAGCAGCCGACATAAGGTACCTTTCGCTGTAACGGGTCACATATACGAATAGTAAACCTGCAAATGCAACCCCATTTGCTCAGTTGGTAAAGCGCCGGACTATGCTAACTATCGAGTTTTTACGGTATTTTGATGGTAAAGTCATCTGACATGATTGCACTCACATTTTACTAATATCGTGAAAAGCCGTTCTTGAGATGCACGTACTCAGGTTTCGGAGTCATCTACTACATCTGTCACCAATATGGAACATCCATCCATCTAAAGACATCTATGACATCTTGAAAAACATCATTGAAAATAAAGTAAAACAAAAACAAATGACATGTACGTAAGTAATGGCGACGTTGTGTGACCCTTAGTGACCCAAATTCCACACCATATAGACCCAAAATATGTTTATACGTATTTATTTCTGATTTTAATGCTCTCGGATGCCGGGTCATGTTTGTAAGTCTTGTGATAACTGTATTTTTGTAACTCAGTGATGTTGAATGATTATGCGTTGTATCCCTCCCGTTATCAGGCTATTTAAGTTGAAATCCTTACACCTAATAGAGAAGATACGACCTATTCCTTCCGCACATGCCGTGCGAATATCACATTGGATTACTGAATGAATCAGCACGCCCTGTGTGGGAGATTAAGGTCATGTGTTCTACAGGGGGTGTATGTATTTCAACCGGAATGGCCTGTTTTGAATAGTTCAAATATTTTCTACCCATAGAATGAGATTGTAAAGCGACTCACCCTGTATTGTTTTCTGCTACTTGCAGTTGTTAAAAGCCAAATGAGCTATTCCATTTAGAATCCCCGTTACCCCTGTTCCACTGGTGGAGTATGCATTTCAAATGGAATGAACACCTAGTAGCTCCATTTGAAACTTACCCTCCCTCTGTAGTAGATTCAGGTTGAATCTTTCTCAGAGGGTGTATGAAATTCAAATGGGGCTGCCTAATGTGTTCATTCCATTTGAAATTCATTCTCCCCCTGTGGAAGATATTTACAAAATTTTCCACATAGGTAGTGTGGATTTTAAATGGAATAGCCAAATAGGCGCACGAAACATTTATGTGTTCAATGAATAATTATTTTTTTCCTTTGCAAATTGTGTATAATTTCTAATATAGGGAACCAAAGTTTACATCTGTGTACTGGAAGTAGCCAACATCACCCAGAAAGATCAAGGCAACTATAAAGTGGTGGCGGAAAACACCAAGGGCAAGGCGTCATCAACAATGGCTATTAAGTTCGAAGGTATGTGTATTACGTTGCAATGCCCTTAAACAAAGTTTGCATTTTCACTTCACGACTTGAGTTTCCCTAGAGGTTTATTATCAGTCACTGCGGTGACCAGGTTTATACCAAGCTGTTATATAACCATGCTGAGTATTGTGAGTTATTCAGTTCACATGTTGTACATGTTGAAAGGCAGCTGTGTACTCTCAGACATGCATGTAGTAAAAGTGCCATAACTTTGTAATTATTCACGCAAGACATATGAAAGTATACATTTTTATAAAGGCAATACATCAATGAATCTTAATATAAATACAGATTTGGTGTAAAAACAACAATTATGAAGAAAAATCACAAAAAGGTGAGTTTTTGGCAATTTTTGTTCGGTACATCATAACAAAAAACACTCTTTCCAAAAATTTTTGTTTTGTTTTTTTCTTAATCTTCAGACATCATTCCAAAAACGTTTTTTTTAGTTTTTTGATATTGGCCTTATTTTTTAGATATTGACCATATAAGGCATCAAAATGAACTTTTTAAAATTCACAAACGCCTATTTACACAAAATGATGCCTAAAATCGGAAATAGACCAAAATATAAAAAAATGAGAAAACCGTTTCTTAAGTCGATCATGCTTTTTATGATGAGCATAATTGCTTACCTATAGATGCTGTATTTATTGAGTTATCGTGTACCTAAATCGTCATTTTACCGAGAAAATGAACATTGAAATAAAGGCCGTTGAAGTTTAAAGAGGTCACATTTTGCACTTTGATCGAAGCTCACAGGAGAATGCGGCAGTTCTCGTTTTTCTACCTTACATTACGTAAACATCGGGTAAATCCACAGCCCCTTGAGAAGTTTGGGCGAAATCTATTCATATCTTGGTGTTTAAATCGGGGAAAGAACTTGAAAAATCACATTTTATCAGCTAAAACGGAGCCATTTGACCGCAAGGTTTTTATGAAATCAGTGCTTCCGTGGTGCTTCCATAAGATGCGCCGCGCATGCAGATAAGCGTTGCGTATGCGTAGCGAATCTGTGCGTTAACGAATTGCGCGTCTACAAAACGCGATGCGTTGTTGCGCGCGTATACCCCGATGGTACAACAAAGATTTTCTTTCCTTGTAAATTGCGGAAACGAGTGAAATAGTGAAATAAAATCCATAAAATAGAGCATTTGGAGTTAACAAATCTGGATTTTCTTTCCTTGTATTTATAAAAAACATAACAAAGTAAATACATTTCAAAAAAGCTCAATTACGCGAAAGAAACAATGTCTAGAGTACACAGCCGCGTTAAGTACATGTTGTACATGTTGTAACAAAGTTAAGTACATGTTGTAACAAAAAATATTATACAATTTGGAAAATAGTATCAGGCAAACATGTTACTTATTATTGATTGTATTGAGTTTGACTTTGTCGTCATGGTAATTTCTTAAACTACTACATAAGCTTTGTTTCAATAAAATTAATGGTCTACAAGCGATGATATGGCCAATTGTGTAAAGTAGTCCTAAAACAAATTTGTAATTTATAATTTTGAAATACATATAATATTATTTATTTACTAATGTTCAAAGTGAAAGAAAAACATGAAAAATCTTTAATTTTGTTCTGAAATCTTTGACGATAAGCATGAAAGGTTATTTTACACGGTACAAACTTATACGTGCGAACATATATTAACAAAAAGTGGTCCAACTTAGGCGATTAAGTAAAATCAAGCATATCGTTTGAACCTGAACTAGGAAAGAAACAAAGTGAAGTTTTTTTCTGTTAAGAGGCTGCTGATTCTACTGCATATCCCATTTACGCCTGGCCATGACCCCTTTTTTTTCTGAAAAGCAAAAATAATCATGAAAGTCAATTTTACGGAGAACCAGATCTAAACTAAGTGTGGCGTCTAAGTAAATTTAAAGGACAAAAAAAATAACCTCAAAATGTTATGTTTCTTTTAACAACAGTCAAAGACTACAAGAAGCCTCGTAATTTTACCCTGAGTCATCAAGTAGCGCCGATGCAGGTGGACTTTGTGACACCCATGGAATTTGAGTTTGGTCCTGAAGGTCCTATCAAAGTCGGTGGAGGGTTTCATATGCAGGAGGCCGAATTTATAGATACTGAGCGCGTGTCATCAGATGGTCTTGTAGATGGCAAAGTACCCTTTGATTTGCCAGATAGGGTAAGGAAACTTTTAATTTTTATTTCAATTTTAAAATGTATATATTAATTTTTGGACTTTGATTAAAATAGATTTGCATCATAGCTATGTGTCTCGTACTTGATTATCAGCAGATAATAATTTCTTTAACCTGTATGAAACTTTTGTTTATTTATTTTATTTCAGAAAGTCGAGGAAGGTGAACCAGCTACCATGAAATGCAAAGTGGCTGGGAAGATCAAAGATTTCAAGTGGTTCAAGTATGTATCTGTTTCGTATTCATACACTAATACCTATTCTAGAAAACTATTTTATTAAAAAATATTATCCTGCTTTTGCCAAACGAAACAATAAATCTTAGTTCTAAAAGTCAAAAGTCCAATTTGAGGATAATTGGCCAAAACATGCAATTTTACATGATTTCTTACAATTATTAGAGTCACAAAATTCAAAGACTTGGCACAAGTCTAAGTATTCAAAATTTGGAGTATAGGCAATGAATTTGGTCATGAATTTAGTTTTTCATGTCAGTTTGATAATCGATTATAACAGATATTATTAAATGCATTTTCCAACAATTAGAATGTAAAATCTAAAATTAGTCTTAGTACAAGTCTGCGGATTTGTTTGTCACAGTATAGTATACGAAAAACACCCTAAAAACGTATGTTTTTGGCCCTCATTTCCAAAAAGTGGCCAAATATTAAAACTCGACTTTGTTCGTCAATCATACAATAAAAAACAATTTGAAATATACATTTTATTAAGGAAGATGCCGCCTTTAATTTAACACCTCGTTTGTGAAAATGAACAACAAATTGTATATTTCAGATTTTTAATTTAATTTAATTTTATTTAATTTTATTTTATTTTATTTTATATTTCATTTCATTTCATTTCATTTCATTTCATTTCATTTCATTTCATTTTATTTTATTTTTTTGTGAACTTACGAACAATGGCGGCATAGAAAACTGAGTATAATTGAAAACCGAATTAAAAAAGACCAGTTTGCGTCTGACGTCAGGGCAAATGTGATTGGTTGCTGACCTGCGCAGCACAGCATTTTTTAATTCTGTCTTCAATTAAAGGTCTAATCAATTTTCGTGTCGGGTGTGCTTGTTTTTAATGAGCTTCATTTCGTTTTCAGGGACGGTAAACAACTTAAAGAAGGCAAAGACATGAAATTCCATAGGATAGATGACACATTTGAAGTCGAATTTATGAGTGTCTCACTTAAAGATGTCGGCAAATATGAACTTGTCACTGATGGCGAAATGGGCAAGAAGACACAAAAATGCGAGATGAAAGTTGTCGGTAGGTTCGGCTGTTTCTTTGTTTCATTATTTCTTTGCGCTTTCTTTCTTTCTTTTTATTTATTTATTTATTTATTTATTTATTTATTTATTTATTTATTTATTTATTTATTTATTTATTTATTTATTTATTTATTTATTTATTTATTTATTTATTTATTTATTTATTTATTTGAATCTTTAATAAAGTGATTAGATATTGATGCAGTTATTTCCAAACCCGGAGCAGGACGTGCAATGATTTTACAGTTATCGAAACTATTCTTTGGCAACAACCTGCTAAGCTGCTCTTCTATAGTAGACATTGCTATTGACCAAATATGATACAAAATGTGTCGTATTGGACTCACAACTATTTGATTGTCAGTTACATGTGCCGACCATTCAGTATGCCTTCGTCAGACTACAACATATTATTGAAAATAATTTTTTTCAAAGCGTATGTTTTGCTCTGCTTTGCGATAAGCAGAATCTGTAATTGGGTGCATGCAGCTCGACAAACTATGCCAAATCTAATCTTTATAATTTCACAATTAATAACATATTGCACAAGTGATAAAACGATAGCAAATCAATCAAAATCACGGCGCCGCAGTGAGACATGCTTTATTGCCTTGTGTTTGTACCAGATCCAAGTCCTGAAACATTGAAGAGACGCGAGGCAGAAAAGAAAAAGAAAGAACCAGAAGAAAAGAAACCAAAACCAGAAGACGTGTCGCCAGATGGTCTTGTAAACGGAAAAGTACCCACTGTGTTGCCCGATAGGGTAAGAGCACTTCCATTTTTATTCAATTTTATTCAATTTAATTTATTGCTTTAGTTTTAAACTTTGTGGGGGTGCGTACTAGACTACCCCGTAGTCCACTTGCCCATTGTGCATATTGTATTTAAGCTTAAAACTCTGATTTAATTAATGTGTGCACAATTGATAGATTTTCACATCTGATCAGTCACCCTACTCCCTCTGTTTGTTAGCTTCCCAAGTGAAATTTCGGGGTTCGCTATCAATAAACTGGTAGATTCCAAAATCAGAATTGTTCAGTATTAAAGTGAGCCGTTATAATTATGCAAGATAATGTTGCATTCAATTACTTTTATTGTCACTAATTGTCTGATATTTTTAACTCTTTATGACCATTTTACTATTGAATACTTTAATTTTAATAAACATCAGTATAATTTTGAGTTCAACGAAATGGGTTCATCATGACTAATAATAACATATTTTTAATAAAATTCTACTATGGCATAGTCTAGGTGCGTACGTGTGTGTAAATTCGCTATATAGCCATAACGGTGAAAATTTGAAAAAGAAAGTTGTATAATTGAAGACAAAATTAAAAAAGACTATAGTTTGCGTATGACGCCCTGTCAACCAGAACAAAAATGCCGTACTGCGCAGGACAGTAACCAATTACGTCGCGCCTTTGCCATGACATCAGACGCAAACTAGTCGTTTTAATTCCGTCTTCAATTATAAGATTAGGTACACTTGGTTCGTATATGTATTTTCAGCAAGGAAATAATGCAAGGAATCCAACTATAGTACGGCAGATTCTCCCAAAATGAGCAGTTTTTGAACAAATCGCCAAATTTGATTTTCCATGCCAACTGTATTTCGTCCAACGTTACAACTTAACAAAATAAAGACACAAAACTAGAAACTGTTTTATTATTTTTTTGGAATTTGAACCTTCTATTATTATTTTTATACCTTAAAATATTCAACAGGTTAGTCATTATTGAAAAAAATGTCAACTTTTGATAATTTTTATCCATTTTTTTTTAAACGAAGTTATGTGTCTTTAAAAACTAAATGCAGTTTTTATCGATTCGGAAATTTTATGTTCTTTAATATCAGTATAACTTTAAAAGATACAATACAATACAAAACAATGTCTAAAATTGTCCATTCAGAGTGACCATGCGTGCCCCCTTTAAAACATTATTTTACTCTCTAACTACGATAATTAAGGGGTGGGGTATGAACGTTTGGACAGTATTTATTGTGGGACATCAGAGTACATCAGACATATCGAATTGCATTCTGAATACGAAGAATGTCCTTCTGATATCAAATAATTTTGATTTTGTAAAATTTGCAATGTAATACACATTTTATGGCAAATGATTAAAAATTGATATTTTTGATATTTTAACAGTACTCGAAGTAAACTTTATAGATCTGATGATTTATACTTAAAGTGTGTGTAGGTGGGATAAAAGCCGTCGATCAATTAAAAATTTTGACCTTTCGTATTGAAGATATGGATTTTTTTTCCAAAACACCAAAAAAATGAAAATTATTTGATATCAGAAAGACATTCTTCGTATTCAGAATGCAATTCGATGTGTCTGATGTGCTCTCATATCCCACAAAAAATACTGTCGAAACGCTCATTCCAGATCCCTTGAACTTGTATTCCTTTAAATTTCAGAAAATTGAAGACGGTGAACCAGCTAAAATGGCCGTCAAAGTGCCTGGGAATATCAAGGACTTCAAGTGGTATAAGTAGGTATCATTTTAATACACTTTTATTGCGCTGGGTATAATTAAAGACAGAGATAAAAAGAATTTATCGCGTCTGACGTCATCTGTCAATCAAACTCGAGCACGGTTGGTTTACAAATGTCGTGATGATATGAGTTGCTGAACGCGGCGGTATAACCGGTCACTTTATTGTTAATTTTGCACTTTCAAACATGCAAACCATCTCAAAAGTTAGGTCTTTACAGTAGGAAACTTTCTTTGGCGAAGGCACCATGTCAACAATGCCTAGAAAAGCTGCTTTTTGCCTTGTAAAAGTACGTAATTTTCGCCATTTGCTGCTGTTCCTTTTCTCCGATCAGCACCAGATAGATCGGTCTTCCTTTTACGCGCTATTAACCTGTGTTAACCAATCAAGGATCGTAATTGACAGTGACATCAGACGCGATAAATTCTTTTTATCTCTGTCTTTAATTATAATTGTTACGCAACGAAGATTCAATTAAGAAAGTGTGAACTGTTTTGTAAAATCACTTAATTAAAAAAATACCTCTGCGTTTTTTGGTTCGCGTAATGACGAAATACACAAAGAAAAAACACATTTACATATCCTGTATGATAATAGAAATCCTCAATAATCATGTAAAGTTTAAAGCATAAGTGCAAATGTAAAAGATACATTATGCGTGCACACGGCTGTTTGATGTGATCATTTATTAGTTTTTCAAACAAAACATCATGTACAACCCAATTTTAGGCTTAAATAGCTATTAAGCGATATCATACTAATGTATACATATACTTTTGAGTCATTTTCACCCTTAAATTTCCCCTGTTTATACAAAATTATTCACTTTTACAGCATTTTCGGATAAAGAATGTATCTATTTATGACAAAATTGGTGGCGCTATTTAGTTACTGAAAATTACTCTTTCAAGCTTTTAATACAAACAATTTGTTTTATTTGTTGATGAAATATGTGTATAAAATTTCTTTGCTGCTTGTTTCACCTATTCCATCTGTTTTAAAGGCAGTATTGATCACCTACCCCTTGTAGTTTGCATTTAGTTAATATTGAAGCCAATTCTATATACATCAAACAACCGTGTGGAGCTTCCATTCTCTTTCCTGATGACATCACTTCATCTTGTCATGGTTCTGCCTTTCTTCTTCCATCCATCCATCCATCCATCCATCCATCCATCCATCCATGCATCTCACAACACCTACAATGGAAGCCCAAAGTATTGGGACACCTTTGATAGTGCAATGTAAATAAGCCCCCCCCCTTTCCGGTCAATGTTGCATGCTACTGATTTGGTCATGCGCGGCTAGTGCCTAGTGGTAGGGAAGGGGTAGAGTTGGGATGTTAGACTGTGAGCATTGCACCACAGATATCTCTATTTTATCATCTTAAGAATAACGAAATAAGGCCACGATATAGTGAACGTTTTCCATAGTGTATAATTGTAGTCACCGAAGTAATATATATGAATGCGCTTTATCTCTTCTTCAGGGACGGTAAACAACTTAAAGACGGCAAGGACATAAAATTCCACAGGAGAGACGATGTATTTGAATGTGAATTTATGAATGTCAAACTCAAAACTCATGTCGGCAAATATGAACTTGTCACAGATGGCCCAGCGGGCAAGAAGTCACAGAAATGCGAGATTAAAGTTGTCGGTAGGTTGATTAAGACTACAAAATTAATATCATAATTTAGCATATGTTATAAACGGTACTATTTGGGATCCACCTTTGCGATACCAACACGCGTATTATGCCTGCTCCTTATCGTTACTCTTCTACGGATGGCCCAGCAGGCAAGAAGACACAGACGTGCGAGATGAAAGTTGTCAAAGATGGTAGGTGATGCGAACAACGACTCAGGAAAATTAAGTTTAAGACTTTGGAAAGCTTACATTCAGTGGCGTAGATTTCTTTTTGACATTGGGGGGGGGGGGTTGGAAAAATCCTTAAGGCATAGTGAATCCAGAATAAGGAAAATTTGTGCTACTTTGAAGCTAAACTGATGAAATATGGTGCAAACGTGGAATAAATGCGCGCGAAGCACGAGAAAATTTGCACTTTGGGGGCTAAAATGGACAAATATGAGGTTAATTTGGTCAGAAACCCATATTCAGGTGTCAACATGGGGGGGGGTGATTGTATGGACCACCCCACCCGGCAAAATATTGGGGGTGTACCCCCCACACACACACACACACACTTCCTCCGGGATATACGCCTATGCTCACATTGTGAATTTCAAATGGGAAAGTCTACCAATTTGGAAATTAGGGTTATGTCTTCCATTAGGGGTGTATTGAATTCAGATGCAATAAGCCATCGCATTTAATTGCTTTTAAAACACATTTTTACCTATATTTTAAAAAGAAATTGATCAATGTGTGAAAAAATCATTTCACTGAGACAAATGCGTACCGACATATTAATTTTGTGCCTTGTGTTTTTTAACAGATCCAAGTCCTGAAACATTGAAGAGACGAGAGGCAGAAAAGAAAAAGAAACCCGAAGAAAAGAAACCAGAAGAAAAGAAACCAAAACCAGAAGACGTGTCCCCAGATGGTCTTGTCAACGGAGAAGTACCCACTGTGTTGCCAGATAGGGTAAGGTCACTAAGAGCGTGTTTACAGTGTGCCAGATTATCCGTTATTCGGCGTTTATTAGCGTATACAGGGTGTCCCAGAAAAAATACCGGGTGAATAAATTTGAACGTAAGTCGAGAAATAGACATCAGAATCCTAAAATCTGACAATCAACGTGTAGCGCATCTTATTTTGCATCTTATATGCTAATATTATTGGAATCGGTTGACTGATTGCAAAGGAATGAGCAATTACAGAACGCATGCGTCAATTCACTTCATTCCAAGTTTCAAAGAAAGATCATTCATTACAATGCGCACTAGTGGTTAACTGTCAATGGGCTTCATATTTTGTACCGTGAAATCCTTTTCGTTCTTTTTAAATAATCTGTTTCTTGCAAAACATTTAATTTGGTATTGTAAAATCTAAAAACCTGCATGATATTGAAAATGAAAGCTTACAGTCATGTAAGATGATGTTCGGTACTTGTAAATATCTTTTTTTTTCGTTGATGTTGATATAAATGTTGTTAAAAAATTGTTGCATAAAGAATTCCATCTGGTTTAAAAAATTGTCACACACATTAATGTTTTCCAAGAAATTGTAATGCATATTTTAAATCTTTTAAAACTTCAACATTAATGTTGCATGGTAGCAACAATCACCCGTAAAGCAGTAAGCACTTGTTCATTGTCATTCTTAGCTCAAATGTTCTTTGGAAAGTTAAAATATAACATTATTTGCACAGCCTAAAGAATTAGAGTTGGAAATCTTCCAATTGCAGAAATCAAAGTCTTCTCGGACAAACTGTTATGCATACACTCGACTCACGTTCAATTTTATTCACTCGGTAATTTTTTTTTGGGGGGGGGGACACTCTGTAGGTACTGCGAAATCAATTGTTATTGCAGTAAAATCTTTTCGCATAAATAATTAAGATATAGCTTTGGTTTTTAATTTATCTTTTTAAACACTTGGTTCTTATAAGCTTATCTAAGTTTTTGTTTGGTGTTGCGCTTAACGTCTTTTTGTACTTTTTTTAAAAGGTTAAGGGATCGGATAGCAACGTTTTCACAGTATTTTTTGTAGGACATGAGAGCACATCAGATATAGATGAGTTGACCTATGATGTCACATGTTTACATTCAGACCGCCCTCTATTGTTTCAAGCCAGGCAAAATAACATAGGAGAGTCTATGACAGACCACATAAATTTCTTTAAAATTCAACCTTTGAAGTTTTGTGTGATATTATGTATATAGCTTGATGCATGCATTTATAAACAAGATTGATAACATTTTAAGTATTATTTGCTTTGAAACCGAAGTTAATGATTAAAAATCGAAAGTCAACATTTCACTTTAATTACAGAAAATCGAGGACGGTGAACCAGCTAAAATGGCCGTCAAAGTGCCTGGGAATATCAAGGATTTCAAGTGGTATAAGTAGGTATCAGTCTCATACTCTCTTATAATGTTGGGTAATAGTAACTTATATTTATAAAGAACAAATCCAATGTTGTGTACAAATCTAGCTCCATTGAAAAGAAACACATACAAAAGGTTTACCTATATTGTATAAAACATTTTTACAGTTATCGAAACTGACTGCGATATATTTGTCATTTACGGTATTAGTCCTGCAATTCTTTGGCAACAGCGTGCTAAGTTGCTCACTTTAATAAACATTACTATTGACCAAAAGTGATACAAAATGTGTCGCAGTGGACTATCAACTATTCAATTGTCAGTTACACGTGCCAACTATTAAGTATGCCTTCGTCAGATTAAAAAAGATATTTAAAATAATTTGTCATCAAAGCGTATGTTTTGTTTTGCTTTGGGATAAGCAGAATCTGTAAGTGGGTGCATGCAGCTTGACAATATCACAATGCACAACTGATAAGACGATAGCAAATCAATAAATCAGTCCCGAGACATAAACATCTCAAAAAAGTAACCCCCCTTAAATAATGCCCATCATTCAAAAGGGGACTGTTGTATTACAAATCTGTAAAGTGCATTGGAAGCATAATTTATTTCTGCGCATTTTGACACCTCATTTGATACGATAGCCCAGAAAACAATAAAACATCGGTCAATTTAATGTAGTGAGGTCCATATTTGAAAGTTGCACTTACATACAATTTGTTTACAATACAAAAACACTCAGATATCATTACACAGGTTTCCTTCCATTACACTGAATGCAAAATCAATAGAATTTACTGCAACTTTCAAATCTTGGGCTACATTGATTTAAATGTACGCTGTGACGTCAATATTTAGTTAATTGCTACAAATGAGGTGTCAAAATGTGCAGAAATAAATTCTGCTTCCAACGCATTTTACGCGTTTTTGAATAATGGTCATTATTTAAGGTGGGCTAGTTACTTTTTTGAGATGTTTACTATATGCCTTATGTTTGTACCAGATCTAAGTCCTGAAACATTGAAGAGACGCGAGGCAGAAAAGAAAAAGAAATAAGCAGAAAAGAAACCAGAAGAAAAGAAACCAAAACCAAAAGACGTATCACCAGATGGTCTTGAAAACCATTTTGTAAACGTGTTTTGAATGTTTTTCAAACATTTTATACCCTTTATATAATCCCACATTTAAATGTTTTCTGTAAAACGTTTTGTGTTTGCTAGTAATAATATGCGATTTGTCTGGTTTTCAGGGACGGCGCACAGCTCAAAGACGGCAAGGACATCAAATTCCACAGGAGAGGTGACGTTTTTGAATGTGAATTTATGAATGTCAAACTCAAAACTCATGTCGGCAAATATGAACTTATCACGGATGGCCCAGCAGGCAAGAAGTCACAGAAATGCGAGATAAAAGTTGTCGGTAGGTTGATTAAGACTACAAAATTAATATCATATTATTTATACATATGTTATAAACGGTACTATTTGGCAAATATGAACTTATCACGGATGGCCCAGCAGACACAGACGTGCGAGATGAAAGTTGTCGGTAGGTGATGCGAACAACAACTCAGAAGATGTTCGAAAACTCACATTGTGAATTTCAAGTGGATTTATCTGAATTGGAGACTCCATTTAAAGTCTACATACTAATAGGGATTAGATTAAGGTCATGTCTTCCATAGGGGATGTATTGATTTCAATTCCAATAATCCATCGCTTTTAATTGCTTTTAAGGGATCTGGAATGAGCGTTTTGAGCGTTTCGACAGTATTTTTTGTGGGACATGAGAGCACATCAGACATATCGAATTGCATTCTGAATACGAAGAATGTCTTTCTGATTTGATATTTTTCACATTTTTGATATATAACAGTCCTCGAAGTAAATTTTTAAAGTGTATATAGCTGGGAGGAAAAGCCGACGATCAATTGAAAATTTTGACCTTTTATATTGAAGATATGGATTTTTTCTCAAAAAGACCTAATTATTTTGGTGTTTTGGGAAAAAATTCATATCTTCAATACGAAAAGTCAAAATTTTCAATTGATCGTCGGCTTTTTCATCCCATCTACATACACTTTAAGTATAATCATCAGATTTATAAAGTTTACTTCGAGTACTGTTAAATATCAAAAATATCAATTTTAATCATTTGCCATAAAATGTGTATTACATTGCGAATTTCAAAAATCAAAATTATTTGATATCAGAAGGACATTCTTCGTATTCAGAATGCAATTCGATATGTCTGATGTGCTCTAATATCCCACAATAAATACTGTCCAAACGTTCATACCCCACCTCTTAATATATTCTTGTTTTAAAATTGAGCAATGTGAGAAAATAAATCATTTCACCTAGACAAATGCGCACCGACATACTAATGTTGTGCTTTGTGTTTTTACCAGATCCAAGTCCTGAAACGTTGAAGAGACGAGAGGCAGAAAAGAAAAAGAAACCAGAAGAAAAGAAACCAGAAGAAAAGAAACCAAAAGCAGAAGACGTGTCCCCAGATGGTCTTGTAAACGGAGAAGTACCCACTGTGTTGCCAGATAGGGTACGGGCACTAATAGACAAACTACTATTTGGAAAACACATTTTTTGATATCTTTTATAACCAAGTATAAATCAAAATTAACATGAAATATTAAATGTATGAGCAACGTAATAGACTATATCTTTTTAATGATTAGACTTTTGCCAAGTCTTTGAATCTTGTGACTGAAATGGTTAGAAATCATGCACAATTGTTTTGGTCTATTTCCCTGAAATTGCAACAAAACTATTAAGGGGTACTACACCCATTGCATTTTTTTTTTTTTTGCATTTTTTGCATTTTGTGAAGAAATGAGAAACAGAAATTGGACAAAGTGGTATGCAAAATGAAGAGGCAAATCTACTCGTTCAATTGGTGGCATCGGTATCAATGAGGCGTACATGCTTCTAATGGTATAAGCCAAAAGGTGGTACATCACTGATGTTTTAAATTCACTTCATTTTGGAAAGCTTACTATCAACGGATTTCGTTAAAATTTTGGATATGTGTTGCTAACACATTAGGGAAATAATGTTGATATGTAAAATGGGAATAAGTGGTCCCTGATTTCTTTTATGACTTCATGAACTTGGTACTCCACAACTATCAAAAAACGAACCGGTTAAAATGCTTCTATTTTCAATGTTGAGCTATATTGTGTATTTTGAACTTGCGACATTATTTCACTGAAACTTAATTAAGCCATAGGTAACAGGTTACCACAACCACACTACAGCAATGTTGAAAAAATTGTATTTTTGTCAGCTATACCACCATATTAGGTAGTTTTCCGTAAGCTTCATTTTTGTGATTTTGGTAACTGTTTTATATTTATTTGCCCAATCCATCTCAACTAGGCAATCTAAATTGTACTCACCATTTACATCCCAAGGTATTTTAGTATATCCACCTCACACATTTCCATTATATATCCAGTAACAGACAAAATATCAAAATTGATGCCTCATTATGACATGTATGATATCACAGACTATCACATGTATTCAAAATTGATGCCTGAATTTGACCTGAACCAATTGACCTATAACCTGACCTTTGATGACCTTATGGCCTTTTTAAATCTCTTTTCCTAACAACACATTATCATGATTATAGAAGATACATACATGGTGTAGTATTAAATTGTCTATGTGGAAGAGATTAGGCCTATTTAATTTATTCAGTGTTATAATGAGCGAGTACATTTCTATAGATAGTATAACAAAGGATTTAATGTATTCTATTCATGTATTCTACTTGGACATGTTGAATAGAATAAATTATGGTTTGTTATGAAACACACATCTGAGTTACTAGGATACAGTAAACAAAAAAATATATAGGGCTAAAATGATTTTCTAAAATGGTTTAAAAGCACTTTGTATGTAGAGATATTTTATAAGTTCAGGACATGAGGTAATGAGCATATTTATATACTTCATAAATTTGCAACAAGAAAAAGAAGATGGGTACTGATGAAAATCAGGGTATTATACCCCCTTAAAATTTAACTTTTAGTTGACAGTCAAAATTTAAAAAAATGATTTAGAATTAGCTATGTTTCATATGGCAAAACAAGATTATATTGTTTTAATCGAAACAAATTAGTGCTGTATTTTTATGGAATGGGAAGTACATGTAGAGTGTTTACGCAAGTCAACATTTCACTTTAATTACAGAAAATCGAGGACGGTGAACCAGCAAAAATGGCCGTCAAAGTGCCTGGGAATATCAAGGATTTCAAGTGGTATAAGTAGGTATCAGTCTCATACTCTCTTATAATGTTGGGTAATAGTAACTTATATTTATAAAGAACAAATCCAATGTTGTGTACAAATCTAGCTCCATTGAAAAGAAACACATACAAAAGGTTTACCCATATTGAAATAAGAAAAAAAATCCAAGGGTCCTCCGGACCCTTACCTTAGAAATTGCAAGGGTCCTCATCAATTGTCAAGGGTCTGACCAGGATCCTTGCCTTTAAAATTTGAAAACCCGGGTTGAAAACTTGATGGGAAACTAAAATGAAAGTGTGCTCAGGGAGCTGGGCGTATTATGTCATGTATGTGAACCAGATTTTCCATTGGAACAACAAAACTAGGATTTTCTGCTTTTTGCTTGGTTCAAATTTTTACGGGTCACGCGGACCCGTACTGTAGGAAATTTGCGGGTCTACTTTTACGGGTATATGACGCAAGGACGCGCCTTATTTCAAACGCTGTTGGGTATTAGTTACGTAACTTATATTGATAAAGAACAAATCCAATGTTGTGTAGCTCCATTGAAAAGAAACACATACAAAAGGTTTACCTAGATTGTATAATAATTACCTTGATCTTATTTATGGTTGTCCAGTCAAGTGCCGGCTTTGAAAATAGCATTACGTTAAAATGTTTTACATCAGATTTTCAAAATTTTTCAAACATTTTATACCTTTTATACAATCCGACACTTTAATGTTTTCTGTAAAACGTGTTGTGTTTGCTGGGTAGCCACCTGAATAATACATTTATTTGTCTGGTTTTCAGGGACGGCGCACAGCTCAAAGAAGGCAAGGACATCAAATTCCATAGGAGAGGCGACGTATTTGAAGCTGAATTTTTGAATGTCAAACTCAAAACTCATGTCGGCAAATATGAACTTGTCACAGATGGCCCAGCGGGCAAGAAGTCACAGAAATGCGAAATTAAAGTTGTCGGTAGGTTGATTAAGACTACAAAATTAATATCATAATTTATGCATAATGTTATAAACGGTACTATTTGGAATCCACCTTTGCGATAACAACACGTGTATTATGCCTGCTCCTTATCGTTACTCTTATACGATAATTGCCTAACCCGTTTTTTTGCAGTTTTGAGTAAGAGTAAAAAATATGGTTAAAGCATGCGTATAAACATATTTATTTACCAATCTTTGAAGAAGAACAAAATGATTATGATTACGTAACTTTCAGTGGCTTTAACCTGTGACGTAAATTAGAGCAAAATCTTCATACAAACAGTTGACCTAGGCATATATTCTGGTGTTAAAAATACCCAACTCACCATTTGCCACCTGTCAAAATTGCCTAACTCACCTCAAAATCTCCTTTATGATTGGTCAAAGTCAATGGCATTATTACAGCAGGTGCACATGCTAAGACATGGTTTAAACAAAATTTGAATACTGCATAAGGCAATATTATCGTTGCAGGTTGACGTTATGTAATATTGAATTTTAGCTGTTGACATCATCATAATCATCATCATGTCATGTTATATCATTTTCAGTACCATTGATATATTGTATTAACAAAAAGAAATCAATTCACCTTTTTATATAATGTGGTAATAATGTTATATTATCTCTGTAACAGATCCAAGTCCTGCAACATTGAAGAAACGTGAAGAAGAAAAGAAAAGAAAACCAGGGTAATTATAGCAAATCAAGCATTACCAAAATCCAATTGTTTTAGTAACTAAAACAATTTTTACTGTTAGAGGGCCAGTGGATTCATTCTAGCATTATAAAATATGGCACCTATCGCCCTTTTAGGTCAAAGGTGTTTGTACTATTAACCAGCAAAGCATTCTTGGAGCTATATATTTCACATACATAAAATTAAAAAAAATAAGGCCATATATTGTTGAAATATCTTTTGCTGATTTTGAACGATAATGTCATGAAAACGAAAATTTAAAGGTCAAATTCCGAAAGCCAAAACAATTCATTGCGACGCATGTATTTCCAGACTTATGCAATTTCATCATCGCATTAGGCCTAAAAAAGATTGACGTAACATAAAAAAAAATTAGGGTAGGTCGGTCGGCATTTTTTTTTTTTGTAATTTTTTTACACACATTTTAAGCGGTAAATTGCGGTTTTTGGGGTTTTTTTAATTGATTTTTTTATAATTTTTTCAATTTTTTGCAAAAAAATAAGAAAAAAAAAGTCTAGGGTCGGGCCTATTTTTAGGGTCGGTCGGGTTACGCCAATCAAACAATTTTCTTTTTTTGGCCTTAGTGTCTTTATTATTTGGTTGAGGCCTTCTCCAAAAGGTTCGTTTTATTAGTATGTAAAACGGCCATTCCGTTACAAAATGTCGAAGTGGGTAATGGTGTCTCCAACGGACGAGGTACAAAACACACCAAGGATCAAAGGATGATACAATAGCATACTTAGAATATGTAAAAACAGAAATATTTGAGCCAGGTATATCAATGTATATATGTGGAAAGAGACAAAGACAGGGTAAAAACCAATACAGTATGTAAACCATAGTGGTGTACACTGACACTGCACTAGTAAAAATCCAAAACCACAGGGATAGAAGACAAAAGTAAACAAAAATACAACCGACGTTTCGAGCAGATAAACTGCCATTCCTCAGGGACAAACAAACAACTTGTTTTTTGCTTACTTTTGTCTACTATCCCAGTGGCTTTGATATTTACTAGCACAGTGTCAGTGTACACCGCAATGGTTTACATACTGCATTCGTTTTTATCTTGTCTTTGTAATGTTCCACACATCAAGTTGGTATACCTGGCTCGAATCTTTCAAAATGTGTTGTTTTTATGTAAACAAAAGGCTAGACACCACATAATGAGATTTATGTTTTATATATTATTATTATTATACTTCTCCGTCCAACTACCAACGTGGCCTAGCGGTAAAGATCTGGATTTTTAAACATCAAAGTAACGGATCGCTAGTTCGAATTTCATTAAAGCCGCGGATTTCTTTGCTTTTCATAATGCTTGGTTGCATTCCGAAATGAGTCACTTGCGGTAAATCATGCATTAGAATACTTAACCAGTTCATCCAAGGCGGACACCCACGTGGGTCCATGGTACTAAGCTCAAACAGCATGCTCAATCCTATAGGTAAAATGCCTAATTCTCGATCATGAGAGGCCATACCTTCTGCAAACTTTTCGTCGAACAACACGATCGCGTTACCTAAGACCGTGATTGGTGAATTTTCAAACGATATGCTTGCTCCGTATTAAGCGTAGTCTTGCGTAGTACGCTCGACGCAAATATCAGTGCGTACCCAAATTGGCTCTCATAATTGAGAATTAAATAGTTTGCCTTTAGCTTTGAAAGATTATTATAAGTATGGTGTCTTCCATGGAGGAAATACAGAAACATAGTTGAGTGCATTAAATCATTTTACTCTGGTATGTTTTCGAAATGGTTGGTCATTACAAAAACAATCAGTAATACCAAGGTTGTAGGTATTATCTGACATCATTTTGAGCTGTTGATCTAGTAAGGCAAATAAAAAGGCGAAAAAAATACCAACACTTAATTCTCATCTGCCAGCGCTAATTCAAATCATGTGAAAAGGTTTGACTACAAAAACGATTCTATTATAAATTCATCTACGTACTGTTTCCACCTCGATACACCCGGTCACACAGATATTTCCAAACACAGCGAGTCTAGCCTCTACACAGTCTGTCTTTATACTACATGGTTGAGTGCATAGCATCATAAGAGCTGTGTGAGATCTAGTGGAAAATAGGCATCTGTGATTGGTTTTTGTCAAAACCTTAATTGTTCCCTTCCTCCAATCAGAATTTTTGTATCGAACGAAAGCTAACATCTTCCCATAAAACACTTTTTTTCATTACGTCAACAGATAACACAATTCATTTTTTATAGCAAGGCGAATGTGGTAAATCTGTTGAAAACAACCTATCCAAGCACAATTTTTGACCGAAATATAGGTTTTAAAAGTCAAAACCTCATGTGTTCCTTACAATATTTTTCAAATTTTATGTCATTAAATGAAAGAGCAAAATTATATTGTCCATATACTAGCTTCATTTCAAAGAGCAATGGCCAATTCTCTTTAAATTGCAAATATTGTGCAAAAAGTTACTATTTTCGCCTGTTTTGTCATACGGTTGTAAATTCAATGAACTATGATTTTGCTAAAGTGCGCTAACAAATCGATATGTTTGGTTTTACAGTGAGAAGGCTCCAGCTGAAAAAACACCAGTAGAGGAACCACCACAGAAGAAGGCTGCTAAAGCACCAGTGGAGGAATCAGTGCCTCCGCCAGTTGTTGAGGAACCGATGGAACAGTCCCCAGCACCAACCACCGAAGCCGCACCACCAGATGAGGGGGCGGACGAGGCTGCTGATTCCCTTTCACCAATGGCAAAGAAAAAGGGAGAGCAAGGAAGTGAGTCAATCCAAAGTTCCCCCATAGTTTTGTTTTATCTATTGATACGCAAATATATTGCACAGCTTTTTGGAAATCACACCACACACGTTGGAAACCTTTCAATAACAATACCCTATAAAGTTTTTATTATTTTTGGCGCATATAGACGGCTCTCGTGTGGAATAGCTTGTTTTATTATTATTATTATTATTATTATTATTATTATTATTATTATTATTATTATTATTATTATTATTATTATTTATTATTATTAATATTTATTATTTATTCATTTATTCACTTTTTTCTATATTTTCTTTAATTAACGAGTTTTACGTTTGTTGAAAAAAGCATGAAGCTTTCCTTTTTTACTGTTATGCACGTGTAAGACTTGGACACGAATTAGGTTCTTGGACAGTATGGTTTTATGCAACGAGTGATTTATATAATTATGTAGACACATATATTTTGATTACAGTGTTGTTAATGTAAATAGCATGATCAGAAAATAATGCTACGCATGATTTATTTCAATTGTTATTTGATAAACTTGCTCAAAATGATATCAATCGATATTTTAACGAAAAAAAGTCGTTTCCCTTTTTCTTTCACCGTACTGTCGTTGGTAGATGTACTTATTTTTGTTTACCAAAACACTATTTTATACTCAAATTTAGTCTTGAGCAATAATGACAAAAAATTCGTTGGTACATTTACATATTTTTGTTCACCAAAACACTATTTTATACTCAAATTTAGTCTTGAGCAATAATGACAAAAATTCAAGATGCTATGATTTTATATTTTAATTTAAAAAATAACTTTTATTATAGCCATTCATTTGTTTCAGAGACCTACTTATATATGTTTTATTTGAATGTAATCTTCCTTCCGCCTTTCATTTTTAATGTAGACGCACCCAGGTATTTATCATTTGTAAAATGTAAACAAAAAATTAGATAAATAGTGCCCTCAATTTTTTTAATGTTTTAAATTCTACATGCTGCTTCTTATCAGAACATTGGGCTATTCCATTTAAAATCCACACTACCCTGTGGAAGATTCTGGAAATATCTTCCACAGGGGGAGTATGAATTTCAAATGGAATTAACACATAAGGCAGCTCTATTCAAATTCCATACACCCTCAAAGAAAGATTCAACCTGAATCTTCCACAGAGGGAGGGTGAGTTTCAAATGGAGCTGCCTAAATGTGGTCATTACATTTGAAATCAATACACCGCCTGTAGAAGATATTTCCAAAATCGTCCACAGGGGTAGTGTGGATTTTAAATGGAATAGCCCATTTTTTTATTATGTGTCAACCCCTCTGCGGAAGTATTTTGTATTATCATGTTATTTTTCAGGCACCATATTTTACCTATAAATATGTTATACTTTTGTAGGTAGTACTTTGCATAGTCTGTTTAATCTCGTCATTGGACAATTTGCAAACTTCCCGCCTAAAATAGAAGCTCTCTTCACTTTCTTGTTTCATCAATCACAAAAAGACCATCTTTAGACACAGGAATAGACACTTCTTAAGTTATAACAAGCCTGATTCTAAACTATATATATCACTTGTTTTTGAGAACATAACAAACCCTTTCACAACTATAGTCTGTGATTTGGCATTTCAATACGCTTTACATTGGTACTGTAAATAATTATTACATCACATGTAACTACTGCGCAAAATCGGCAATGGATCTGTTCGGTGATTCTGCGCAGTTGTTATTTACGGTGTTAAATGGTGTTAAATGAAATGTCATTTTTAATGAATAGGTCAATGTTCCTTATAATTCACTTAGGCACAACGTCTAGTTTAGTCCTATTGTACTATCGGTCCCCGGTAGGAACCGATAGCTCTTTCTACCAGGTAATATGATATCCCATTATAAAATGGTTTAATTTAAATGAGATATTATGCTCTTTCCTGGTTTAGTCTACAGAAGATGTCACATTATTATTATTATTATCAATGGATATACTACCAGTGGAATTTTTCCACCAATTATAATTAAATATGAATACATTTGTTTATTTAAGTTAAATTTTCAAAACAGGCGTAAAGAATGTGGTTTGTTATTTAGAATAATTACCTCCAGTTGATTGTTTCTTTTATTTTGCCTTGTAAACAAATTTCAAATTAGATATAACCCAGATCAGTTACTAATCAACAATTCAAGGTTAGTCTGCAGAATTTGGAAGCATTTCAAAGGCTTATGTTGTATGCGCATGAAACATGCAGTCAGCTCGGGCAGTGTTTCCTGGCCAGGCACTCGTACCGTTAATAAACTAAGACTACACTATGCAAATGTTTATCATTGCATTCAATGTAACCGATTACACATCTAAAATACGATAGAAAGAGCCATCGGTACCACGCAGGGCACCGATGGCCCATAGGACCAAACTATGCGTGGTGCCTTATATCTTGCACGTCCACTTTCCAATTTTAAACAACTTGTTTATCATTTTTTTACTATGTATATGCATTGTGACTGATTTTCTACTATCGTAATCTCGCACCATGCTCAGCATATTATGATGATGGTATGTACGTGATATGCATATTACCTCTGCATTTCCCCAACCCCTTTGGTTGGTGACTGTAATATACCTATGTCTACCATAGCCTGTCTTTCATGTCGTGTACGATATATAATGTTGCCACAAACAGTATATTTTATCAAATCAAATGGACGTTTTGATAACCTAGATTCGTTACAAACAAGGCCTAACACGTGTTAGAGACTGGAAGTATTGTCGAGTTTCTACTTGTAGATCATTTAAAACAGACCCTTGAGATTACATGAACAAATTCCAGAGAAGGCTAATTTCTCGCTTGCTGACAATACCAGTTGTTACATACGGAACCAGATAGCAACGTTTGCACATTATTTTTGTGGGACCTGAGAACACATCAGAGATACCAATTGCATTCTGAATACGAGGAATTTTCTTCTGATAATTTTTTATGGCAAAAATTTGTATTATATCGCGAATTTAAAAAAAAATCAAAATTATTTGATATCAGAAGAACATTCATCGTATTTGGAATGCAATTTGATGTGCCTGGTTTACTCTCATGTCCAACTAAAATAACGTGCAAACGTTGCTGCCTGATCCTTAAATTAATCCAAAATACGATTTGTAACAGATTGGTACTTACACCTCAATCTGCATTTGCTGGCATAAGTTTATGATATACAGTGAACAAGTAAGGCATTACAACGTTATTTAAGAATTAAGCATCTAGAAAGCTCAGTGTTCCAAACACACCACATTTACATGATCAGTTTAAAAATTGGGAACCAAGGGAGAACAATGCCCGTGCATTGATTGGTCACCCCAGGTTAAATAAGAAATAAATATATAAATAAATAAATAAATAAATAAATAAATTGCTGTTTGTGGCATCATTTAAATCATTCGTGAAAAGCAAGAAAACAGCTTCATTATTTCCATGAATATGTTGGCGAATGATCCCATGTTATGCGCCCTTTACCCATATCCGATATAAATGCAGTTGCTCCATCAAAGGCTGATGAATCTGAAGTGGATACGGAAACAGGTGATGATGAATATTCATGTGGTTTGGTTGGTGACGTAAAGCACATTTTTTCATCCTCGTTCCTATATTTTAACATAGCACTCCATTATTGCATGCTTAAATTTGTGCACTTGCTTGATATAACCAATACGTGATTTCTATATGGACGTCTGTTTTTTATCATCCAGATTTGAAAACACAAATAGCAGTCATAACAATATATTGATATAATTAACATTCATGACTAAATTATCATAATTTATTCATACCAGGTACAACAACAATAACAAACGTCTATGGGAAGTCTTCATTCGTGGTTATGTATTAGAATTTGCAAGAAGGCATAACAATTTGGTGTAAATTAATGTAACTATATTTGACAATTTTACATTATGCTTAACCTCGCCACAAAATTCAAAATGTCAGAATTATACATTTTTATGACCATATTTGGAATCAGCATGATAAAAAAATGAATTAAAATGAGTACAAACAAGCCCACTATTGTTTCAGAGTTACTTGGGATAGTTTTTGAAGCCTTTGACCAGCATAAAGCATTAAATGAAGAATCTGCGTGACAAAATTAAAAACACCGTTATTGCTTAAGCAATATTGCACTGTATTGAAGACTGGCTGCCAACATTCACAAAAGGCGACAACAGTAGCCCTTGCTAAAGAAACAATATGAAACTATATGAAACATATACAAAGTATAATTTTGCCAAAGTTGTCAAGTATAGTTTTCAGAAAAAATACAAATCTACAAAAATTAATGCATCTTTTTGCCGAATTCATCATTATTATCGTTGTGATTTTGTATAATGACGAATCCCATACCTCTCTAAACCGGCCTTTTGTATTAAACCAACCGATCAGGGCGAAGTTATCGATTTTTTTTCCCATGCGAACCCGTTTTTGCGCTACCGTCTGTTGTCGCTTCGCCTATGGCACGTCACAGATTTAAGGGTCGATTTATAGTAAGCATGGTATTCATCATTATGGAAGAAAACATGACGTCATAATAATAGTCCACGCTATTATTGCCTCTGCAAATTTTTACTCTCACTTTCCGCTATTTTCTTTATCACTATCGCCCTTAATTTCACATCGCTGAGACGGTTACGTGCACTATGAATAGGCTAATCAAAGCACTAAAAACACAAAAAATCCGAATTTATAGTTTTATCGTCATTATAAAGCGAATTTTATTGATCAATGAACTGAGTCTTACGAAGCAGCTCATTTGATTCGTTATATATTGCTGATCCAGAACTATAAATTCACTTGGATCGCTTTCTAAATAGGTTTATTCCAATAATTAAACATTTTGACGACGTAAACAGTCCTGATGTAAAACCATGTGAAGCAATTGGTTTTTGGAATAACTTCGTTGCACAAGTATAGTGTTTTGCCTTCTCGTTAAAAAAATCATGTATTTAAGAATATTAAATCTGTTCACTTTTGAAAAACAATTCCAAATTTGGTCAAATGCAACATAAATATCAGTATTCATTTTTCACGGGTAAGTTGAATTAAAGGAGTATTTCATGATCATAGTATCCTCTTTTTATGACATTTTTCAGTAGAAAAAAAACTTATTCCCAAGATTTCAGTTGATTCAGATTTTGCGTTTGTGCGTTTGTGTATTACACTGCTCCATATGCCACTGTGTTGTAATTTCATTCTGGTGTACAAAAAACGTTATTCAAATTTGACGATATTTTTGCTAAACGAAATAATCTCCAAGACTTTTTTGTACATAAACAATATGTAGCTAGATGTTTCCATTGGTATAAAGGTTTTGAGAAAAGTTGGGGATGAGGCTGTAGATCACGAAATGCTCCTTTAAGTAATAGTAATGTAATTTCAAAATCCTCTTTTGATATGTCACATTTTTGATACAGTCACATGATTGTTGTAAATCACATGACTTTGTCATATGACTGTTTACGTCACTTTCTGTAAACATATTTTATCATTGTAGTGAATGAGCTATCATCAACATCAATCTTAATATCGATTAATCCACAACTGTCTCCTACACATGGCTGAAACCTCTTTAATATGTTTGATGATGAAATCAATTCACCAAATTAATAACATCAGTGAGAGTTTGACCTTTGACCGATTGGCATTTTCACATACCTCCTCGCATTAATTACTCCTCCCTAAAGTCGCAATAATATTATTGTGGTGTAAGTGATAAAATTGATGTTCATTTCATCGTATAGATTTAATTTCGTAATTATCGACGCTGAAAACATGACTAAAATCAAATCTTTCTTCTTTAAATGTTTTTTCATCTCAAATATTATTTATATAGATACAATTTTTGTCGAGTTTGTTTCTGACATATTTGTTCACTCTTTTTAACGGGGTCAGGTGTCCAAAGAAAAGGTTCAATATTCAGGAAGATAGAGCCGGTGAAGAAGGACGCTCCCACCGAGCCGGTTAAAGAAAGTCCGACAGGTGTGCCATACTTCATTGAAAGTCCAAGCGGTGTTGAAATACATGAAGGTAAGGGTTCCACATACACCCCCCTTACCCACACTAATCCACACTATTTCGATTTTTATAGCTTTTTAGGCCTACCTACGAAGTCTTAGACCAACACTATTTATGGTGGATATCAGAATTAGCTGGCTCAGCCAAAGACATGAACGCATATATTATGTCTGTTCTTAGATTATGAATATCCAAACAGCGCCAGGACAGAGGACAGAAAGGCTGTCAACTGAAATGCTTGGCGTGAGATATTGTCGAACAAGTATTCATTTTTATCCATGATTATTTGAGAAACGCTGCTCACGAATCTAAAAAGTGGTGGATGGGTATAGATATAGGGAAAACAATCTAATTCGACGATGCTACCTTGGCGTGAGATCTCCTACCTTGGTGTGAGGTTTAACTACCTTGGCGTTAGAAAGTGCCCGAATGCGTGAGTCTCATGCTCAATGCGGCGTGAGACCTGACAGCTCTGGATCACAGTCAGGGGTTAGCACCCTAACCTTTTCAAAAATAAATGCGACCAATCAGAAAAAAGAATTAGTAGCGCCAATGTTAGTTAAATCAATCAAAAATAATGTCGATCTTCTGTAGAAATTATACCATTACTAATCGTGTAAGTCCTCAATTATAGATTAATAAATGCGTGTCACTAGTTGTGAGTGAAATTGTACAAAATAGTGCACTTGTACTGAGATATTGATGCGTCTTATGCATTCTCCCTTCGGGGCTCGTGTATTAGACGCATCAACATCTCAGTACTCGTGCATTATTTTGTACAATTTCACTCCCAACTAGTGACTCGCGTTTATTAACCCCATGAAAACTACCTGCCGATTGGCCAAAATGAATATTGTGCCCAATTTTGAACCAGTCAAGGAACGTATTAATAAGATCATCTGCAAATTAAATGCAAGATTGACCATAATTAGTTTAAAGCCTAATTATAATTGGCAATTGAAATGAGCATTTCACGTTATCAACCAATCAGAAATGTTGTTAGATGTCCATGGGGTTAACCTATAATTGATATTGTATTATTTATCACAGGTCAGATTGTATTGTTTGAAGCTGTGGTAGATGGAGACCCTCAACCAAAGCTTACCTGGTATAAGGGACCTACAGCAATCAAAGATGGCTTCAAAGATAGATATTCGGTACGTCTTGTTCATTCTACATCAATGTACATAATTATATCTTCATGTGGAAGAACATTATTTTGATATGTTATGCCCAGGGACAAGTGATTTGCGCGGAACTTTTTTTCCGCGCAATTCCGCGCAATTGGTTGTTTTTTTTTCCTATGGGCAGGGATACATGATTTGCACTGAAAAAAAAGTTCCGCGCAATTCCGCGCAAATCGCCTGTCCCTGGATGCCTCTGTCACACACAGACGGACTGGGTCAACGTACATCGCCTCATACAAAAATATTTTATCCGGTGGCGAAATCACTAGTCTGGCAGAAGATTTTGGGTTTGCCTATATCTATATCTCAGATTATTTGTGACATGTTCATATCGTGTTTCATATCAATGGATAGCTACTTTATTCCCCTTTACAATTATAACATTTTGAAACAATCACCTTCTTCACGGCTGAGTACACGTCTTGTGAATGTAGTGGGTCTCAAACAGAATGTGTCAAATTGATCATTATTCTGTGCTCAAACAACCTCAATAGCGGGTGGAAAACCATACGCATCGGCTCGCAGCCACAACAGTCAGGCACCGCCTCATCATCCTGCTCACCAACCTAGTCTCAAGTTACTGTGGGATGGCATTCACGCACAGCACGACCACGCCTGTCCCACAAGTGTTCAATCGAGTTGAAGGGTTGATGCAGGGCATTCCATTCTCATATTCTGTAGGTAGTCTTCAACTACTCTGGCTATGTCGAGGCGAGCGTTGTCATCTTGGAGGATTGCATTAGGTCCCAGCTTGTGACGATATGGGATTGCAGCTTGCTGCACAGAATAATGGTCAATTTGGCACATTCTGTTTGAGACCCCACTACATTCTCAAAACGTGTACTCAGCCGTACAAAAGGCGACTGTTTCAAATGTGGTGTCCCCACGAAGCCATTGTAAAGGGGGAATAAAGTGACTATCCATTAATATGCAACACGATATGAGACATAGACGCTTGAGAAACTCAGGAGGTTATGTATTAACACAGACTTGGCATTTAATATTGAATATTTCTTCACGAAGTGCCAAGACTAATCTGAAAGGGGTTTGCATAAACCGCACGGGTTAAATATTTATTGGGGTGTGTCGGGAGATGGTGTCAAATAATTTTGTATAGAAAATGTGCTTTCCACG
The DNA here is from genome assembly GCF_039555335.1 of Amphiura filiformis. NCBI lineage: Eukaryota > Metazoa > Echinodermata > Ophiuroidea > Amphilepidida > Amphiuridae > Amphiura > Amphiura filiformis. The sequence goes on from NC_092637.1 coordinate 58,211,234, forward strand.
AGTTTACATTATGGTGCTCATAATGAAGTGCATTTGCCTAAAATGGCGGATTTAAGGAGGCTGAATTTGAGCTTCGTGGGGACACAATTTTGGACTTTATGAAACATTGTTCTGTTATTATCAAATTTATTGTGGTTTGAGGTGATATTTCCTAAACTTTGTCAGCAATTGGCATTTGTCACAGCTGAATGCATAAAAGAATTGAATTAAACTGAACTGAATCGAATTGGGTTTACTTACTTTCCCGTAGGTCAAATACAGTGAAAAAAGCAAAACGCATTCTCTTGAAATCAAGAAGGTAGAACAACTCGACAAAGGGAAGTTTTCATGCAAAATTGAAAATGAATCTGGCAAAGATGAGCGAGTCTTTGCCTTAACAGTCAAGGGTAAGTAATGCCTACCTAAATGTACACATTTATACAGGTATACAGTGCTCAAAAATACGGTACCTTTTGTTTTCAAGAATCTGTTTGCATAATTAGACTAAACATTATAAAATAGAAATGGAAAACATTGATTGTATTCGCTTATTTTTATTTTGAAGTATTGTTGATGGATGAAGATTTTGGAAATATCTTTCACAGGGGAATGTGAATTTCAATTGGAATTAGCACATTACCCAGCTCTATTTGAAACTCGCTCTCCCTCTGTGAAAGTTTCAGCTTGAATCTTTCTCAGAGGGTGTATGAAATTCAAATGGAGCTACTAATGTGCTCATTACATATGAAATTCATACTCCCCCTGTGGGAGGTATTTTAACAATCTCCACAGGTGTAATGTGGATTCTAAATGGAATATCACGATGAGGTTATCTGTGAAACAAATGAATAGGCTACGCCGAGAGTGCAACTTTCAATTTCTAGATTGCATTTTTTTTTTTATTAAATCTTCTGATTCTTAACAAATTGCATGCAGCATTGACTTGAATTGACTGACTGTTAAGAGAATGGCGGTCAATTCGCTATTTTCAATTTCATGATAATGTGATCGAATGTTGTCAACAGAGTATTGCAAGGACACGTATCTTGTAAATTATATTTTTAAGCACTTGATTACACAATGCATGTATTACAGAACAGCTGTATGAACATCTGGGCATGCGTCCAATTGTAACAGCACATTTATAAACTGTGGTCATCCAAATAATGTTGTCAGTTTTTTTAACTTCTACTGCGATGAAGCATTGAGGGGGGAAAACGGGAAAATTGTGTTCAAAAAATGCTACTCAAAGTAACCAATCTTTTGCATGTGAAGCCATCTTCTTACCCTTTGTTGAGTTAACATCGTAAATATATTTTATTTATACTATGAATATTATGATAAATAACAGCACTGGATACATTAAACACTTAAGCCCGTATGCGAAAAACAAGTTAGACCGGATCTAAAAAATAAGGTACATCAAAGAGTACCGACTTCACCATGTTATCTCATGGAACGCACAATAGTGTAACTATGTGTTACTTACCAGTTGCATAGCAAAATAATCCATACTATTTGATATCCGCAAGTGACAAGCAAGCATGGTGAAGTCATTACTCGTCGTTGTACCTCATTGTTCAGACATTATTTAAAGCAAGACCTTGTTTTGTACATATGGGTCTAAGTTAACAGTAGCATAGCATCATTATCACCTGTATCAACATACTTCATACATCATGGATCAAATGGCTAATGCACAAAATAGTCAATATGATACTTTAATATGTGTCTATCCGTATGTAATTAGAACAAAGGGTGGCCTTGCAATGGTTCCCTGTGGAACACCATGATCAATGTGCGAAACATAGACCGGTAGGTAGAAAAACAGAAAGATTTATTACTTGTAACTGAGGTTGGGTCAAACGACATTATATATGATAGAATAGTACAGTGTAGAATAGAATAGAATAGGATAGAATAGAATAGAATAGAATAGAATAGAATAGAAGAGAATAGAATTTCAAAAGATATAACAGAATGTTAGTTCTTGTAAACAATCTTGTAATTTCATCTTCTATTCATAACAGAACCCAAAAAAGGAGAAGGTAAAGTCGCTATGGAATGATATCCAACCATATCAATCCTAGTATCGATTTTGTGAAGTGAAATCATTTTTTGCATGATTTTTTTCGAATAGATAAAGAGGTTTTACAAATAAGCTTTCAAAGCTGACCAATCAAGTGAATTGTTTTACTACCCTTGCATTTCCTTGCTCTCTATTCCTTGTTTTTACTTCCCTCTACAATTAATAGATTCTACGCAATGATTTTGTTTAAGCTGAAGACTAATTAACTTGGGTTTTTATAAGCAATTAGCTGATAAATAAAAAAAAAATCACCTTAAATATCCTTACCTACCCTTTCCCCCTGCTTCCTATTAAAGCTAAAATCGCTGCAAAAAGGTTTTGCTGCAAATGTAGGCGTTGCACACTTAAAAATAAACTATTGCTTTCAAAATGCAAGTTTTCATTTTTTAAACCCTGCATCATCCGTTCAGCGTGCCTGAATGGTTGGCCTTTATGTCATGCTGACTTACATCGCTAACCTCTACAGCAATTTAGAATATCTTGGATAATTTATTTCTTTTCATTTAACAATTTATTTGGATAATGTGAGCCTTTTTGTACAGTATAAAGGTTCCATTTATTTTTGTCAACTGTATTTGTTTGTCTCTTTAGTGGCAAAACATATTTGCCTTTAAAACAAAACAAAATAAATTAACATTACGCTAGCTCTGCCTTAATCAAAGTTGCATATTCACAACATAACATTATTCTATCTGTTACATAAACAAGTGGGCATAAAGACAAGGGCATGTATTACATGACCCATATAGGTCATTGATTTATCTTGAGCAGTCGTGTAGTGACCTTCACCTGCGGGACTTAAATGTTGGCAGTCTCCCTACACGGGCTATGCTACATGAGTCATTAGCATCGATTTTGTTGTCAAATCCGGTGAAATATGACTTATTATTTAAGGTACTTGGCATTATTTAAACAGCAGTACTCTGATATTGATTCAAATTAGAGTATAAATAATCTGCATACAAAGAAGATTATAATCACATTTATATACCATCAATAAATCTTTAACAAACAATTGAAATGAATCATTAAGATTCAGTCAAGATATGCTATGTTGCTGTATAATGTGGTACGAACAATACAAACTCAATTGTTTGCCTTATAGATGCAGTTCTTAATATTGTTTAAACAAGAAATGTTGATGTTGCAAAGCAGTTTCAAAAGCTAAAAATATCAGCAACGATTTTTTTACCCTTTCCCCTGATATTTGTTTTAATTAAATGTTAATATTTTGTGTAAGTGGTTTTGAAAGCTTAAAACATTTTCATAAGAAATTGAAGTGCATTGCTACTTCATACTTCATGGGTATATCGGTTTAAACCATATCGTTGCAGGGGCGTAGCTAGTTTCATTCCTCTCACTGGGCGAGATCTCAGGAATTTCGCCAGATTAATCCTACATGTAATTCTCTTCTCTTTTTCTCTTCTTGTCCATCTTTTCTCTTGCTACACTCTTAAACGATCTATTCAGTTGAAACTTGTCAAACTTGACAAGGGAGACTATTCCGATGAAGACTTACCAGATTTCTATTCAAAATGACTCATCAAAATGACATGTTGAGGTCATTCACCGAGGTCATTCACCAAACTGCAACAAAATGGATGACTGATAATATACAATGAATAGACTCTTGTTTAAAATGACCTTTTGAGTAGTTTATTTTTCCGATGGGATATAATAGTTCAAAAGAAAATGGATAATCTGGTTAAATAATGATTTGGAGATATTGCCAATTTGAATAGTTAATTGTTAAAATAAAACGTCAACGAAAATAGTTACGGGATCAAAAAAAAAAATGAACAAGGATTCTAGTCAATACAAATGAATAGTGCGAAATTAGAGTGTATGTTCTTCCTCCTATCTTTTCCATTATATTCCTTTGTTCCCTTTTACCCTCTTTTCCTGCTATTCTTCTCTTTTCCTGTTCAATTTTTCTTTCTCCATCCCTCATTTTCGAGCACAAGTTGGGCAAGCTTCCCACCAGAAAAAGTTCTAAAGCTACGCCACTGTATCGATATCATGAATGTTTTTGTGCGATAACTATTGTATCATTATTGTACGGTGTGTATCATCATTATGTCATGTATTATCTTCATTCATTACTTATACTTGAGGGCTAAGATATTTCGCGAATGAAATTAATTGGACTCTAGGAGCCTATAATGTTGTACTTTTAATTAGGCGATCCTAATACGTTGTCCATTGGCATAGGTCCCAGTGTGTGGGGTGTGTGGAGCGGTTTAATTGCATGTTTTACTATGAATGATGATTCTCATCACTCAGTATTGGGTATATCCATGCTTATCTTGACGAGTGATTTGAACAGCTGATCATACATAGAATAGTAAACCTGCAGAGATTTATTTTTCTCTCTTCGCCTTGATTACTCTTTCGCTTTATCATAAATTCCATTTTAAACAAGCTCCATATCAATTACTTACCATTTCTTCATCTTGTATTTTTATTCTCTTGTACGTATGTGAATTGTGTATGCACCATGACAATATGAACATGCACAAGCATTTGTACACAAACCTTTAGTACGTTTAGAGTCGATATTCGCCTTCAGTTTAAAAGAGCAAACGAAGGACATGCTTAATATACACAACGTTTACTTGGGTTCTATAGTAAAATCGATTCTCCAATAGTATCGATGGTTATTTCTATCGTACCCTGTACATTTCCGTACTGCTCTCGTAAATAACCAACGATAGAAGTATGCAAATGTTGATCCCATTTCCAGAGTACACTAGAAAGAGCTGTCGCTATCTATCGGGACACCGGCAGCTCTATCGGACCAAACAGTCCGTGGTGCCTTAATTAGTTCGAACAGAAAGTTGCAATGATTGTAGCACATTTTTAGGATGAAGAAATATTTGCGCAATTGCAAAAACGGCACACATTTGCGCATGAAAAGTTTATTTCAAAGCTCACGGATAGTTAGAGAATAAATGTATTGTTTTAGCCGCTGCCTATCTATCGTCTCATAGAACACGGGTGATGTCATTGTTTTTTAGTAAAACAACGAGGCGAAGGGAAAAATAATAATGTCACCCGTATTGTATGGGGTAATAGGTGCACGGCATCGGCTAAATATTTTTTTCTCATTCTTAAACACTTCAATTCAAATGAAAATATTAACCATTTGCCAAATTTTAAGGTTAGCAACTATTTTAAACGGTTGCGATTTGGTAGTTCACAGCATCTTGCGAATGGTAGGGACCTTTGCAAAATGTGCATTGATCATTTCACAGCGAGCGTGTAGAAGATTTCAAATATCACAGATATACTTTTGTAGGTCCTGTGGTTCTTGAGTTATGTAGTAAATAAATCAAGTACGTTTTCAAAGTATTTGATTTGTAGAACGAACTTTTGCAAAACATCAAAGTGATATTGATTTAAATAACGAAAATCGTCCCATTGTTGATATGCGCCTTCTCATCCATAGATTAGAACCTCAATTGAGGCATATTATGCTTGGTTATCACTTCACATAACTTATTTTACATTAGGCTTAGCCATAAATTCGTTTTGTCATGCAATTGCTATTGTTGGTGTTGCTATTTGTGTTTTTGTCGAGTACCGTAATCGTCAGAAAGAATCGTGAAAACAAAATCAACCCAGAAAGTATCGAAACGATTATAGATGGTCAGATATATCGGGAACTGAAATATAAAGTAAAAACTTATTTAGTGTATATAAAGCGCAGTTTTCTCCTGCGCATTTTGATACCTCTTTTGTTGCTCTACGATATCATTTGGTCGAGTAATGGGTGCTTGAGTGGCTTCAAATCGGATTTTGAAAGTTGCACTTAGCTCCTATTCAAGCCAAAGCAAAATGCGAAGGAGAAAGCTGCGCTTTATATACATTAAATAAGTTTTTGCTATAAATTTCAGTTCCCGATATATCTGACCATCTATAATCGTTTCGATACTTTCTGGGTTGAGTTTAGAAAGAGATAATATACTGTATTGCTGAATTTATACTACATCGCTGAGCGATAGCGATTGGTTTTAAGCCAATAAGGTAGAGCATTTTATGTTGCGCCCTACCTTATTGGTCAAATACTTGTCAGCTCGTCGCTGAGCGATGGAGTATAAATATAGCGTTAAAAGTGGCAATACGTAGTGTAGACAAGTAGAAAAGTAATGATAGTAGTGTATAGAATAGTGCAGCGAGATTTTACAAAAGCTTTTACAAAAGCGACATTCCAAGATTTTCTGTTCAAAAATATTTGTCATCAAAACTCATGCCTGTTTCAGCGAACATTCCAAATAAAATGACAGTTTTCGCAGTAATCTTGATCCCGCATTAGTCCCCCCAGTGTTTATCATATGACAGAATTCTAGTGGATATTTTTTATTGCGCTGTCACTAGTGTCAACTGTTCATGTGCAGATGTCGACATTGATTCCTAAATTCGACAGACTGCCTCCCCCGAGAAGTAGAACGAAATTTTTATTCTATTGCTTGTCTTTAATATAATTCTGACTTATTTCAACGTTATTATCATAGTTTGATCCAAAAGTCCAAAAATTTAGAGTGTTATACTTAAGGGCTGGGGTATGAACGTTTGGACAGTATTTATTGTGGGACATTGGAGCACATCAGACATATCGAATTGCATTCTGAATACGAAGAATGTCATTCTGATATCAAATAATTTTGATTTTTGAAATTCGCAATTTAATACACATTTTATGGCAAATCATTAAAATTGATATTTTTGATATTTAACAGTACTTGAAGTAAACTTTATAAATCTGATGATTTATACTTAAAGTGTATGTAGGTGGGATGAAAAGCCGACGATCCATTGAAAATTTTGACCTTTCATATTGAAGACATGGATTTTTTTCCCCAAACACCAAAAAAAATTAGGTCTTTTTGGGAAAAAAATCCATATCTTCAATATGAAAGGTCAAAATTTTCAATTGACCGTCGGCTTTTCCTCCCTGCTACATACACTTTAAGAATATGTCATTAGATTTATATAATTTACTTCGAGGACTGTTATATATCAAAATTTGAAAAATATCAAATTTTTATAATTTGTCATAAAATTTGTATTATATTGTGATTTTCAAAAATGAAAATTATTTGATATCAGAAAGACATGCTTCGTATTCAGAATGCAATTCGATAGGTCTGAGGTGCTCTCATGTCCCTCAAAAAATACTGTCGAAACGCCATAAACGCTCATTTTAGATCCCTTAAGATATCGCCCAAGATTTAGTACCTTAATGCAGAATCAACAAGTGTACTACAATAGACCCAAATCTGAGCTGAATAGACTAAGATCGTACCCAAACGGTAGATTAATTATTGGACATCCTATGAACAGAAATCTTAGATAAATAAGTTTGCATGCCGTTATATTCAGTGACAGTAACAAAATAGTTTGGTCACGTGTTTTTAAATATTTGGGCTGCACACGTCACACAAAGCACTCGACTCCGCACACACTTAGGTTATCGCTTATGTTTTGCTGGAAATAATGCACTGTCTGTGTGACCTTATAGCCGAGTGTGACGTGGATTCTGTGGAAGAAATGGATCTCGATGAGGATATAGACGAATTTACAAGCGACGAATACGAAGGTTTGCGGTGCAGCTAACTAAAGCAAATAAGAATTAGTACAATTATTTGTGTGTGGGAATGGGACTTATGTTGTAGTTTTGTTAAAGGACTTAGGATGTAGTTTTGAAGTGCTGGCGCAACGTAGCAAGCATAACATAAACATTAGTGTAGCAGTTAAACTGAAGCATATATATATATGTAGCTGTACTTAACTATACTTTAAGTACACTGTTAGAAAACTGCTAGCAGCTGCCAGCAATTGTCCACTTTTTTACTGAATGTCCAAGGTTTTGTACAGAATGCTTCTGTCGTTTTACAGCATATTTATATGGATGAGTTGACCTCAATGTTTGTCAACAAAGGCAAGGGACTGGTATATCGATATGCTCGAGTGAATCACATTCAACCACTACACTGTTCAATGGTCTTATTTTGATGTGGCGGTAGTTTTAAAAACACGAGCCCTGAACAAAATATGATGAGCGCGCATACTGTCAGGCAAAAATCAATGGAAATTGTGATGATGCGTGCGCATGTTGCCAGACATTAACGTCAGATGTCAACTCATCTATACTCATTTGCAGCACGTTTCTGTTCTTATCTGTTTAAAAACTGAAAAACAGCATTTTTTACATCCGTCTGTAAAAAATTGGAAATTTTAACAGTGTATTTATCAGGATAGACAAATCCAGTAATATCCAGATGTAGATTGTATTAATTTTTGTGCTCTGCGACATAAATACCCCCAAAAGCTGCCGTATGAATGATTGTATAAAAGATAGAACACGGCTAAGTAACACAGAGTCAACATGCTCAATAGCTGCCGTGTGATTTGTTTTGGCTTTGTGTCGCTTAGTCAACAATAATACATATTAGGTAATTGACAACTGGGATATCTAAATTCAAACATTCATACTGCAGCTTATAGAGATGCGTCTCTGTGCCGCTGAAACGATTTAGAAACGCAAATTGTGTGGACTCCAAACAGTTTCAATATATATTTCTGATGGTTTTGTATATAGTGAACATGCAGTCACATACACAAAATGTAAAGTATTCGATGTAAGAATCTCGGGGAGAATCTTTCTTGTTTTTGAAACAATTTAACTTGTGTTTAAGTAAACCTTCAAAACACATTTTTATTTGAGTTGTTCTCATTTCCAACAATTCAAACTTACTAATAATTTAATGTAACAGACTCAAGACGTTATTGTGTGCTTAGTATACATACATCATGACAAAGCTGTTGTAGTTACTATGTAATACTATGATATCAATAATTTACACGCAATGGCTGGTAGTAGCACATTGAAATAAACACGAGATGCTTTATATTCAGTCTTGTGGAATACATCATCCCGTGCTGACAATAATTTCAGCGAATTAATTTCACCAAAATACAAACAATGTATAAAAAGAGAGTAATTATTATAAAAGATGGTACTAGGATGGAGCCATGGACCCCCAATATAGAAACATAAAGCTTTCTTAAGGGGTCAGTCAGCCATTGAGGTCAATGTAATTTTTTACTAATTTACTATTACAAATATCTACGCGAATTTCAAAAAATATTTGATATCAGAAGGACATTCCTCGTACTCAAAATGCAATTTGGTGTGTCTGATGTGCTCTCAGGTCCCACAAAAAATACGTTAACTTGAACGTCGCTATCCGAGCCCTTAAAGTATTTTAATAAACTGCACTAGAACGTAGACGCGAGAGGTCACGTAATGCCGCAGTAACCAATGGGCACTCGCGTTTTAATCAATTATACATGTATCATGATATTCAAAAACAGAACTGAGACAAGACAACGGGAAACGGACAGATTGCACATAATTCGGACAGTTACTCTCACGTGATCCAGAACAAGGGGTGCTGTAAATATTCTCATGAGGTTTTCTTTCAATTGCTACTACTCATATTGAGCTATTCCAGTTGAAAATCATACACCCCCTATGGGAGACATGACCTTACTCTTACACACAGTGGGTGTAAATTTCAAATTGAGTCACCTTTCAGGTAACCCCATTTGAAATTCACACTCCATGTGAAGACCTGAGCGCAAGAAGACCGTAAGTCCCCTCAACATGTATACACTAAAGTTACGTATAGTTTCTCAGGGTTTTATAATGTTTAATACATGTTCCAGGGTGAAAACATCATGAAAGGTTGTGAAAGATTTGTTTTGGCCCCTGAACATGTATAAAACATTACCAAACTATACGAAACTATACGCAACTTTAGTGTATACATGTTGAGGGGCCAAGTGGACTTATGGTCTTCTTGCGCTCAGGTGTTCATGTGTGATTGAATGTTTCCCATGTGTTGTATGAGTTTCAACTAGAATAGAATATTGGCTGTAAATTTTGTTAAAATGTAAGGGAAGGTGTGTTTTGAAGGTCAATATTCGTGCTCCTTGAATTGGTATAAAACATTGTTGGTTTTGATTTACTCACAGACAAACCAGCATCCGACGAGTTGGACTTCAGAGCTATGTTAAAGAAAAGGTAAGGGCCTGCATCCAAATCGATTCGATCTTTGGAACTAGTACGTCTTGATTATGTTTTGATTACGCTGAAAAAAAAATATTATGAATGCGGAATGTGTGATTTTGAATTAAGATATCACTTGCGGGTGTTCAAAGCTAGAATTGTCATGATTTTAAGGCAAAAAACTAAAACAAATGCCGTTTTAGCTGAAATGAACTCGCTAAGAAAAACGAATGCGGCGGGAGCTTTGAGACATAACATTTGTTAGCCTTAACATGCTTACATATATAAGGCGTTTGAATCAAAAGCGAGTACGCCTACACTATCTATTGTGCCACCCTATTACAGATCTTTCAAAAGGGAACCAGCGAGGGAGCAGGCGGCACCAGACTGGGGAAAGCTGAAAGAGGTTGAAGGAGTAGAAGTAGTGGTAAGGATCACATTTCTTTCTATCATCCGTTCTAGCCATGCGCTTCAACAGAAAAAGTTGAAGTTTTGAAATATTTTCTCAAAATATCAAGAGCTATCTTAAGAACTACTGAACCAGTGCTAGGCTTGTTTGTACTCATTTTAATGCATTTTTCATGCTGATTCCAAATATGGCCATAAAACTTTACATTTCTGAAATTTTTGAATTAAAAAAAATTGAAACAATTGTCGTCTGCAGTCGACACCCGCGTGAAGAGAGTTAACTTGTCTATTGGCGACATTTTTAGGTTAGTCCCATTTGAAATGGGTCAGTACATGTCATGTGCTATTTGTTTACGAACTTTTATATCTGGGAACATTTTGGGGGCAAATTATTGAAAAATCGAGATTTTGCATATTTCTGTCAGCAAAAATCGCTGTTGCTGTTAGACTTTGATTTGGTTGCCCATTTTACTGTTTTCTTATGTTTCACAAAATGTACGTCTCATGGTCGGCAATTCCAATAATATGCAGATTAGATCGCATTCAATAAATACATCGTGTAATAATCTAAATCGTCATTATCCGTAAGCTGCAGTTGAAGACCTGAGCGCAAGAAGACCGTAAGTCCACTTGGCCCCTCAACATGTATACACTAAAGTTGCGTATAGTTTCGTATAGTTTGGTTATGTATTATACATGTTCAGGGGCCAAAACAAATCTTTCACAACTTTTCATGATGTTTTCACCCTGGAACATGTATTAAACATTATAAAACCCTAAGAAACTATACATAGCTTTAATGTATACATGTTGAGAGGCCAAGTGGACTTACGGTCTTCAATTTGTCAAAAGCAAGCCATATCTTATCTATTGTATCTTTATTTAAACGGTTACCATGGTTACTTGCAACACGGAATTTCACACAATTTCCTACCGTATTAAAAACTAAACCAGCTACCAAACTAAAAAAAACCTTTTTTATTTTCTAAATATAGTCGGCTGAGATTACCGCACCAATGAAAAAGCAAATGTTTGTCGGCGAAAGGGAGGGTCGTATGACCCTGGAAGTTGGAGCTAAGTGGGAAGGCTGTAAGCCAAAATGGTACAAAAACGGAAAAGAAATTGTTACCGATAAGAAAAATAGGATCAAAATCGGAAAGAATGAAACGACTCTGACTGTATCGAATATCACCGCCAAGGATGACTCTGCTATGTACAAGTGCTCCTTCGAGAATCTTGCCCATTCAAGTTGCAAGGTCATCGTTGAACGTGAGTATATAGGTCATGAAACCTACATCCTATGTACATCTGACCTTTGACATCAAAACCTGCTATGTAAAAGTAAGCCACTGCTTCAATATCTCCTATGCACAAATTTGGCCCGACAACAAAAGTTTCGCCTCATACGAGCACGCACTATAAACTAAGGTATGAGACCTTGCTGAAGCCAAATATCAAATCAGAATGTTCACAATGAGTAAGTTTTTAGCTGCAAACAGTTATTCCAAGTTTGCACGAAGGAGGTTTTGAAAATGGGCCCATTCTTTAGATAGAAGGTTTCTTGAATTCAAAGGTTAAATGCGCTTAGGAGGTTTTTCCTGGCTAGCTACAATAAGTATTGTTTTACGTGTGTATGTAAATTTTGCATTCCTGGCCAGCTACAATAAGTTATTGTTTTACGTTTGTATGCAAATTTTGCATTAAACCTGCGGGGATTGTGCATTATGGTACAAAAGGGCTATTGTTAAATTTATGCTGCAGTATGGCCAAATATTTGAATATGCATAGCTGTTGCCTTTTTTAATTAAAAGATTTGTAGTGCCGGCTATTATTATTACTATTGCTGCTACTTTATGATTTTATATGCGATTTATGTTATTGTTATTATTTAATATATTTGGCAGGTCCAATGGTAAGAACTGCAATCATCCATATCCATATTAATTACCTAAATAACTATAGCCTAATCACAGTTGAATTCATGACTTATACCGGTATAAACTTTTCCACGTAGCCATATTTATATCATGCTTAACCCACCAAAACAATACGCATCATCCCTAGGATGCCAAATACACTCTCATATGTCACGGCATTTTGTCATTTTGTCCTAAGACTAGGTAACCTTTTAGTTTATTCCTATTATCATTATTATAGCAATATTGATGCCCCGATAGTAACCGATGGTCTTCCTATCGTAGCTTGAGCATTTGTGAAGCAGCAAATCAAAAAGGGGGATTTTACGTCAAAGTGCTTTTCAAGATATAGATTAAAATAGTCAGAAAAAAATAATAACTAGGTAAGAACTTGTGGGTTATTTTTTCACTTATAATGCGAGTAAGTATCAGCAGATTAGGCATGTTATGTGTCATTTTAAAGCTTGCTAAATGCTTTCAAAGCAGTACTCAACATTGACTTCTTCTTTTTTTTTTTCTTTTCTTTTTTTTTTTTTTATTTTATTTTTTTTTTTTTGATGTGCTGCTTTATCAAATGTATTACATCTTCAGGCTACTATATAGGGTGTATCAAAATCAGGTAAACAGTTTCCAAAATACCACTAGATTAAAAATTATAAGGTATTTGGTCAAAATGCTCTTAGTGATAGCTGAATCTACATCTTCTCCTCCCATAACTGTAAAATCACTGGCGTGTGACCATTAACAGGGACTCTACGGCTGGTTACGTGAGTCTGTCAATTACTGTAAACAAATAAAGAAAGCTGTGAAACATGTGATTTACGTGTTGTTTTCATTGAATTGACTTTGCGCAAATACATTTAACTCGGCTCACAAAAATAACCAATGAGTTCCTACTAATGGTCACACTCTAGTGATTTTAAAGTTGTGGGACGACGCAAGGTTGATTTAGTTATCAACTAGAGCAGTTTGAGCACATATCTCATACATTTAAAGTTAGTGGCATTTTTTCAAACTGTTTACTTTATTTTGATACACACTGTAAGAAAGAGTGATCAGTACCCGTCCGGGCATCGATAACGTTGACCAAGCCGCACATGCGTTATTGGCGTCCCATTTTAGAAATGATAGTATAATAGTATACCTGCTTATTATAAGCAACTACCATAATCTCCTATATACAATAGTAGCCATATTTAACATGAAAGCTAAATAACTGTTGTTTAGTATAATGTTAGTTTATTGTTATTAGTCTTATTGTAATCATGTGAATAGTATACTGGAAGGATGTTGGGTACTTTTTAATCAACTTCCGGCAAGTTAAATTCAACTAAATTTAAATTTGCTCTAATATATCAACAAAATTACGATTTTTGCACAATTTTCATGTAATTTAATGAACTGTCTGCACATATGAAGGTCTTAGGTGCTTTATTTGTAACAAATTCTGAGTGCGACCAATTTAAATATAATTACGATCAAAATATTAGTCAAATTTCCGTATGGCTGCAACGTCTCGTTGCTCTCGTGAATCTACGGGATTTTTTTAACACATTGATCTGATCATACTCAATCAACAATCAGCAGACTGACGTAACCATTGGTGATATAGGCGATGAAATAAAATAACAATTTTATTTGTTTTACCCCATTTGTCCAGCTCAAAATTAAAAGGGCACATATCCGATAGTCAAACCTAACATTTTGTGGCGAAAAGAATCAGTTGTTATTTTATTTTATTCGGTCTTCAATTATAACAAAGATTGTATGGTTTTATTGGAATATCCAGGAACATTTGTTTTCATATTATAGTTGTTGCAAATTTCATGACAATAAATAAAAGAATAATCTAATACAACATAAAATAGAGTTAATAATACTTTTATTAAATTAAATTTATATTTCGCAAGTGTATATCACTATTTTGCTCTAATTGCAAGCAAATTGCAAGTGTTACGTCGGTCGTGCTATAAGCACTCGTTTTATGTTGCGTGTAAGCGCAAGCCCGTCGAAAGTGTTGCACTCGAAAGTGCTGCGACGTTCTTGCAAAAACAGGAAATATAAAATGCACTGATGATATATTATTTCATTAATTGAAATTTCCTAATTAAATTTTAGCACCTAAATAAACTTTTAATTGTGAGTTGTCAAATATATTCTCTAAATTCATCAACTTCCAAAATTCCCCAAAATTATTAGTTCCGATGGTCAGTGCCCACGATTTCTTCCTACTGTTACGTGTTCACATGTTTGCAGATGTCCGTGTTCTGTTAGCTATAGGTGATCCGCAACTGAAAATAACCTTTCGATCCATGATCAAAATGATTTCGATAAAAAAAATGCATTACATTTTTAATGTACATATAAAAATGTTATAGATAAAAACACAACTTACTTAAATTTAGTAATATTGCAGTAGAAGCGTTAAAGTACATGTACAATACTCCTTACCGTACCGAGAACGAGCCAAATATTACATAATGCAAATGCAGGGTCAAATAATGATTCCCTATCCAGTTGCATATATAATATTAGGCCCATTCTCGTTATGATTATTGCGTGAAACTCTAGGATTATGAATAAATTTTGATTATCTTAAATATATTAGAAGAACCAAAATTGTCATATCAGTTGTAAATCGTGATAAATCATTTTGATCACGGGTCAACAAGGTCATCTTTTTCTGTGGATCATCTATATCATGTTGTATTATACGTAGATATGGTAGGATGCTCATAAATTTCAAGCTAAAATCATTAAAGTAGAAAGCTTTAGTATAAACGATATTAGTATTACGAAAGCCTAATGCATTATGTGATGATAAATTGTGATGTAGCTGAACTCTGACCTTTTAATGATAACAATTAACATTAATACAATAATCATAGACTACTACAGACCATGTATCAACAGTCAAAGTCCCCGTGAATTGTATGCTGTGAATTTTCGCATATATGAGGGCCGATTCTTCGATCGTGCCGTGTCTAACAATCACGCCAGCGTTGCAGTACGAGTGCGTAGCAGTTTTGTCTGTCGCATTTCATGGAACAATCGCCCTCATTATTGGGTGATGCTGAGACTTTAACTGCTTGTACACGGTCTGTTATCTTTTTCGTCCATGACAATAATAATAGTAATACTCAAAGCAACTTTCCCGAGAGGTCAGAGTTCAACTGTAACA
The DNA here is from genome assembly GCF_039555335.1 of Amphiura filiformis. NCBI lineage: Eukaryota > Metazoa > Echinodermata > Ophiuroidea > Amphilepidida > Amphiuridae > Amphiura > Amphiura filiformis. Next base: position 58,226,881 of record NC_092637.1, read on the forward strand.
AACTTGTCCCATAATGCATTGTGAGTTTATAATGCTAATATCGCTTATTGTCTTGTGATTTCATTGTTCATCGCCAACCATTCCTATTTCATGTGTTATATTTTGCTCCTAAAACTAAATAGCACATCGCAACCTTGCTACCATCTCAACTGAGGAGTACACCAAGCTTGTAGCGCAGGGGAAAGAACCTAAGGGTGGTAGGCATCTGTCATGCTTCAAATATTTCCAAAATGGAATGCATCTTTTTCCAAAGCATGTTTTTTTTATCTGATGTTTTACTCAATAAATGGTTTTGTCTAAGAATTATAGAGTATATAGATTCGTGTTGCCGGAGCGATACCTAGACGATGTAAGGGTGTGTTTCCAATACTAAGTATACCATTCTTATGGTGGCTCTGAAAAGAGCCGTTTTATTTTTGAAGCGGGTAAATTCGTCTTGTTCGCACGATATTTGTATAAAGGAGGCAAATTTGTTTTCAATCTCATGTTCTTGTGATTTGCGAAGTGTGTATTATTTTGGTATTATAAGGACTGAAAGAACACTACCCGAGATCGCTTAAAAGATCATGTAAAGAAAACAAAGAAACCATATTTATTTAATGAAGCATCAGATAAAAACTATGAAAAACAAGCACTGCCGAGTGGTCACGTTTTTTGCCAAGGGGATTCTGACTTGAGATTGCGCAATATATGAGCGACAAGAAACATATTTACCGCGCTCACATGCAATGTCTCAAGTTCAGAATTAACACTAAAACTATTTTTAAAAATACTGCACGCTGCACTCGCCCTTTGACCCGGTTTTCCTCTATGCTTGAATCATGCACTTCCCGTTTTACCTCATAATCGAATGATACTTCGATGATGTTTTAATTCACTATATATATTTCTATTACAGCTTTTCGTGTATAGTGGCACTATTTCTGAACGTGTATATTAAGAAAATATATACCGATTTTCCCCTAAATTGTCTACAAAGTTGTCGAAACAGTACTCTATGAGTCTGAGTTTAATCACTATGTATTTTGTTGATAATGATGATAATTAATACTGTACATAATAATTGTCAACAAGTCCTTGATCACACAATGCACCAGTAAAGTTGCATGCATGTGCATGATTCTTATGTCCTTATTTGACCAAGACAGAAGGTAAGATATGCTGTCGTTTTATCTTTTCTGATTCGGGAGCTCTATTGTTCAGAAACGAAAACGCAAGGGATTATGTGAGTTGATCTGTTCCTTGAATTCATTGTTAAGTTTGAAGTACCAATCAGCTTATTTCAATAGAGATGGATGCCTGTTGTATAAGACAAGATTATGGAACACCCGCAGTGTGTGGAAGACCGGTGTTTTTAGTGGTCTAGCGCCCCTTTCGCTGGTCAATGAATGACAAATAATATACATTTAAAATAGATTTGAGTCTGGCAAATTTGCCTGAAGCAATTATCGGATTACCAATTCCAATGAAAGAAATCGAATTACTTTCACTTCAACGCACTTCTTTGGTGTTGCATATTACCAAGATTTAAGGTGTATTTGGGACGAAAATAATTCCCCCGTTTCATCTCTACATAATCATATGACCGATTTTTGCGCGATTGCACGAACGAGTATACGTAATTCTTGGCAACACTGATTACTAGTGATTAATGTATATTAATGTATATTTCTACGCTGGGCTATTTTCACGAGCCACTCCCGCCTAGGCTGAAGTACCTATACACCCAACGCAAGTCAATTGAAGCCGTACAATTTATCGCGAATTTACGACCGTAACATTTAGACACTTCTTTTGTCTAGATTAGCATCAACCCTCTCATCTCAAGTTTTTCATGTCAGAAATTAACATAACTCCCGAAACCGGAACAGACGTTATCTTCGTTCAACTTTTCTGTAGGCAACAAAAGACTAGAATAAAAGGATTGTTCACACGTACCATGCTAACACTTCAAAATAACAATGAGATCCGAAACCGAAATAGAAAAGATAAAACGACGGTAAGATTTAATTCCTGATATCATGACAACGACAGCTGAATGATTATTCCATGCCTATGAACGAGGCTCGTGGCCACGTGGTAGCGCTCAGATATTATATCTTCGTCTACAGACCACACATACTATTAGAAATATTGAGGTTTTGGCCCTCAACGACGAAACTGCTATAAAAACTCGTTGAACAATGATTGTACAAACTCTATCCACCGGCGAAGTGATCATGTTTCACATAAGGAGCTATAAGTTTAACACCATGTTAAACAATTTTACTTGAATGATAGACGTGTCAATTTTAATAAGAAGTCTCTTCTTTATATGATGTGGAGGATATTATATTGAGAAATAAGTAAGTATGAAGCCAAATCCAACAACAGAATTTTTAATCGCGATTTGTTTCGAAAATGTGATGCGATCAACGAATATTATTTATTTTGAAACACGAAATCCGCACAGGCGCATTATGCTAATTATGAACGGGCCTATTCCTCGGACAAAGGTTTGTGAAATAATAAAGGTCTGCTTTCTAGTAAAATATCACAAAGTATTTACCATCTCAAAATTGGTAGTGTATTGCAATTTGATTTATGTATACATAAGTTGATTAACTTCGAATCTAGTGGTACGGGTTCAAATTATCAGCATTGTTAGAAGTATGGTTTGTATGTTAAAGCAAGGAAAAGGATCAAAGATCGGCTGAGGAACAAATACAAGATATATCTAAAAGAACTGTACTACTAGAAATATTGTATCTTATAGTATTTTACTTGCTGAACTAAACAAGATTGATGTATTATGCAATAATAATACAGCTTTATATACTCTTTGAATTTTGAAAATTGACAGCTTTGTACAGCAAAATGTATTTGAGGTATGGCATATACATTATTTCGTCCTGTTTAGTTGTGGCAATAAAATACTTCAAACTCAATTTTCGGATGGTACGGGGCTGAGCTACCCATATAATTTTAATACAATGAACGATTCCTTGTTTTAATACAATGAACGATTCCTTGTTTGTAATCTATACTTGCACGCATGTACTTTGTTCTAAATGTGTCCATTTCTTTAAAACACTCACACAACTTATCTGGTAATTTTCAGGAGTGAAACCCAAAGTAGACTTCGTGACCCTACTGAAGAGCATAGAGGTTCACGAGGGCGCTGATGCTAAATTCCCATGTGAACTAAGCGGAGATGCTCTCAGAATGGAGTGGCTACACAAGGACTTGGTGGTAAGACAGTACTGCATAATAATTCCTTGATCAACATAAATTATACATAAGAAATCTGTGGAACTACATCGAATGTAAGAGTATATTGGGGTTCGAAAGGCATCAAACTGTGCTTGGAATAAAAGTAAAATCATTCAATGCACTCGTTTTGTCGTATGTTAATCTGGGACACGTCAGATCAGAAATTGCCCAAAAGTGAGCAGTTTTCCGTGTAAATTTACCATTTTACGAAACATTGTTGCCAATCTATACATGCCGAAGCAGTGCTCTTGGACAGTGTTCAAAATCCGAGAGCATTATGCTGAAAATAGCTCAATGGCCAATGATATAAAAATCATATTTATTGACCAGTCGACTAAGTTGACTTGCGGGGCTCTTCTAAATTTGACCTGCATCTAAAACTAGTTATTATTATGAAAGCCTCCGCGTTCGTCATTGTCGCTTGATAATAGAATGAACTGGGTGACGGACTGTCTCTAACAGAATTGGCATTTTCAAAACCTTGCGTACCTTTAAGGGCGCACACCTCTAAATAATCGCCCCATTGAAATACGTGTGAAAACACCGGTTTTCTTTTCTCGTTTTTAGGCCTTTTCGGCGCTTTCTGAGATATTTAATGATAACCAGTCGATTGCAAATCGATGAAAGTTTAACATATGTTTCAATGTATGGGTAGTCTTCCGTCTCGTTTTCCCGGTAGGAGCCACTGAACAGCGCCCTCACTGTTTTTGACATGCTCTCAAGCGTGCAAACCTGTTTCTGCCATTTTTTCATTCGCGGACCTATTTTTTTCGATAATTATAAAAATGCGACTTTTTTGATGACTCAAATTCATGCATAGGCTTTACACTTTCATTTAAGCTATAATTCGCTACTCTGTCTGATTATTAGTCCAAACAGCAGCCCATAATACCGCAAAAACTTTCCGTATTTTACCGGAACTTAGTAGGGTTGCACAAATGGCGCATTGATTTAGTGGTGTGCTCCCTTAATGTACTTTAACTTGACAAAATTTTATGTAGCCTTAAGGTAACGACACTAGATGCAACTGCGGGCTCTATCACTTCACTAAAAAGCTCAATATTAACACTACTTCTGTATAGTGCTACCATTAGGAACTGGATGACGGACAGTTGGCAGTTGACGCAATTGGCATTTTTAACTTGACAAAACCTTGCGTAACCTTAATGTAAGGGCACTAAGTATATACAACAGAGTGTTATATCACTGAACTAAAGTGATCAATATTAACATGATTAACACTTTAAGACTGCTGTATAGTACTTAATGTTAGCATTTTAGTAGAAAGACTGGATTTATAATTTCCTTTCCATAAACACAATTTATTATCTATTATGCCTTTCATTATTAAACAACTAGATTTCTAAAGACAAGAAATATGAAACCAAACGCCTGGGACGTAAAGTAACCCTTATCATCAAGAACTGTCAGGCTGAAGATATTGGCGAGGTTACCCTTCGTATTGACGGCAGAGATAGCACTGCAAATCTTGGCGTTAAGAGTACGTACCAATTTCACTTATTTTATAGCCATAAAGTATACGGTCGCTTTAAATGAATGTGGTTAATTTTTGTCAAACCTGATTTCTTAGCGTCATTGTTACACAATATGTTGCGTTTGTTGGAAAATAGAATATTTGGGTCGATTCAAAATACGATGCGCCTCCAGCGGTTGCCGAGGAGCGGCCAAAATAGGCAGTATATTATCGGAAAATGTCGACATCAACCGCCCGCGTAATATGAATACAACACATTGACATTATGTCATTGTGTGTTTTACGTGAATGTACACTAAAACAGCAATTTCCATTATAGTAGATCCAGCTTCTATCTATTGATTACTTTCATTTGTGGAGTTGTTTTTAACATTATAACTATCAAACTCGCGTGAACATCCAATGGCATCCAAAACGGCAATGTTGACCGTGGAGGTCAAAAATTGGAGCAGCCGCTGGCGGCAAAACGTGTTGTGAATCGCTAGACTTTAGAGTGGTTTTCTTTACTTTTAAATGTATACTATGGCAAAAATTATTATAATTATTACATTTAACTTAAGCCAATAATAATCAAATAAGTAGATTTAAATTTCAATGATTTTACTACCTGCGATTGAAAAATAAAAAAGAAATAGATCTGGGTTTTTTTTTTCAATTGTTCGGTTTTGCATTTGTGGTCATTGCATTTGTTTCTATCTGTAAGTGCAAGATTTGACAGAAAGGGTGTTTTGACGAGCTGGAAAAGATTATTAGTGTTAATGAAATCCGTCCAGAAAATCAAATCAATACGGATTAGATTTTCAAACGCATGATTTTTTTATCTGATGGTTTTTTTTAATGAATGGCTTTTGTCTAAGAACTTCAATTACGTAAATACGTAAGCAAATACGTAACCAATACATATGTGTAAGTGAAGAAGTTACTTTCCAAAATGAAATGCCGTTCTTATGGTGGCTCTGAAAAGAGCCACTTTTATCCGAAGCGGGTGAAGTTGTGTTGTTGGAACGATACGTAGACGATACATTTTATAAATGAGGAAATCCGTCCAGCACTGTGAAAGAACATAGAGATGTTCAATACATTTAATAAAGCTGAGGTACTGAAACTTCAAATATTATGGTAAAGCTAATTTCTAATATTCATGTCATATCACACGTGAAATGTATATATTAAATTGTTATGATAATTTCCGTTACCCTTCAGCAAAACCCAAGTTCCTTAAAGAGCTTCAACCAATCACCGTTGTCGAGAAAGATCCATGTGCCATGGAATGTGACGTCTCTGACTTGACCTCAAAGGTTAAATGGATGAAAGGAACCACGCCTCTTAAAATGGGAGACCGAATCCGTGACGAGATGGACGGCCATACCAGAAGGCTCATCTTCGAGACGACAGAATTTAACGATGCTGGAGAATACGTTTGCAAATTTGAGACCATACAATCAGCCGCTAAGCTTACTGTTGATGGTATGTATAATCATCTCTTCTAACACATAGTATTTTTTATTGATGAACAGATACTTGATTTAACCCTAGGTGTATTCGCCTTTTGCCCAGATCCGCCATCTTGCAACCAAAACGAGGTTCTCCCTGCAAACTCATGCGCAAAATGTGCATTTTTGTTTCTCGCGCTTTTCTACTAACACGTCAAAATGAAGCGTACGCAGTAATTAAAGCATGCATTTGACAGGCGTATGCATACACAGCACGCACTTTGCAGATAAAACCTAGTTTTGATATGACCGTGCGATCGGCGACTAGTAAGGAGTATAAAGGTATTATACATTCTTAGAAACAGTTTTTAAAGGTTCCTAAATGCAAGAACTCTTTAGATCACCATTGCAGGTTATGCAGCCTCTAAGCCTGCTAAGAGAGAACGTTTATGTGTTTTGGTGATATTCCAAAAACAATTTATCATTTCTTTGGGATTAAAATTGATAGTCCTCATGTCTCACTTTTACTCCTTTTTTACTGGGTTTTAAAAAAAGTTCAAAAAAGGGCCTTAAAATCCTGTCAGTTAAAATAAGTTTTGATATAAATCAATTTACTATGCTATTCAAATATTACAAATATTTAGATTTGGTATCATGTGCTTTAAGGTATAATTTTCAATTATTTAATTGATAATTCATTTAATTGAATTATTTAATTCATTTAATTGATAACAGAAAGTGTTATTTTCAATATCAATATTTAACATAAACTGCATGGACACTCAACCGTGAATGATATTCATGTAGATCAAATAAACCACGATATTTTGGCTTCCTTTTTTTAGAACCACCAAAATTCGGCAAGAATTTGGAACCAACGAAAGAAGCATTTGCTCACGAGGACGCCGTCTTTGAAGCCGAGGTGACCAGTCCCGCGGCAGAGTGCTACTGGTTCAAGGATGGTGAGCTACTAGAACCAAGCGACAAACATGAGATCATATCAGATGGGCTCAAAAGGAAGTTGATCGTGCACGATTGCGCGCCAGAGGACAAAGGTCGCTACGCATGCGCCATGGATGAAGAAAGGAAGACTTTCTCAGACCTGCAAATCGAAGGTGAGTAATTCAGAATAGACCGTTGATTTTATCGAAGTGCTCAAAACAAAACAATATGATGTATATCATTATTACATGAAGAATGAATAAAATATCAGTAACAGATATGAGGCTAATTACCAATTAAGACCCATATGAGGCCTATTGGTACTAAATAATGATGTCAACATTTTAAAAAGAACAAAATTAAGCTTGCACACATATAGGTTAGTAGCTTTAACAATAATTATTATTTCACAAAATGTTTATCTTCTTTTTTGAGCATTGTTGAGACGATTACTTCAGATGTAATATTGTGATTATTTTGTCCACAGCACCACCAACGATAGAGGTACCTGAAGAAATGAAAAACATCGTCGTCAAGCGCGGAGAACCTGCTGAAATCTCTCTTCCATTGAGTGGGTCGCCTCCTCCAGAGGTCAAGTGGACGAAAGATGGAATACCCGTGGTACCGGATGAGCGAATCCAAGAGCTTACTATGCCTGATAGCGCCACACTGCTGGTGACCAACACAGGGCTGGCTGACGGAGGAGAGTATGAAGTTGAGGTTACGAACAAACATGGCACTGTAAAGGAGAAAGTTAATGTTGTCATCATCGGTAAGTTACATGTGAACAGTGGCGCGGAAGAAGGAGTCATGGGGGGTGGGGGCGGGGGTTCCTTTGGTTTAGTCAAACGTGTATTTTCAATGACATTGTGACCATACGCCACAAACCACTTGTCAAATTGTATTTTGAGTTACAATTTGAATAACGGTTGTATTCATAGGTACTTCAAGTTGGTGTAACAAGTATCTCAATTCGCTAGTGCCAGTCAAACAACTTTTAAACCAATCACTTATCCTATTGTTGAAGAGAATGACTAGCTTCTACCTAAGTCATAGAACTTTTAGCTTTTAGCTCTAGTGTTTGTTTGTCTATATCCTTTCAATGTGGTGTGTTAAAAAGCATTGCATTGAACCTCGTTGGTTTGGGGTTGGTTTGAAGTGACCGCCAGTTAGGACTGATTGATGTTTTTACCAGACAAAAAGACATATGATATGTAGCACCGAAATAAAGTACTCTTTTGATGAAGGAGCAAAGTTAAACAAACCATAACTCCGCTTTTGGATATAACTCCGCTTTTGAATATTGTTTAAAGTCAAATGATATAAACCTTATGATAATATGCATTTTCTAAAAATTAAATAAAACAAAATTGACCGGGCCGACTTTAAGAGCGTTTTGTGGTAGACGGTCACATTTGTATAGTTGCCCATATCAAACAGTTTGTGCTAAGATGCTCTGAAGACAAACGTTATGTTACGTAACGTAATAGTACGCTTCTTTAATAAAATAGGCGAAATTTGAGGAGCTTATTGAAAGTGTGAACTATTTTTGTATATTTGAGTTTTACGGTGAAAGTGTAGTGCAATGCCCGAGACGCGCAAAAAAAAACACCTACAGCAAAATGATTGACTCATGCAAAGGTTCAAAACGTAGTGTGTTTGAAATAACCTGTAGCGTTTGAAATAATGTACCCGCTTTCTAGTAATAGTTCATAGCTGAAGGCCCCAATATCCATGCCAGTTTGCCACATCCGTCTAAGCAATAGAAGCCTATTATAATAATACTATGATGTCACAATTTGACATATCACACTTGTTTCCATCCAACAAAAGCTATAAGAATACCGTATTCTTCTACTATAACGTGCAACTTAAATGTTTCACTTTCAGATAAGCCCGGAGCTCCTCAAAGCATCAAGGTGAGACAGTACGACGAAACATGGATTAAAGTTGGATGGTTTCCTCCAGCAGACACCGGGAACTGCGACATCGATCACTATGTCCTTCAATATAAAGAAGGCAAACGTGGAGACTGGAAAACTGCATCTGAAAATATCCCCGACTGTGAATACACAGTTCCTGATCTCACCACTGGAAAAGAATATTGGTTCCAAGTGGCTGCGGTGAATGAGGTTGGACAGAGTCCTTTTGTTGCAACTGATGCTGGCCAAGAAGCTAAGGAGCCTTGTGGTAAGACAATGTGTAATTCGTTATTTATTTGTTTATATAATGCATATAGATAAGTTGACATGTATTTACATTTGATACGCCCTCTGTTGGTCTGAGATCAAAACTGCCAGGCAATTAACACTACAGTTTACATTAACTTTAGTTTCAAAGCAAATAATACTAAAAAATGTTATCTTGTTTACAAATGCATCAGGGTATACACATAGTATCACACAAAGGTTTTTATATAATGAGTTTTGGAAAGATTTATGTGATCTGCCATAGGGGCAAATGTGTTATTTTGCCTGACTTGAAACAACAGAGGGTGGTTTGAATGTAAACATGTGACATCATAGGTCAACTATGACACTATGGGCACTTGATGTTGTCAACTTCAAAGGTTTTTATAAAATGTGTTTTGGGCACTTGATGTTGTCAACTTCAAAGGTTTTTTATAAAATGAGTTTTGGAAAGATTTAAGTGATCTGCCATAGGGGTAAATGTGTTATTTTGCCTGGCTTGAAAGAACAGAGGGTGGTTTGAATCTATACGCTCCCAAAACACGATAGAAATAGTCTGGTGTTGAAATAGGAGTATTTGGCTTGACTCAAAAGTAGCGTCCGCACAATGTTGTTTGGTTGGGTTTTTTTTAACTCAGAGACCTACTGATTCAGCATCTGGCGGATGCCACCCTGGCACCCTTGGATATTTTGAAAAACAAATTAGCCCAGAATGACCCCATAGGGTTCTACAGGGATCAGTGTTCATATTTCACGTCAAAGTATATCAAATTATTTGCCAAGGCCCAAGAATCACAAAATGTATTTTTTTCTCAATACGACCTATGGTTCAGAAGTTATGTGCCGCTACAGGTCAAGGGTCAATTTCCAGTTTGCTACGGATACAAAAGTTAAAGTTACTCCGATTTTCGTGAAAGTTGTTGCAAATTGTTCCTCTACCTAAAAGAATTCAGAAACATAACAGTTTGCATCATCTACAATGTAAAGATAGACAAAGTCAAACACTATAGAGGAGGTTACTATTTGAACCTATTGAGATTATTGACCGAGGTAATACTTGTCTCCGTACCTGATCAACCAGACGTTGGAGTTAATGTAAAATCATTATGTTTTTTAATTCCTTTTGGTAGACAAACAATTTGGGACAACTTTCATGAAAATCGGAACAACTTTAATTTTTGACCCCTATGCAAACCGGAATTTGACCCTTAATCTTGATCAATTTGGCACAATTAAAAGGCATCATCATCATCATCATCATCATCTGTGGCCATTATCAAAGACAGATAAAAATTATTTTATCGCGTCTGATGTCACTGTCAATTATGATCCTTGATTGGTTCACACAGGTTAATAGCGCGTAAAAGGAAGGCCGATTTATCTGGTGCCGATCGGAGAAAAGGAATAGCAGCAAATGTCGAAAAATTATTCCGCCGCGTTCGAGTTTGATTGACAGATGACGTCAGACGCGATAAAATCTTTTGATCTCTGTCTTTGATAATAGTTCGCAAAGTTTCAAAATGGTGTTTATTGAATGCTTACATCTGGACTTTTCACAACAATTATATTTCTTAATGCTGTCGTTTTCTTATGTTCACAGAACCGGCTGACCAGATGGACGCACCTGAGATCGTCGAAACCCACGATGGTGAGATCACTGTAGCATGGGAACCACCAGAGTTCGATGGCGGCAAACCTATCAAAGAATACATCTTGGAGAAGAGAGAACCTGGAGGTCGCTGGACCAAGGCTTCAAAGGAGCCTATCAAGGGTACCGAACATACCGTTACGGGACTACCAAAGGGTGCGCCATATGAGTTCCGTGTTTCAGCAGTTAATAAGGCAGGACCGAACGAACCAAGTCCACCATCAAAGGTTGCAAAGGCTCGTGAGCCAATTGGTAAGTTTATTGCTATTATTTGTTATTTAATTTTCGGCAAGGTCCTCTCTAGACAACTGCCAAACGTCTGGGAAACTAATCAGGTTGACAGAATGCGTACGGGCTATGGAAACAAAGACGGACATGACAAGATTATACATTCAATTATGACAGAAACCAAGAGTGCAAAATATTATCTTGACCAACAAATCAAAGAAATGTCTAGGAGGTATGACAATAGATGAACACACAAAACAACAGATTGAACTCATAACACATAACCAGAAGAACAGGGAGAGAAGAGGGATAAGTCAACAGCACAAAACATAGCTCAAGCTAGAACGAAATGGAAAGTTGATGAAGAGACATTCATTCCTCCGCCAATAGTCGTCGCCTAACTTAGAGGAAAACGAAGTTGAGTTGGGTATATTGCTAATACCGAACGCGATGTATGCTAGAAACGAAAAGGGCTCCAATCCGCGGTCGCAGGTGACGAATTCGATAGCTTTTGAGCACTTTTGTTCCCATCATGCACCACGTTTGCCTACCGATCGTTTTTAGCAATATACCTTATTCAGATAACATATCGACTTCTGGTGTAAGAATAGTGATTGTAACAATAGTAAACCAATTATGATGTCATTGGCTCGGATTTAATTTAGGAATAAAAGTACGAATGATACATGAAGTCAATAAAATATCCATGTGATTAGGTGGTGGCTCTAGAAAGAACCCTATCACCTCACAGACAGAGAATAAAGCATGCGCCTTTTCAACACTGCGAATCTAACTTTTGCACTCATTTCTGGTGTATATTTTAGTTCATCTTAATTTTATTCTATTTTATACTGAAAAAAAAGTGGTTGTGACCGACTCAATTTATTTTTTTCTGTAACCACAATGGGATACATAATCTCAAATAACAACGGTACAACCTTAACCAACCGATCTTTTATCACTTTTTTTTTCTACTAGACCCAGCATCCTCACCTGGAACACCCGTTGTTGAAGATGTCACCAAGGACGCCGTTAAACTATCCTGGGAAAAACCAGCCACTGAGGGCGGTGCACCTATTGAAGGCTATCATGTAGAGAAGAAAAACCCAGACACAGGCGATTGGGAGAGAGTCAATGATAAGCCTATCAAGGATACTAAATACACGGTAGTGAATAAAATATGTACTCAAGATTTAAGAAAAACAAACCGCGAGATAGGGATTGTGAGTTACGAGGGAGGGATTTATATTTTTGATGGGATTGGCAACAACAAAAAAGTAATTTGATAGGCCGTATCAATTGTATTGTTTTTGCCGTCAAAATTTTCATTTTGGCCAACCGTTGGACCCATTAGAAATAACTTTGAAACATGACCTTCTTGAATTAACTAGTTTTTTATCATCAACTCACTGTTTTAAGTGTTTTTTGCGATTATAATTAAGTTTATACTATTGCTATCTATTAATGGCTTTTATCTATCTATATATTATTGTCATTTTGTATATTGTATGTTGATAAGACTAACTTTCGTGACTTATTAAAATCCCTCTAACAAGGTGCCGGAAGATAAGCTGACGGAAGGAGAAGAGACCGCTTTCCGTGTGGTAGCTGAAAACGAGGCTGGTTTGAGCGAGCCTAGTGAAGCCACTCCACCTGTGATTGTGAAAGACCCTGAAAGTAAGGAACATAAATAATCGTCGTGTTCACTTAATACGGTCGAATTCCATACTCAGTAGCGTAGCCAGTGGGGTGGGCAGGGGGCAGAATGCCCAATGACAAAGAATGACAGAACAAAAGTACCCCCTGAAAAAAAATGAAAGAGACAATTGGGAAGGCAAATGAAAGAAAAAGGACACCCTTTTCTACCAAATTTCACCATGATGTCAGCACCCTTTTTACAAAAAAGCCCAAATATTAAAATTGAACGTTTTATTTTTCATGCCATGCAGTAGCTCCCTTTAACAGTTTTTCCTTTGAATTATAAAATGTCCGCTTGAGACAACGGTGCATGCAAGATAGAATATTACATTTTATCATACCACTAAGGGAAACATCAAAGAACACCGCTAACCTGATAAATTTTCGTATCTAGTCAGTGACCGCGTATTTTACGCTTTATATCTAGTCAGTGAGAGCGTAATGCGCAAGCACAATACGCGTATACGGCGAGGTACGCGTATAAAGGCAATTCGCGTAAACCGGGCGTGTAAAATGCACGCGATACGTAATACGCGGAACAGTCATCTAATTTTGTAATGTTTTTCCTATTTTGCAACAATTAAAATGTTTAAAAAACGTAATTATTTTAATATTTAGAATGACTTAGTGTATGATAAATTCGTTATTAGGTTCAGCGTCGATATGGTATTCGGCTTCACCCAGTATGACACTTCGCGCACGATAATTTCCCGTACCATACCTCCGCTTCACCTAATAACTAATAATATTTCTTTAATCGGCATAGTTTTGTACTCAAAAGTAATCGCACATAAATTATATTTTTCATTTTTAGTTCCACCAACTATCGACGTAAGTGGACTGAAAGATATCACCTGTAAAGCCGGCGAAAACTTCAAAATTGCCGTCAAATTCGATGGTTTCCCGGCTCCTAGTGCAAAATGGTTCAAAGCAGACGATGAGCTTAGTCCAAACGATCGTGTGAAGATCAGAGGTAATGGAAAAGAGACGGAAATGACTCAGCTGGATGCCGAGCGCGAAGACACTGGCGTGTACAGCGTAACATGCGAGAATGCATTTGGAAAGGAAACGGCCAAGTGCAACGTCACTGTGCTAGGTGAGTATTAATTCTCTGCGTGCTAGTCATAAGCTTCAACATAAAAAGACCAAGTTTTGAGAAATTTTCTAAAAATATCAAAGAGCTATCTTAAGAACCACTGAACCAATACTAGGCTTGTTTGTACTCATTTTAATGCATTTTTATGCTGATTTCAAATATGTTCATAAAAATTTACAATTCTGAAATTTCTGAAAAATTCAAATAAAATTTGAAACTTGTCGTCTGCAGTTGACACCCGCGTGGAGAGAGTTAGGCATCGTTTGTAGCTAATCATCATAGGCGTGGAAGTCAGGATACCCTCTAAATTATTAGGTGGGGCCCAAAAATTTAAATGCTTCCGCCGCTACTGTAAATCATTATGTACCACGATACTGGGCCAAAGCCGACAAACAAGGAAATTGAATTCTTGAAGAAAAAAATAAGAAGCACAAAACCAAGAACAACATAAACAACAAAGTATTCCATAGAAAAATGTGGGTGCCTTCCTCAGTAAATGTTACTTTAATATTGCTTTAATCCTGTAACACCTATATATCTCTAAATTGGGTCTTGCTTAGATTTTCTACAAAAAATAATACGTGTAACCGTGTATCCTTACAGATATCCCCAAGCCACCAAAGGGTCCTCTGAAGGTCACCGACGTTTTTGCCAACCAATGCGTGCTGACATGGGAGCCCCCAGAGGACGATGGTGGTTGTCCTTTGAGAAACTACGTCATCGAGAAGAGGGATGCTTCCAGGACAAACTGGGGTGTCGTGAATGACACCACAAAGGAATGTTCTATCAAGGTAGGTGCACAAATTCAGCGCAAAAACCTTTACCTTTTGGAAATGTATACTATTCCTTCTCGAAAGGCATTGTAAAAGTAAAAAATCAAAATGTCCACAGTTATAACAGCGCTTTCAAAATAAAAGAGACCAAGATCCCAAGAATGAACGGCTCTTTTCAGAGCCACCAAACTTTACAAAAAGACAAACATGATTGTAAAAGGGTTTTTTTCCCTTAGCTGTTCATGATTTTGAATATCGCGTATAAACCAAAAAGTAAGATTTTGGTGTTGAACAGTATTTCTTTTTTGAAACCAATATACGGTTTCACTAGCTATAAGTTTTTAGGTTTCCATAACAGGTTAGATACCTATATGTTGTCAGTATCTCTACGATTACAATATTCTTTGCAGAAGAATCCCTAATCTAATATTGCAAGGTTTTAGTTCTATTACCGGGTTATTACTCTATAAGCAGGTGCCCTCTGTGCCCTTCGCCTTTTTATAAACATAACTTAGTAACTAGCGTGGTAGCAGGAAATATCAGCTCTCATATACTTCTAAATTTTGACGATCTGCACCATTCTAGAAATATAAGAATTTTATGAAACTCCCTCATTTTCACACCTTTCCACGGATTCAAATATCAATCGATGATCTGTATCTAGACTGCTAATCACTGCGTATCATCAGCTCATTAAGCGCATGCTGTCATTGATAGATATTTGACTCCGTGAAAGGGATTGAAAATGAAGTAGTTCGTAAAATTCTTTAATTGTCAAAAATATGTGATAGCTGATATATTCCTCATTGCAACCACGTCGGTTATTTCGTTTGGTTTATGTCTTAAAATACCAACAACAAAAAAACACTTTAAATTTGAATACGGAAATAATATCAGCAAGTTCTTCTCTTTGTTTTCATCAGGTACCGAAACTTATCGAAGGTGTTGAATATCTTTTCCGAGTGGCTGCCGAGAACCAGATGGGTGTCAGTCGATTCCTAGAAGCAGAGAAGCCAACACTTGCTAAGAACCCATACAGTAAGTCACTCTGATTGGTCTACATAACGTGCTCGATCTGAGGCTATTGATGGACGTGTTGATATTACGCTTTATTCCGTACAGTACGCGTATTGTTATAGAGGGCCATACTACGGGGTTTAAACATTGTAATGTATAAAAAGTAGCCTGGGTTCAAACAGTAACCTCGGATCGTGCACTGTCTACTGATTGGTTACTTACATGATATTCATCTGAGTAACCAATCAAAATAGAGCTTTAATATCTCTTACCACTTTTAAGGTGAATTCCCTGGTCATTCTTACCAATATCTGTGGTAGGCGCAATATGATATAGGCCAACCAATCACAATGGTTCTTAGAAGCTGATACTTTTGACATGTATCAACGCGATTAATGTGCCTTTTTTTCTTCCTTAGATTAAAATGTTAAAGATTGTGGCGCGGGACAAATTCATAAAAAATAGTGATGAAAAAAGATTCTTGCAAACAAAACCAAAATTTACAACAACCAAAAACACCAACAAACCAGCATTTCAAATTAACTTGCAGAAAGGGAAACAGAAAAGTCATTGCTACAACTAATGTTTAGAAATAGCGTCTTAATGTTTTTAAGACATAAATACTAAATGATAACCTTATATCTCTCAATCGGTCGTATGCGAAGCAGTCGGAAACAAGTGTTCTCAAGTGAGCTCTATCTGTGCCATCTTGCTGATCTCTTGAAGTGACTTTGAGTTCATTTCTCTGGCCAATGTGGCTCTACAACCTCCACTGAGTCAACAGTAGTGTTAGAGAGGATGACAGCGGTCGTACATGATACGGACAACATGGCCAAACGAGGCGCAAGTGACTCAATCCTCGTAGATAAGCTTCGCTCTGTATACAGCAAGCATTTTTGACCTCGTTTACGTTCGCCCAAGGCAAGGACATAAAGTTGTTTATCCTAAGGAAGGCAAGATATGTGGCCAATCCATCTTATTTGCCTTTCATGGATGGTACTGGCTAGTGGTATTTGCTGTGCCGGTCTGTACAGCTCACTGCAGGATCTCTATCCGCTTGTTTCATGAAAAGGATGAATTTTGTAAGGAAGCTACTAATGTAATGTATATAGATACTCAATAATTCGATGGTAGTTCATACAGATTCTCACCTTCGATTTACTGGCAACTCTGCGTGTCTTCCACTTTCTAGAAGGTTGTCCATGGCAGTGGCATACGCTTCCTTATACCGCATTACCATTCAGGATTATGTCTTCTTTACGGTAAGTGGACACCAGTTATGTTTTCAGGATGAATATCCAGACCAGTTGATTCAGCAGCTTCACTGAGGTCTTTCAGTTGGATTCTAGTTCCCTGGATTTATATCTTAAGAATAGCTATGTCGTCTGCAAATTTTATGTCGGCGAAGATCTCCTGTGAAATACGACGACATCTCAAGGATGAGGATTAAAAATCACGATTCATAATAAGATTGGCAGAGTACAAAGTCCACGACAACTATCCAGATGAAGTTGATCCCAACATATTTCCTTGCAGGATTCCTGTAGCTATATCTGTTATCTGTCCATCCACAGAGATAACACTTTGAGACTCATCATCAAAAATTCTGATAGCTTCAAGGATAGCTATTGGAATGCCATAATGACGGAGAATGGTGAACATTATTGTACGGTCAACAGAATCAAAAGCTTTCTTTAAGTCCACACTTAGGTAGTGAAAAGGTAAAGTAGTGGTACCTGCTTTGAGACTGCACCTTCCATAACTGGTTTTAGGATATAGATGTAATCATCGCAACTACGTTCTAACCTGAGGCTTGCCTAAGGAGCAGATTAACGATTCCATCAAGCAGTACTCCGATTTAGCAATCTTTAAAAAAAATATAAAAGATCTGTAAAACCTGTAACTGAAAATATGCATACAAAGTGGTTTGACAGGTATATACCTGGATTTGTTATACTTCTTTATGCTATGGTTTGGATTGTTTAGTTTCCGAGTGTTTACGTGGTTACCGTGTGTAATTTTACGTTGTTTTTGCACCCTTGTATATAGTTGTATACGATGCGTTTCCAAACTTCCTTCCAGTGTCACCGACATATTCTATGGTTGAAATTAGCGCGAAGGATCTCATATACTTAATCCGCTGTGTGAATGGGGTCAATCTTATTATTTTGTGTGGACCACGGATGTTTACAGAGGGGAGTATTTGGCTTTATATCCATTGATGTACCATGCTCTACGTACATGGAATAACCATTTTTTTCTTCCATTTTGATGTCAGCAACCTTATTCACATTAGATTTCTTTTTATGTTTCTTTATTTTTTATTTTTTTATTTCTGTCTTGACCATATTTTGCTGAAAAGCCCAAAACGACTGAGAGCCTCATCGATCTTGTGCTCCTCATGTTTCTTGTCTTCATTGTCAGTTATGGCGGTATTCACATGGTTTTAAACAATCCAAATCACTACAGGCTTTTAGTGGTTTATAGTTTTAGTTGGGATGGTGCGAATTGTAGCTCAGGTATTGGTCAGTGTGAATGACACTTGTACAGGCTATCCCACAAAGATGTTAACATTCGGATTGCGAATAATGTTACAGAAAACGTAAAACATAATCAAATTAAGAGTTATTTCACTTCAGTCGCTTTGAACTAAATATGATTATGCTTCGGTATGCACTAAACAAAGGGAATCAAAAACCAACTTGGGAGATTTCTGCATTCATCTTTATTAGATATTATGCACTCTAATAAATGCGTTACTTAAAAGTACTGCAACTTCTTAATTATTCATGGAAGATCTATAAGAGTATATATATTTTTAACGAAATAAGTCAAGAAATCTAAATACATACACACTCTCGAGAACGGACAAATCCAAAATGTGATTTTCTTTTTATATTGGCCTGATTATTTTGATTATTTGATTATTAACCCAAAACAGAAGGGCACAAATGCATTTTGTATTGGCTAAAACTCACCAGCTCTATTTTTGAACCCTTGTTGGATGAAGCTTTTAAGCTTAAACTTTTAAGTTAAAACTTTGTTCTTGACAACCGATTGAATTGGAATAAAATTTATATTAAAGCCTGATTATTATTCTTTCCGGTGCTGTTTTAAAATATTCCTTAGATTATGTCGCTTCTCTAAAATGACTCATTATTGGAGAGCTTGGGACAACCTGTATAGACCACAAGGAACTGACCCATCTGGCTTGCGTAAAATCAATGTGTCCAAAAATGGTATTGTGTCATCATGCTCTTAGTCATCATTTGACTTCCAGTGGGGATGGAAGTTGCTGTCGGGGCAAGTGCCATCATGCTCTTTTTTACACGGAACGCACCATTTGCCTTTCAGGGGGCTGGAAATTGCGGTCGAGCCAGTTTAAATTTCGCAGCGGGATGCGATACGGTGACAACAAAAATTGCACCGCCGAGGGCGTTTTTTTACATTAAGTATTGCCCAACTGTTTTGTGTGTGGGTGGAGGTGTTTTAATTATCATGCATTATTGTATATGGCCTAAGTTAGGTGGGGGGATTGTTTCTTTATTGATAGTGGAGAAAGTGTTTATTTTTTGCTCGTGTAAGGGGGAGAGGTTTTTTTGTCAAGATCGTACAGTCCTCTCCCTGGAAGTTAAATGGTGCGTCCCAAAGTAAATGTAATACTCCCCCGTGGAGTCACTCTGATTGAAGTAATCTGTCAGGTCGTCGATTTGATCTGTCTGATCCCTGTAGTATTTCCAGAATGTCATCTACGTATCTCTTCCACAGTCTTGGCTTACACGTTAGTAGGGCGGATACTATGGCCTTTAAATTCCATGTAGAGGTGGACTACAAACGTGGATACTGAGCTTCCCATAGCATCCAATCGTCTGTAAATTGTGTCACGAAATTGGAAGTATGTTGTTGTGAGTACAAACCGTAGCAGCTCCAATACATTATGCACCGAGAGTAAGGCCCAATCTTTCAAAATGTTGTCATTCTCAAAGCGTGATTTTATGACCGAGGATTCCTCATTTGGCTTATTCGGAGACAGAGATACAACTTCATCACGGAATGTCAACATCTCTTCCTCTTCGATCGTGACCTCTGCTAGGTCCGAATCGTCATCAAGCAATATTCACTCTACTAGATCCGAAGCATCATCAAGCCAATTTTTCTCTACTAGGTCCGAAGCGTCATCAAGCCAATTTTTCTCAACTAGGTCCGACGCGTCATCAAGCAAAGGTCTCTCTTCTAGTTCCGACGCGTCATCAAGCAATGTTCTCTATACTAGGTCCAAAGCATCATCAAGCAAACTCCTCCCTTCCAGTTCCGAGGCTTTAGCAAGCAAACTTCTCTCTCCTAGTTCAGATGCTAAATCATGCAGTATTGTACAGATGGTCGCTGTGCATACAGAGCTAAAATGTGAGTAAATTTTGTTTGTGTTTACAAGAATCTTAATAATTATTATCTTTAGACCTCATGAATCTATTCAGTGACAAAAGACAACAATGCGCCAGATCTAAAATACGTTGTTTAAATCTAATGTAATAGATTACAATGATGAAAGGTTAGGTAACACTATATTTACGTATATATATACCTCGTACAAAGCATGAAATTTTTAACGTGTTCCCCACAATTCAACTATTTTATAGTGAATCGATTATGATCAACAAAAGACAGCCATAGACTGCCCGTTATATATAAATCGATTATGATATCAATAAAAGACAGCCATAGACTGTCCGTTAAATATAGCGCACACTGTATTCTCTATTCGGGAAGGGCGAATCAAAGTATCGCTACGATTCAAAGTTGTATATGACCTGAATGGACATAGGTCAGTCCTTCCCGGCATACACGCCATTTTGTATCCGCCATGCTATTATTTACGTGTTGTATAATACCAGGGGGTGACACTAAAATGTTTTATATTAATAACGCGATCTACAGGGTGAGGCGAGATATCGATCGGTTTGGAATAATTCACATCAAACTCGTACTCGGCCCTTTGTATTCATGGTATTGCGTTCATATTACATAGAATCGTCCCGGATGAAGAGAGTAAAAATGCCCTCTAGCAAGGTCACGCCATCCGGAAATGGAAATGACTTGTTGCAATACTATTGTTGAAACTAGGACTTGCGGCAATAATACGATAAAATGACTGGTGTAAGATATGCAATACAAAAAAATATCACGAAAACGTTTGACACCTCACAGGACCTTCCATTATGATACGTATTTCACCCAATCCCCCAAGATTTGATAAGATTTGATAACAACTGAACAATGTTGCACAAATTCCACATTTTGCCCCCCACATCTCCAATTCAGTCTCCTTCAATCTGCCATTTAAGTCAAATTTACTATATCATGTAAACTCATGAGAATCACATTTTCTAGCACAAAACAATACTATTTGACACCATCTCTCGACACACCTCAATTAGTAATTATCCGGTCTATGCAGACCCCTTTCAGACTAATCTTGGCACTTCGTGAAAAATATATTATAAACTGAATGTCAAGTCTGTAGTTGATGTGTGGTCATGTAATCATGGTCACATACCTTGGTTACCTGTTTTGAATTGTGTTGGACATTAAAATAAGTCTAAATCGAAATGTAGGGGTCTACTAGAAATGTTAGAATGAACAAAATAGTCGTGATGAAACATTGTATACCATCTCTTCCCAGTATGTGACCTGGTTCCGATTGCCCTTATGAACTCTCACCCTCCTGTTTGAGCTCTCCCAGTGTTATGATCCGATATAATTCGATACGACCTACACGGAATCATTCGCAATTTATGCACATGTGTTGTATAGAGGCCCTGCATGTTGACGTATCGATGAAAGACAGCCACATGCTGTCGGACGGAACCTGGTTGACGAGCACGTACCATGCGTTTAAATGGTACTCAAAAAGGGATTCGATAGTCGATAGTGGCTTTCGTATGCACCTCAAGTCCCATTTCTTGTGACCTTTGTTCCCTTATGAACTGGAATATTTTATACTTTTGAACCCTGTTTGACCTTAATTGACCTCTACCAAAAATTTCCGACACTTTGAAGAGGGCAGCTCAAGCCAAATTTGTTCAGTACCCTTCAGGCATCTCAAAAACACTTTCAAACTTTTGTTCCAAAGATTTGGTCACCAGACATTAGCACTGGTCTCTTAGTAATAGTAATGTTTATTGAAGCATTCATATTAGTGTACCTTTTATAATGTTTTACGTTACATTCGACAAATAATTTCTAATAATTACTCCCGCTTACTAGGTGAACCAGGCGCACCGGGTACACCGGAAGTTACAGACTGGGATACCGATTTTGTGGACATTGAATGGGAAGAGCCAGAGGATGATGGCGGCGCTCCAATCGATGGTTACATCATTGAAAAGAAAGAAAAGAAGAGCAGAAACTGGGTGACATGTAACGACAAGCCAGTCAAGGGAACCAGCTTCAAGGTAATAATTTAAAAATCGCAGTAATAAATTTAGTCAAACGCATAGGCCTATCTGCCACATTAGGCACCACATTCAATTTGGTCCTAGAGAACTATCGGTGCCCGGCTAGGTACCGATAACTCTTAACATCGCTCCCTGGAGATATAATACATTGTATCAAGCGTAATAAGTAACATTTGCATGGTGTTCTTTTTCATTTAAATAAAAAACGAATGAATTGTACAAATGTTCAGGGTACGATAAAAAGTGCTATCGGTACCTCTTCGGGCACCGATAGCGCTATAGGACCAAAAGGATGTTGTGCCTTAGATTTGTATAGGGTTTTTTATATCCAAACTGGATGTTTTATTTGGACTAGTAATTCTAAAAAAAGTACTGCCCGACTACAAATAAACCTACCAGCCGAACTACAAATAGCCCTATAAAATTACCAACCTGATATTAAATTACATACACTTATCTAAAAGTTATTAGGCCTACCCGCCAGACAGGAATGTTTTGAAATGTCACCCTTCACGTTATCCATCCTGAGGTACAGTCACACCAAACATCTACTTTGTGAATGACTGGTGAAACTCATGAAAGTATTATGCTTAGTTCTTATGTTTAATAGGATGAACAATTCTTTGCCCTGAGGCATCAGCACACATACACGTTGAAAGAAATAAAGTACACCCTAGCCGGATTCGAACCGGCAACCTTCGTATAACTAGCACGATTGAGTTACAGGGGTACGATGTAACGATCTATTATGTTCAGCTTAAATTTTAAGCTTTCCTAACGGAAGGCATCATAACTGTATGAAATGTAACGGCCGGATGCACTGGGATTTTTCCAACGTTTAGGTGTCGGCAAATATTACAATTTAATTTAACTGATTTTATGTAATTTTAATATAGTAAAAGTTTGACAATCTATTGCATGTCTGATGTCTGTCTGATATATATCGAAACGGTACTCTTTTACATCGCTATCTGCCCGGATAAGTATCGATGGCTCGTTTTATCGGTCCATGGATATGTAATTGTATCGAGCATAACAATGAACATTTGCATAGTGCTACACTATCGTATGTTTTATTAATTTAAATAAAAGCGATAGTTCTATACCAATGTTCGGGGTACGATATAGAAATAGCCACCGATACCTATCGGGGCACCGATGGCTCATCGGGTCCAAACTAACCGTGATTTTTTTTTCAGGTACCCAAACTGGTGGAAGGACGAGAGTATGAATTCAAAGTAAGCGCCGTTAACAAGGGTGGACAGGGAAAAGCAAGTCAAGCGTCGCAACCAAAGTTAGTCAAGGCTAAATTTGGTAAGTTTGAACCTGAATCAAATAAAGCGTTTAACACTCTTAATTGCGGAAAAATCAAAACAAGCCTCCTAGATGAAACAAATAAAATTATGTAAGTGTTTAAGCTCGAGATTAATATGTGTTCTCTGATAGCCCAATCTAAAAGATACAATAAAAACAGTTTATCACTAATTGTGAAATAGCATGAAGCACGTCATGAAGATTTCTGGTTCAAATTCACTTCAACCCTGTCCCATGTCACAATTTTACTTCGAATACCATAGGAAATATTCGTCAAAGTCAATATCATCGATAATAATATTAATTACATTATAAAAGACAATATTAAGTATGATTGAATAAGAAAATTAACTAATATAAATAATTCTTGATACAGCTAAACCATACTTGAAGGGAGAAAAACTTCGAGACGTCACCGTGAAGGCCGGCAATAAAATTGTACTTAATGTTCTCTTCGATGGAAGCCCGGCACCAGCTGTAGAATGGAAGAAGAACGGAGAGGTAGTGCAGGCATCAGATCACGTGCACATGGTTAATGAAGACGAGAACACCTTAATACAGATTAATATCGCTGAAAGAAGTGATGCTGGAGAGTATGAGTTAACGTTAACCAACGATTCGGGTGTTTGCAAAGCGAAATGCAACGTCAATGTTCAAGGTTTGTGTATTTGTATTTGTTAATATTTTTATTTTTAGATAATTAGTGAGAAACTTTTTAATAAGCTGTTTTGTTTAATTTACGACACAGTATAATATCTCAGGTAACAACAATTTTAAAATGAAGTCAAGATTTTATTAACATTTGACACAAAGATTCTACTATTGAGATTCTTGGAGATGAAAGAATATATAACACATTGCGAAGACATGTACCTGAAGATCATAATTATGACAAAGCTAATAAAGTTGTTTTGTCCCAAAGATATGTACTACTGGCAGATTTCACGGACACACTCTTTTCTTAGGAATTTTGGTGTCACTTTTTAAAACGCTCACAGGATTTTTTTCAAAAGCACATTCTAAATAATTGCCGTTCCATCTATTTCTACTTGCGTAAGATTCAAAATGAAGTAAACACATGTTTGAGTGACGGCAACTAAAGATCTATAAGGAATCCACTGTAGATGAAAATATCGTCGGAAAAAGCAAATAATAAACGTCTAAATAAACAAGAATATTGTTGTAATTGCTCACAACAAATTAAAGTTATACTCATGGTAAGGCACTTTATGTACAAATTTACCCAATTATTGAATCTATTGATTAAAATCCTAATATAAAATTAACAATGCATTCATCTTATAACGGATTTGCCAGACTTTCGTCCAATATTTTAATGCAGATCAAACGTAATAATTCTTACTCAGGCAAACCAGGTCCACCGGAAGGGCCAATGGACGTATCAGACGTCACTCAAGAAGGCTGCAAGTTGTCATGGAACCCACCCCTTGACAACGGCGGCAGCGATATTACCAACTACATCGTTGAGAAGAAAGAAGCAGACGATGACTATTGGCAGAAAGTTACAGGATTCTGCACGGCTCCTCACGCAAATGTCACGAAACTAGAGAAAGGAAAGGAATACATATTCCGTGTCATTGCTGAAAATAACCATGGTGATCGTAGTGAGCCACTGGAATCAGGTCTCGTCTTGGCCAAGAACCCATATGGTAGGTTTTACATTGAGACGATCGTTAAATCGTGATAAAGTCTGCATACTGCCGAATAACGATTCGTTCCTTTGTGATCAATTGTATGTGTTCTGTGTCATTGCTATGGTGATGAATTGGAATCGGGTCTTACCTTAGCTAAGTGCCCACACGGTAAGGTGCCTCTGCCCTTCCATTATGTAAAAACATCGTGTCTGCTCTGTGAATTACCAGCAGATGATGCTTTTTTACTTTGGTAGAGTAGACAGTGTCAGGAAATACATTCCAAGTAAAAACTAGTGGTCAGCTTTTACTTCGGAAAAGATTTATCAAAGAAAACGAACTCTCTTTGACATGTAGGCCTAATTTAGTTACAGTTCTTTTGTAGAACATCTAAACACCAGACTCTAAAAAAGCAGGGAGCACCCTCAGGAAAAAAGTGTTCTCCAAGGGTTCTTTTTCTTTATATGTTTAAGAATCCAAAAAGATTTCTTATAGAACCAATAGTGATTCCAAAGATTAATTGTTCTGTTACAGAACCTCCTATGAATTTTTGAAATTTTTTTAGATTTTAACTGGAAATAACCCCTTAATAACCTTTGAGCCCAATTATATGAACACCCTAAATACACTGGGTATATAGTCGATGCATATGTGCAAGAGAAATGATTGTGCTATGACATTTTTGGCAAAAGAAGCATTTTGAAGGTATTTTGTTATATTCCGTAAATGACCCTTAGTAGCCATTGACCCCGAATCTATGTACACCCTGTATTATGGCCGATGGATCGATATGTGCAAGTGAAGAAAGTAAAAATTTCCGATAGCAAAGGCTAGGTAAAAATAAGAAAGTCAACTTCAAAAGTGTGTGACCAGATTGACAACATATTTATTATTTATTTGGCAAAATTGACAACAATACAGAAAATAACAAATAAGCAATCAATCATCATCACAAGAAACACATAACCATAGTCTTTCCCTACTGTACCCTAACATCATTCGTTTAGTCTGAACAATCATTAGTCTGAACAAAAACAGTGATAGTTTGGTTGTTATACCATCTAAGACGTATATTCACATGATACTGATTATTTTTGCTTCTAAACTCCGTAATCGCTCGTGAAACTTGGATTACAAATGTAAAGGAGAAAACGCAGTATGTAACAATCGAACCACAATCTGGTCATACACCTTTAAAAGAGAAAACACAGTATGTAACAATCGGACCACAATCTGGTCGCACACCTTTCCGTAAAATTCGTTCATTATCTAATAAGATTGTTTTATTTTTAAAGACGAGCCAGATAGACCCGGCAAACCTAACATCCTTAGTTATGATCGCGATCGTGCTGAGCTTGAATGGGCCGAACCAGCTTCAGATGGTGGTGATAAGATTACAGGTTACACCATAGAAAAGAAAGAACCAAGACAGAATAGGTAAATGCTTAAATTGGGACGTTTTCATATTGTCGTTATTACCGCATAGTGACGAATTTCAGATTACTATAAACGGTCCCTAGAGGGCGACGTTATCAACTTAGCGCTGGCACTGTCAATGCCCGCGATCGGTGATCATTCGAGACATTTCACGTGTTACATAGAGACCGTATATAGTTATCTTCTGCTCGTCAGTATGGGGAAATAACAAAGATTATCTGAGAATATTGATGTTATAATGTAAGTATCTTCAATTGGCTGAATTGAAGGTTGTCATCTAGCACGACTTGAAACAATGATATCAATACGTTATATAGCTACTTAATATTCATGAGTCGTGACCATAGTCACGTGGAGGGATTATGTACCATAAAATCTATTCGTGCTATTTTTAGTATCGAACTCAAAGTTCTGGATGCATCTTTTGCGTGTCGTATCTTTTTTTTTAAATCAGAAACTGCCTTGCACGTTAAATTTTACGGTTTAGGTAAAGTGAACGGAATCAAACAGCTGCCGAGGAGGCTATCATAACGTCGGCATGCAAGTCGACTAATGGGGGATAGATGTAAACACAATGCCGACTGCATCAGTCAGTTTCATTTTCAACATGGTGCATAGTAATTACAATCCGTTTATATCACTATTATTAATGCTACTAACACAGTTAGAATACCATCTACTAACATAATATGCCTCTAAATAGTCTTGTATTTTTTACGAAAGAGGCGAATGGCAGACACCCTCCGCAAAAACAATATTTCGAGTTTGGGCAACTATAATTATTACTGATACAGGCGCCTGTACAAACATGTATTATTGTACGACTAATCTATTGTAATGTTTTTGTGGAGGGTGGCTGCCTTTTGTCTCATTTGATAATTATAAATCCGTTAATGTTGCTTGGAAGGTCTTTATTTAACATCTTTAAAAATAATTTTCAGGTGGATGAAATGCAATAAGTCACCAATCATCGGTACCAAGCATACAGTGACCGGTCTTTATGAAGGCAAACAGTACGAATTCCGTGTGATTGCTGAGAACCGAGCCGGACCTAGTGAACCCAGTGAAGAGTCTGATCTGATGACCGCTAAACCTATGTTTGGTGAGTGACAAGTTATATGCTCGATCATCATTTTTAATAGTGTTGGGCGATATTGAATATGATACGTCTTAAACAGCTTGAAATTCTAGAGATGTCAAACTTGCAGAATCATGTTTTGGGTTAAATTGGATTTTGTGCATTTGTTTCAAATTCATATACCTTATCGTACATCGGAAAATAAAAGTCGTCTTATTTAATAAGTAATACGTAGAGCGCAAAAATGTTTTTTGTTTTGTTTTGTTTTGGTTTTTTTGGTTTTTTGTTGCCGTGTTTTTTAAAATTATGAACATCTATACGTTCTTGTTCTTAAACTTCCCCATTTTTCATCTCAACATTCTTACATGTTCATAAAATAATGCTCCTTTCCTCTAACACAGAACCACCAAAGGTCGATTTCGGTGCCGGATTCGGTCCTAAGGACATCAAAGTACGCGCAGGTGATCCATTTGATATCGTAATACCATTCAAAGGAAGCCCACCACCAACGGCTTATTGGTATAAGGACAACAAAGAAATCCGTCCGTCAGAGAGACTGAAGCCCACCACTGAGGAAGAAAAGACTGTGTTGGATTGTAAGAAAGCAGAGAGGGGTGATACTGGACCGTATAAGGTGACGTTGGAAAATAACCAGGGAACCGACAACTGCTCGTTGAATGTTATTGTTCTAGGTAAGTGTGTTTAATTGTTTGTTTGTCGCTTGATTGTTGTTTACTCGTTTGTCTATACGGCCAACTACACTCTAAGAAATAAAGGTTCTAGCTCCCAGGAGAACCCTCCCTCTTGACCCTCTAAAAAGGTTCTTTAATTTTGGAGAACCCTTAAAGAATCTCTAAAGAACCGAAATGGTTCTGTATCACATTTTTGGGGACATTAATTTTTCGATGGTTTTGGAACCATTTTTGGTTCTTGTATAACCTTTAATTCTTCTGGTATAGCTACTCATACGTGTTTCGGTATCGTCGCTGCTTCTGCTTACATTTAAGTCTGTTATTGTTAATATAAGTATACCAAATGCTAAGAAATCGGTGCGTGCGTTTAATTCTAGGAAATTGGTGTGTGTCAATGCGAGGTTGAGCCCCTGTTTATTCTCATGAAAAAAATTAAGTTAACTTGAAATTTCCCCTGGGCAAGGAACTAACTGCGTATTGTCTTGGTTATCCGTGTATGGCAGCTCGAGGAACCTAATCCTGGCTACGACGGTTAATCTAGATGAAGGCTGCCCAGGGTATGCGCCTATATAGAGTTGCCTCCCTGATTGATGCATGTTTTATGGTGTGTCTTGTCCAACAGTGCTCGGGAATTTATGTTCGTAGCACACTCTAACTCTTGTTAACTATGTTCTTATCTTCAACGATAATACAATAATATAATTCACAAACCAATTCTTTCTGCAGACAGACCAACTGAACCCGTCGGTCCATTGGAATACTCTGAGCCCACCCGCGAATCCATCAAATTACACTGGAAAGCACCTGAAGATGACGGCAACGGCACCATCTCCGGGTACATCGTAGAAAAGCGCGATGCCAACCGTGATAACTGGACGAAGGTCACCAGTGCGGCTCCTATTAGTGGCTACACTGTGCAGGATCTGCATGAGGGTAATAATTATGTATTCCGCGTGTCTGCGGTGAATCAGTACGGCGTTAGCGATCCGCTGGAAGGAAAGCAAGTTACTGCTAAATTGCCTTTCGGTAAGTATTTTTTTATTTTTCATTGTTTTTGATATGCCAGTCACTGATAGTGTTTTTAACTAGCGGCGCTATAAGGATAAATAAATAATCATTAATGCCTGATTTATGCATTTTTGTAAAGGACATAGAAGTTATAATACACTGCAAGTGACCTAAAATATACAAATAAGGGTCCATTTTGCCATTTGTGTTGGAGCAAGTGAATGTAACTTAAAATTGTTCAGCACAACTGCTTTCAGTTTTTCACGTGAAAAATATACTTGCATACGCTTATCCGTCGCTTTTAATGTATTCTTACAAGTTTCAAATAAACACTCATAGAGCCTTAAGCTTACTAAAACACGATATTTCGTCATCTTTGCGTTTTTCAGATGAGCCTGATTCGCCAGGTACCCCCAAAATTGAAGCAGTCGACAAGACTTCCGCTAAGGTCTCCTGGGAACCACCAGAAAATGATGGCGGAAGTCCTGTGACCGGCTACATTGTGGAAGTAAAGGATCCTGCAACTGGAAAGTGGAACAAAGCCAACAACTATCCCGTTAAAGGAACCAGTTATGAAGTACCGAACCTCGAAGAAGGAAATGAGTATCAGTTCCGGGTCGTGGCTGAGAACGAGGCTGGCCCTGGTAAACCAAGTCGTGCATCTGAGGCTGTTATCGCTAAAGATCCAATTCGTAAGTCGTTATCACGAAACTGAAATTCGATTTTACATGTAGATACTTGCGGTAATTCGAGCGCATGCCA
Source organism: Amphiura filiformis (assembly GCF_039555335.1). NCBI lineage: Eukaryota > Metazoa > Echinodermata > Ophiuroidea > Amphilepidida > Amphiuridae > Amphiura > Amphiura filiformis. Next base: position 58,257,050 of record NC_092637.1, read on the forward strand.
TTAGGTGAAGTACGAACTACGGTATAACATAGCAATACATACGTGTGCAGTAGCGCTCCTCAAATTTGTCACATCTGACATAATGTTTGACCGATTTTATTACCTAACAAGTAGGCTATTTGAATGCAATAAACTAAATAGACTAAATCTAGGATTAACCAGAATTTATTCGGAATACTCGTCACAGCAAACTATATACTTCCCATTTTTATATAAATTACAGTAATATAATAATATGTCTTGATCATCCTGTCATATTTGCTCAAAAACAAACATCAACAACACAAAAGTTTAGAGGCTAATCCAATACCTCAGTCCGTTTCTTTATGATACACCGTACAAAAAGGAAGTCCACTCTTCCTTGATAGGTCATAATTCTTAATATGGATATTAAGCAGCAGTTTGATACCTCGCTTCTGTAAAAAGCACTTCAAATTATCCATAATTTTACGGTATTGTGAAAAGTGGTGCGATTTGAAAATATCCAGCGTCTACTACTGTAGAAAGAAACGATTTGATGGGTATCAAACCAAATACAATTCACTTCCATTCAGTGTAGGCTCTTACCCAATGACACACGTTACAGAGCTTCTACTCAGACTAAGTAACTTTAGCCATATGATCTCAGATGAGATTTATAACTTTTCAAATCGCACCTATTCGAGGTGAACAACAGTTTAATTAACTTTACACTCCCTCAGTATGCAAAGCGTCATGATACTTGTTGCTTTTTTATACTCACAGTTCCAGCAGATGCTCCAGGAAGATGCAAAGTCGACAAAGTGAAGAAAGACAATGTGGCACTGTCTTGGGCTAAGCCAATCGACGATGGAGGTGCACCAATCACTGATTACGTTGTAGAGAAACGGAAAGTGTCACCATCAGGACATAAGGGTGACTGGGAAAAGGTAATTAACGCGCACGCGCACAACGCCTTGACCTCAACTTCCTTTCAACCTCATTGAAATCGGGTTGATGAATTAATATCAATTTAATGTCAATACCACTGACGTAATGGTGTATAAACCTTATTTGAAAGTATTGAAAAAGTCTCCATCTTCAAACCCAAACCGACCCATTTTTAAAACATGAAGTTGATAAATAATGGTCGAAATGAGGTTGACATTTGGTCGATATCATGTTGAAATGCCGCGGACACACATTGATTTGACGTTAATGCAAACTTTCAAATCCCAACATCATTTCAACCGTTGAGATTGCGACATCGATTCAATGTTGATTCAACGTTGATATATCAATCCTGTGCCCACTTTTTCACATGTCTTGTATATAGTTAATTATTCATTGTGTCGTGTAACATACTTACATCTCAGTCAGAATAAAACACTGTTGTGTGTCAGCATGTAAAATAAAAGATAATATATTTGATGTGAAGACATAAAGTATTAATGCCATCAAACATGGATCCATGAGGCTCATTACATTTTACATTTTCAAAGGATGCATTAGTATACAATACATATTGGTTCCAATCATGTAGGTTGTTTGTAAACCATTATTTGTGTGATATTCTACGCAAACCATAAAAACGCAATATAATCAGTATACTATGATCTATATTGTCAAAAGCCTTTGACATATCCATACAAATAACTGATGTAAACACATTATAAATTCATTATGTTCTATAATTTCCAAACACGTCAGGTGTAATATAAGACACCCTTTGATATTTGTTTCGTTCATGAATTATATAAAGGGGTAGTAAATTTCCTTCACAACCTGCTGAAAGATCGGGTTTTACGTTTATATAGATATTTATATAGATATATTTACTTGCATATGATTTGATAATAAACCCATGGCATGGATTTGCTATAAAGCAAACAATGTTACAACACTTATTATATTACTAGTACTTGAAATATTAATTATTCCATAGGCTGCAGAAGTGCCCGCTAAGAACACCAACGCAGTGGTACCAGATCTTGAACCTGGCGAAAAGTACGAATTCCGCGTGGCTGCCGTCAACGAGTCCGGACCTGGAAAATTCACCTCTCCAACTCCAGTCATCACTGCCGAAGATAAGCCAGGTAAGACAACTTTATTGAGGGTGATATTAGCTCACCTTCTGAATCTTGATAAGGCCTCAATAAAGTTGTTATCTTCAGAACCAAATGTTAACCTACCGTTTCTGAGCTATACTGGATATACCATTAATCGACTAGCAACGCGGTTACTAAATATTTCGCGATCACAAAAAAGCGGGAGTCTTCGCTATAATGAACATCTCTGGTCATATCGTAAGGGCTAATTATGAAGTTACAATCTATATTCGTTTACATTACCCTTTTGGGGTAGAATATGTACCAGAAAATTGTGAGGTATTATCATTATTTCGGGGGGGGGGGCATATTGTTATATAGATATCGTGTAGCTTTAAACATGTTAAATCAGAAACAATCCTATTAAACAGAATCATTATGGTCGCCAACTTTAATGAGCATTATCCGAGTCCTACCATCATAACCATCGAATTATCCATAGTCCATATCTTTACCGTATTTTTCAGAAACTATGTCACTTTAGCTATGACTCTTCTTTTTAAGTCTCCGTTTTACTTTTTTACAGAGCCTCCCGTTCTGAATATCGCTGATCTAAAAGACCTAAAGGTCAAGGGAGGTGAAAAAATTGAAATCAAACTTCCTTTCACTGGCTTCCCTAAACCGGACATCACCTGGACACTCAATGGTGAGCCTGTTCCGGAAGAAAACATCCGAAACACTGCGGAATGTACCACGTTGACAGTGCCATCTGCAACCATTCAAGATGGAGGCAAATATGCAGTTACTCTCAAGAACCCATCGGGTCAAGACAAGGCCAAATGCAATGTTAAAGTTCTTGGTAAGTAACTAAATACGAACACAATTGCGTCAAACGGAAGGATCAGACCCGTATCCAAGACTTAGATTACAAAGTACTGTTCTGCATTATTATTTACCATACACAGTGCCAAGGAATTACCATGCTTGAGTGTGAAGATTATCCACTTGAAGTATTGATTGATCGATATCGCACTATTTTTGGTGATATAATTAATCATTGAGGTTGTTTATAGTAATACTGTGTTGTGAGCGCATTCTTTACGACAATCAGCGTACACGTTTGTCTACTAAGTTATAATATTACAACGTAATTTACCTTTGTCCCAAACATACAGATGCTCCAGATACACCTCAAGGGCCTCTCAAGGTATCAGATATCACCCCAGAGTCATGTACACTAGCCTGGAAACCACCAAAACACGCACCAGAAGAAGTTGAAAACTACGTGGTTGAAAAGAAGGATGGGGAGACGGGACGATGGACACCAGTTAGTAGCTTCGTTCCCAACACACATTTCAAAATGCGCAATCTCAGACCAGGCGAGGAGTATCAGTTCCGGGTCATGGCGCAAAATCCGTATGGTGTCAGTAAACCAATCACAAGTGATCCAATCATTGCAAAACATCCATTTGGTAAGTTGTATATTGCTTATTCAATGCCAACAAAAATATATCGACTTCGTCCTCTCCATTTTTTCGTGCTGCAATTTTTTTAAATTTGTTATTTCATAGAAAAGGTACAAAAAATTAAATACGTATATCATTGTAAACACTAACAATTAAATACATGAATACAAAACCCACCCAAGTCCATGGAAATTGATTTTGAGAAAACTAAATAAACATTGTATCATTTTAATTCCTTCAGATAGATTTACCTGGTAAATAGGACAAGTTTAACATGTAAATGAGTGGGTTAAACTGTATTAGGTATGACGATTAGCATTTTGGAGATTCATGAGGGGTCATTTTGTATGCCTTGCTTGTGTGGTTTTTAGAATCACATGGTTAGTGCATTCTTTACCCTTTGCTCTCAGTCTTTTTTCTTGTTCTATGCCCATTCAGCTTCATTTCTGCGGGTTTTTTTTACCATTTATTTTAGCAGATCAGCCCTGTTTGCAAGAGCATTATATGTGTGCAAAAAAACACCCAAGTCCTTGACTTGGTGGTTTTTGGATTTCCCATGCTCAATAGAGGCATGTAGAAGGTGGATTTATGTTGTTCCTTTATACATATGATAGGCCTATGTATAAGCAACAATTTTCCATGCTTAACTCAATTTGGCCAAAGTATGGACTTGGGTGTGTTTTATATTCAGGTGTTCAATTTCTTTTTTACTTTATATTCTTACCATACTTATTTCTTTATAGCTAACTTTCTGTGTGTATTCTCTCTGTCCTCATATAGATGCTCCCAGTGCACCAGAAGCTCCCGAAGCTAAAGAAACGGACCGTAACGCCATCACTCTTGGCTGGCGTCCACCAGCTGATGATGGCGGTAGTCCAATCACAGGCTACATCGTAGAAAAACGTGAAGAGGGGACATCAAAATGGATTCCGGTTACACGCACACCGGTCAGAGAAACACAATGTGTAGCGCCTAGGTTGGTTGAAGGCAACGCGTATGAGTTTCAAGTTAAGGCCGTCAATGCGGCAGGGGAAAGCAAACCAAGTGAAACGTCCGAGGCTATCACGGCACAACCGCCACCTAGTAAGAGGGTTTTTTCTGTTATCTTTTACTGAGGGTAGTTACCATGTAGCTTTATCACGGTTGTTTGATATGATCATTTACTAATTTTTCTATCAAAACATTTATATAATGTTCAATTCTAGACCTGAATAATACCAACAACTATCACACTAATAAACTGTATACACCTATATTTTCATATATTTTAACATAGATTTTCGTTTATAAATCACATTTTTCTAGCTTTTTGTGGTAATTGTTATTCTATAAACTGCATATTTGTGTTCAAATTGAGGGCGCTATTTACATATATTTTAAATCTTATTTAGCCCAATTATATGAGTTATTCCTTTCATTTCGTGATAAAAAGTAGTTTGAAAATTTCAATGCTATATGTTACTCCTTTTGATGATTTTCTAATACCAATACACAAATGTCTACCACTTGTAAAAATGCAAACAAGATTTAAGATAAATAGCGCCATCATTGTTCAACTTTTCTTTAAAATGACTCCGTTTACATGCCATCAAACAACCATGTTATGTGAAAAGTGGTATTACCACTAAAACACTTGGTACTATTGCAACGTTTTGACTAAATTATGTGCAAGAACGGTCCCTAAATTTCGTATCATATTGATATAAATTAACAGATGAAACCGCTTACTATTTCAGTGAGACCAAAGATTCCTCTTGACTCTCGTCATAAGGAGGTTACCGTCCTTGCTGGTGAACAATACAAAGTAGAGATACCCTTCGAAGCCAGTCCAGTACCCACTGTAGCGGTCACGCGAGATGAACAAGGTGGACAAGCAGTACCATTAGGGGATCGTCAAAAGGTTGAAGTAAGTATCAAGTTCGATTCCCGGTGAAAAAACGTGGCTCAGTTAGAATTAGATGTACCGGGGTCAATGAGCGATAGTGATTGGTTTTTAGCCTATGAGGTAGAGCGCTTTTTGTTGCGTAATGAAATGCGCACTAGCTTATTGGTCAAATACCAATCGCTCGTCGCTCAGATATGGAGAATAAAATTCCGCTTTACCGTTGTTCTTGGACTGAATATATTATCTTTGTTCTTTCAGGAGCAACCTGGTTACTTCACATTGGTGAATACATATGCTGAGAGGGAAGACACTGGTCGATACACCGTCACATTGAACAACCCTCAAGGTTCAGACAAGTGTACCGTCCGGGTAACGGTCGTTGGTAAGTGGTCATCAATACTTGTGTTTCCGCGAGTCAAGATTTTTTGATAGCACACGTATTTTGAAAGGTAGACTCTCATCGTTTGACCTCGTGTTAAATAGTATTTGTTGTCTCATGTGCTGAATACCCGACGGTTTATCGTGGAGAGCTGTTAGTGCGTCTGCCTAGGTCGTAGGTCCTATATATAACCGTGTTGGCACTTTTATGTTTATGTGAGTAGTTTCCGCCAGCTCTTGTTAATTTCGTCTTTAACTGTAACACTTTTGGGTGGGTTAAACAATTCTTTTGTTCTCATGTCACATATATAAATACCCACACAGCTGTTCTTGCACGAATGGCTGTGAAAAGTGTCCGTACGCAGCTCTTTTAGAGGCATCATAACTTTTACGATATTCGTTAAACTTTAGAATAACTACCATCACATGAAGACATCTAAGGGTTTGGTTTTACAGGTAAGTTTGAAACCTGACAGTTCATGCATAGAGGCATTTACAGTCATATTTCGCTGAGCGCTGATTGATTTTACCGTTTCTATTTTAACAGATAAGCCCGGACCTCCCGAAGGTCCTTTGGAGGCATCTGACGTCATGGCAGATTCCTGCAAGTTGTCATGGAACCCACCGAAGGACGATGGGGGCAGCAAAGTCACCAATTACATTGTTGAAATGAAGGAAGACCATCGACCCAATTGGTCCAAAGTTTCCAGCTTTGTCAGATCTCCGCAGTATGAAGTGGGTGATTTGGATGAAGGGGCTATGTATAACTTCCGGGTCAGAGCGGAAAATGAATATGGCGTTAGTGAACCACTTGACATGTCTTTCCCTGTTAAAGCAAAGAACCCGTATGGTAGGTATTTTTAACTTAAATTTTTATGACACTGCCCCTGCGAGTGGTTAATATTGTGTAATAGTTGAATATCCGGAATTATATTTAGTTTGTTGCCATATAGTCTAATTGTCTAATGCCATTTCGTCTAATCATATGGTCTAGCACCATTTGTTCTATTACCAGGAAGAATAATAACCATTTAATCTAATAACAGTAGAATTAGTCTAATATCCACTTTGTCTCATATTATTTGGTCCAATGGTCATTACGACTAACCCTCGTAGTGTCTAATAACCACTTTATGTAACTTTTTCTAGCCATACCGTCCAATTGCCATTTCGTTCAAAACCATTGTCACTTGATTTTATTAGACTTTATTTTATGTCATTCTAAAATATTTTGGGCAAACGTCTGTGACGGTCCACCGCTCGTAAAGTCGGCAAATTGTACTCTAAGTAACAGTGCAAAATGTGCACAAAGGTTGTATTCATATGTACCTCAAGTTGGTGTTACATGTTTCTCATTTTTCTAGTGTCAGTCAAACAAATTTTAAACCAATCATTAATCATATTGTTGAAGAGGATAATAAGCTTCTACTTATATATAGCATATGCTTTGGCTAAATCCTGTTCAAGTGATAGGTTAACCAACAATTAACAATGATAGAACATTCCTGAGCTTCGTTAACTCGGGGATAAATTGAAGTGACCGCCAATGACCATTTGATATTTAATACCAGCAATGTGGAAAAGCGAAATAATGTAGCACTGAGCACTGAAATAATGTACCCTTTTGCTGAAGAAGCAAAGTTTAACAAAAACATAATTCCGCTTCTGAATATCGTTTGAAGCAAATGATATATCATTGTTAAGCTAATGATACATAATTTCTAAACACGGAAGAAAAAATGACCAATGCCGACTTAATAAGCGTTTCGTGGTAGACGGTCACATTTTTGAAAAAATATTTTGCCAACACTTATGCATTAACGTTTTTAAAATGTTGTTAAATTGGTATTAAACGTTTTATACCCTTTCTATATAACCCGAAATTTGAACATTTTCAGTAAAACTTTGTGTGTTTGTTGGGTAGTACGTAAAATGTAAATGTGTATTTCTTGATGCGATTTAGCATTTTAAGCGGTCAATTTCGTAAGTGTTAAAGTCAATAACACAGTTGTTATCAGTGATGCGATATTATAGCTAATTGTCTAATTCGAATTGCATTCTTCCTCCAGATCGCCCGGATGCACCAGGTAAACCTGTTGTCAAGGATGTTGAAAAGGGTTATGTCAGTCTGTCATGGGAACCACCAGAATTTGACGGAGGAAGCAAAATCTTGGGATACAATGTTGAGAAGAGAGATGAGGACTTTGATTGGGCCCCGGTAAGAATTTACTACAATTGACACCAATAATTGCTCCAATATGTAAATATTGCAGATCAATAATAATATGGTTTTAATGTTACTGTTATTCTTTAGGTTATCTGATGTTTTACCTAAATTGAAAATGTTTGCAAATATCTTGCTAGCTTTTTTGACACCATTTAATATAAAAACTATTAATACATTAAGTCTAGATCGCCAATGAGGAATCATGTATGTATGGTATTAATGGCTGTGAGATACCGGCCGCTTCAAAGGTACCCCTTCAAAAGAGGGCACGGCATGAAGTTATCCTGGTAACAGTTAAACAGAATATTAAAAATACATATTCAGATTTATTACGTTACAGGCAGCCCGTCTTTATAGAAAGTAAAGTCCGTCACGGAATAGAATGCATGTTGATATAGATCTATTGCATTAAACGTTACTCTTCGAGACAAGTTGTAAAGTGCTAGATATTAGCACTATAGTACATAAGATATTTTGACTTAAGAAGTATATTGTTATTTTCATACCTCAGGCCAATGATTTCTTGGTAAAGGACACAACGCTATCTTTAAGCAATCTGCAACCAATGAACACCTATGAATTCCGTGTACTCGCCAAGAATGCAGCAGGATGGAGTCGTCCAAGCAAACCATCGGAATCAGTACAGCCTAAAGATCAATTTAGTGAGTAACCAATAGAAAATTATTAATTATTGTCATTTGCTTATAACATCATGACACAACATTATGGTTATTGATAAATATTATTCCACAATTCATAAATACGTATGCTTCAGCCCTTTTATTGTGGCCGTAAATACCAAATATTATAGATATGGACGCACATACCAAATATTATAAATAAGAACTTTTCACGAGATATCTTTAATCGAACATACAACGATATTTTCCACCCACTCAATGTTGCCAAAATGAAACCAGAATCAAGTCGTCTTACCAATATGCAGAAGAGAACCAAACTCGTACAAAACATATTAAACAATATAAACTTGAATAACACAGTTTAATATTAGAAAAGGCCAAAGAGTAAAAGCTATATTTCTATTTTTTTTTTTTTTCTTTTTTATCTTCGTTTTCAGACAAGACAGGTAAAATGTAACTTCCTTAGTGTGACAAAGTGTGATGAAGTCCGAATAACCAATATGACCTTGCTTATTTAATCCTCTGCGCGCGCATTACGTTGGCAGTGCCTTAAAAATCGAAGCAGAAATATCTTAACATAGTGTATGTTGTCTTATATGTTGTATAACCCGACGGTTTCTGCTATGTTTATCGTGGAGAGCCGGGCTTGATGTTATTGTGCTATTGACTGGTTAAAACAGGTGAACGATGAGGATGACGACTATAATGACCGGTGATTTTGAGGTTTTGACTGGTCTTTCTGCGTTGATTTTGAAGGCACTGTCTACGTAATGTGGATATGTCAAAAATGCTCCTTTACCATATTCGGAATGAAAAATACATAAAAATAAGTCCATTCAATCCTAGTATTGGGTCGGCGTTCTTTAGATAACCCTCAATATTTTAGTATCTCGAAACCCTGTGAATTCGTATGTTAAAACATATAGCCGCGCGTAAAGCTTTTGATGTTATAACACATTTTTTACTTTCTTAATTTGATGTATTCTTTCTTTCTTTCTATTCTACTTTCAATAGATGTTTGTCTTCAATTGATCCCTTTATGCTACTAACCTGCCTAGCTCTCTTTTTCTCCGCCATTTTCAAAAGTGGTGTATTAACCTAATACCTAACATAATGGTATTTATTTTCATACAGCCACCTCGGACAAGCCCGGTACTCCACACGCAACCGATGTAGGAAAGAATTCTGTAGACCTAGCCTGGACGAAACCCGTGAATGATGGTGGTAGTCCAATTAAAGGTGCGTGTCAGTTATTGTTGTAAATACTAACCTGCTTTGACACGTACTTATTTAATAACTATAGTTTGATCAGCTCGTAATCGACATCGGCCTTATAACATCGCGGATTAACATCACTATAATTTATTTGGAGAATTGCCTTGTGACATAACAGATAAATTATATCCTTTTTAACAGGGGTCTGCTTTTCGGCGTAGTGGTAAAAGCTTAATAATTCCAGCCGATTACGAGCTGATCAAAGTATATGCTGACCATAACTGTATACATAAATGATTTTGTCGCCATTTTCGATAATTTAAATAAGTTTCATTCGTTATCAGAAATGATTATATCAAATAACAGTACTTGTATTATATTGTTTACGTTATCATTATTTTGGTTTAAGTTGTACTGACGCCAATAATACAAATGTACTTTGTTATTTCCTAACACAACAAAGTTCTGAGCATTGAAAAAGGCAATGATGGCAAAGGGTATAATATTAATAAGCCCATTAATGCCATAACGTACGATTTTATGATATAGATTTTGCCTATTTTTTAAACCTGATTCGTGGGCATATTTGTAATATTTACACATGTCCCAACTTACACCTAAATGAAATCAGCCAAATTCGTTGTGTTTGTAGTTCAACAGATCAATTATTTTGATAATTATGACTTTTTGCCCGCCATAATGGTGTTTCTTTCACTTTCCCTTGTTATTTAAGCTTAAAATGACAGAAAGCCTTCCCGGCCGTTATTTCTAATATTATCTACACATTTTGGGTAAAGAATAACCCATCTTACGTAAATCGTACATTATGGCTCTGAATGTAATTATGTATCGTTCCAAACTGATTTATTCTCATAGGATACACTATTGAGAAACGAGAGAAGGGCAATCCAAACTGGGAAAAGGCCAACTCGTACCCAGTAAAAGATACACACTTCACCGTGCCTGACCTTGAGCCCGGAAAGGACTACGAGTTCCGGGTCATTCCTGTCAACGCTGCCGGAGAGGGTGAACCAAGTGTCACAGATCAACCAATTTCTACCAAGCCGGCACAAAGTAAGTGATTGTGGTTGACCTTTAGCCTTTCTAGGAAACGAGGTCATGTTATTGTGTTTTCACATTTTAACCTTTGGTGTTGAAGATCAAACAAATATTACAACAAAGTCCTTTATTTAATGATCTCTACAAATATTTGACAAAGAAAGGCGCAATTAAAAGTTTCAGAGAAACCATTCTCCGGCATCAGCGGTGTAATGCCGACTTTAATACAACACTCTAGTTCCTCTAGATGTTGACAATGCTCTTTTTGTCCAATAACATTTTACTCTGTTATCTTTTTGACAGTTGGAAAGGCACCTTACTTCGAGAGGAAAATCGGCAACCAGAAAGAAGGTCAAGGTAACGGGGTCAAGTTTGAAGCTGAAGTGACGGGATTCCCTGAACCAGAAATCCGTTGGTAAGGAAACAACTGAATAAAACGAATGACTTTAATTTGCGATATCAAATTGATTTCCACTGAAAATTTAAAATCATGTTCATGTGTTTTGATCTGTATTATAGATAATGTTAAATAAACACATATTTTCCTTTTATAGGTTTAGAGCAGGAGTAGAAATCTTCCCAAGCAACAGACAACGCATGCGCAAAAATGACGACGTCGTGTCTCTCACCATTGAAGATCTTCGTGAATCTGACGCTGGGGAATACGTATGCGAAGCGTCCAATAAACATGGAACAGAAAAATGCAGAGCGAAACTACAAGTAGAATGTAAGATCATGTTGACATTGCATCTTAATAAGTCCATGAGTCATCGTTAAACTATAGACCTTCATAGCCAAAATTAATATTCTCGAGTTCTTCAAGTAACTTGTTTTCATCAAGGAGTTGTATTTTTGTCATTTTTTTTAAAGAAATTGTCTTTTAATTAATCAATATTTTGAAGATCTTATTTACAAACCGTGTTAAGTCCACAACCCCATGTGTCTCATTTACTTGTGTGATACAACCACGACCAAAATAGCCATTCGTGTTACTTTCACTTTCCCTTGTTATTTAAGCTTAAAGTGACAGAAAGCCTTCCCGGCCGTTATTTCTAATATTATCTACACATTTTGGGTAAATAATAACCCATTACGTAAATCGTACGTTATGGCTCTAGCGAAACTACAAGTAGAATGTAAGATCATGTTGACATTGCATCTTAATAAGTCCATGAGTCATCGTTAAACTATAGACCTTCATAGCCAAAATTAATATTCTCGAGTTCTTCAAGTAACTTGTTTTTCATCAAGGAGTTGTATTTTTGTCATTTTTTTTAAAGAAATTGTCTTTTAATTAATCAATATTTTGAAGATCTTATTTACAAACCGTGTTAAGTCCACAACCCCATGTGTCTCATTTACTTGTGTGATACAACCACAATTAATTTGACAAGTTTGACATTAGCAATGAGTTGTACCATCAACAAGCTATTATTTACCATAATAATGCTGCATAACAATATGCAGACTATTGTTCTCATTTGGGAAACAATGGCCTCAAACAGTATTGTTACTGTTCATCCATCCACGGTTTGCTTTGTAATGGTGCATCCAACTGAAATTATAATACCTATAGCTGTCACAACCCATTACAATATCGCACAGGAAAATCAGATACATGGGTTTGTGGACTTAACACGGTTTGGAAATAAGCTCTTCAATTGTCTATACCTTATTAAATTTTCTACAGTGGCTCCTGAAATCAGTCGTTCTCCAAATGACATCACAGTTGAAGCATCGAATCCTTTCAAAGTCAAGATCCCATTCAAGGGAACCGGAAATATTGCAGCAAAATGCCTCAAAAATGGAGAACCAATCCATGGTAATTATGATTCTTTATTTCTCTCCGTATCACAGTATAACTCATCTTAGCTTGCAAAACGAATAGTGAATAACAAATCTAAAAATTCAAAGGATAAGTGCTCAACTGCAAAACAGGAGCATAATATTTTGAATAAAGTGCTCATCCCAAGAAGGGAGAGCGTATAAAAAATTCAAAGAACAGACCTTCCAGAATAGGTAGTCGTTACTGAGTTTCATGCTAAAAAGGCAATCGTCAGATGACACGATAAAATGCTTTGGCTGGACAACCATTTCTTAAGAATGTGAATGAATATACATTCCATGGTGTCAACACAGCTAAAGTCTATCCCAGAGACAGAGTGTCTATTGGAGATAGTCAGAAAGGGCTCAACTGCAAAATAGGAGCATAAAAACATATTTTGAATAAAGTGTTCAATCTCAAGAAGGAGAATACAAAAGATACATAAAAATCTAAAAAAATAGTACCATGAAAAAACGAGAGCACAATGTAAAATATTCAGCTTACGATGAAAAGACCCATCGGTATCCATCTAAACGTGGTACCATCTTTATATTTATACTTCCATTTATGTCAGTCATTGCTAATTATGCAAATTTCTATTTCATCATTTTCTTTAGAAAATGACAGAGTGAAACTAACTGTGTTCGACGACTATGTCTTATTGAACGTGAAGGACACTAAACCCGAGGATGCCGGTGCTTTTAAGATTGCCATTGAAAACGATGTAGGAGGCGACTTCTCCAGCTTCAATGTAACTGTTCTCGGTAAGTCACTTTAACCCAAAATAGTATCATGTTAATGCAATCATTCAATACGCTTCATCAACAGTTATAACTGCAAAGTTACCTCATAAATGACCTCATACTTGTGAAGAAAGATTTTTGCCCAATGGATTCAGCAATCTTCTGTTAGTGTAGAAATACACTGTAGTTACTGTACTTGTCAGCCCCGGATCCAAATGGACCTTTTCAAAGATGAATCCCAATTTTCAAAATGTTAGTGCAAGATGCGTTTCATCATTTATACACCAAGCACAAATGCCACAACTGAAATTTGAGCTCCCTTTGGAAGACCAACTTGCTGCAGAAATCGTCTAATGCATCTGTATCATTTATATAAACTCAGTTCTCAATAATGGTTTTTAAACAGTTTATAAATATTTAACAGCTTTTGTATTAAAATTATGTATAGAAATTATTTGAAATAAAAAGTTTATTTCCTGACACAGCCAATACCAAAAAGGGTAGGATGTGAGAATTTACTTTCCCTCCCGACTCGTCCTTAGTATTATTTGGACACGCGACTCGTTTCTGAATACGCTCTTCAAGTTTGGGGTCATTAGGATGCTAAAAAAGTGACTTGATTCTGATTTTCACTTAGTTCAATTTTGAAGAATGCGCTTTACATGGAGCTGCAATAAAAACATGAAATATAATTGAAACAAATAATGTCAATATTTCCATCCTATTCTACCATCACATATATTTCAGAACTTTCTTTTTTTAAGTCCTGGCTTCAATTCCCCTTTTGCGGTGGGATGTCTTTTGCAAGTATTTTACTATAGCAATATTTATCAAAAAAATGCATTACGCTATTGTTGATCTAGATCGACCCGCTCCATGCAAGGGTCCACTGGAAGCGACTGATATCACAGATCATACTCTGACGCTAACATGGAAACCACCACCCCACGATGGAGGCAGCCCCATCAAAAACTACGTTGTACATAAGAAAGAAGAAGGCAAAGATTGGACTACAGGTAAATCAATGAAAAGATACACAAATAAAATTGTTATTTTCTCTGTCACCAATTCACCAGTGAATAAAATTGAATTTAGAGTTTGCGAAGATACTGAATTTATATCAAAATTTTAAAAGACGTGAGAATTACTACATGTATCATAAATATAAGAGAACTGAATATGTAAACAGTGCTCTGTTCAGTACAAACATTTTAATTTGTCCATTGTGATGTAAATCATGCAAACTGTTTCACACAGGGAGTGTGAATTTCAAATGGGTTTACCTGAATTGATGACTCCATTTAAAATGTGTAACAGATTAAGGTTTCATCTATAGCAGTTTGTGAGAAAATTGTGTCAATTCCATAAATATTTTTGTATAGTGTGATATTAAAATAATTGTACAGTGTGATATTAAAACTTTCAATCGTTTAATTCACTCATTCCACAGTTGGAAGCTTTGTCAAAGGCTCACCCATGAACGTAATGGGTCTTACGAAGGGAAGTCCTTATCTCTTCCGTGTAGCAGCTGAAAATGAAGTAGGCCAGAGTGACTGGCTGGAAGGCGATGGACCAGTTATTGCTAAGAATCCATACGGTAAGTGGTCTGCAAAGAATGGTTTCTAAATGGGAATTAACGATGGCTCTGAAAAGAACAGTCCTGACGACTTAACAACGTATTTGTTCAATTAATCTGTTGTTTAATAGTGTGATGGTAAATTGTTTTGTCATTTTGTTAAGTTAAAGATATAAACAGGCCGAATATTATATTGTGAGAAATTTGATGATGTGTACACACGATGAGGTTGTCATATCGAAAATAGTAAAATGCACGGGAGAAATGTGACACGACGGACGTAGCAGTAACTTTATTTATAATTGCTGCAGGCCGAATATTATACATATAATTGTTGCAGGCCGAATATCATAAATATACGTGTACGAGGTTTATTTAAAAACATAATTCTTTAGGGGCATGTTATAAATGAGGCAATTGAAATCGAGAAAACGATATTCCTCAACGAAATTTAACAATCAATAATAACATAGTCATACCCTATTTTGAAAATCCTATTGCTTACACCGTAATATTGAATATACTATCAATTATATGCATTACTGTATTACTGCAGATCCCCCAGGTAAACCAGGTACCCCAGATGTTGAAGAGGTCGGTAAGAGCTTCGTGAGTCTAGCTTGGACCCGTCCTGAAGACGATGGTGGAAGCCCAATCATTGGGTATGATATTGAGAAAGCAGAAGCCGGCACTGACAGATGGGTACGTGACAGACCAATGAACAGGATCGTTTATTGTTGTACTGGGAGGAACAATCATCGTCAAGATCTTGTCGCTCTTGGATTATAATTTTATCCGAATAAATTTATTAAAGCCCCGTTTCAATTTGTATGTACTGCCGTTGATTGGTTGATTATCCTACATTCTTAGTCAGTGGGAGTGGTCTAGTTCGTAGACACATTTTCTGATTGGACAATCGCATGATTTCGAGTGCCGTCTACCAGGCCGTAGACGACCCCACGTCATCATGAGTCTTGATAATGCGTAACACGCTTGAAGAGGTGCGCGTATGTTTCGCGCTGGATGCGTAGATGGATGCGGACTACGCGAACGCGCTAGCAGTACGCGCAACAGAATACGTGAAGTTGTAAACAAGTTTCGTTCATTTTATAATGAGGGGAGTTTTTATGACGGTAACTTAGTTTTTACTTTAAAACAATTGTTTACAGTTATTAAAATAATATTTAACTGACTAAGAATGAGAATAAACGATAGGAATTTTTATTTTGCCTATCCTCTACCTATGATAGACGACAGGCAGGTCCAATATTTTTATCGTAGTGGATACCGGCTACGCCGGCATCCACTACTCAAAATATTGGACCTGCCTGTCGTCTATCACACGGTAGAGGATAGGCAAAATAAAAATTCCTATCGTTTATTCTCTAAGTATTTCTTTCTGACGTTGACAATATCATGAGTACATAATAGCTTATAAGCTATGAAAAATTCGCTGTCTCCGACACTGTGTAAGGTAGGATTAGTTTCTTACCCATCAAAAACCAATAAACATCTTTACTGTAGATTTGACAATTTCAGTCGATGCCCTCTCTCTTCGCTTCATTGAACTAAACTTCCAGGGTCTACCACCAATACACATACAATGAAGAGTCCGATTCCCTGAGTAATCATGACGTATGAATGATATTTGTAAGGATTTGAAATGTTCGACGCTGATGCCCTGATGTCAAATTATTCTGTCATTAGTAATGAATTGGGTTTAATAATAACAATGTACATTTATAAATAAACTTTGAACATTTGCTATGTGAAGGTCCCCCCACACACACACCCGACAGTCGACCTCAACAAGATTTGAGTTAACTTGAAAATAACAGCCGACGAATTGTCTTGTTAAAACCCATTCAAAACTCGGAGATTTTTGGCTGTGCGCTCTTTAGCTGCAAATCGTTGTCATTATTAAAAGATTTATGGAATGCTATGGGGTCGAATGGTCAACGACAACCTGTAAAGTGTGCTGTGGCTTGAGATCACCATCCAGATCTGTGCCTGTGCGTGGCGCACTGTAAATCACTATACATTTGTTGGTTTATTTTAGGTCAAATGCAACATGCATCCAGTGATGACATTAGGATGGAATGTACCTAGCTTGATTGAGGATAGGAAATATGAATTCAGAGTATTCGCTGTCAACAAGGCAGGACGAGGTACACCATCATCGGCTAGCAACTCTGTCACAGTCAAAGATCCAAATGGTAAGTTACTGACCAATGAACGGGTTCGTTTATTATTGTCCTGGAAAGAACGATTCTCGTTATTGGTCAAAATATTGTCGCTCTTGCGTCTGGATTACAAAATGTATTGTAGCGAACAATCTTGATCATAGGCCAAAAATGATAGCGGAGATTGTTCTGTCCTTAACAATGTTCAAATCTTTGGTTTAGCTTTTAATGTTTGAATATAAAAGCGAGTATTGTTCAACCTGAAACCAAAAGGTGTCGTAAGGTTTTAAATCGTATCGGTACTGAAAGCAAAACGTACTGTTTTTAATTGCTGCTAATATTTCCTTTTGATTGCAGAGGTAATACGACCGAAATTCGAGCAACCCCTGGAAGACCAAGTTGCTGTAGAAGGCCGCAAATGTTTATTTGAATGTGTATTTAGTGGTAAACCAAAACCAGATGTTAGATGGTAAGTATTTTGCTCCGTGTGGAAAAACACTTGGGTCCTGATGAGACCAGATTCAATCAAAATGCTCAAGCTAGGCTTAGACGCCTAGAACCATGCTGGTATTTTATGGAAGGAAAAGAAAATAGAATTGAAAGTAAAGAAAAGAAAAGAAGGTGAAAACAAATCATATGAACATTTTGTTTATTGTTTGAAAGAGTAATGAAGTTGTGATAATACCAGGGGTTGTGGTTCAAAGCAATATTTGGGTCTTTGAAGGGACATGGAATATGTTATAAATGAGACAATTGAAATCGAACAAATGGTTTAAATTCAGTGATGTGATATTAAAAGAAACTTAACATTCAATTGTGTCAGCTAATTTTTATTAGATATAGACGGTAGTATTCATCGGACGATGTTTAAGGGTAGCAACTATTTTACACTTTTTCATGCGATTTGGTAGTTTACATTATCTTGCGAATGGAAGTGAGCTTTGGCAAAAATTGCATTGATCACTTCATAGCGAGTGTGTAGAAGAATTCAAATATCACAGATGTATTTTTGTAGGTCATGTGGATCTTGAGTTATGTTTTCAAGAAGGCTGAAACAACAACGTACATAACTCATTCACATCAATAAATCAAGCAAGTTTTCAAAGTATGTGATTTGAAGAATGAACTTTTTTTGCAGAACATCAAAGTGTTATTTTTCAATAATACATTGATTTAGATGATGAAAATCGAGTGCTTGGCGTGAAGTTTTCATGTTGTAATTAAGCAAATGACTTTGAATTATTACCAATAATAATCAATCAATAACCAATGTCATTTTAACACCACTGTCTCTTGACAGGTTTAAGGGTCCAAGAGAGCTATACAATAGTGACAAAGTCCTCATCACTGTGGAGGGTGAGCTTACTACTCTTACCATGAGTAACCTCTATGGCACAGATCAAGATGAATATTCGTGCGAAATCGAAAACCCTGGAGGCAAGAAAGTCACAAGAGCCAACCTTACCATCAAATGTAAGTTTCATTGTAGGCTTACTTTTAACTCCATAGGTACTATATCCATTCCTGCAACGCCCCTGATTGGTTAACAACATGATATGATCATCTGAGTAACCAATAATAATTAAGCTTTTAGATCGTGCTACGTTAAATATTCTACACCCACTAAAAAGTATGTAGCAGCCTTAAAGCTTTCATATTGATTGTTAAGTCTAGGACTCATAATCGATAATAGGTAACCATCACTTATATATAATCAATATCTTATCTTTATTCCATTATCCATACAGGTGCACCTAAGATTAAACTACCTGCCCGCTTCAAGGACGTCGTTGTTGAGTATTCAAAACACGATCAAATCAAGATTAAAGTGCCTTTCACTGGTTTTCCCAAACCTGAATGCAGTTGGGCTAGGGAGGGTACACCGATCACAAGTGGCGTGGATTCCACAGAGAGGCATACAACGCTTACTATTGACAATGCACAGAGAAATCATACCGGGGTTTACAAAGTCACTGCGGAGAATGAGCTAGGGTCTGACGCTGCAGTTATTAAAATAGCAGTAAATGGTAAGTCAATGGACAGCTGAAAGGAAGCAACACATGAGATGCACGGTCATCATCCATACTTTAAACAAACATAGTTTGGAAACTTCCAAGCATCTATAGGGTCCACAACTTATAAGTTCCCCCCTAAATACTTTTGAGAAAAAATTGAAAAATATTTGATGAAATGCAAACTTGTAAAAAGATCGTGGTAGCCTTATTTGTTTTACACATATTACACATGACCAAATTACAGCGTCACACGTCATTGCGTTCATTATGTAAAAAAGGAGACCGGTTTAAACAGTCTTCATGCATCTGAGTCCATAGGAGTTAACTCTCAAACAATACAGTTGGGCAGGTCTATTCATTTGATTGTTAAAGAAAACCTGATTGCTATGGACTCAGGTACAACTTTTAAAACTGCATCTTTTCTTACACATTAACCATTGCATCTGAACGCAATGACGTGTGACGCTATAAATTGGTCCACATGTGTAAAACAAATAGGGCTATACATACCTGTTTACATTTTTACATTTTGTGAAATATTTTTCGACTTATTTAAAAATGTATTAGGGGGGAACTTATAACTTGTGGCCCCTATATATCTGAGATTATTTTCGTATCATGCTGCATGTCAATTTATTTTGTTTTACAAATACATCACATTTGTAACAATCACTTTATTCACGGCTGAATGTAGTGGGGTCTCAAACAGAATGTGCCAATTTGCCATTATTATTGGTTCAATTATAACGTCCGCAAGAAATTAAAGATGTCTTTAACTTGTATTTCCAGACGCACCCGCGCCCGTTACCAATCTCCGTGCTCAGGACATCACCTACGATTCAGTAGAACTCACCTGGAATCTGCCAACCGATGACGGTGGCAGCTCCCGTCTTTCATTGTAGACAAGAAGGAACACGGCAGCGACGTCTGGACTAGGGCATCCTCAACTGGCCTCAATAAGGCTACAGTGATGATGCTGACACCCAACCTAGAGTATACATTCAGAGTAAAAGCAGATAATTTATATGGGACAAGCGAGCCGGTGGAGGTGAAACACACAATCAAAATGCAAGGTATGATTTTTTGTCATAGATGCGGAATACTCCTTATTTTATTATTATTTAGGCGGAACAATAAGAAATGACGACAAGCGGCCGATGCATACAGTAGTAGAATCATTCATACCCCGAAAGGTACTTCTATCGGAAAGAGATGTCGTTTTTAATACAAAAAATAAACAAGGGGCCTATAGGCTACCGGTGCCCTGATAAGCTAAGATGGCTCTTTCTATTATACCCTGGAAATGCAATCAATTATATTGACCGGAGTTATAAGCATTTACATAAAGCTGCCAAATCTAACGTGGGTCTGTGTAAGTGCCCAATTTGAGCTAATGTTTTTATATTTCTTTTATATACAGAACCTAAGAAACCCAAGAAGTTCCGGGAAGAGGACGAAGAGGAATATGGTAAGAACACAGATCATGTATCAACAGTTAAAGTCCCCGTGCATTGTATGATGTGAATTATCGCATATTCTTGAGGGCCGATTGTTCGATTGTGCCGTCTAACAATCACGCCAGCGTTGCGTGCCTTCGCGTATACGCGGTAGAGCTTTGCAGTTTTGTCTGTCGCATTTCATGGAAAAATTGGCCCTCATATTATCGGTTGATGCCAACTTGTTTCACTATTGAATGTTTTTAATTATGTTCTAAAAAAGGTGAAAACTGTTAATGTATATTTCATAAAGATAATATTCAGTGAATTATCTCGTTAGAATAAATGTTACTGAAGTCGGATTTGCAAAACAAATTGGCATACATTTACATGCTATTAATTTGCATTATTAATTTTTTCCTCTAATTATTAGTCGTATTATTATTATTATTATTATTATTATTATTATTATTATTATTATTATTATTATTATTATTATTATTATTATGATTATTATTTTTACTACTATTATGATTATTCTATTTTCTTGTAGAGCGTCCCAAGAGGCCCAAGCTGCCTAAGATTAATGACTATGACCAGATCGGTAAGTGGCATCATTAATTGCAAACAATTTTCTCATATCTTGTAAAATCATTTAAAAATATGTACTTATGATTACTGATTAAGATCCCATGTGTTCTTTTTTTGCGGTGTAGATATCATACCAATTGTAGGGGAGGTGTGAGAGAGAATTCAATGCAAAGTTTAGATCATGTGTTCAATTAAATTTATTCTCATTTTTATTTTACAGTTGAAGAAGGCTTCACCCCAACAAAGGTGAAACTTAGCAAGAGATCACCATACGACAGATACATATTCGGAGAAGAGCTTGGCAGGTAAATTATTGCAATTCATATTATTTATTTTCCATCAATAGACGCTGGCGAAGTTACGTAATAATCGGATTAACTACCATAGCAATAGGTCAAAACAATTTCTGAATATACCGCGCTGCGCTGAACCATATCATGCTGATCACTTGCACCTGTAAGATTAGTATCTTTGAAAAGAACAGTATTGTATTCAATCTATGATTGCAGACATACACAGGTGATTAGTTTAACCTGCTTGTAGTGCAGCTCGATATATTCAAAATTGTTTTGACCTATTGCTATGGTAGTTAATCCGATTAATTACGTAACTTCGCCAGCGTATAGCTAACAAAAAACCAAAACAATATGGTATAAATAGATGGAGGGAAATATATAAAGGCAAAGCCTAAAGATATTGTACCCTCTGTACAGGTTACACACAGAAAGATAAGTTACCAGAGATTAAAGAATGGTAATCAATGAAAACTGAGCATGCCACTGGAAGAAACCTTGCTGCGATTTTTTTTTAATAATCACCTCGATATGTCATTAATCTTGTCAAATACTTATATATTGTTGCATAAATTAAATTGAATTGCTTCAAATTGCTACATTCTACATCACGGGTTTTTTTTCTGACTGCAAAAAAAGAAAAATTGTCAGTGGATGGTTAATTTGTATAAAAGGATTTTTTCAATAGACACGATAATTTTTGTGTGTACGATATGTTGAAGGTATTATTTAAATTAATACCAGAATGTATCATAATTACATTTGAACTATAATTGTATCATTTCAGGGGGCCATACGGTGTTATTGTACGTGCACAAGAGCGTGCCACGGGAAGAAACTTTGCTGCTAAATTTATTGATGTTGAACCAGGCGATGCGGAACATATAAAGAGAGAAATCGAGAACTACAATCACCTACAACATCCAAGACTAGCACAATTGTACGATGCCTTTGAAACTAAGCACCCTGAAACAGATAAGGATCAGTTTGTTCTTATATATGACTTGTGAGTACATTATGATATTTGTTTTAATGACTTAAATCAGCGTATCGTTATTCTATTTTTGAGACCCTTGAATAATTGAAAACTGAAAACCGTCACTTTAATTTGTTATTTGTTATACTAAATAAAAGGCGACGTTGTTAAATTTGTAGTGCAAAGCTCTTTATGCCACGTAGCTAATCACGCTTGGCGAATCGAGTAAGGTTCCACGGCCAGTTGGTGTTAGCGTCAGGGTACTAGTTAGCGTTAGGGTACTAGCGACCCATATGTCTAGCAGGTCTTTGTAATAGCGGAGCGTAGGACTAGCAGACTATCTACAAAATCCATATACGAATTCTGAGCAAATGTTACATGAAAAAAGAACGTCATGATTTACATATTTTGTTTTCAGTATGAGTGGCGGAGATGCCTTCCAGAGGGCAAGTGAACGAGACCATCTTACAGAGGAAGAGGTTGCTAGATACACAAAACAGGTCTTGCAAGGTCTCAACCATATTCACACCAGAAACTACATGCATTTAGATCTTAAGGTAAGTAGGAAACCATTTACCACCCCCAACCAATAAGAATTGGTGAATTCCCTATTTGGAACAGTCAGTAATATTGAGTTGCCATGTCAGAAATATTGATGCCAGCACTGGTGGCTGTCATTACTGCCTGTAGCCACAAAGTATGGAAAGGTAATCTGTGTGGGTAATCTCCTTGTACTTTTAATACGAAAGCAATATAAAGCGTAGGTATGTTTTGACCAAGTTTCTTCTAAGTTTGTGAGTGTAAAAGAAGAGTTTCCCTCGAAGGAGTTTTATTTCCGTCGCTGCAATATTATTATATTAAGTTTCTCATAGCATATGAAAAATCCCCTTGTTGTATAATAAACTAAGCTGTATAAGTTTTAAGTAAATTTCGTGAAAATTCTCAAAACAAATTAGATTATTATTTTGTGTGCGTACGGTCCGTCACCTGTCACTTGGTAGTCTTACAACATGTCTAATGGCGGCGCCCATGTCCATTCATTGCTTAATTTGAATGAATTGGATATGACTCACTTTGAGATGATCGACGCACCGCCAAAATGTTGATCATGATTTCCAGGGAGTGATTTGCGTTATATCTGCCTTAAACAAGGTGTGGATTTTTACTTTAATGCTCTGCATGCTAGCCATGCGCTTCAACGGAAAAAATTCAAATTTTGAAATATTTTGAAAATATCAAGAGCTTAAGAACTACTGAACCTGAGGCTTGTTTGTACTCATTTTAATGTATTTTCAATGCTAATTCCAAATATGGTCATGAAAATTTACATTTCTAAACTTTTTGATTTTTTTTTTTTTAAATGAATCATGTCGTCTGCCGTCGACATCCGCGGGAAAAGAGTTAAATTGCCTTGAGATTTTCCTTCTGTCACTGAGATGATAACATAAACAATCTGCATCTAACCAAATGCGTACATTATCTTATAGGTCGTCATTGTGCAATCATGACGTTTATGGTTAAATACCACTAATTATGTATTACACGTGTTTCAATGGGAAAATGCCTAATTTCGGGTGGAATTTTCTCATATTCAGAACTCTCACACTTCAGTGCCACCAATATCAGGTGAAACTATATGATTTAAATGCCAAATGATCAAAAATTCAACATAGGTTGACCTGAGACTTTTCTTGTTTTAACGCACTGAACCGTAAACACCTTAAAATGACAGTGCGCCCTCGAAGCTGAAAGTTACAATATAATAGGGCGCCTATTTACTAAAAATCGAAGCCGTGCGTATGAATTTTGGTACTATTGCATCAAAAATGTCATATAATGAGAGAAAATTTACCATTTTGAAGCATCAAATTCTAAAAAGTACTTTTTTGGCTATATAACTTGATCAATTTCAGCGATTTTAATGCAGTCTTTTCGAATGCCATGAAAACAAATAGTTCCTCATCGTATTCCAATGTATCGCCCAGGCCTATTAGTGGTATTTAACCTTATACTAGGAAATGACCTTCGCCTGATATTCACAGCCTCACTACATTGGTTTACTACAGACACTGTTTAGCTATAGATGAGTGATTACTATCAACTTTTTAACTCAAGTTGAGTGTTCAAGCTTGGTTCACCGAAAACAAAATATTACTTTCAGCCTCTTTTGCATTCCGTTTAACTCCATATACTGTAACCAATAAGTTGTATATCCTATCTAATCTGTATTCTGCCATTTTTGCCATATGTCCTGGCAAGACAAAAACAAAATCCACTTGGAATGCAACAGCGACTGTTCTAGTTGCAACAGCGACCATTTTGGATTCAACAGTGACCATTTACGGTGCAACAGCGACCATTTTCAGAAGGAGAAATCCCCATCCAATTGTTAGAGTAACTGCGTATTGTTTTCGGTCTAACAAGTCTTTGAAACCAAAAACATGATCTAAGAAGAAATCAATGGATGTAAACCGCAAAGGAACTTGACAAAGAAAGAAGACAATACCATTGATTATTAAAGTTCTTGCGACTTGATTACGAACAACGTCATTTTCTAATTTTTGTTCTGGCCGTCTTGCAACGGACCGGCTACTTAAAGCTTTAATTATTAAGGTGTAGAGCACGAAATTGACGATAAAGCACACAACGAAACTGCTTGTTTCTACCAAGTTAACTGACGTAGAGATATCGTTCAGTGCAGTGCAAATATGAAATCGAGTTTGCAAATGTTTAAACGTTTCATCTTCCGGCCACACAAGACATTTTTCATGGTGCGCGTACCTTGGGATAAAATTTGCCGAGAGTAAAACAGACATGATCCATATGGTAGTAGAAATCTTAGAAGTGCGAGCAGCTCCTTTCATTGTCAAATACTTTAGCGGGTAACAAACTGCGAAGAACCGTTCTATTGATATCCCCTCTAATGTGTGTTCTGCCATTTTTGCCATACATCCTAGCAAGACAAAGATACAATCCACTTGGAATGCAACACTACCATTTTAGGTGCAACAGCGACCATTTTGCATGCAACGGTGACCATTTACGATGCAACAGCGACCATTGTGGATGCAACAGTGACCATTTTTGATAAAGCAGCGAACACTATACACAATTCACTGTATTCTCGTTTAATTTACAATGATTTTGAAAGGGTCTTGAAAGTGTCATAAATCGCGCGTCTATAGTGTCTACTGGTGAATATGTATATGAATGGATTGATGCAGGAGTTCAGAAGGAGAAATCCTCGTCCAATGGTTAGAGTAACAGCGTATTGTTTTCGGTCTAACAAGTCTTTGCAACCAAAAACATGATCTAAGAAGAAGTCAATGGATGTAAACCGCAAAGGAACTTGACAAAGAAAGAAGACAATACCATTGATTATTAAAGTTCTTGCGACTTGATTACGAACAACGTCGTTTTCTAGTTTTTGTTCTGGCCGTCTTGCAACGGACCGGCTACTTAAAGCTTTAATTATTAAGGTGTAAAGCACGAAATTGACGATAAAGCACACAACGAAACTGCTTGTTTCTACTAAGTTAACTGACGTAGAGAGATCATTCAGTGCAGGGCAAATATGAAATCGAGTTGGCAAATGTTTAAAACGTTTCATCTTCCGGCCACACAAGACATTTTTCATGGTGCACGTACCTTGGGATAAAAGTTGCCGAGAGTAAAACAGACATGATCCATACGGTAGCAGTGCGAGCAGTGCGAGCAGCTCCTTTCATTGTCAAATGCTTTAGCGGGTAACAAACTGCGAAGAACCGTTCTATTGATATCAGCGTAATAAACCCAAGAGACGCGAAGTACCACGGATGCGTTGATAACACCATCCCAATGCAAGCACCGTGAGAAAACAACGAAGTCGAAAGAGAAATGGGCGATGAAGTATAAACCGATAAAGACCATCCTAGTACACTTAGAAGCAACATCACATCTGAAACAGCCAAGTTGCACAGATACGCGTTCAGACTTGTTTGCATGCGCTTTAATGTAAAGATAGATAGCAGGAAGGTGGTATTTCCGATAATACCAACTGCCGATACTAAAGGCACAATCACTGTTATAATGAGCGTGTCCACATTATTCCAGACCCAGTTAGCGGCTTCTTGAGGATCTAATAAAACCACGGTGTTTTCGTCGTTGCAAATATCTGATGAATTTTGTGTGCGATTCATTTTGTCTATAAACGATATTTTCTGCTCAAAGTTTTTGCGTTAGAAAGAGTCCACAATATAATCGATTCCGCTTGTAGCTTACAAGTCTTGAAGCGAATGATTAAATGATGATGGCAGACAGTTGCAAATAAAACTTTGCAGTAAAGCAAAAGAAAAACGATACAATTAAGTCCAATCTCACTTTTAAATCGGCGAATTATGACAATACACGTCACTGCATGTCGTTTTTGTATAAAAATATGCGTGACATAAAACAGGCATTATGGTTTGCTATTCACAAACAAAACGAAGAAAGTTTTATATTTCTCTTGTGTCTGATTGTTGCTGTGGCATTACAATAATCCATATCTCTGTGAACGGAAGTTCGATTTTGATGGCATGTCAGGCATTAAATGGTCAAGACCATCTAATAAAAACAAATCAATATCCATTAAGCCCCGCATATGACTAAATTTGTCCAATAAAAACAAACGAAAATCCTTTTAGCGCCAACATTATTTGGGTAGATGGCACATAATCATTGGGGCAATCTACATGGCAGAGAAGATCCGCAATATCAGTGTGCTACTTTTCTAGCGTGCATAGAGGAAAAACGAATATACCGCGAAATTGTGGTGAATGTTTAAAAGCAACGTTCTCCTAGTCCTGAAGCGATTTTACTGCGTTTACGCGTAGCATGACTTAACCATTGCACCCATTATGCTGGTTTCATACTATCATGCCACTGAGCCGCCGCGTGACGCACGCACATTGCAGACAGAATCAAGGCTTGTCATTGGCTGATACGTCATGCTGCTTGCCGTAGCGACAAGCGACAGGAAAGTCTGACAGGAACATTACAGTTGCAATCAAGCGTAACAGTTCCAAGGATCCAAAGCACAAGTCAACATTAATCTGGAATTTAAAAATATCACAATGTTATTATCCTTATTAGATTGAGCCACGCTATGAACGTACAACAGAGAAAATGAAACATCCGTTTATCAATTACTTTATGAAGCTCGGCAAACTGACATATAAGAAATCGAGAGAGCGAACAAATCAGGAAGCAGCGGGAATTGAGCCCGCTTACAACGGTAGAGATTTCAGAGCACTGCGCTACCTGAATTCTCGGGTTATCTTACCTTAGCTTGTCTTCTATCTCATGTGTCTTCTCTCTCATTATGTCCGTTATTTTATGCACTTTTAAAAAGCACATAAAAAAGAACACTATACAATTGCGTAACAAAATTCCCATTGAATGCTACTTGAGCAAGTACGAATATAATTAAATACTTCTCGAAGAGGCTACGATAAAACAAACCAATATTTTTAACCTTAGTGGTTGTGAAACAAAGGCGTTAAATCACAGACACTGTACCAGTTTAAAGTTTTAAACTTACTTTGGAGATCTTTGGTACAAATCGTATCAAAAATATATAAAGCTGGTATGTTCTCCCGTTGATTCCAATATAATGAAGGATCCACACGCTTACCAGAGTCATTGGTAGGCTATATTAAAGGTAGTAGAACTTTATTAAAAATTCTTATTTTGTTTTCTATCGTCTGTCAGATGTAATTATGTCATCAAGTGCCTTCACGTTTCAGGATGTCGGCCCAACTTCAAATGTTGAAATAGCATAGAATTTAATGCAAGTCTACGATTTTCTAGTTTATGTCGCGTGTCTTTAATAACCTGAAATTTATAACTAGGAGCGACAAGCTTGTGACGGTCCTTTCAACACTTCCTTAGTTGTCTTTTTAAATGATCTATTTCTAAAATAATATACAATGACGTCTCCAATCCCCGCTAATCCGAATGCAATTTCACTGAGAAAACTGACGAAATCTGGTGGTGTTTTCTTAAACTTAGCCAAAATTAATATGACGATCCATGGTATATTGGCGAGCAAGAACGTAAAGGCCATCAGAAAAAATGTTACTGCTGCTTTAGTATTTTTCCTCACATGGCGTGCTACATGATCTTGAAGGGCAAACGATTGTCTTGCATATTTTCTAGCTTTTATGTATATTCTTAAAAATAAAGCCATAATTATGACTATCATAAGCATCTGTAAATATGAAATAATCGATGTGAAGCTATAATCCACTGAATATATAAGCGAACAGATAGCTATTTTTTCAATAAATGTTGCTTTCCAATCAACATTAAATCCCGCATAGACACTTGCAATAATGCTGATAATCCATACACACATTACAACCAACTTAGCTCTGCTTTTTGTAACAATTAGACGATATTTCAACGGATATGTGATACATATGTAGCGTTCTACATTCACTGCAAGCAAAATTGGATACAACGCCACAACACTAATTTCGTATAGAAAGCTTTGTATTGTACAAAAGATATCACCAAGTAGAACATGTCCAGTAGCAGTGATAAAGATAGCAGGCACTACGCGAAATACACAGAAAATGAGGTCAGATATCGTAAGAGAATACAAAAATATCTTTGTTACCGATTCGATGTTCTTGGCGCGTTTGAGAACGACAAGGCAGAGGATATTCAATGGTATTGAGCAGGCTGCAACGAGAGCCCATCCAAAAGCATAAAATATGTGCTGCATACTTGTTGAACTTTGGTAAATTGCGTTAATCCTGGTCGTGGAATCTTCTCTCAATATGTTATAGCATAATCTACAAGTTGTCAACGGGAACGAAATTATCAAATCGACATGTAACGCGTACTATGAAGTACTGGCGTCGGTGTTTCCAAGTAGATATGTATGCTATGAATTTCAATATTGAGATGTTCTATCGTCATCGTTACATTTCCAAATCTGTCGAACTGATTCTAGCTGCGTGCAAATATTATCGATGTTGATTGACAAAGTGCTATAATTATTATGATTCCTGGCTTTATATTAACAACGCGTCAGTTACGAATCCGTCGTAAAATCAATGATGACTCGCTTAGGGTGTTAAATGATGCATGTAAAGCAAGTTTAAAGCTAATTGTTGTGATATTCTGTTATACAAGGCTACATGCGCAAATCACATAAAGTTCAAAGTTCAAACTTGATTTGTTTACCATCAAAAACCCATTAAACACACCAAATATGTATCAAAACTACAAATAATAAGAGGATGGAGGAGGTGCAACGACAAACTAATAGCCTGAGACTACTGGGAACAGCCTACTAATCTGAGGGGTCATTAGTCCGAAAAAGGTTCAAGTTAGGGTTTAGGACATTTTATATCAAGATTAGTTCATGAGGATTAGTGCTCGGGATATAGGCTTAAGTCAGGGTTAAGATTACTCCATGATAAGGTTTCGACAGGACACGTATCAAAATAGTAAACTAATCAAAGAGAAAAAAGGAGAAATATATTGGTTCTGACAGGTATACCTTGAAGTAACGTCACGTTCTTATTTTGTCGTCAAACGAGGTTTTGTCTTCCCAGAATGCAACTCAGAAAAACGCTCTATGATCAGGCATATCCTGTATGTCTGATGTCACGACAATCGATAATTAGGTCAGCGTTAACAATTACAATGAGATCTTATGACGCGGATTTAATGAGGTAGCTTCAGATTTGGTGCAAGAAAATTATCATATTTAACCTTAGTCTAAGAAAGGGGGTACGTGCCATCGGGGGTAAGAAGCTTTTTGAAACCTAAGCAAATTATGTGCATGAAACATTCTATATTATGTTAAGGGGGTACAACACCCCTGTACTAAATTCCTTGCCCCAATAATATACATAACTTTTGTTACCAGTGTGTTATTATTTTTTGAGAAAAATGCAAAAATAGTCACATATTTATTGAGGGGTGTAGTACCCCCTTAAGCATTTTTATGATATTTAGCTGAAATCGTTTTTATATGGGCGATTGACGAGATGGTTTCGGTCTCTTATGACGTCATTGTCACGTTAATCTAGCGTTATTTGTACCTTTTTTGGTATCAATAGAAAGAAACGAAGACCCGTCACTAGCCATTTGTACCAAAATCATAAACATCGGACGTTTTAAAGCAAAAATTCACAAGCCCTCGTTAAACATGTAACCTAAAAATACCTCATAATTTCTACACCTGACAAATAACTACAAAAGATGAACACATGACCCTTTTTAGACGTGGAAAATTAAGAGCGGTAAAATGCCAATTTGAATCACTTTCTTCATCAAATCCAATTTTTCAAGAAACTGTGTTAAGTATTTAACATATTAAACAAAAAATGTGTCTATTTTTAGAGGTGTATATAGTGCTCAATGTCTGCCAGGTCAGAACTTTTGTCTGAAAACTTGCTCACTATAATTTACACTAGCCGTAACGGGTATGCATCGTGCATCGATATCCTTTTGAACAGAAGGATATTGGCGCAAGAAAATGATGTGTTTGATGCGCGCAAGACACAAGCCTTCTAAACCCCAATAGACATCAAAACAGAAGCTACATGTAGTTTCACCATGATGTTGGCCGGGCTCTTTATAGCTCGCGCCACCATATTGCTCCAATACACATGCTAGTCTATGTGCGAAAGAATAAGGAGAAGCAGATTAAGTTCAATACAAAAGAAGGTCATTCCCTACAAATGAAGTTAACAATTTACTGTCAAATTCATCAAAAGAAATTTATTCTTTATCCAATTATTTCCACTGCCAATGAGGATTATGTACACTGGATTCTGGGTAAGCGCTTTAAAATGAAAAAATCAAAAGCATCAGAATTAAAAAAAAATGTGCGTTGTATTTTTATTTATAATAGCAAAATTGTTAGCCATTTTTAGTACAATCGATTAGCTGACAAACTAATACATGTAAACACGCGCATGTAGTAAAGATATCATAACAGCTTTCAACTGCTTTTTATTAATAAAACGAGCGTTGCTTAAGTTCTGTAGAGCAAATTTTTAGTTCATGAACAAGTTATGGTTAAATAGCACTATTTAGAGCTGGTCAGTGCTTGAAAAGGGTAAGGACTATTTTCTTTGGTTAAAAATACCAAGCTGTATAGCCAAATGTAGAAATATCAATATAACATGCAGAAATGACATGTTTTCTATCATTATTTTGCAGTTTTGATGAATGGTTCTTTAAAATTCATCCGCTGCACATCGATTTACTCACCCAGCCGGTGTGTTTGTGTATTGTCCCAAAAAGGAGGGAGTTCCATGTACAAGAAAATCTTGCTTGAAATTACCTTTTTTTTCCTTTAAAAACTGTGTTATAGGGAATAATAGTGGTACTGAACCTACATATAAAAGAAATGTTTGCACAATTGTAACTATTATAATATTGATTTCATTACTCTCTAAATGTAAAAGAGTAAAAAACTCTACTCCAAAAGAGTGGTTCACTTATAAGACCACTAAAATAAGTGAAATGTGTTTTTAACATTAAAACCACTCAAACAAGAGTGAAAACCACTCTAAAAGAGTGAATTTCAACTCGTTCAAGGAGTTAAATGAAGGACAACGCAATTTTAGAGTTATCCTTCATTTAACTCCTTTTTTGTGTGGTCTTATAGGTGAATCACTCTTTTGGGGAGTGAGTTTTTCACTCACTCTTTTACATTTAGAAAGTAGATTACTTGCGAAATAAAGTTTTAGAGTTTTAAGAATCCTAAGTATAGCGTGGGTGAACTTTGAAATACATTGCACTTAACTCTTACAAACGATATAAGCAGGTTATCCGTAAAATCACGATTTTTAACGAATGATAAATCATTCTTTTAAGTAATTTTGCGAAGGCAACCGATCATGTAAACAATTAAATATATCAATCATGTCTTAAACGAAAGCAAACATGGACGTTGGAACCTGCCGCAATAAGGATAAGACAATTAACATCAAGATTCAGTTTCCACCGTGACAGTCCAAACAAAAGGCTCAAATGCATCATGTTTTCACTATTGAATTGACTTAAGGTTGGCAACTGTTTTAAACTGTTGCTATTTGGTAGTTCACAGCATCTTGCGAATGGTACAGAGCTTTGACAAACATTGCATTGATCGATCATTTCATAGCGAGTGTGTAGAAGAATTCAAATATCACTTAATACTTTGTAGGTCCTGAGGTTCTTGAGTTATGTTGTAAAGAGGGCTGAAACAACAAGACTTTTGTAAAACGTATTAACGTAACACTTATTAACAACAAAAAATCAACTACACACGGTAAAGTAACGAAATAAGTTAGCGACCGTTTAACTACACACTGCAAATTGCACAATAACGAAGAAAGTTAGATATTCAATACTGTTCTCAGTTTTAACTGAGAACAGTATTGAATACCTAACTTTAATACCTAATTCTTAAAAGAATTCCATACTATATTCTTGTTTACAAGATATCATAATAGAGCTTACTATATAGAAATATTACCTGTATCTATGAGTGTGATGGTCGAAATATAACCACGAGGTGAAATATGAATTATTCCATGGCACCATACGTCTTTCACCGAGTGATTATATTTAGACCTCTACATGAATTTAAGACACTTGGTATTTGTAATACTTCACTCATACATAGTGTGTATTACTTAAAAATACTATAAGGTAGAAAAAGCATTTTTTTTATTAACATAACTCCATGTTTTCCATGTCGTGGCATACTTCATATTTTAGGGTCCATCCCATAAATGCATCGGTGAGTCAACGCACGTCTGGACTATGATATTAAAAAGTTTGCGATTTCCAAACGTACGTATCGAACGTACGTGGAATCTATTCAAAATCACTCTCCTGTGACGGGATTTTGAATACATTCCACGTACGTTCGATGCTACGTTTGGGAATCGCAATCTCTCTTGTAAGAACTATTACACGGAGCGGCTGATGGTAAATATGATAAATTGCAATCAACCAATGAACTGTCTAGAATTTATGTATGAGTGATAAAATAATATCCATCCTGAAGTTGTTACGATGTTTAAAAAAATACAGAAATACTGGAACTTACGTTTCGTTGACACGACGTTTCGTCCGAAACCATTGGACATACTCAGGTGACTGATTAAGTCGATTGGTCACGTGAGAGACGGCTATTAATTGTTATAATATTGCTTTAAATATACTGATCACAAGTTTACAATTGTCACACCCCAGTGAAGAGTTTACGAGCTGACTCTCTGAAAGCCCTGTTTCGTACATAATACACAACGACGTCCCACCATCCTGAGGAGGCATAAAAGACCTCCACAATAAAAATTACAATATCAGAAACATCCCCGATACATATTACAATCAGCCACGGGAGGTTCGCAATAGCCTGCGACATCGCCATCAAGAAAAAAGTCGTAGCTGTACGTGTATCACGATGTCTTCCGTGTCCAGGACCATTTCCATGCACTTGGATAGCTATAATTCTCTTGGAATGTTTATGTGCAATGACAAGCATCATGGCAAATAAAATAAATATTGCTGCTGTTATTACAAACGGTATATAAAATATATAGAACATATGTAAATGGAGAGATATTGTGGAGTAATATTCCCAAAGAAAACATACTTGTGCAGCAGTGTCTGGGACTGGCTGCCATGGCGACTCAGTCCAAGTTAGCATCAAAATTAAGACACTTACCGACCATAAACAGACAACTGTTATTCGCGCGCCTTTTACGCTTACAATTACGGGATATCGCAGCGGATAAGCAATCGCAATATACCGCTCCACGTTGACTGCTAATAGGGATAGGAACATAGCAAACATAGATGGGTGTATAATAATTCCTTGAATAACACAAAATGTGTCTCCATACGGCCATCTTTTTAAAGCTGATATCCCGATTGCCGGTACGGTTCGAAAAATACAGAATAATATATCCGCAACAGTCAGAGAAACCAAGAAAATCTTTGCTACATCTTCGACCCGTCTTGTGCGGCGTAGAACAATTAAACAAATTATATTCAATGGTAGCGATACTAGTGCTATAAATGTCCAGATAACAGTTTTAAGAATCGCTTCAATGTCAGAATTCATGACTTTGCTTTGCGCGTAAATCAAGCAATGTTTTCGGTAGCTTTCCAAGTATGTTTTGACCACAGCTGGCTTTCCTCTAAAAGCAGTTACACAGATTTGTAAGTTGTACAATATCCAGGTGAAGAAATCATGTCTAATGTGCGACTTGCATTAGCGATGGATAAATACATATCCTTCGTAAATGTGTTCAGACATTCAGTATCCATTAGTATGCTATAACAAATGAAAAGTGGAACTCGGTCGTATTCAATCTTAATTGCAGTATTTCCGGGTAACACGAAACACAATTCTCTTATCTCCGACTGATATTATATGTCGTCTTGTCGGCATCAGTCACACTGTACTCCATTTTAATAGTAAAATATTACAAATGCTGAAGTCAAATCTGAAGCGCAGTATTTACCTTGCAAACTGAAACACAATTATCTTATCTCCTACCTATATTTCAATTTCTTCTTGTCGTCAACAGTAGTTCACAACGGAGATGCAAAGACGAAAACAATGACGTAAAATTCATACATAGAATATGAAAAGTGGAACTCGGTCGTACAAGTTCATAAAATTGGTTGCCAGGAGATGAAACTAGCATTCTCCTTGTAATGTATCACTTTTAGATTTGCTCTGTTCAAACAACTTTACGCTGACGATTCTTGCTTACAATGTTGACAAATCACCGTCTTGACCTTTTGTGATGAGGTACTCGAATATTTTCAGGTTGTACATAAACGTATAACTTTTTAGTCCTCAGCTAAACTACTCTGAGCTAGTTCATCGTGTGAAATACAGATGGTCACTAACGATGTGCGCGTCAGCGTGACGTATTATCACGAAATATTCCTTTTTTATTCCAAATTGCAAGGAAAGTCATTTTTCGCACGTAATACCACTATGAATATAACAAAGAATTTAACATAATATGATTATACCACAACGATCTGTTGATAACCAAAACAAATCGGTTTAAACGGTTGATAAATCGGAAGAATACACTTGCACCATTTTTTTTCGATATATCGATAAAATATGAAGCAGGAATATGGAGAAATCTGAGAGATCAATGTTCTGAAAAAATAAATTTCTATTTAGTGCGCCACCAGTTGACGATTACCAATTTCTATGGTATTCCTTTTCGTGACCGATGTTTTTATTTTAAAGTTGATAATATGTGAGTGGACGCGGCGAATCAGCCGTAAACTCGGCAAATTGTATTCTGAGTTAAAGTGTAAAATGTATGTGAAGGTCGTATTCATAGGTGTATCAATTCGTTGCGACAAGTATCTTATCTGCTGAAAAGGATAATAAGCTTCTACCTATTTCTATAGAATAGTTCTTGTCTTTGTTTGCTTTGGCTAAATCCTGTTCAAGTGGTAGATAACAAAGCATTGTATTTTGTCTAGGTATGCATAATCAACAATGAACAATGAGAGGATATTTCTGAACCTCGTTGACTTGGGGATGATTTGAAATGACCGCCAATTATGACTGTTGGATATTTATTACCAGAAATGTAGAAAAAGAGACACATAAAGAACCGATAAAAAATACAATTTTGTCGAAGGAACAGAGTTCAACAAATCATAACCCCGCTTTTGGATATCGTTTGAAGTCAAATGATATACCATTTTAAAGCTTATGGTATATATTTTCTAAACACGAGATAAAACAAAATTGACTGGCCCGACTTTACGGCTGATTCGCCGCGTCCAGTCACATATGTGACCCGTTCTGACAATTAAAACCAGGAACAAGTCGCATTTTTAACATTTCATGATTTGAATAAAAATGTAAGCACTAACAATAAGCTTAAAAATGATACCAAAAGTATATACGTAGCATCAATACTTTTCAAGATATGGATAGTTTGTAAATGATCCCTTGATATTTTTGCCCATTTGCTGTTCTGAGTAATGGGCTAATTAATGTCCTGCCTTACACAGGATTGAGTAGAGATTATAATAGTTCAACTGTCAATTATTGATTAAACAAACCTTATTTTAATAAGTACTTTCAAGGATTTGAAAGTCCACTTAGTCCCAAGGTCAAATACCATGAAATTAAGAATTCCAAAATTTGATTATTTTTCATGGGAATGTCATCTTTAAAGGCCTATAACTCAACAACATGCATGGCGACTTGTTCCGGGTTTTGTTGGAGCTGGAAACATATTTGCCTCTGCTGACGTGAAAATACAGTTTCTAGCTTACACATTGTAGGGGTTAGTTACTAATACATAACTAAACTAAACATTCTACACATGTGTATTAAATTGATAATTGAAACAAGTGTGGGAAACAGTATCGTATGGGAGTGACAATTCTCTGGATGTCGCTTTAAATATACAGATCAAAAAGTTACAAGTTTTACACCCTTTTGAAAAGTTTTTGAGCTGACTCTCTGAAAGCTCTGTTTCTTACATAATACACAACGACGTCCCACCATCCTGAGGAAGCGAACAAAACCTCCGCAATAAAAATCACAACTTCAGGAACATCACCGATACATATTACAATCAGCCATGGGAGGTTCGCAATAGCCTGAGACATCGCCATCAAGAAAAACGTCGTAGCTGTACGTGTATCCCGATGTCTCCCGTGTCTTGGACCATTTCCATGCACTTGGATTGCTATAATTTTCTTGGAATGTTTATGTGCAATCACAAGCATCATGGCAAATAAAACAAATATGGCTATAGTTATTGCAAACGGTATATAAAATATGTAAAACATATGTAAATGGAGAGAAACAGTGGAATAATATTTCCAAAGAAAACATACTTGTGCAACATTGTCTGGGAATGGTTGCCAAGGTGATTCAACAAAGGTTAACATCAAAATTACAACACTTCCTGCCCAGAAGCAGACGACAGTTATTCGCGCGCCGTTTTCGCTTACAATTACGGGATATCGGAGCGGATAAGCTATCGCAATATACCGCTCCACATTGACTGCTAATAGTGATAAGAACATCGCGAACATAGATGGGTGTATAATAATACCTTGAATAAGACAAAATGTATCTCCATACGGCCATGATTTTAAAGCTGATATCCCGATTGCCGGGATAATTCGAAAAATACAGAATAATATGTCTGCAACAGTCAGAGAAACCAGGAAAATCTTTGCTACATTTTCGACCCGTCTTGTACGGCGTAGAACAATTAAACAAATTATATTCAGTGGTAGCGACACTAGTGCTATACATATCCAGATAGATGTTTTAAGAATCACTTCAATGTCAAACATAATTATGAAAATCCTTTTTCTCACAATGAAATTGTTTTGGTAGGTTTCCAGGTATGTTATGAACACAAGTAGCGTTCCTTTTAAGAGATTTAAGTTGCAAATCCAGACAGATAATCGCCCCTTTAAACGGCATCTGATATATGAGTAAACGTCTAACATATATCAGCGAATAAATAGAAATCACAATACATAATCCTTAGTACATGTGTGCCGTCATACAGTATTCCATTGGTAGAATATGAAATGCTGAATTCAATCTCATCCGAAATGCAGTATTTACAATACCCACAAAAAACATAGTTATCTTATCTCGGAGGTATATTATAGTAAAATGTCTCCTTGTCGTCAGCAGTGATTCACAACGTAGATGCCAAGAAACAGGTGAATCCAATCCATACCATACACATCATAAGTAAAGATGAACTCAGTGATACAATTTCGTACAATTCGTTGCCATGAGATCAAAACAACCTGTTCCTCGTAATGTATCACTTTTAGATTTGTTCTGTTCAAATATCTTCACCCTCCACGCTAACGATTCTTGTTTACAATGTTGATTAATTGTAGTCCTGACCTTTCGTAATGCGGTACTCGAAAAGTTTAACGTTGTACATGTATGTATGCAACAGTATCTTTTTAATTTTCAACTATACTACTCAGCTAGATCTGTGCGGTGAATTACAAGTCCCTAGGCAAAAGTCGGGAGCATGTCTGGTGAATCCTCTTAGTTTTCTTTCACTGATGCACTCTATATGACGGGATGACATCAAATATAATTGTGTGTGTGCCAGCAATGTCAATACTTTAAAATCACATACTCAACAGTACCCCCTTTTAAAGGCGAATTTCTCTGGCAGCATCATTTTTCGTATTTAATTAACATGAAATAGTAGGGGTTGGTATAATGCACTATGCTTAGGTTTGAGATTATTCTCGGGGCTGTCTTTTACAATTTGTGAATCGTTTCAATATTTTGCTTGGCGGTATTGCCCGAAGCAAGTCTATACCTTTTCAATTCATATAGCGCTTTTTACCTAGACCAAAAGCGCCGCTGTGTATGGTGAATATCAGATTGAGTTCACTTCCTGAGCAATCTGCCGCCTCAGGCATGACTGAAGGCCCTGGCCACTTGCGATCATATTGTCTGTATACTGGCTCCAGAACCCGGCCCCCAACTCAACACA
Source organism: Amphiura filiformis (assembly GCF_039555335.1). Classification (NCBI taxonomy): domain Eukaryota; kingdom Metazoa; phylum Echinodermata; class Ophiuroidea; order Amphilepidida; family Amphiuridae; genus Amphiura; species Amphiura filiformis. Next base: position 58,296,097 of record NC_092637.1, read on the forward strand.
AAAGTTGGCAACCATGAGAGTTAACATATCTTAAAAAGACCCCCTTTGCAACCAAATTTGTTCGATCTTTGGATCGACCGTCAATGCTGCTTCGATGCGTTGTTATTAATGAATGAGACACGTTATAGTTTGGAGCATTAGTGAAGTTTGTTTCCTGCAGACATCCTGAAACCAAAATGCAATATGAGGTGGGGTTTTTTAAAGTCAGGATTTATATATACTAAAATGTGTCTTCATTTGCATATAATAGTAGTACATTCGTTTTGCGAAAATATATAGTAAGTTTATGCGGCACTGGAGGATAAGTTTTAAAATGTTTCTCTGTCTTGTTTTTAGCAATTGTTCATGATTTTTCACATAAAATACCCAAATGCAGTACAATTACTTCAAAATGAAACGCGCGGCCTACGAAACAGCTTCCTTTTTTCTGCCTTAACATCTTTCGGTAGGAGCAAGCTTAATCTTACGTTACAAAGTCATATGATATGATAATGGGATTGTAGTTTTAACTCCCTTGCGATTGTGTTTCTATTTCAGCGTATATTGTCGTCATATTTGTAAGACTTTAAGGGATCATTGTGTATCAATCAATTGTGCAAGGAATAGTATTCCCCATTATTGCATCAAATTAACGAACAAACTGCATATTGTTAAGTAATAATCTGTAAATCATACCATACATTATTCAATATATCAACATTGCTAGAGTATCTATAGCTTATAATGTGTTCACAGTACAACATAGTAAGTCTGTTATCAATAGTACGGTACAACTATAATACACAAGCTCAATTTTTACTACTCGAGTTGGTTGGATTCTTTACAAAACAAGTAAAGCTGGTCAAACTGCAACAAGACCTAAAAAGAAGCATAAATATATGGGGAGAACATGTTTTGGGCTGACTTAAATGGACCAATTGTGCACGAAGCGCACGAAAAATTTCAATTTAAGATATTTAGACCAAACTTTAAACTTCTATTGGGGATGTCAGTGCCTTAGCCACCGTGTCTATGACGTTATCCTTCTGACCGGCAACGGCCAAATTCGTACCCTGATCGGTAGGCATCCACGGAATAATTGAATTTGGTTAATATAGCCTAGCTCGAGTTTTTCGTTCTTAAAGAAGCTACATAAAACTGTCAGGTCCTCAGATGCTTACCATTATATAGCCGCACTTGTGTCTCTCCTAAAGCGTCCCGGTTGCATCCGATAGAACTCATAATGTAAACTGAAACTCTTCCGTCCTTAAAAGCTACCCTTTATAATAACAAATATTACAGCCACGTTATTAAACTTTATATAAACAATTCAAATGTCATTCAAATGTTTCCGACTATACTTCATCCCACTCGTCCTCAATAAATTGCACTTGTGCTTCATCAAGTGGTTATTTACTTAGCACTTTCGCTGTCTAAACTGTTTTGTTTTACCGGTACTGTAAATACAGTTAACGACACGCAGCTTAAAATAAATGTCTATTATGATATTAGAATTTGCAGAAAGAAACGACAATAATAGCAGTACCTAATATGTGACCAGCTCCAAAAAAACCGCAACAAGTCGCCAGGCATGTTTTTGAGTTACAGGACTTTAAAGATGATATTCCCATAAAAAAGTACTTATTTTAAGAAAGAAATGCCTTGGTATTCCGCAAAACGTGTTATACAACAATACATTTCTATTTTCTCTACACACTCAGAATTGAGTAAATAAGAGTGATGGGGCATTCGTGTGTTCCCATCATGAAATAACATGTTACCAGTCAGTTGCGATAGACGGCCATTAAGCCTGATTGTCAAAATTTGCTCCTGTTGTTGGTTTTAATGTGAGAGATTTTCCTCTTTTATAGTGTATCACTTGTGAGTTGTATTCATCCCTCTGAAATTGCTATAACTAAAAACGTTTTACATTGACAATTAGGTTAACCAAATTCGATATTTATCTTTCACAGCCACAATCAGTACTTTACGAAACAAAGAGAGGTGACACACTAAAGATCATTGATATGGGTCTTGCCACCAAACTTGACCCAGATGAGAGGACAAAGCTCGTGTATAGGTCAACAGACTATTCTTCCCCGGAAGTACTAAGTGGTGGTGATGTAGGCTTCAACACAGATATGTGGACAGTTGGTGTCCTATGCTATATGCTGTAAGTAGTATTAGAAAGGATATTATGCACAGTGTATTGTATTTAACAGTAAACATAATATTTTTTCGGATTTTTTCAGTGTTTCTGTTATATTAATCAACATTTGCTTCAGATTTCATCGACAAATAAACAAGTCTCAAGTTACAATACAATCAGGAAGTTTAATTTTCACAATGAGTAGGTTTACCAAATAAATGGACACGGTGGCTCGGCCTTGGGCTCATAATCTGAGAGCTTGTTCGACGTGCGTTGGTTCGAGTCCCCGTCCCACCACCGTGTTGCGCCCTTGGGCAAGGCGCTTTCCTCACCCCACTCAGGTGCAATGGGAAGCTGTTAGGGGTAGTCACAGTCTTTGTACTGATGAACCCTGCGCCATTTGTAGGCAGCAAACGTGGTTCAGACATATTTTTCAATAGCAAAGTTATTTTGCCAATTCCTGGTTTAGCATGGATAACTATTAGTAGTGTTGTGTTACCAACACATGTTGTAACTTTTATTATTGATTTGGGAACGTGGTAACACCAAATTGTCGCGCGAATTGTAGAAAAGGTCTGTCTAGGTATTCTTAATCTCGACTTTGATTTACTGGCAGTATGCATGAGTGTCATGTTTTGTTGATGCGCCAAAGCAGAGATATAGGGCAATAAGTCTATTAAAGCATTATCCCCTTTTAATTTCGAGCCAAACAAATGAGGTATAACGAAGAAAATTGCGATTCATTCCAACGCCTACAATGCGTGTACTACGCTCGCCAATCGTATTACATGTAACTACACGGAGCATCGCGCTCGACGTATGTACATGCAAGCTGACATCCACGGTACATGTTAGCAAGTACTCGATCGTTGAACTCTGAATAAAACCGGGTCGACCCGGTTTTAATACAAAAAGTTAAATTTTACTGTTATTAAAGCACTTCAGGCTTAGTCTTTTTTACGTGGTATTTTAATATACCACTGGGCATTATAATTATGCAAAAAGTAGAAATCCGAGTAAAATTGAGGGCGTCGCTGTGAAGCAAATCACACATTATGGTTTTAAGTAGCAAAGTGGTGATCAAATATTATTACCGCCAAAAATCAGTTCCTTACCTTTTTCATTGTATGTCGCATTAAGAGCGGCATGCCCTTGATGGTTTACTTCTGGGATATAGTAGTTAAATTCTGTGTTAAGTAGGCAAAGCCTGAATTTTATAAATAAATATATCTTTATCGAAATAGCTGTAATATGACTCGTTATACTGTGAAATAGTAGCATATGAATAACTAGCCGCAGTCTGTGGCCCTCACGGACTTAGCGAGCGCGTAGCGCGAGGAACCGAGCGCGTAGCGCGAGTCGTTCAATCGAGCGCGTCAGACGCAACCTCTCTGGATAGTATACTATATAGCAACAGACCCCGAAAGTAGTGCTAATGAATAACATCAACATCTCATATAACAATGGGTTAATTTTTCTTAATTACCGCCTTCACTTCATGACATTATTGTTTGTTTACTTCTTGCAGATTGAGTGGTATTCATCCGTTTGATCACGATGAAGATAACATCAGAAGAGCTGCCTGGGAGTTTGATAAGAACGCCTTTAGACCTATCTCTGATGAGGGCAAGGACTTCATCTCAAGGCTGCTTCTTAAAGACAAAGAGTACGTTCAAATCTGAATATAGAAAAGAGGGATTGAAAGTATACATGTGTGCTTTTTTAATAGCTGTGCGACACCTTCCACACCAAAGAATTAGTGCAATTCCAATCATTGTATTTTAGTCTTAATGCTCCGCGTGCTAGCCATGCGCTTCAACGGAAAAAGTTTTGAAATATTTTCTCAACATATCAAGAGCTATCTTAAGAACTACTGATTCAATACTAGGCTTGTTTGTACTCATTTTAATGCATTTTTCATGCTGATTCCAAATATGGTCATGAAAATGTACATTTCTGAATTTTTTTATTTTTTTTTTTTTTTTAAACTTGTCGTCTGCAGTCGACACCCGCGTGAAGAGAGTTAATTAATAACCAGCACGTACAATGACGTAAGGTTAGCGGAAATTAATTTGTGAGTTTCCGATTGCCACCTTCATCACATTTTCGCTCTTACCAACATTTTAATTATTTTGAATAAATGATACACTTTTTCTTGAACAAGATTGGGAGTTTATCTATACCAAGGGTATTGGCTTAATAATTAAATATTTAGTATTTCTCGTCATATTCTGGATTCGCGTGGAGCAGAATTATGTTTTACAAAAGTCTAATAATTTATATGTGCATACTTGTATCAACAATCCTACGTGATTTCTAACTGCTTATAATGAAAGCATATTTTAACCAAGCACAGCGCCCTTGGAAAGGACAATATGAAGCTCCACATAATGAGTAATGAAATCGACCTCGTCCTTTATTAGAAACTATTAGAAGCTATTAGAAACTAATGATCCTCCATTTTCATTAGTCTAATCCGTAAGATTAGAATTAATTTAAATTGAGACAATTACTTTGACTGTAGGTCTAAGATATTGGGATCTACCAATATATATAACCAGGGACCTTGTATGGAGGGACTGGAAACGCCTTCCATCCATTGTACCATGCGAGTTGCTGGTTTACAAATTATCCTCAGTTGAGCAAGCATGAATAATACGTTGATCAATAGACCCTAGTACGAATCCAAGCACAGTTACAACACTGCGCTTGGCTTGTCTTGTACATTGCGAAATGAGCCTACATGTTTGCTAGTATAATGACAGACTCTAGAAATGCCAACATAAATCTTCAAAGAACATCATCTTAAGAATTATTTCAGTATCGAAATCAGTAGGAATACCAAGCGTACGGTGTACACATTCCAGAAAAAATATAATTTTGTTTGTTCTAGCATTCTGTATCTCCACAAAGTTATCACATTTTGTCTCTAAAATCCTATGTAAATGATTCTTGATGCTACACAGAAATTATTTTCGACAAAGGATAGACATTTTACACAATTTGTCATAACTTAAAAAGATATTGGAATACTTTGATGTGTTTTTGATATTTTGTAGAGCAACATGAGTAAATAATAAAATTCAAATATCGCGCCCTCGGCGCAACTCGCATACAATCGAAGGTCGTGAAAGATAATCTGATAACAATAGCTTGACAATAGCTATCAATAATCCCGTTTCCAGTCCTTTTATACACGGTCCCTGATATAACTGACACTATTATGAACAATGACCACCATATAAGGTACAGTATAACAAGATCCATGTGTCATTGAGCTCAATTTCATGCAATGCAAATGAAAAGACTTAATTTTCTGCTGTGCGGTTTCATTTCAGTGCATTGTTTTAATGCTCTTCCTGCTAGCCATAGGTTTTAACATCAAACGTTTCGAGATATTTTCTCAAAATATCAAGAGTTAACTCAAGGACCACTGAACTAGGCTTGTTTGAACTCATTTTAATGCATATTTCATGCTGATTCCAAATATGGTCATGACAATGTGCATTTTCGTGCTAAAACGGCAAAACTGCTGACAGCCTATAAATGCCAGTAATTGTCAGCAACTGAGTTTAGATTAAACTGCAGTAAAGACAGCTAAAAATCATTTGGTAAATTGTTGTTGCTTTCATATGTGTGTGAGACTAATTCAGACTGCAAAGTTGTCGAATTCATCAACCTTTTGAGATTGCTTGTGTTATATGAAATGATAGCTGCAAGACAAAATATAAACAATACCGCAAGATATAAACTATACCTTCATTATATAAATATTTAATCATTTAGTGCTTAACATTTGCACATTTCTCTTTCACAGTTCAAGAATGACAGCCTATGAGGCATTGGATCACCCATGGCTTCAGGTAAACAAAAGATAATATTTATAATAACTTTTCTTCTAATCATAATTTGATTTGTTTTTTCTATGTCAAGCGATATAAAGGCATTTTTATTGTTACCGAGTACATGTACTCTTAAATCACTTTCAATATCTTTGAAATTAAATTTCATTTTATGCATAATTTAGTATCCAAATATAGCATTTTAATATGATCGCCTATTACGCTTATGTTGTGATTTCAAAGACGTGCCTTTTTACGATAGTACAGTAGTATGAACATTTTACCAAATGAACCATTTTAAAGTAGTTTTCGTGCTTCATAATGAATTGTAAAAATCACTAACGGCTCTTGATTTTAATTCCTTTCTTATTTTTCAGGATCCCAGCAAATATTCACGCAATCGCATTCCAACAGACCTACACAGAAAGTTGTTCCTTGCACCTGGCTGGCTGGTAAGGAATTCAAAAAATGTAGTATTACAATAATAGACAGGGGGACACAATTATAACACCTGTAATCTAATTGTTACGCGATCGCATTCTAACAGACCAACGCAGACAGCTGTTCCTTGCATCTGGCTAACTTGTATGTATTTATCAGCAATGTATCACCTTTATTATAGGAAGAATTATGGTATTAAAGTCCCATTTCAGTGATCCAGCCCAAGTATAAAAAAAATTAAATTATTTATTAATTGCTTAAAAGTGAAGGATAAGTCATTCAAATTGTCATTTTGGTATAGAGAATTTGGAAAAAACGAAGAAAACAGAAGTATTGACAAAGTTGAAGCCCCGCTCAAATATATTTAGCTAATTTATATACTGTCAGTATACAAATTATAGATTCGTGTAAATGCCTTATTTTTAAATACGTGGCTTTCGAATAAACCACTAGCAGGCTATATTAGCACATCTATGACAATGAAAAGGTACAAAAATCTGAATTCTAATGATTTTTACGATCGTCCTGATGAGCAAATCACTGAATGGAAAATTGTATTGATAAAAAAAAAATACTTAGTCAAAAAGTATATTGTTGAACATTTAGTATTAAACTTAAAGACAACTTGGTTATTTAGTGACCTGAAATACACAACATTAAAACCATGCATTTTGTGAAAAGTTTCATTGTGTTTATAAGCCAAATCGGCATTAAAATTTACAATGCATTGTGGGAGAGTTTTTGCAGTTTTGGGACACTTTGCCCACTGACCTATCAAAAAATAGGGGGTTTTTGTGCGTACACAATATATTATTTAAAATGTTTTACTAGAATAAAAATTGTTAAAAAAATATTATTTCATAAATTAATTATTTTTAAAAAATGTTGTAAAATGATAACATTATTACACTAATGAATGAATAATAATTTTCCTCGATATGTCAGAGGTCAAAGTGTCCCAAAATTACTCTCAAAAACAGGAAGTTACAATGCGGATTGTGTTTTTTGTCATCTTGTCTCAATTTCTTATGTGTGGCCCTTGTTTTTTAATATCCGCAGTGTGGAGATCATATACTTGGTATTGGTCGTCTTGGCGACACATCTGCACATAGGAGGAACAGGCCACAAGAGAAAGACTTCCACAGAGATGTGGGAATGGGTAATTACGTAATGTTTTATTTTAAGTTAAATGTATACTTGCTCGCTGTGCGACGAGTTACTAATGTTTGACCAACCGGTTTCCTTAACAGCAAAAATCGCGCTTTTTCATTGGTCAAAAACAAATATGTCATTGCTTACGAGAGAGAAACGGGAATTACGTGTTTCTTACCGTATCTCACTGGGATATTCAGAGATTTTGACTACTTATATGTTTACATAAATTCTGTTTCATGGTGATCTTACATGCTCACTACAAACTTTTAAAAAATTACGACAGAATCATTGTGGCATGTGCGATATTTCATATTTTGTAAGTAATTCGCACACACAAAGAGAGAGTTGATCACCTGCTAAGATTCTTCTGCTGGTTCTATACTGTCTTGTCGCTAAGCGGCGTAATTCACGCAGACAAAAGGACGCAAGCAAGGCTCGTCATTGGCAGCAAAATCTGACAGGCGCAATACATAAAATGAAATTACGACAGAAAGCATATTTCAAAGTAGATTTACGATTGATAACAATAAGTTGCTATTAGGTTGAGCCTATTTTTTTATCCTGGGTTGGTTAAATCAAATGATCATACCTAAAATATGATTTGTATGATATCTAACCAAAATCACGTATTTCTCTTTCAGACCGTCGTGATTGCAAGCCCAGGTTTGTCAAGAAACCCAAGGAAGGCTTCGTAATGGAAGACAGGGATGCCAAGTTCGAGTGTCAAGTAGCTGCAGTAACTGAACCAGTAGTAACATGGTAAGCTTTTCATGGTTGGTAACAGAAAATGATTTCAAATGATTACATATTGTTGTGATTTCGGCATAGTACCGAAATAGCATCCAAGTTATTGTATAGTATTATTTTTATCAACAGAGGGCGATGTTGACGCTTTTTGGAAGTTAAAATACGTTTTGCTTTTATCTGCACGTCACGTGTTTAGATAGGAACAGATTGGGCTATTCCAGATGTATTCCGCACCCCCCCTATGGAAGACACTTCCGGAATTCGGGGCTAAATTGACAGCCGGAATTCACATGTCAGGAAAAACCCATGGAAGACACTGCCGGAATTGTGGTAATATGTCTAATATGGCCAGCCAGCCGGAATTCACGTAAATGTAGATGTCTTCCATAGGGTTCCAGCTGGAATTAGAACATTTTTTGTTTCCAGCCAGAATTCAAGTAAATGTCTTTCATAGGTTAATCGAGATGGTGATCATAAGTGAAGATTCTGCTGGAATTGGAGCATTTTTGACCATTTTCCAGCCGGAATATTAAGAAATGTGAATGTCTTCCATAGGCACATCATGGCCTTTCACAATCCCCACTCTTATTTTTTTGTTTATTTTAGCAGCCGGAATTTCACCTAATCTCAATGTCTTCCATACCCTCCAGCCGGAATCTTTGCTAAAAATGACTGCTGGAATTCAAGACACATCTCAATTCCAGCTGGAATTGTATTTTTTTAAATGTCTTCCATAGGGGGTGCAGAATACATCTGAATAGCCCATTATAGTCAACTTTAAGGGATCTGGAATGAGCGTTTTGAGCGTTTCGACAGTATTTTTGTGGGACATGAGAGCACATCAGACATATCGAATTGCATTCTGAATACGAAGAATGTCTTTCTGATATCAAATAATTTTAATTTTTGAAATTCACGATATAATACAAATTTTATGACAAATTATTAAAATTTGATATTTTTCACATTTTGATATATAATAGTCCTCGAAGTAAATTTTATAACTCTAATGATATATTCTTAAAGTGTATGTAGCTGGGAGGAAAAGCCGACGATCAATTGAAAATTTTGACCTTTCATATTGAAGATATGGTTTTTTTTTCCCAAAAGACCTAATTTTTGTTGGTGTTTTGGGAAAAAATTCATATCTTCAATACGAAAGGTCAAAATTTTCAATTGATCGTCGGCTTTTCATCTCACCTACATACATTTTAAGTATAAATCATCAGATTTATAAAGTTTACTTCGAGTACTGTTAAATATCAAAAATATCAATTTTTAATCATTTGCCATAAAATGTGTATTACATTGCGAATTTCAAACAATCAAAATTATTTGATATCAGAAAGACATTCTTCGTATTCAGAATGCAATTCGATATGTCTGATGTGCACTAATGTCCCACAATAAATACTGTCCAAACGTTCATACCCCAGCCCTTAAGTAGACTTGTTTTAATATTACCGTTGACATCATAATAATATAACCCCTTTAATGTCAGGCCATAATGAATATATCCTGAATGGATAACAATTCATTATTCGTGAGTCAAAAAGAATGCGGGATTTAAAAATCATTTTGTCGATAATGACTAGGGCATCATGTCCGCTTCGTCGGACATTATGCACACATTTGCCTCTTTGAGCATGTTTCCTATTTAAAAGTTCACCGTTATACTCCATTGTTCTTTAATCCATTGTTCTTTAATTTTTCCCCATTAGTTTTTTCTGTATATATTATAATCACCATTATCTTTTGCTTAGGCAAAGAAATCAGAACGACATCAAGCCGAGTCTAAAACACAAGACCAAACAGAGCGATATAACGTACACATTAAGCATCGGAAAGACAGCACTGGACGATGCAGGCAGCTACGTAGTACATGCTAAGAACTCATTTGGCGAAATCTCATGTACTGTAAATCTTAGTGTAACACGTGAGTAGTGATGTTGTAAAAATGCAAGTTGAGCCAACATAAATAACACAATTGCTGGATAACATATGGATGAGACAAGTTGTTATAGAAGACCCTCCAGCAAACACAAACATGTTCTTAAAAGCTAATAAAGGTGTTATAAACACATTTACATTTTGGTCAAAATATGATATGATTTGATAAATGTCGAATTATATAAAGCGTTTGATATGAAATAATGCTACAACAGCATTTTAAAAATATTTTCGGCAAACGTTTTGGTTAAATGTTTAGGCTTAAATGTTTAAAACACGTACATGCAATAGCAGTGTTAACAATGACAATAATAATTTTAGAACCTTTTGCATAAGTTTTCACAAATGTTTTTTGATGTAAATTAAATGTTTTATACAGTTTGTAAATGTTTTCTATAAAATGTTCTTATTTTGCTGGGCAAACACTGGGTAGGTTTGTTTTAAGAATCATTTCAGTGGAATATCCCTAATAGCTCATATGGCTCAAAATTAGTTAATAATTGATCAGGAATGAATAAAGATTTTACCTTCGACATTACACTATTTTTCGCTCACGTGGAACGTTTTCACTAGTCTGACTAGCGTCTTCAGCAGATGGGGATGCTGTGATAACTTATCTACAATCGGGATATTCATCACTGGTGACGTCATATTCATCACTGATGACGTCATTTGATTGATAGTATTACAGTATGATCGGGAATGCTTTTAGGTTTTTTAAATGTTAAATAGGTGATTTCTTGTATCATTTTAAGATGAAAAGTTGAAATAACTTGTTTGCTTCTTTCCTTTTCTCCCACTTTGCCCTGACAGCCGATCCTCTTAAGCAACCACTCAAACCAAAAGTTAGGTAAGTCTGAACTTCAAAAATAATCTTCTCTCTCTCTCTAAATTTTCATTAAGTAAGCAACATATTGTACACTTGAACCTTCTTCGAACCATCACTTTAAGGCAGTACTTTTTACATTGAATATCGGAATAATAGAAATAGGTCTCAGAGTTGTGTCCAATTTTGTCACAACAAAATGTTGTTAAATTTCAAATTCATAGTGTTGTTAAATTTCAAAGTCATAGTTCAATTTAGATATTTGAAAATTCAAGTATCATTAAAAACACATGTCTTTTAATAACGAAATGTGCCACGAGCTATAACAAACACCTTATAGTAGATTTTGCACACCTTATATTTGGAATCCTGGTGTCAGATTGCTTGATATAATTATCTATCATCTTGTCAAGATTCGATGATGGGTCTGGTCCAGAATATTAGCTAACCACATTAATAGTTTAAGTCACATGTTTCTTACCTTATCAGAGAAAAGAAATTTGAGCCAGTATCAAGGCCAGAGTGTAAACCAAACTTCGATTTTAGACTTCGTCCACGTGATCTGCAAGAGAACGACAATGTTAGATTAAGCTGTATAGCTAGCGGTTACCCAGAACCAAAGGTACCTTACTGGTGAACTAATTGTCAAAAACATTAGTTTATAACACGGTAGAAGCATTGGGTATGCTTTATCCAACATTGGTTCAACTAAACACTTCAAAAAAAGTAAGTTCCTTTTACATTTGACCTGATTTTGCCCACAAAATGGGTCTTGGCACACGTCACCAGGTGTATGCAAAGGGGAACGTACCTTTTTTTTAAGTGTTTATTAACAACTCAACATATTCAGGCGTTTGTTGTTGATCAGTGTTGGTAATAAACAAATTGCCCAGTTTTGATAGTGTATGTTTCTTTTTGCAATGCCGAATTAAGAAATCATCTATTGGGATATCTCTGCGTTTAGTTTACACGATGAAATTATAGTTACGCGATAATTTCTGTTCATCGCTTAGAGCTTAGACTTTAACTTGATGCGATAACAAAATTATGTATAATAAGAGTATTGTCTGATTCTGATTGGCTGCTGAAAACAGCATTTCAATTTCATAGCGCGATCCTGCGGAAAAAAACATGTAATAAGAATCGATGCAACAACAACAGAACTGTACCTCCTAAGCACTACCTGCCGATCTAACATTGCCTCTGATTGGTCAATTACATGATATCTTCACTTTAATCACCAATCAGAATGGGGCTTTGCAAATAATTCACCCCAATTTTTTTGTGTGGTGAAATTATTCTAACAATGTTACTGATTGGTTCAATTGATAATGAAAACTTCTTTTTGGCCAATCGGCAGACAGTTCTCATGGGTTAACATAAAACGGCACTGACAGCATAAATAGATGCACGGTTGTTATTCACCTCCTGAGTGCCAAATGTGTAAACACATGCAAACGTAACTTGCATTACCAATTGATGCTTTCAAATTCTGCAGTTTGCAAAAACACAACGATATGAGTCAAAAACATACCCGGATACTCCCATTATAATACATTAAATTTTATGCTTTGGCTTGTAGTTGACTGTGTACTTGTTGGTCTAGACTGTGATAGAATCGATTAGAAAACAATTTTTTACTCGAATAATTTCCATCAAATTGATTATTTCACATTCTTATAAGCTTGCAATGATCTTTTACTAGCTACGTTGGCTTGACCAATCTTCAAAGCTTTGGCGCAGATCCGAGTTTTAAAAACACAGAAACAGTTAACGTCTGTATAATTTTAACCTGGCGTTACCATTAACGTGATAAGTGACGGCGCCACGGTAGGGGCACGGAGGACATCTGTGTCCAGCCAACTACCCCCCCCCCCCCCCTTCCCACTGGTGAAACAAATTGCTTATTGATAACTCCAACAACTTGGCTACATTTAAGAATATCCCTATCTAAAATTCACATTTCCCTGTGTGCCTCTATGTCCTCTGAACTTCATATGCCTCTGAACGTGATAAGAAAATTACTCAAACCATCACGTTTCCCATTGTATATTACTATTAGATGTTAATTTCAAGTTAGTGAACTTTCAGTAAATGAATACCTACCAATTAAGCATTTCACACAGAAGAGCTTTGCCAACAAACCAACGTTCCCAATTTGAAGGCATGCATACAAGTCAAAGCATTCAATTATTTCAATTAACAACTTCGGCACTACATTTAGTTCGTTCCTCTGGCGCTATCGGTCCCCGATATGTACCGATGACTCTTTCTATCGAACTCTGCGCATGTGACACATTGTATCGAACATATTCTTGGATAGTGCTATCGGTTAATTTTCTTAAATAATTACGATATAGCATTATGGTGATGTTCAGGGTACGATAGAAAGATCCATCGGTACCCCTCGGGCACTATAATTTGGTTCACCTCAAGTTTGGTAGTGACGTCATTGCTTTTTCGCGGTTGCGCCGCAAGCGTGCCACCAAACCGCCTCTGTACGCGTGCGCGTACACTCAGCGCGTTGAACTTTACGCGCGCGATTCGATACAGCGGCAAAAAAATACGCACATACGTCACTACCGAACTTGAGGTGAACCAAATTATAATAATGCTACAGAACCAAACTAAAGGTGGTGTAACTAAATACCGATCTTAACTCGGTGAAACCCCAGTCTGGCGTGCCTAACAAACACTTCTCAAACTATACCATGGTTCACCTAACTCTGGTACTGTACTGAGAGACCTGTAGCTTGCAGTTTTAACCACGTGACTATCCTGCGGTGTTTCTAGATATTTCTTCATCTTCCCGTCATGCACTATTCTGATTTTATTTACTAGCCATTATTCTCAATGCCCGCGTACATTTTTATTCAATCACATACGTAATAACCATGTGCGTAGACATTGGAATTGGCGATGGATATAGTGCATGATGGGAACGGTGATTAAATGTCTGAACTGTCGTCTGCTCGTCTGCTGAGTGAATCGTCATGATAACCAATGTGTTGTCTTCAAATACATGTAACGTCTTTAAAGTTTGATCAACATCTGAATGCTGTGTGTGTAAGTAGAATAATAAAACAGCTTTGGTACTCTGGTAAAATTATTTGGAGTCGCTATGCATTAATGCATAGAGATTTTGGTGCATTTTTTGTGAGACTTACTGAACTGCCGTTTGATGTCAAGCCTGAAAAAAGAAACTATTGGTTACTATAATATACTAAACAGGCCTAGTTAAACCCTTTCAATGGAATGTATGAAACAATCAGGCATTTTAATATTATTGCTAGAATGATTTCTTTTAAATTCATGCTACTATATCAATGTGTTTTGTCATATTTATTAATGCAATAGTTGTCGTATATAATGTGTATTGTTGATAGACAAAATTTGATCTTGCTTAAACGTAGAATGAAAAATTAACTGTAGGAATCATTAATGTTAATATGCAACGCTTTGAATTGAAGCATTTTAGTGTTAGTGATAATTTTTGTATCTAACAACTTCCAGACTAAGTTCAGTTAATCTTTCAATGCCTAATAACAATTTCATTTGTCAAATTCTTTCATCACTCTCAATTTTTATCAAGGTCATATGGTTACACAACGGCAAAGAAATCGAAAAGGTTCATGCTGACTATAAGCAAACATTCAACTATCGTCTAGCTGTCTTAGAAATTGACAATGCCAAATTAGAGCACGCTGGTGTATACACATGCGTAGCAGAGAATAAGGAAGGCACCGTGGAGACTGAGGCTAGGATCACAGTCCAATGTAAGTTACAACCACAATCAGTGACGGTCTCTGTGGTGCCGGTGTGGTCATTGTTTCATGTATGGAAGGAGTGTCAAAGATACCTCTTCAGTTGAATATTTCCTTGTAATTTTTCACAACCCCTGAGCCACAATTATCGTTACATAACCACGAGTCATGTTGTGATCACTGTGGAAGGAATATTCTAAAATAATGCATGTCGTCACTGGGCGGGAAAAACCTCATTTGTACTTGTTGCCCTTATACATGGATGAAGCACAATATTCAATATAAAGTCTACACCTACAAGGCTCTATCCATTTTCAAGGGCCAAAAATAAATTATGAGGTGTTTCCTGCATGTACTTTTGGCCCTTGAACATGGATGAAGCAAGTCAAGCAACTTCTTCAATATAAAGCCTACACCTACAAGGCTTTATCCATGTTCAAGGGCCAAAAGTACATAATAGTTTTTTCCCGCCCAGTGAGGATGTTAGACTAGAAGTTGCCTATGAATTTATCACAACCCCATAATAGCCACAAAAAATCTCCCCATCTTTCATTACCTCAGTTACATGTATAGCAGGGATTAACTGGGTAGACTGAAGCTAAGAGCACAGTCCTGGTATTATGAGCCAGTGGAACAACTTTCCCCGCCCACCGCCCTCTCGGTCAGTACGCCACAACTGGCCTTCATCCGCCCATCCATCCCCGGTTGTCCTTTCCATGTTATGAAACTGCAGCACAAATTTCATTCGTTCAATTTTATTCCTTGTCCTTGTTTAATATTTTAGCTAAAGACGCTGCTAAAAGAAGGGCTCAACTCTCACAAAGGTCGTCAACAAAAAAATCAGGTTATAGTGATGAAGTCTTCTCATCAGGAGGTGGTAGGACCAGTAGGCGGTCAAGAAGAACAGAAGAAGAAGATGTGGTGGAAGAAAGGAGTGAACGAAGTAAGTCGCCGAGTCCTAATTTTATCTGATATCGCTTTGTAAATATACTTGTACTGTTTCGTTTCTTCTTTTACCTTAAACACATCATTGACTGAACGTTTTCACAAATTTCATTTTCTGGGATTTTGATGAGTTTGATGGTATACAGACATGTACACACCTTTTGGGGTGCTTCTGTGAATGTTAGGTATTTTGAAAATTGATAACATTGGTAACATTTGCTTCTGTAGGCATATAAAAAGTCATCATTTCAGAATCAATCATCACTTTCCCTAAAAATAATTACAGCGTTCAATTCAACTTTTAATGATGCATTTAATGATAAATAGAGTGGTGTTATTATGTCCACCTGTCGCCATGACTACCAGGGAAACAATGGATCCTGAAATAGATGTTTAAGTAAAGACTACATGTCATTGTAAAGATCACGTGATCCTATCACCTGCACAACAAGTGTCTATTAGTACTGGATAGATATGCAAATACGATCGAAACAGACTCGGATCACTTATTTATTAAAACAAATTCAGGTGGTACAATTATTCTTATAATCGTTGACATTTTTTCATTGCATGCTACAGCAGACGATATAGATATTGACCTTGATGACCCGGAAACGGAAATAGCTGCCCGTAAAATTCAAGCCGGATTTAAAAATTTTAAGGCGAAGAAGCAACAGCAAAAAGCAGAGCAAAAGGAATCTGAAGGTGCTTCATTACTGGGTGTGGAATACAATACCCTGCAGTGATAAAATGTCATGTGTTTTCTTACATATCAGGCCATCTTAATTATTTAATAGTTCGTTTCTTTTTTTGGAATACACAAAGTGTCCATACGTATCAAACTTACGGAAATAAATTCGACTTTCAGAATTTGGCATTGTATCTATTGAATTAAATTGTATTGTATTGTATCTATTGAATTGTCGGCACGCTTGCAGCGCAACTGCGAAAAAGCATTGACGTCACTACCGAACTTGAAGTGAACCAAATTATATAGAACTATCCGCATCCGGGAAATGGTCCCGTAGTGAGCGCCTTTCTAGCGCGTTACATTGCGATTGCTTGAAGGTGTGCGTGTTGCGCGCTCATGATTTGTGAACCCCGCTTCCCGGGTCGCCCACTTACTGCTACAATTTACTAAATTATTAAATACAATTTACAGGTAATTCACGAAATAAGCTTAAAAACTTTGAAATTTGCTTTATTGTAAGAAAACACAGTCATTGAACTCTAGTCTCCAAAGTTAGTAAAATGTGTGCAAATATACCGCAACTTTTACCAATTTTGGGTAGTAAAACTGACACATGAACCGACTTTATTATCTCGCCTATAATAACAAATACACATAAAATACTATTTATAATCGCAGCTAGAATTAAACTCTGAATGTTGTGTCTGACATAGTACTGCGCGGGTCAGCAACCAATCACAGTGGGTTCTATTCTGACGTCAGTTACAACATTCCGATTTTATATATGGCAGCGACTTTAGAAAATCCTGATTTATTAAAAATTAGAATAACGTTCATTTGATGTGGCTTTTAAATAGAATGGAATAACTAAGTAACATGAAATAATAATTAAACATGACCGTGGTTATCTGTTGCTCATCTTTCATTGCTGTACAATGATCTAATCTTTTTTAGGTGAAACAAATTGTTTGATTGTCCTCATCTGAAAAATGTGTTTCTATACAAAAGGCTACCAACCCTAATTTTCTTCTTAAATTTCTTCATACCTGTTTGGGCAATTTATTAAGCTAATTCGGTCCATACATGTTTTAGTTATGACCTTTAAAAACAATTACTGTAATATAAATAAAGAATCCGACCAACCATCCTCGCCCCTTGGAGGGGATCAATGGACAATCGAACAGTTGTTTTGGCCATAAAAAGTTAGTCTTAACCCTGGAATTATTGAAACTTTTGGGCGTCATAACTGCTTTGAGAAATTTTTACCAAAAATTGTTTTAAAAAATTGCTTAATTTTGCTCAAAAGTCATAAAAAAAAGCATAATTTTCGCCCAAATTTAAACTATTTTGGTGAAGTTGATCAAAATTCAGAAAAATAAGAACATTTTGGTCAAAGACCTGCTTTGTGGGGGATTTTTATTTAAATCTGAGCATTTCTGGCCAAATTTGGATTTGTGAAATATTTGCCATTCTAAATATGTATACTTTTACAAACTTCAGGCCAACAATTTAGCAGTTATGAGGTTCAAAAGTTCTATAATTATCATTTAATCAACTATTGTATTTGTACTGAGCGTTGTTATTATCTCATGGTAACTATAAACCATTCAATGGCATTATACGGAGAGGGCGGTGTTTGGTGTAAATCTACATCGCCATAAATCGTACCTCGTACTTTGTGATTCACGTATGGACGTATTGTGGTAACGGCCTGATTCAATTGGTATCCATACATCCCCATTGGAAGACATGTCCTTTATCTCCCACACAGGGAGTGTAGATGTCAAATGGGGTCAAACATTCTGGTAATCACATTTGAAATTCACACTCCCTGTGTGGAAGATCAAGGCTAAGATTTCCATAGGGGGTGTATTGGGTGTATTGATTTCAAATGGAAAACCCCATCTGGTATTAATCAACTTGCTAAATCATATAGCGATAGTTGCTTTTAATACATTTTGGACAAATAGAGGCCGTCAGCGTGACGTCATATGCCGCCATCTTGTGGGTACACGCTGCGATGGTCGTTCGATCTCCATGCGTGATGACGCGTGATAACAGCTAGCAGCTGCGTGGCAAGCTGCGCCCTGCGCGTAGTGTCCGACGCATGAACACGCGTAGCATTTGTACCCACAAGATGGCGAAAGGCTGACGGCCTCTATTACAGTAGGTGTTCGAAAGAATATTTGGATTTAAAACACGGTAAACTATCTACCGGGAGCTATACTTAAAGGGGCATTTCGTGATCCACAGCCTCATCCCCCACTTTTCCCAAAAAAGTTGAGATTTTTACACCACTGGATACCTCTGGCTACATAATGTTTATGTACCAAATATTTCTTGCAGATTAATTCGTTTAGCAAAAATATCGCCAATTTGAATTTCGTTCTGGTGCACCAGAACACATTGTCTATGGAGCAGTGTAATACACATAATCATGCATAACTCGCAAACGCAAAATCGGAATCAACTGAAATTTTGGAAATAAGCTTTTTTCGTGGATATCTACTGAAAAATGTCATGAAAAGAGGATGCTAGGATCACGAAATCCTCCTTTAAAACAGCAAATGTCTTTTTATCATCACATCTATACATCTGCGAAATCGTATGTTCTTTCCTAACTATAACACAATCATATTCATCTTCCTCATATTAATGTCTCTTTCCAACAGTATAATAACTACTGCTGCATTGTATTGTGTATCAGATTACAATGTCTATCTTCATCTCATTATAATCACTGTCTCCGTTTCAGTTTTAGGGAAGCGTTATACTCGTCCAGTGTTTCACTTTTGTTTATAACATCAAACTTCACCCATATTTCATAAGGGGGTTGCAACCCTACTCAACATTTTAATTCATTATTCTTTAAAAAAAATTGTAAGTCCAGATTTCGGCGCTTTTTGATCACAATCAGATTTTGAGCATTACTGGGTGACAAGTTGTATTATCTGTTTATTGTTACCCTTTTGTAAAGCGTGATAATGGCACTATTTAAATCCCATAAGTTCATGAAGTTAGTTATATGACATGGGGTTGCAACCTTTCCTTCGTAATGTTGGAAATTAATACTCTCTTTCTCGCTATTTCTTTAACAGATTTTATTGTGTTGTTTAAATTATTTAAATAATGTCTATTTGTTGATATGTTGACGCCCACTTTAAACACGTTCATAGCACCCTAATTTTTTAACAAAATTTAATTTAACTTTCAACAGGTCTATATAATTTAAATAGAATCATAGGCCCTACTTCAACCACGAGACAACATTGACCTCCAGTCCTTAATCTCAGCGTAATTTTACCATAGTTGGTATTTTGGTTACTTTTTTACCAAATTCTACCTATTACGCGCACGGTGGCTTATTTAAAATAAAAATAATTTCAAAAATTATGAAGGCACCGCCCGATTCGAACCAGGGATCTCCTGTTTACTAGACAGGCGCTTTAACCGCTAAGCCACGGCGCCAGCTGGTAAACAGATATCAAAATTAAAGCTATAATCCAACCAAGCTGGGGGGTGTATTCAGTGACATAATGACCTTCGTTGCATAATGTCACGCGTGCATGTGAAATTTGGTCATAGTTTAATTGCTGGTAGGCCTATGATGAGCGATATTTTTCTTGACCAATCAAGCGGATCGTATTGTAGTTCGTGCAGGACATAACAGCCCATTTTATTTGATTAGACGCCTATCGCTTATCACCAGCGAGGGATTGGACAATAAAGTCACACGTGCAAGGAGTGCAACTTTGAAACTTCATTTAACTCTTATGGTTCTAAGACACACAAACGTGTAATAATCAAAATAATCAAAAGGAGTATGCACATTTATTAGCTTATATCGCAATATAGATATATCTATTGTGAATATTAGAAGTCATATAACTTAACCAATCTTTGGTTTAGAGCGCGTGGCGCCATATTTAAACTCAATAATATCCATCGTGGAACTTGTTTCTCCCTTTATCACTAGAACCCAGGCAACAAAAAGAAGAGGAAATAGACATAGATCTTGACGACCCAGAAACAGAGAAAGCTGCCTTGAAAATTCAAGGCGCATTCAAGGGACTGAGATCAAAGAGAAAAGCCGCCGAACCACCCCCTGCGGAAGGTGTGTTCGTCTAGGCTATTTCCTAACTATCCCATGGTGCATTATTCCTAGAGCGCGTCAACTTCGTACCTGGGCGCAACAAATACGCTTGTTCCCGTGCACATTACACCTGTAACATGAAGATGACACTAACTTGAAATTCAAATTATGAGCCAAACAAAAGCAGGGAACCAACGTATCAAAGAAAGTGAAATTAAGGCAACCATGTCGGAGGTTGACTTAGTACAGTTCTAGGGAATAGTGCATTGTGTGACAGTTGGAAAACAGTCTATAAATTTATATGTGCGTGAACGTGTATCATAAGGGGTTTCGCTTTGAACTCTGACCCCTGACCCATGCCCTCTCATATATTATTGTAATGTTGTCTTGGTGCCTTTCTACTATATACCATATTCTACGTGCTTCTAATAATTTTGTCATGATTCGCAACATTGTATTTCATTCACACAACAATCTGTGTTGTTTATAAATATCTACCAATATCTATTATAATCATCAACTTATATCAATTAAGAAATAACAAAAATTTTAATTTTTGATCAAATTCAGTATCATACATTTTTAACCATAACAACTTAACCTGCACTGATAAAGTTCAAACTAATGTTAGAATGGTTAAATTCATCATTTTTTTAATTAAACATTTCAGAATTTTAAATTTTCGTAACCATATTTGGAATCAAAATGGATTAAAATGGGTACAAACAAGCGTAGTATTGGTTCAGTGGTTCTTAAGATAGCTCTTGATATTTTGAGAACATATTTCAAAACCTGGACTTTTTATGTTGAATCCTATTGTCACGTCAAAGAACATTAAGAAACAATGACAAAATAATTAAAACTTGCAAATTTAAATGACATGACACAAGAAACCCCTTCTGTTGCGCGTTCTGGTTTCGTTAACTAACTTCTGAGCTATTTAGAAGCATGTATTGCGAAGAAATAGAAATATAATAGAAATACTAAGCATAAAAACAAATATAGATATAATATTAGTATAATAGAAAGGCAGAAAGTAATAAAATAAAATATTTATAATAATAATGATGGATAATAACTACGGAGTTTGGCTTTTAGCAATGCTATTTTTTGTTGCTCGTGCTGTTTTTATCAAAATATAATATATATTGCCGTTTTGTACCATAGTAGCGTTATAATAGATAATAAGAAGTGGTATAATAAATATACTATGGATGCATGCAGTGGTGTGATTTTATATGCAGTGCTCGGTGTAGCTTGCTCATACAGACGAACCCGCGATATCTACAACCCGTCCCATTACTATTATGCTACTGTATTCTGATATTTGACAAATTCTTTAGTTCTCGAAGTACCGAATGAGAAACCGCGGGACCTCTCAAAGAGTACACTAATATGCCACTATGACATCAGAAGGTTTCTATGGCTGTTTCCTAACATATGAATAAGCTTAAGATTCTAAATTCAATTGCTTCCGCTGTAACAATAAGCATTATACATGTATTTATGTTTTGCTGTGTTTGAATGGCCACATTGTACATTGTCATTGTGATGTTGTATTATTTGTAACAGAAAGAGTAGAGCGCGCACCATCACCCGAGCCCGTGCGCGAACCATCACCTGAACCAGAACCCGAACCAGAGCCGGAACCGGAACCAGAACCCGAACCAGAACCTGAAGAAGTATATGAAAGCGCTGAGGTTGAAGGTTCGAATCGTGTTTGATTCGTTAATGCTTGGGAATGGTACTCCCATTGTGTATGCGGCCTTGTCGAGCCCATATATATAGCATTTTGAAGTTTACCTCGGAATCTTGGAATTTACTGATAATCCATCCAGTTTATTTCCCCGTTTTCAAGTTTGCGCCCAACATTATATATATATATATATAGTACTCTCTTTCATACATATTATAGTAAATTTGATTAATATGACACCATAATGGGCTATTCCATTTAAAATCCACACTACCCCTGTGAAAGATTTTGGAAATTTCTTCCACAGGGGGACTATGAATTTCAAATGGAATGAACACATCAGGCAGCTCCACTTGAATTTCATACACCCACTGAGAAAGATTCAATCTGAATCTTCCACAGAGGGAGGGAGAGTTTGAAATGGAGCTGCCTAATGTGTTCATTCCATTTGAAATTCATACTCCCCATCGAAAATCTTCCACAGAGGTAGTGTGAATTTTAAATGGAAAAGCACAATGCATCATTCTTACCCGCCTACCTTCGTGTTTATATTATCCTATTATAGCATGCACCCTCGTTTAATAAGAGACGAAAGACTAAAGTTTGTTGTATTTGCTTTAAGATTTGTCTTTATGCATTACCACTTGGTAATGATGCATAAATATCCCTGGCATAAATTTCAAATTGCATGATAAAATATGCCTGCATATTGTTTGCAATGCAACTACGGGTAATATATTTTTCTTTGAAAATAAGATATTATTCCCGATGAAGAGCAACACCTGCTTGTCGAGGCAGAACCAGGTTTGACGTTTCGTGATTTTCCTCATATATATCAATCTATTGGGATTGCATTTCGAGGCCCATGATAATATTCCTCCCCTCTAAAGCCCGTCTTCCCCATCAACTGTTCAGATTTTGACATGGAGAACCGTATACTCCCATTTGTATGTAAGGTGGAATTTGGCATTGTCACGGGACATAACCATGATAAGCTTGTATGTATCCAGTGACCATCTTGAGAATCATTTACAAGGTTTCTGCCTAACTAAGGTTTTTGGTTTTGACCCCATATTCTACTGGTGTTTTTTTTTTTTTTTTGGAGCTTCCTTGATATATTTTGACCTGTTACCTCTCCTTTTTACTTAACAATATACCCTCGATTAATATTCTGCATTACATCTATTCCAAAATGTCACTTTCCCCTTGTTTGAGACCATTGTATACATAAGAATCTGGTGAGTGGTAAATTAATGTTCGTCTATAATCACCACTTGTTCGTTATCAATATATATCTGGAACCTGGCTTTGATAATCCCTTTTGACACTTCTAATACCCTGAACCTGGACATCTTTTGTACATTTTCCTGTTGAAGTACTCCATGACCTTATTAAGGCTTGCCATGTTTCCCGATTTTGATTGAGAATGATGCTTTCAATATTCTTATACTGCGTGATAAATACAACGATTGGAAAGAAAACTTAGCTTCCTTCTCTCACTTTTCTTTCTTTTCTCTATATCGTTTGCCATTAAAAGATGTTACTCCCGACGAAGAGCAGCAGCCTCTTGTAGAAGAACCTGTCGAAGCAGATAATGGTGAAGTAGAACCAGGTTTGAACTCTCGTGGATTCCCCATATATCGGTCTTTTCAGCTTGCATTTTCCCTATAATGATGCAGTTTCCTTGAGCCTTTCTACCGTTATCAACTTTTCAGATTTCGACCTGGTGAACCTTCTGTGCCATAACTTATATATATCTTTTCCAACCTATCACTCTCCTTTATGCTTGAGACCGTTATATTATTCTACAATCTGGAGCGTGGTAGCATTCCATCCCCACTTGTGTATCTCTTTCTGTGTGAATCTTGAACATCTCCATCTCGAGACCATACATCTACTGTGTACAACACACCATATAATATTTGAACTGCCTGCATTTATACCCATTTATAATGAATTGCCTGCATTTATACCCATTTATACGGTGGCTCAGTGGTTAAGGCCTTGGACTCATAATCCGAGAGCTTGCTCGACGTGCGTGGGTTCGCTTTGCCTCGCTTACCTCACCCCACCCAGGTGCAATGGGAAGCTGTTAGGGGTAGTCACAGTCGTTGTACTGATGGATCCCTGGGCCACTTGTAGGCTGCAAACGTGGTTCCGACATATTCTAATGACGGCGGAATAAATGTAAAGTGCTTTGAGGCTGTTTACGGCATAAAGCGCTATATAAATATCTACATTTATTTATTATTTAATATCCCTTATCCTCCCATGCTTGAGACCGTGTTCTCATTAAAGAATCTGGTGAGGGTAACTATAATGTTCATAATTCCCACTTGCTCTCTATCAATATCCTTCTTGAACACCTCCGTAGCTACGTGATTTTGAGACCGGACATCATTTTATGCATCTCTCTTGTTGCCGTGTTCATATATCATCGATCATGATATTGAGGCTTTCCATTCACCCTGTTGTCATTTCTTCTTACTACATAATTACTGCCTTATAGTTTGACAAATTTGATTCCAATTTTAAACTCCTCTACTGATGTCATCCTTCAGATTAATATCAATCTAAATCTGCAGCCTTTTCCAAAAAAGTTACATTTCCTTCCTTTTTCTCTACTATCTTATACCATCAAAATAAGATATTATTCCTGAGCAACAGCAACATGAAGAACCCGCGGAAGGAGATGATGCTGAAGCAGAACCAGGTTTGAAATATCGTGGATTTCCCCCATATATCATTCTTTTCAGCTTGCATTTTCCCACATGGTAATAATGCAGTGTTCTTGAGCCTGTCTACAGTTATTAGCTTTCCCCCGTGAATATTTTGAACCATAACTTGTATACATCTTATCAAATATGCCATTCTCCCTTATGCTTGATACCGTATTCTACGATCTGGTGAGTGGTAGCATTCCATCTCCACTTGTTTATCTCTTTCTATCTAGACCTTAAACATCTCTGTGACTTCGTGATCCTATTAACACTTGAGACCGTGCATCTTTTCTCAATGTTCTCAATTTATACCCATAACTTTTATCTTTATTTCTTTCAACCTTTACCTTTCCCTTCATGCTTGAAGTTTTCTTATTCAACAACCTGATGAGTTGTATAATTGATGCTTATGTATAATCCCCCACATGTTCTCTATCCATACCCATCTGATATCTTGAAAACGTCGGTAACTCTGTGATACGTTAAGGTTGGTCTGAACCCTGGAATTATGAAAACTTTCGGGCCTCATAACTGCTAAATTATTAGTCTAAAGAATATAAAAGTATACATTTTTAGAATGGAAATGACTTGATGAATTCATCTGTGAGGTCCAATTTGGGCCAAAATGCTCATTTTTGGAGAAAATCCCAAAAAACGGGTTTTTTGGCCCAATTTTTTTCGTGCAACGTAACAAAAAATTGTTTGGCCAAAAAGATTTTTTATTAATTTTTAAAAACTAGATAAAAATATCTAGGGACAGTTTTTTCATTTTTGTGAATTTTGACCAACTTCACCAAAAATATTTGAAATTTGGGCGAAAATCAGGCTTTTTTATGATATTTTTGAACATTTTGCATTTTTTGACCATTTTTGGTGCAAATTTCTCAAAGTTGGTCAAAATTAAAAAAAAAAAAAAAACCGGTCCCTAGATATTTTTATCTAGTTTTTAAAATTAATAAAAAAAAATTTTTGGCCAAACAATTTTTTTGTTACGTTTCATTTATTTTTTTTTTCCACAAACCTCGTTTTTTTGGGATTTTTTACATAAATGAGCATTTTGGCCTAAATTTAACCTCACAGATGAATTCAGCAAGTCATTTCCAGTCTAAAAATGTATACTTTTATATTATTTAGACTAATAATTTAGCAGTTATGAAGCCCGAAAGTTTCCATAATTCCAGGGTTAAGACCACCCTTAAATACCTGAGATCGGACATCATTTGTCGTGGTGACTTTGAGGCTTTTCATTCTAGTATTTTCTCATTTCCCCTCATTACTTACTTAACCTTGTTGCTTGAGAAAGATTATTTCATTTTAAACTCCTCCACTAATGTCATCCTTCTGAATTATGACAATCTGAATCTTTAAAAGAAAGTTCAGTTTTCTTCTTTATTCTTCCCTTCTTCTCTAATGTCTTATGCCATCACATAAGATATTATTCCTGATGAAAAGCAACATCCTCTGGATGAAGAGCATGTGGAAGCAGACGAAGCTCTAGCAGAACCAGGTTTGAAATATCGTGGATTTCCCCATATATTATACTTGCAGATTGCCTTTCCCTTATCTATACTTTAAATATTTCTACCTTCATGCTTGCGATTGTTTTCTATATAATTATACAATCTAAGTGGTAACGTAATATTCTTCTATATTCCCCACTTGTTCGTTATCCATCGGAGACCTTGAACACCACCGTGACTCCTTGATAGTTTTACTATTTGAAACCACATAAATCCTTTTGACGTATTCCCGTAACAGCCCATACATTGAGACTTCCCATTTACTTTTTTCTCATTTCTTCTCATCTTGAATTACTTTGTTCCTGCCGTGTTGTTTTTAACGATGATCTCATCTTAAACTCCTCTATTGTGATGCAACAATAACAATCTGAAACATTCATGCAGTGCTTTCAAAGAAAATTGATTTTCCTTCCTTTTCTTCATTTTTCTATATCTTTTGTCATCATCATAAGATATTATTCCTGACGAAGAGCAACAGCCTCAGGAAATAGAGCCTGCGGAAGCAGACGATGTTGAAGCACAACCAGGTTTGAACTTTCTTGGATTTCCCAAATATATAGCATTCTTTCAGCTTGCCTTTTCCCTATGATAATAATGCGTTCTAACCCTTCATAACGTTCACGAACTGTTCAGATTTTAACCGGGTGAACTTCCCGTGTCTACGTGTACGTGTATAATCTTTTTCAACCTGCCGCATTCCCTTTATGCTTCAGACAGGTTCTTATTCTACTATCTGGTAAGCGGTAACTTTCATCCCCACCTATTTATCCATATCTGTCTGAGACATGGAGCATCTCCATAACTCCGTGATATTTTTACTAGTTGAGACCATGCATCATATTATCATTTACGTATTCCCCTAACAGCCATCTATACATTGAGTGAGTGGTAACTTTCATCCCCACCTATTTATCCATATCTATCTGAGGCCTTGAGCATCGCTGTAGCTCCATGACACTTTTACTACTTGACCATGCCTCATACATGCATTCCCCCATTAACGTGTTCCCGTAACAGACTTCCATACATTGATTCTTCCCTTTTACTTTTTTTTTCTCGTTTCTTCTCATCTTGATAGTTACTTTGTTCCTATCGTGTTGTTTGTTAACGATCATTTTAAACTCCTCTATACTGATGCAACGATAACAATCTGAACAACTCATGTAGTGCTTTACAAAGACAGTTGAATTTACTTCCTTTTCTTCATTTTGCCATCTTTTGCCATACAAATATATAGCATTCTTTCAGCTTGCAGCTTGAACCAACTGTTCAGATTTGACCGGGTGAACTTCCCGTGTCTACGTGTACTTGTATTATCTTTTTCAACCTGCCACGTTCCTTTATGCTTGAGACCGTTTCTTATTCCACCATCTGGTGAGCAGTAACTTTCATCCCCACCACTATGAGCATCTGCGTAACTCCGGGACACTTTCCCTACTTGAGACCACACATCACATATGCATTCTCCTATTGACGAGTTCCCGTAACAGTCAACATTGCAACATTGATGCTTTTCATTTACTTCTTACTCATTTCTACTCATCTTGATAAAATTTGAGCCCATTTACCTCGTTCATTCTCATTCTAAACTGGCCTCAAAAAGAAACTTATAATTTTTCACAAGGTCATATCTTAAAATCCTGTCTATAAAAATGAACAAAAATTACACACAGGATTACTTCAATACTCTACTCTAAACACATGTCAGTAACCAAGCAGTTGTCCAACTGACACAACAGCAAAATGCACTGACATGGAACACCTTCCTGGACCACATTCACAGCCCAACAGATTTCTTTTGCTGGGTTTTAATTATTCGCCTGTGAATGTGGTCCCGGAAGCTGTTCCGTGTCAGTGCATTTTACTGTTGTGTCAGTTGGACAACTGCTTGGTTACTGACATGTGCTTAGAGTAGAGTATTTAAGTAATCCTGTGTGTAATTTTTGTTCATGTACAGGCGAATATTTGGAACACATGATTACTTCAATACT
The DNA here is from genome assembly GCF_039555335.1 of Amphiura filiformis. Taxonomy (NCBI): domain Eukaryota; kingdom Metazoa; phylum Echinodermata; class Ophiuroidea; order Amphilepidida; family Amphiuridae; genus Amphiura; species Amphiura filiformis. The sequence goes on from NC_092637.1 coordinate 58,324,606, forward strand.
CTACTCTAAACACATGTCAGTAACCAAGCAGTTGTCCAACTGACACAACAGCAAAATGCACTGACATGGAACACCTTCCTGGACCACATTCACAGCCCAACAGATTTCTTTTGCTGGGTTTTAATTATTCGCCTGTAAATGTGGTCCAGGAAGGTGTTCCATGTCAGGCCATTTTGCTGTTGTGTCAGTTGGACAACTGCTTGGTTACTGACATGGGTTTAGAGTAGAGTATTGAAGTAATCCTGTGTGTAATTTTTGTTCATGTACAGGCGAATAGTTGGAACCCAACAAAAGAAATATGTTGGGCTGTGAATGTGGTCCAGTTTATAATCGTACAAGGGTATTTCCCTCCTCTCGATATCTTTTGTTCATACTATTAAGAGTAGGGTCTCATTTATTCGCTTTTACCAAAATATTCCTTTAGCTTATTAATTTTTCTGCAAGGCATTCAATTATATAGCGATTGGGTAGTATATCCTCACGGTCGCTCAAGTTTGAGAATAAATAGCTTACCTTTTCTGCACCCTTTAGAATTTGCGGGCATGTTGCATAATGCATAATGCTTCGTGTGAAGCCCTTTTGATAAGAAGCTTTTATTCGGAAGAAGCATGTCCTGTCCATATCTGATATGGTGTCTGATTCTGAAATTTATTTCGTCTATCCCCGTGTATTTAATTTGATTGATTAATCTTACTTCATCTTCAGTAATTTAGTCTATCTATGTTTTGTATTTTCTTGTACGCAAGGAACACGACGTGACGTGTCAATGTATTTCTGTTTTATTTTATAATGCCTAACAGCAATATATATTGTGCTCCTGAATATAAAACTGCATGTATTATAACATGTTGTATGCTGAGAAGGGATATCTATTTTAGTTGCAAGAAATATATAACGCATGTGTTCTTTACAGTATGACACTACCTTTTTTGTCATGCATGGCCTTTCTTAAAGAACTTAACGTATTTGTTCTTTAAAATAGAGATGATTAATACTGTATTAATTTCTTTAAAACAAATCATTCTTTTGGAGATACTAAACTAATACTAAATTAATTTCCATGTTTACTTTGTCACAATAATAACTAAAGAAATTATTTCAATTTGCAGTACAAGAAGAGGCGCCACCAGCAGAGGAGCCAGTAGAAAACGAAATCCCTGAAGAAGGTTTGAAGACAATGATGTGACCCGCCATGTTTGCTGTGACTTCATCTATCTCCTCTCTCATTTTTATCCTTCCGTTTCACCTATATTATCATTCCAATGCTATACTTTGTTCAGCTTATAAACTGAGCTCAAAAAGAAACTTATAATTTTTTACAACTTGTGAATCACAAGGTCATATCTTAAAATACTGTCAATCAAAATGAACCAAAATTACACACAGGATTACTTTTAATACTCTACTCAAAACACATGTCAGTAACCAAGCAGTTGTCCAACTGACACAACAGCAAAATGCACTGTCATGGGACAGCTTCCTGGACTTCCTTCACTTTTACAGCCCAACATTTGGCACCAAGGACAAAAAATCTGTGAGAATGCACACAAGATCCTTGCACAGATGAGAAAACGGTGCTGCTTTCTGCTTTTCATTACATTTTTTTCATGAAACAGGGCTGGGCTGTGAATGTGGTCCAGGAAGCTGTCCCATGTCAGTGCATTTTGCTGTTGTGTCAGTTGGATAACTGCTTGGTTACTGGCATGTGTTAAGAGTAGAGTATTGAAGTAAATCTGTGTGTAATTTTGGTTCAATTTGATGGACAGGATTTCAAGATATGACCTTGTGAAAAATTATAAGTTGGCACATAATCTATAGAATGGACTGCACGCAGTTGGGGGCAGCACCTACGCTATTTGCGCTTTGGTGACTTCCCCGCTTGTATGAAATTACGCGAACGTAGGTGGAGACTTTATTGACGCGCGCAGCAACAAAAACCGATGTATTTTCTCCAATTTTAAGACGAGCAAAGTATATACAACCCTTTGATTTCCTCGTTCTGGCGAACCTGATTTATTTATATAAGCGTCCTTTTAATATTATACTGACTGAAGAGTGCGACAATATTGAATTTTATTTCCAGTGAAAAAGCGGTTTTTGCTATTATCGCTAACTTGCGCTTGGCGAATCAAGTAAAGCAATATAATTATATTATTATAGGGACGGTTTATAGCAATTTGGGTTTGCGGAAATCAATACATGTCAATCATGTTTATAGTTTCTCTTTCCCAGCTTTCCCAAAAAGTATTTTTCGTCATCATTTTGCTGTGACATCATCCTGTCTCCATTCTCATTGTTTTCGCCCATTTCGTCAATTCTCCATTGTCAATTACCATTTTTCTTACATGCATGTATATATGCCATATAGTCTAGCTTTCACTGTAGAAATAGAAATATCCTTCATCATCATCACTTTTACCATGTTACCATTACACGAAGCATGTATATTACCAAATCGTCTATTTAGTTAGCTTTAGGGGGTACTACACCCCTGTCCAATTTTGTGCCTATTTTTGCATTTTTCTCAAAATTATAGCGCATTGGTGACAAGTAAGATATGTATATTATAGGGGCAAGGACTACAACTACTGCACTGGAAATTTTATTTCAGCACAGACAACAGTTGTGGAGTTACAGTCATAAATAAGAGAAAACCAATATTTGATCAATAAATCAATAACTACTTGCCTTGAGTTGCTGAAATTTCAGTGCAGTAGTTTTAGTCCTTGCCCCTATAATATACATATCTTACTTATCACCAATGCGCTATAATTTTTGAGAAAAATGCAAAATAATGCACAAAATTGGCCAGGGGTACCCCCTTAATGGCTGTCCCATAATAAAGCCTTCACAAAAAGTACCACAGCCGTTGTAAATACGCCGGTAGCTTCAACACTAATAATTTCAGAATAATTTTACATAAAAAACCATGATTTATTTATTCGTATTGTGATACCTCATACGCCCAATGTCATTCAATATGTGACCGTCCACGGCGAATGAGCCGTAAATTCCTCCCCCGGTCAATTTTGTTTTATTTCGTGTTTAAAAAATAAACATCATAAACTTCAAGCGATATCCAGAAGCGGAGTTATGGTTAGTTAAACTTTGCTCCTTCAACAAAATTATAGCTTTTTTCGTTTCTATGTGTGTCTCTTTTTCCACATTGCTGGCAATAAATATCAAACAGTCATAATTGGCGGTCATTTCAAATCATCCCCCAGTCAACGAGGTTTAAGAAGGTTCTCTCATTGTTAATTGTTGGTTATGCATACCTATACAAATAACCCACCACTTGAAAAGGATTTAGCAAAAGCAAACAAAGACCAGAGCTATTAAAAGTTCTATAGCCATCTAAGGTAGAAGCTTATTATCCACTTCAATAATAGGATTATTGATTGGTGTTGTGACTATCAAAATAAGACAGATGTCGCTCCAGCTTAAGTGACCGATGAATACGACCTTCGTACACATTTTACACCATAACTCAGAATACAATTTAGGGAATTTACGGCTCGTTTGTGCTGCCGGGTCACATATTAGCAATACAGTACTGAAAAAAAAAAGAAAAATACCTGAATTTAAATGTTGCAGTAAATTGTATCGGTTTGAATTCAGCGCGACGATATTTGGCGGTTTTTAAATGCCACAATGCTTGCGTAATAAACATTGATCACTGTAAAATGCAACTTCTAAATTTTGGTATTTTTCTCTCATACCACTTCTGTCTTGCTAATATTGATATAAAATTGGATCAGTTGAGCCCATATTTATTGGTCGAGCTATGAGTTTTAAAATATTGGACGAGACGTAGTCGAGTCAATATTTTACAACTCATAGCGAGACCAATAAATATTGGGCGTAAAGCATCAATTTTATCATTATTATGTTTTGGATCCAATATTATCACAACTTGGATCCATCAAAACATAATAATGAACTACATTGGACAAACTTAATATGACAAATTTAATGAGGTATCAAATGCGCGTAAATAAACCATCGTTCTTTCCATGTTAAATTATTGCGAGTACGATGACTAGTTCTGAAGATAAATGCGTATTTATAATAGCTGCTTTATTTTCTGTAAAGGCTTTATAAGCCTATAATGAAAGACAGAGATAAAAGGATTTTATCGCGTCTGACGTCATCTGTCAATCAAACTCGTGCACGGTTTGTTTACAAGTGTCGTGATGATGACTTGCTGAACGCGGCTGTATAACCGGGCGCCTTATTGTTAATTTTGCACCTCCAAACATGCAAATATCTCAAAAGTTAGGTTTTTATAGTAACAAACTTTCTTTCGCGAAGGCACCATGTTAACAATGCCTAGAAAAGCTGCTTTTTGCCTTGTAAAAGTACGTAATTGTTCGCCATTTGCTGCTATTCCTTTTCTCCGATCGGCACCAGATAAATCGGCCTTCCTTTTACGCGCTATTAACCTGTGTAAAGCAATTAAGGGTCGTAATTGGCAGTGACATTAGACGCGTAAATTCTTTTTATCTCTGGCTTTCATTATAACAGTCATCATACCTCGCTAATTATAAATATAAGGATATAGATGGCAAGTGCAAGAGAACTGTAAATTGGCTGTTGCAAGATGTCCAATCACAAGGTGCATGGGTCGCTTTTTCCTTTGAAAGGCACGCATGACTGATTTGGTTCTTGGCCGTGTTCGACATAAGGTGGTCCTCGGCCAAAAGCTTGAAAAAGTTCACCGATGGCCCGCCGAATACACTACCCTGCGAGCCTGTGAAATGTTGTCACCAACATCAATCCATCTTCATAACCTGCTGTTGAATAGCGAGAATACCATCTTACAAAGTGTCACAATGTGCGGACCCGTGTAAGATGAACAAATTAGAATTGGATTTGGGGTCCTTGCAACTTGCCGAGGGCCTTAGATGTTAAAGCCTAAGGCTCAAATTGCCCTTGGAGGTTTGTCTTATACCAGGAGTGGTCAAAGCAACCATTTGAAGCTTAAACTCATCTTTTGTTGTGATTGTTTTTAGTAAAATACAATATTTACCAGTTTTGTATAGCTGGACTTGTCCTTGATTTTTTTTTCAATGTTTATCTTTACTCTTCAAATATAATAATCGGCTGTTCTACTACAAATAGATCAAATAGAACCGATTTTATTTGTGAATATTCTGAATCATGCAGGTAGATAGATAAAATGAACTTACTATTTATGACGTCTCATCTGAGACTCATCATCGGGCCGAATGGGATGGCCCTGAATTGTCGATAAAATTTGTTCCTGTTTGTGAATGTGCAAAGACACGAATATTAAGTATTGATGTGAATAGTAAGTCCAAATGAACAGTTTAAAATATTTTGTATCCAATATTTAATCGCCTATGCTGTTGGTTTGGTTTTTTTTAATTCAGAATCAGCCTACAAAGGTCCCGTGATAAGCACACAGCCATCATCAGTGGACACTTCTGAAGGACAAGCCGCTTCCTTCTCATGTAGTCTAGCTGAGCCTGCCGATAGTGGTAAGCATGTTTCGTTTCTACTTCTATTTCATTAACATACATGTAATTATGTGTTAGTATCAGCTACCGGTACCGCGTGTTGATTTTAACCCGAACAATTAAAGAATGACAACGATATGTATATTTTAAAGTTGACGCCTCCAATTTAGTATTTCACAATTCGCGCCCAAATCAACGAATTTTTTATTCACATGTTAAAATCGCTATTAAATGACAATGAATTGAGATGAAGACTTCAATCAACAATAATTACATGATACGTGTACTTTTATACGTACTTATTTCACTTACACATGCAACGCATCATAAATCCTGTAAATTCAAGTCAAAAAACCATAATAACACTAGCATATTAATCCTATGGAAGATTGGTGCGTAACTTACGATGCATTTAAGACTTGCGATGCATGTGTCGTAAATCTCCATGATCTGAATCCTGTTCCATTCACATGCTAATTCCTTCGTGTGTCTTTGTTCCCTTCAGTTGAATGGCTCTTTGATGACAGACAATTAGAAGATGGCGGTCGTTTCAACATATCAGCAGATGGCGCTACATACAACATGGAGATTCCCATGGCTTTGGAAACAGACTCTGGGGATTATACCTTCAAAGCAAAGAACAGTCACGGAGAATGCCAAGCGAATTTCTCACTCAAAGTCTCAGTAGAAGAATGAAATGTATATCATTCATCGACGAATTGAACTTTTTTACATTTGGCGAAATGGCGTATTTATATACAAGCGTGTAAATACACCTTATAACCCGCAATATTATGCTATGTCATCTGCAATCTATAACTTATTTCACATTCATGCATGACGCATTTGAACATCAAATTTGAGATCATTAATAATGATAAGACGTATCCCTGAGCTTCACTTAAGGACAAATGGAAACAGGCCCAGATCTTTTTGAAAATAAATACAGCAATATTATCCTTGAGTGAGTTTGAGATGCGGATATGAAATATAACCAAAATAATGGTCCAATTATGCCAAATAACCAAATAATGTGACAGTGGGTGTTCCCGCTAGTTTTATAATTACTATAGATGCATTGGCATTGGTTTACATTTTTGTACGCCCTCTGTTGGTCTCAGATTTTTTTTTTAATCTGCAGGGCAAAGGTCACTGTAGTCTACATGGAAGAAGTTGATTACTTTGCATTAACTTCGGTTTCAAAGCAAATAATATCAGAAAAGTTATCGAACTTCCTTTGCAACTTTGCAAGTTGGGGTTTGAAAAAGTAGTATGTGGTGTGACATATACATTCTGTATTATTTTGCCTTATGTGAACAACAGAGGGCGTCCTGACTGTAAACATGTGACATCATAGGTCACCTGATATATTCATGCAGCCATTTTGCTTGTAATATTTCATAAATATTGTATATTAATAACATTTATGTGTTTTGATTTATAAAAAATGTAAATTATATTTATAGTTGATTGAAAATGTGGCAATATACATTACAAGCAATAACGTTTAAGCATATTAGTATCATTTTATTAAATTGGTACACAGCCTTAACAGAGAATAATCGTGAAGAGAAAAATGAAAAAGCTTCTTATGCTAATAAGCTAACATTACATTTGACTTGATATGTGGTTGTTGAAGAAGTTATATATTATTATGAATAGTGCTTTGTTGTTAGGAGAGCCTATTAGTTTTGCAGTTTTTTTGTATTTTGAAACTTTAATATCACTATTATAAATTTGCCCTTATTGTTATGTTGCTTACCGCACTTTGAGTTGTAAAATATTTCAATGAACACATTATGCAAATAATGCTGTGTTAAAAAAAGAACACATTTTATTGTGAAGTCCGTTTAAGATCAACCGCCAAAGGCAAAGACGGAAATCTTCATAAGCATATGATAAAATTTAACCTACTACAACAGTTCCCGCCATTTCAACATGTTTTAAGGCAATTAAATGGCATTTTAATATTAGATTATTTGATGGAAACGTGATTTGTAATCATGTTACAATGCTAATAGAATTCAGAGGTTTGAATATAACGGGTTTTTTTAAAATACTTAATAATAATTTGAATAATAATACGCACTTTTATACACGTAAAGTAGTCGCTCATGTCTTACATTTTCTTTTGCTGCACGGTAGTTTTAAATACGTAGATTTTAAGCTTCAGCAACATAACGTACACTTGATGTCGTTATTAATGAAAAACAAAACAATTATAACGCAGTTAGTATAATCCTTTTTTAAAAGAACTGGAAATATAATGATACAGTAAAACACTATTAGGGGTATAAAATGTTGTTAATGAGCATATTGTAAACTATGAATATATTGAGGGTGTTTGTGCAATTAATAACTTAAGAATCATTAAATCAAATTATACAAACAGTAATATAAATTATGAGCGGTTTTAATAATATGTAGAACAATAGAAATATATTGTATGTTCTTTAAGCATGGCATGAGCCACTGTGCTGCAATTTTTTGAATGCCAATAAACTGTCTGTGTGCTATAATTGAATTGAAATTATCGCGTTATCTTTTTTGTAGTCAAGTTAGTTGCTCGGAAAAAATAATTTGGAATATTTTTAAATTTCAAAACTTTATTAAGAATTGTTTATCAGGATAACGTGATCAACTACCGAACAATAAACTCACTTGGAACCCATTTAAAGCTCGGGCCACTCAATTTAATTTTCGTAGGGGTGTGCAGCGCGAAGCTAAGAAACTCCTAATTTGAGCTAAAAAGCTACCATTGTGGGCATTCTACTCGAGGTGAGGCTAAAGAACTAAAGTGTGGTCAAAAAGGGGACCCTTGAACGCCGACGCACATATCCGTACCACTTTTACGTGTGAGTGACCCCAGGGATTTAATGACGACTACCGATGGACGTCCTCCGTTTTCAAGATCTAAAATATGACCTTTGACCTTTTTGCTTATAACTCGAAAACCTTACGTCACAGATAGGTCAAACTATCCTCTGTCCGAATTCTTATAACATTACTTATTTTGGCTCTAATTTCTATAATTGTGCCAATTTCTGTGATTTTCCGATCAATTGCAAAATGGTTTCACCATTCTTATGCACTGTTTAATTGGTGAATCAATCATCCATTCTTCTGGCCACTGGACCATTGTCAATGCTATATACCGATCATTGATCAGTTATCCAATTTAATCGATAGTCAACAACGGCTATGCTAAAGTTGTAAAAACACCACCTATAGTGTAAGAGCCCTAGCCACACAGTTGGGTGTTGGTGCTAATTGGGAGGGGTAACGCTGCACTATTACTGGTGATAGATGGGGTACACAAAATATCATGAGAACATTTGAACATGAGTAGCTATTGGTGGAAACAGGTCATCCAGTAAAATAGTTCAAGTCCCATTGAGGCCTGTTGACCTTGACCTATCTTGATGCATTACCTTGGTAACGAAACATCCTAGTTTGAGCAATCTTATCTTTATTTGATTTGAATCAAAACGGATATTTTGATACCTTTTTGTCAAAAATCGGAGCATTTTGATGTTTTGACCACCATGAAGCCAAAATTGTGACCCTCGACCTTTTCGGTACCAACTCAAGAATGGTACCTCCTAGATTGTGTCAAACTATACATTTTTTGAATCCTTATGACTAGAGAAATATATACAATGGTATGATTTTAATACAAGCAAGTTGAAAATTGACCCGGTACAAAGTTCGCTGACATTTTCCTGCCAAAAGCCCATTTCAATTGCTATCATGCATTTTTGTGTAGCCCATGATGCCATGGTGCAGTGCAGCTTTGCCCCACCCACGTGGTATCTCCTAACTTACTGCGCCCACCCACAATGAGACTCGCCATTTGACTGGTGGGCTAGGTCGGGCAATTCTATTACAGTGTACTTCATACTTAGAATAACAGGTGAGCACTGGTCAGGGTTTAACACCCTGCTCTTTTTTAAACCGATTGCGATACCGGGTTGCGAAAACACGTACGGTGTGGCTCTCTACTCTCTTGGTTCATACCCCAAATTTACCATAGGTAGATATAATACTAATGGCGCCTGTTCAATCCAAACTTTTGTTCCAAGCCAATTCGCCGGCGAAGTGACATAATAATCGGATTAACTACCATAGCAATAGGTGAAAACATTTTTTTTGATTATACCGCGCTGCACTATTACGTTCACGCGGTACCTCCAAGGGGGTGACACTAAATTCACGGTTGTTCTATTATCAACGCAAAACCTATGAAAAATTCCGCTGGTTTACTAGCTAGAAAGTGAGGCCAGTTATCGATCCGTTATGAATAATTCATGTTCGACCCCTTGGATCATGTTAATTGATATTGGCAAATAACAACGCTGTTCGTGTTGCGAACTTTGCCTGTTCAATGAGAGTGTAGCGCGCCCTCAATACATCTGGGCACAAACCAGGCGAAAACGATCCAGTTTAATGAAATGGCGGACGGGTATTCCCATCATGATATGTTTTTTCAAAGAAAGTCTACTAATTTGATATGAAATGATATTTTGCAATAGCAAAGTCAAAATTAGGACTTGCTGTCAATAATATGAAGGAAATATGTGACAGAGGCAAGGTGTATGATGTGCGCCAGGATGCAGGCTGCCATCTAAGCTCTGATTATTTCTTTGATTTTATGCTCATCTACTCTGTGAACTTAACTCATATTGTGACTGAAGTACATCTGAAAGCTAAGTAACAACCTAGTTGGATTGTTATTTTGGTTCGTTTGATATATTTTCTGCAATTTGACGCCGATTTCTGATACCTGGAAATGACTCTTTATGTAGCCAAATTCTGCAGACTAAACAACCATTTGTTCATTGACTTGACTAGTATCCTAGGCCCTTGCATGAGTGGTCAAGGAGAGCAATTACATTGATCAGTTTATATCACTTGTAGCTACTTGTAAAGTGATCTTTCAGCAAACTCACTTTATAATAGATTTCATATTGATCTGATCTTCTTGAGTGGATTTCAGACTTTTACTGTATTGCAGCCTAATCACTGAACTCCTCATATTATGGTTCTCAAGCAAGCATTACTTGTTATAATCCTTTTGGGCCTATATGTGATCAACCAGCATGATAACTTGCCTGCATGTTGTACCATAGACAAGGCCTACTGCATTAAACTGCCTGTCATACGTATGGTAAAACAATGTGCCTATCTCAAAACTACTCAAACTCATCTGCTACGTTTCATGACCAAATACTGAGAGCTGGTGATGTAGACACAAACCCAGGGCCAGTTAACCATGATCATCAAATAGTCTCACCTAAAGACCACATAAATCGTACTTACACACGTGATCAACTTTTTGAAATTGGAAACTCTTACAAAACTACCGCATTGGCTCCAAATGCCTGGTCCCATATTGTTAATTTAGGTATTAACAGCCGACCCTCTTCTACTCATAGGGGTGTTCGGGAAGGGGTGCGCAAACATACACGCCCAGTATCCAGACCATTCATGGTGCCCCTGAACAATGATGAATCCTTGGATAATGCTCCAAATATAGAACATGAGCAACAAATTCCAGTTTTGCTGTCTGCTAGACGAGAAAAAACTTCCAAACCTAGATCTGTTGACAAATCAAATCTACGGGATGTGCAACCATCTGGTAGCTTTCTTGATGTTCGAGTATGGAATGCAACCTCCATAGGAAACAAGACTAACTATATTTGTGACTATGTCCTGGAAGGGGATGTTGACATTCTCTTTCTGGTAGAAACCTGGCTTTTCAGTGAAGAATACGCTATAATTCAAGAACTTAAACCAATGGGATACTCATTTCTGAACTTTTCAAGAGGAAGTAAGACAAGGGGTGGAGGAATAGGCATTTTGTATAAATCGACTCTCAATCTTACTATTACAGTAACTGAGTGGGATACTAAATTATTTGAACATTGTTGTGTAACAGACTTACAGTCTGGACTTCGGTTTATATGTATTTATAGACCACCTCCTTCAGTTGTAAACAAATATCGTACATCTGATTTCATCAATGAATTTGACAACTTTATTAATGATGTCACCACTATGCCAAACAAGTTGTTGATTTTGGGTGATTTTAACATTCATGTTAATATTCCTACTAAGTCTGAAGTTCGAAATTTCCAAAATTCTCTGTCTACTGCTGGGTTTCAGCAACATATATCTTGTCCTACCCATGAGTCAGGTAATACTCTTGATCTCCTAATATCAAGGGCTGATGATAATATTGTTGTAAACTATAGTGTTAAAGAATCTCTTCTATCTAAACATCATTTTGTTAAATGTACCCTGAGATATAAAAAACCATCTCCCAAAAAGGTGACCAGTACTCGAAGAGATTTCCGCACACTTGATGATCAGGCTTTTAGACAAGATCTTGACAAAGCTTTAAATGATATTCCTGATTCTGTTGATCATGTTAATGACTTGGTTTGTTATTTCTCTAAATCGTGTGCAGTGACTCTTGATCAACATGCTCCATTTAAAACTAAAAGTAGATCCACTCGTGGTACACCACCTTGGTTTAATGAAGACATTTTTTAGTGAAAGGCGTCTGCGAAGACAGCTTGAAAGGAAATGGAGAAAATCAATGCACGAGGAAGATCGTGCTAACTACCGTAACCAGCTGCATATTGTTAACACCATGATTGCTCAAGCAAAAACATCTTTCTTCAAGACCAAGGTGGTGGACGCAAATGCCAAAGATCTTTTTCGTACCATTAGCAATCTTCTCAATGGATCAACCAAACCCCTCCCTGTTCATGATTCTACCGAAGCATTGTGTAACAAGTTTGCATTTTTTCTTCAAGGAAAAAATTGACAAAATCCAGGATGAGTTGGAGGAAGTTGGTGCTCCCACTGAGTTAGATAGTAGCTTTTTAGACACAACAACTAATAGATTGCACGTTTTTGAGCCTATTTCTATGGATGAGATCGAAACGGTGATTAAACGCCTCACAAACAAAACTTGTGCTCTTGATCAGCTACCAACATGGCTACTGAAACAAAATCTGCCTGTTGTTGTGCCTACAATAACCCGCATTGTAAATATGTCTCTTGAATCTGGTAATTTCCCTGATTTACTTAAAAGTGCAATGGTTACTCCTATATTAAAGAAGCCTACTCTGGACCAAAACATATTTAAGAACTATAGGCCTGTTTCCAATATACCGTTTATTGCCAAAGTGATCGAGAGTGTTGTGGCATCCAAGTTTAAAGACTATTTGAGTTGCCATGGACTGAATGAATCTATGCAGTCTGCCTATCGCAAAGGGCATAGCACCGAGACAGCACTGCTGAAAGTTCATGGTGATGTCCTGCGTGAGCTTGATGACAACAAAATGGTGCTCTTAGTTATGCTGGATCTCACAGCAGCATTTGATACGATCGATCACAACACTCTTTTCACAGACTAGAAACAGCTCTTGGAGTTACAGGTCCACCTCTTGCTTGGTTCCGGTCATACATGTTAAATAGATACAGTCGGGTCTCTATTGATGGCCAATGCTCTAGTGACATCCCTTTAGACTGCGGAGTGCCTCAGGGTTCCATAATGGGGCCTCTGATATTTACAACATACATTCTTCCCCTTGGTAATATATTACGCAGTCACAATTTATTGTACCATATCTATGCCGATGACACTCAAATCTATATATCGTATGATCCCAGGAACCAAGCAGAATGTCTTAGTTCACTCACTTGTATTGAGAGGTGTATAACAGATATTCAAAATTGGATGACATCAAACAAATTGAAATTAAACATGGAGAAAACTGAGTTTCTGATCATTGGATCACCTCACAATTTAAGATCTCATCCTGATCTCACCCTTAATGTTGGTACTGCTGAGATTAAACCTACAAATTCCGTCCGCAATCTGGGTGTTATCATGGATTCGGATGGGTCAATGACCAGCCAGGTGGGGGATTGTGCCGCACTCTTAACTACCAGCTAAGAAACATTGGCCGAATCAGGAAATATTTAGATGAGGACACTTGCCATCATATTATCAGGGCTCTTGTTCTATCTCGCCTTGACTACGGAAATTCATTGCTTGCAGGCATCACCAATGCGCAATTTGACAAACTTCAGCGTATTCAAAACAAAGCTGTGCGCCTGATTTGCGGTGTTAAGAGACGTGAGCACATATCTCCCTACCTGGCGAGGCTTCATTGGCTACCTGTCCGCCAACGTGTTAATTTTAAGTTGCTTGTGTATATGTATCAATCTTTGAATGGCTCACTACCAACATATCTCTCCTCCGATATTACTTTATATAACAGTCAAAGCATTTCACATCATTACCTCCGTTCATCCGTTGATCATACTAGGCTCCACATTCCCAAAACCCATCGTTCAACAGGTGACAGGGCCTTTTCAGTTATTGGACCCCGGCTATGGAACATGCTTCCTCTCTCCATCAGAGAAGCTGTTTCCCTTATTGTTTTCAAAAAACTTTTAAAAACACATCTTTTTATGTAATTGTAATTTGTAATTATTTCCTTATGTATTTTTTTGTTTGTTTCTATTCCAGCCTTGGCTGTAGTTTGTTATGGCGCTTTGACCTTTAATTAGATAATATGCGCGGTATAAATTGTATATGTATGTATGTATGTATGTATGTGTGAAATGCAAGTAGTATTTGAAGTTACGATAACCTTTGATACCCGAACTGACCTCCCATCATGGCGCCTTATTCTTATTATGCTCTCAAGTAAAATAAAAATACCACTCTGCACTAAGCAGACAGAATGTTACTTGGCTCCCAGCATGAATTATTGATTTTATACGGAGGTAAAGAAATGCACAGTGTATGTGCAAGCCATGCAACAATACTCCAAATATTTATGGTGAATCTGAATAGTGGTCACATGTGACATATCATGTGTTCGGGAAAACACGTGGCAACATTTTAAGATTTCAGGCTTGTTTACTAGTTAATTGCCATTTGTACTCTTTATTATTTATCTTTGTTAATTAACATATATTTTAAATGCTAATAAATCGTGGTTGGCTGCCCATGATATCTGTTAAATTCAATGTTTTATGAATATAATTCTACCACGCAGAGGGGGTCACATAGCAGAATTTCACACCACCTGACTTAGCTAGATTTCGAAGCTCTGCTCTTCAAATTCATGTAAATTTCAAAGTTTATACACTTAATATATTTAATATGATACTAATTTTTTGTTATAACCAACTGGTACACGAAATATACTAGCTTATTACCTATACAGAAAGGTGATTATCAGCCTTCACTCAGCAATTTGACATGCCCGGCATATGCAGCCATTCTCCGTCTGGATAACATGACTGTCGCCCTCAATACGTCTGGGCACAAATTTAAATAACAATACGCTATTTACATATCAATGCGGCCTCATGCTAATTAAAGCTGCCCCATCCAGGAGTTCATCTATGGTACCTCTGCAGTGAACCATATCATGCTGATCACTCGAGCCTGTAAGATTAGTATCTCTGAAAAGAGCGGTATTGTATTCAATACTATATGATTGCAGACATACACAGGTGATGTTTGTAGTGCAGCGCGATATATTCAAAATTGTTTTCACCTATTGCTATGGTAATTAATCCGATTTATTACGTTACTTAGCCGGCGAACTACCACCACCCGGTATTGCGGCTTGGACCTCATGCACTAAATGCAACTGTAACCATTGTGACACGTTATTACAGATATTTCAGGAAAGAGCTAGCATTGGAGGAGGTGAGATCATACGTTTGGAACACTGAAAAGGGTTGATGGAGTAGAAGCAGCGGTAAGGATCAGATTTCTTTCCATGGACGAAAAATTATACAGACCATTCACCAGCAGGCAAAGTCCCCGTGCTTAGTATGCTGAAAATGCTCACATATTCATATGGGTCGGTCGCTTGTGTCTATATCATGGAGCTGTATTTAATATTTTAATTACATTTCTGTGGTGCATGTTTTACGCGAAAGATGTCAAGCTTGTATTTTGACAAAATACGCGACAACAGGCGTAGAAATGGGGAAAACGTGTGCGCTTTGGGGAACGACTGGCCACTATTAACAGATAATGCTGTACTTTTGCTGTTGGAAAATGGTCTGTATAATTATTCCGCACAAAATTCTTGTAAATAGGCAGGGTGCCTCCTAGAAAACGATTTGGGTGGAACCAGGTCAGGATTAATGCAATTCAATGTTGAATCATCTTCTTTTGGTTCCCGTTTCTCCTCCAACTGGCATCAAATCGTCAATGACAGGGCTTTGCACCTAGGAAGGTCTGGGGTTGTTACACGCCCATGACAATCCATTTAAAACGTCCTTTGTTGTCTTTTTAAACGATCTATTTCTAAAATAATAAACAATGACATCCCCAATTCCTGCCAATCCAAACGCAATTTCACTCACAAAATTAACGAAATCTGGAGCTATTATGTCAAATTTGAATAAAATTGCAATTACGACCCACGGCAAATTCGCCAGCAAGAACGTAAAAGCCATCAGAAAAAATGTTATTGCTGCTTTGGTATTTTTCCTCACATGACGTGCCACAGGATCTTGAAGGGCAAACGATTGTCTTGCATATTTCTTGCTTTTGTGTATATGCTTATAAACAAACATATGATTATAACCATTATCAGCATCTGCAAATATACAAAAATCTCAAGTACTAGCGATCCCGGCATGATCAAACAGATAGACATTTCTTTTTCAAGTATTGCTTTCCATCTCTCATTAAGTCCGTCATAGATACTTGCAACTATGCTTATACTCCAGACAAAGATTACAACAAACATAGTTTTCCTTTTTGTAACGATAATACGGTATTTCAACGGATATGTGATACATATGTAGCGTTCTACATTCACTGCAAGCAAAATTGGATACAATGCCAATACGCTAATTTGTTGAATAAAGCTTTGTATGACACAAAAAATATCCCCGATCAAAACACGTCCTGTAGCAGTTTGAAAGATAGCAGGTACTACGCGAAATAAGCAGAAAAGGAGATCAGATGTCGTGAGAGAATATAAGAATATTTTTGTTACCGATTCGATATTTTTGGCGCGTTTGAGAACGACAAGGCAGAGGATATTCAACGGTATGGAACAAGCGGCAACCAGGGCCCATCCGAAAGCATAAAATATGTCCTGCATATTGTTAAACTGTTAAAGTCAAATTGAGTTGATCTTGGTTGTTGAATCTTCTCTCGATGGAAAGCTACAAAGATTTGATTACATGATATACAGACAATTATAAGGTCGGCTAGTAACACGTACTATAGAGTAATGATGCGTAAGATGCGTGCGAATTATTATTGACGTTGTTGATACGTTTATGAAAGAAGCAAGACGCGTGACTGATAGATCCGTCTTCAAATATGAAGCAATTTTATAAAGCCAGATAAAAAAAGCTTAAATCACATTTACTCAATCAATTATAAGCTTACTATATTGTTGACACTATATAGGTACACAAAACATACCAGAAAGACATAAAACTGTTACTATCTCTCTTTGATACCACAATGATGAAGGATCTACGCGCTGAGCAGATTCATTAGTACATAACCCGTAGTTACGAAAATCCGTTAATATTCTGCCATACCTCTAGAAAATACAGTTAAGTGCTTTCACGTTTCAGGAAATCGGCTTTCAAGGACTAAATAGCAGTGTGTCTATATATGGTCGAATCCAACCAAAAGTGTCCACGGGCCAAAAATAAAAGTCCGAAATAAAAATGTGTCCACAATTTTTCCTTTTGCCCATTGATTGATGACATATTGGCCTTATAGGAACCAAAAGTGCCATTACTAATCTTGAAAAATAAATCCAGGACGTGTGATAGTAAATGTGATATCAAAACCCAATGTTACCTACGAATACCACTAGGATGCTTTCACTATCGCAATACTAATCAACCTAAAACAAATGGAATATTCCCATTAACGCTTTTTTTCGTGTAATGTAGACTACAGGGTGTCAGGAAAATGCTAGCTCAACCAGAAAATATTTGTTTTATTTTTATAACGCGATCAATATGATCTTAGTCAATTTATGCTAGTTTATTTTTGAAAATGAAGTTTAGGTCAGTTTCTGTATTTTATTTATCAAATGAGTATGAATCAATTTACACATTGTATTAGAACGAGTAGGATATACGTTTTCAAGAATATTAGGAATTATACGCATACACCTAACGCTTTATACAATAAAAAGGTGAAGAAACCCGGGTATTCGTAGGTAACATGAGCGATTTAACAATATCTATATTGAGTTTAGAGGTGTAAATTTTGCTATTATGGTAATGAATTAATAAAATGGTAGTTTTAGATCTCTTTCAGATGGTACGTCCAAATGAATAAATGCTATTACCTTAGATCAAAATATTTTGATGCTTTTAGCAAGATTTTGACCACTTCATTTTGATATACAAGTAGTTAATCAGCAATTTTACATAATAAATAATTGTTGAATGAATCCGTATATGGGTAATAATAGTGTCCGGGGGTACCGCTTAAAGTTTTTGACAATTAATTTCCATTGGTAGAGACACTTCATTACACATGTCATGTATTATGCTGTATTCGTAAGTAACATTTCAGTATTTGTAGGTAAGAATTGGACTTTTGGTGGATATCGCAATCAAAACTTCATTTTATAAAGCACTTTGAATGTATTATTTTCTTTATGTGCGTTTATTGATACTTTAGACCCTATCATGTATTAATAATGTCGGTTCACAGCGGTTGAAAGAGGATTGAAGTAAGAAACAAAGGCACTAAAGTGACTTTAATTTGCTTAATTGCACACAAATCGCTTAAAACCGTTATTGCAGACTTGTGAAGTCCATCTTGGAGTCAGTTACGTCTTGTGGCCTTTCGTTTGAGGGCAACTACAATTAGCTTTATACCAGGGTCCATCAATGTGTTGTCTAGATCATGAGACAATGAGAACAGTCGTTTTTTCCATGGTATTCGTAGGTAACCTTAGCGAAAACGTCAAAAGTTACCTTCGAATAAATCAATTTGGACACAAATTACTCAGAAACCAGAAGGTCGGTAAACATTTAAAATGAAGCACACATGACAGTTGACAAATCCAAGTATTTATCCTTCTAATCTTCTTTGAATCTGATTTTTCTTTCAAATGAGCAGACCGTCGTCTATTTCAGTACATAATTTTCACCAATTAAGCCGTATTCAGTTTGGCATGGTGGGCATGTATGTGAATTCGCAACTTTCATTGACATATGATTTGATAGCAAACATACAGGCCTTTGTTATGTACCAATATGGGCATTGGCGTGAATGGCGGTGTCTCACAATACTGTCATGATGTCAAATTGTATTCGTAGGTAACATTCGGTTACCGAAATATACCTACGAATACTTGCTTTTATTGTTGACATCTCAGAAATATTTAAACGCAGGCTATTGAAAATTGGTAGAAATAAAGAGTGTATTACCCTGCACCTATTGCTTAACTATTGTTTACTATTCTGTCACTTTGTGGAAATGGCACAGCTTTTAACATGTATTCGGAGGTAATGCATATTTTTTACCAAACCTACCTGTGTGCCATTTAGAATTTCTGGCAGCTAAACACAATAATAAAGATGTCCGAATGCAATGCATTTCAGTATTGGACATATCAAAGCTTGTATCAATTGCGCATTTATTAGTGATTTCCATTTTTTAAAGATATATCTAGTGCTATGAAAAATTGTATTCGTAGGTAATGTAAAAAAATACCACTCAAAAAATTATCACAAAAATTCATAATTATGTACAAATATGTAAAAAATTGAACAGGCAATCTTTGAATACACACCTTTCAGGAAATCAATTTAGATTCAATCCAATGACTTCTTTTCATAACTGATTTATATGTTTTTAAAAATACTTTAAGAAATATTTTGAAAAAATGGGTAAAAATAGCATGTTTTGGGGTCTCTGTGTCTAAGTTTTTCACAAAAGGGGTCTTTTTATATATGGCGCGAAGCGTATGATCAAGGCGAATAAACACAATACAAAAACGAATGCCAATTGATTAATACTTTTAAGTTATGGCCCTGAACATGCCGTGTACACTTTTCGTTGGATTCGACCATATACATATATCTCGCGCATGTTAGTTTCGAATCTTTGGGTGAATAGTGGAAAATTTCCTTTCCTCAATATCATTGTAGTATTCAACCCTCGATATTAACAACATCGAGTTTCGCATTTTGTTTGTGTCACAAATAAAGAAGATGTGAATGGTTTATATAATTATTATTAGGTCGGCATGCATGCCACTTTGTTTTCGTTTCCCTCCAAGCGAAAGTAATTTCTCAATGGCCGGGCGTATGCCCTTATAAAGGATTGGAGTTTTTACACGCCTGTGACAGTCCTTTTAAAACGTCTTTAGTTGTCCTTTTAAATGATCTATTTCTGAAATAATACACAATGACGTCTCCAATCCCCGCTAATCCAAACGCAATTTCACTGATAAAATTGACAAAACGTGGAGCTTTTTTCTCAAATACGGCCAAAATTGATATGATGACCCAAGGTAAATTCGCGAGCAAGAACGTAAAGGCCATCAGAAAAAATGTTATTGCTGCTTTAGTATTCTTCTTTACATGGTGTGCCACATGATCTTGAAGAGCGAACGGTTTTCTTGCGTATTTTCTAGCTTTTGTATATATTCGTATAAACAAAGCCATGATTGTGACCATTATTATCATCTGCAAGTATGAACAAATCTGATGTAATACCGATATGAAGGTAAAATCTTCTAAAAACACAAGCGAACAGGCCGATATTTCTTTTATAAATGTTGCTCTCCACTTCACAATAAATCCTGCATAGACACTTGCAATAATGCTGATACTCCATACACACATCACAACAAACAAAGCTTTTCGTTTTGTAACAATTAAACGATATTTTAACGGATATGTGATGCATATGTATCGTTCTACATTCACTGCAAGTAAAATTGGATACAATGCGTATACGCTTATTTGGTGTAGAAAGCTCTCTATGGTACATAAGGTAACACCGAGTACAACATGCCCTGTAGCAGTTTGAAAGATAGCGGGAACTACGCGAAATACACAGTAAAGGAGATCAGATACGGTGAGAGAATATAAGAATATTTTGGTCACCGATTCAATATTCTTGGCGCGTTTTAGAACGATAAGGCAAAGTATATTTAGGGGTATTGAACAAGCTGCAACAAGAGCCCACCCGAAAGCATAAAATATGTACTGCATATTTGTTGAATGTTAATGTCAAGTTGCGTCGATCTTGGTCGTTGGATCTTCTCGCATGCAAAGATTTTATTGTATAATGTACAAGTTGTCAGCAGAAACAAAATTATGAAATCGATAATGATGGCGTCGGTATTTTCCAAGCAGTTTTTTCCACATGCATTAACCCTATGAGAACTGCCTGCCGATTGGCGAAAATGAATATTGTGTTCAATTTTGAACCAATCAAGAAGGGTATTATAAGATCGTCGGAAATGCAAGTTTGACCATAAGTAGTTTAAAGCCTAGTCATAATTGGCAATTGAAATGAGCATTTCAAGTTATCAACCAATCAGAAATGTTGTCAGATGACCAGCAGTGTCCAGGGGTTTAAGATCATATCTGCATGTGAAGAGTATTGATGTTGCTGTTTGACTAAGAGCTAAGATCATGCTTCTTGTCTTCAAAAAGCAAGAAGCAAGAAGCATCTCAAATATATCAGTCGAAAAATCGACTCATTGACCAAGTCAAATTATGTAAATGTAAAATTGTTCCATCGAAGAAGCCATCGTTATGATAATGTAGACAATGATACATGATTAAATCACAGACACACAAGAACTGTTTTAATCGCATCGGAAATATACAAAAAGCTGCTATGTTCTCCCGTTGATGACAAAACATTGAAGGATCTACACGCTAACAGAGCCATTGGTCAAGTTGGTACATTATATCTTGTAGTTTACAAAATGTGTGTATTTTTCCACGCCTCTAGGAAGTAATTAAGGGATCTAAAATGAGCGTTTATTGCGTTTCGACAGTATTTTTTGTGGGACATGAGAGCACCTCAGACCTATCGAATTGCATTCTGAATACGGGCCATGTCTTTCTGATATCAAATAATTTTCATTTTTTGAAAATCACAATATAATACAAATTTTATGACAAATTATAAAAATTTGATATTTTTCAATATTTTGATATATAACAGTCCTCGAAGTAAATTATATAAATGTAATGATATATTCTTAAAGTGTATGTAGCAGGGAGGAAAAAGCCGACGGTCAATTGAAAATTTTGACCTTTTATATTGAAGATATGGATTTTTTCCCCAAAAGACCTAATTTTTTTTGGTGTTTTGGGAAAAAAAATCCATATCTTCAATACGAAAGGTCAAAATTTTCAACTGATCGTCGGCTTTTCATCCCACCTACATACACTTTAAGTATAAATCATCAGATTTATAAAGTTTACTTCAAGTACTGTTAAATATCAAAAATATCAATTTTAATGATTTGCCATAAAATGTGTATTAAATTGCGAATTTCAAAAATGAAAATTATTTGATATCAGAATGACATTCTTCGTATTCAGAATGCAATTCGATATGTCTGATGTGCTCTAATGTCCCAAAATAAATACTGTCCAAACGTTCATACCCCAGCCCTTAAGCCGTTGAGTGCTTTCACGTTTCAGGAAATCGGCCCAACTTTCCAAGCACCAAATAGCAATGAATATAACGATTTTCTAGCTTATACAGTTATATGTCGCGTGTGGGTATAACTATAATTTGGAGTCTGTGTGATATATGTTAATCCTTCAATCCTTGATAATAAAAAAAGGGTTCCGCATTTTTATTTATGTCACAAATGAAGAAAACGTGCAACTAATACATATTCAACTACGACAATACAAAATATGGAACTATTCAGAACGGTCAATTTTAAATATTGTGTTGAATATTTATGTTGTTCTTTAAATAATTGAAATAAAAACTTTAAACAGGTCAATAGAGAAATGTACAAGTTGTCAGCAGAAGCAAAATTATGAAATCGATAATGATGGTGTCGGTGTTTTCCAGACAACTTTTTTCCCATGCATAACAATGGTGAGATGTTCAATGTTTCCTACAAACTCTGTCAAATTAATCATATCTGCATGCGAAGGGTATTGATGTTGCTGGTTGACTAAGAGCTAAGATCATGCTTCTTGTCTTCAAAAAGCAAGTATCGTAGTTCTAAGAAGCCATCGTTGTGATATGTAGACAATGATACATGCTTAAATCACAGACACTCAATAATAATTGTATCTGTTTTAATCGCATCGCAAATATATAAAATAAACTGCTATGTTCTCCCATTGATGACAAAACATTGAAGGATCTACACGCTAACAGAGCCATTGGTACATTATATCTTGTAGTTATTACCAAATGTGTGTATTTTTCCACGCCTCTAGGAAGTAATTAAGCCGTTGAGTGCTTTCACGTTTCAGGAAATCGGCCCAACCTTCCAAGCACCAAATAGCAGGGAATATATACGATTTTCTAACTTATACAGTTATATATATGTCGCGTGTGGGTCTTTGGAATCTTTGTGTGATATATTATTTTCTTTATACCATTGGGCTATTCCATTTAAAATCCACACTACCCCTGTGGAAGATATTAAAAATATTTTCCACAGGGGGAGCATGAATTTCAAATAGAATGAACACATTAGGTGGCTCCGTTTGAATTGTATACACAATCCGAGGAAGATTCAACCTGAATCTTCCACAGAGAGAGGATGAGTTTCAAATGGACCTGCCTAATGTGTTCATTCGATTTGAAACTAATACTCCCCTGTGGAAGACATTTTCAAAATCTTCCACAGGGGTAGTGTGCATTTTAAATGGAATACCCCATTGTTAATCCTTCAATCCTTGATAATAAAAAAAGGATTCCGTATTTTTGTTTGTGTCACAAATGAAGAAAACGTGCATCTCATACATATTCAACTGCAACAATACAAAATATGGAACTCTTCAGAACGCTCAATTTTAAATAGTGTGTTGAATATTTGTGATGCGATCAAACAAAATCAGTCGGAACTCAGAAATATTGGTTTTGAGATATAGCCAAACAAAGGAAATATTTCCTTTTGTTTCCTATTGTTTTTGAAACTCTTGAATTGCTCATATCTTTGCAAAATCCAGCTTTGTAAATGCTTTTGCCTATCCTATAAGTAACTGAAAATTTAATATTTCCGTGTTATGACTGATTTTGCTTGATCGCATCACATTTATGTTGTTCGTTAAATAATTGAAATTCAAACTTTAAACAGGTTAATAGAGAAAACGCCGAATGATGTTCTGCAGTGAATGCGTGACATCGTATATTATAATTGTAAAATGCGTTTAAACACTTTCAAAACTTCAATTTGTCTCAGTCAAGTTATTGATATAAGAAATGGTATATATCAAGATATCAGCGCAACATTCAATAGTCGAATAACACTGTGTTTATTCAGTACACGTGTTTAGCGCGTTTAAATTGCGCGTTCTAATTAAATACCAAGTTTAAACTCAAAAGCCCTTACAATATTTTTAACACAAATTATGCTGAGGTTAATCCCTTCTACCCTCTCGGGTCGAGGGTTATTCTTATCCTGGGTAAGTTGAAATGCGTCCAAAGGATGGTCCGACAATTATGGGGTGGTTTGGATCAACCCCCTTCAGGGGTTAATCAACCGTTATTGAATATACATTGAAGGATATCGGCTTCCGATTTTCTACTCCAAATAGCGTATTTCAAAGAATCTTTGGTTGGATGTCTATATACACCAGGCACAAAAAGAAACTCGTCAGTTATATTCATTCTTGCTGTTCAATAACTTGATAATTTTGGATTATTCTGAAATATACATTTTGTTAATTGGACTTTGCTTTCTCATTGACACCCTGTTCGTGAAAAACGAACAAGAATTGACCAAGATATGCGCCTCCAAAGCCTCAAACCCCAAAATCAAAAATTGCATTTTCAACGATTTTCAATGGGAACGCATCGTTAAGCACCACGGGCCAATCAATAAAGCACACAGTGTAACAGGCACAATTGAATCGTTAAAATTGCAACTTTTCATTTTGGGGTTTGAGAGTTTGGAGGCGCATATCTTGGTTAATTCTTGCTCAATGTTCACGAACAGGGTGTCAAATGAGAATGAAAAGTCCAATTAACAAAATGTATATTTCAGAATAATCCAAAATTATCAAGTTATTGAACAGCAAGGATGAATATAACTGACGAGTTTCTTTTTGTGCCTGGTGTATATATATTATACAACCATGGCGTTGTTTAATATATCAGCTTAATTTTCTTTCTTGTATTATCAAAACAGATTGGTACAACTGTTACAATGTACATTATCCAATACACTTGTACAAACCAAAGTACTTTGGTTTTAAAAATATGAAGTACATACAGAAGATTACAAATTAATAAAAAAAACATATTATACTTTTATTGTACATATCCACTGGACTAGAGTATACATTAACATATTCAGCTGTGATGTATTGTTACACCACATATTTGCATAGCGAACTAAAATCCGGGACTATAATTAACTGCTCGTGGCATGTGTTGAGCTTATTAAAAACAAACTGATACTGGAGACTGTCACACCCCGTGGGACTATTTTACAACGAACATTAAAATACTGGATAAGGTTGAATAAATTTCCCAAAATGAACATTTGTTCGTAAAAAAAATCAGAAT
Organism: Amphiura filiformis; assembly: GCF_039555335.1. Lineage (NCBI taxonomy): Eukaryota > Metazoa > Echinodermata > Ophiuroidea > Amphilepidida > Amphiuridae > Amphiura > Amphiura filiformis. The sequence continues at coordinate 58,349,866 of NC_092637.1, forward strand.
AGCTGTCAGTTTTTCGTCAATTTTCATTTTCGCGTTCAATTGTATCGTGGCGCATTGGGCTATTCCTGTTGAAATCCATACACCCCCTATGGAAAACATGATCGTAATCTTCACACAGAGTGTAAATTTCAAATGGGGTTACCTGAATGGGTGAGTCCATTTGAAATGTACACTCCCTGTGTTAAGATCACGTCTTTCATAGGGGGTGTATGGATTTCAAATGGAATAGCCCATTAAGCCCGATTTGCACCCAAAATGGATTTCCTCGCAATTAAAACCCACTTTGAAAATGCTACTAGTGCCAGACGCTTGCACCGATTTTGACCATTATTATGTTTTGATGAATGCAAGTGTGTGAAAATATTGGATCCAAAACATAATAATGAATGAAAATTGGATGCTTTACGCCCAATATTTATTGGTCTCGCTATGACTTTTCGCGCCCAATATTTTAAAACTCATAGCTCCACCAATAAATATTGGCTCAATCGATCCAATTTTATATCAAACTTGGGCACAAGAAGCACTGACTCACAGAGGTCTACTAAACAAGAGACGATGTACTGTACATGTTCACGTAATACTTTTGGGTACCTCCATATTTGGTATTACCTAGAGCTAAAACTATTGACCAACATATGATTCTTCATACACCAAATTATTTCAACAAACCAACCCGCCACCGAAGCAAAACCACACCACCACCGAAGCAAAACTACACCGCCACCAAAAACCAAACAAAAGACGTAACGTTACATAATCGTTTTGTTAAATCCTAACCAGTAAGGACCGGTCGTCGGCCTTGGCCGAGCGACCAAAAAAGGTGTGGTAATCACTGGTACGTACTACAAGGTCGAATTCGCATACCTCCTTCACTTCAGTCTCCAAACTATATGGCGGCCTTCACCAGTGTTAGGTTCGAATTATTTTATTCGCAATGTTTAATTCTACACAATTCACTGTTTAACAAACCCACTTTTTTTTAAATCTTCGCTTTAGTCCTGTGGCAGACCAAGGTAGTTTGGTTTTCCCAGTTAAAGTGCTTTTATTTGTTGATTATTGTTAATTCTATGGGCGATACAAAATCAGATTCCGAAATTGTCACCCCTGGGTAATTCAGGTTATCAAAGGTCAAAGTTTATACAGGAGTCAAAATTAAAAACTTGTCCAATTTTGTCCAAACTTATGTCAAATTATTCCTCCTGTCATAAGGATTCAGACAATAATAGTTTCACATATCTACAACTTATCGTTGTGGACTTATGGGCAAATAGGTGGAAGGTTAAATAAACAATTGCACATGGGTTAAAATAGTAAAATGCTTCAATTTTGATGAAAAAAATGGTCTCATATTGTTGTCACTGTTATCCCAATCTAATAAAGAATAGTTTTAACCACCTAAAATGACTTGTTGCCCAGGTAACACAGCAAAAATATGTCATTGGCAATTGAGTCATATTGATGTTGACCTACTGGTATTTCGCTGAATGGTTACCTAGGTAACGAGTCATTATAGTTGGTTATAACTATTCTTTATTAGATTGAGATAACAGTGCCAACAATTTGAGGCCATTTTCAGCCTAATTGGAGTATTTTATCTCTTTTAGCCCCTGTGGCTCGTCACATTTAACCTTTGACATTTTTGCTCCGAAGCGACAAATCGGAAGTGAGTCAAACTATACATTTTCTCGATCCTTATAATCAGACGTACATTTCGATATGGGTTTTTTTTAAATGTCGGCAGCTTTTCGGCAGAATATTGACCCCTGCATAAACTTTGACCTTGAAAATCTTGAATTGCCCAGGGGTGACAATTCTACACCCCCATAATCTCATTTTGTACCACCTATAGAATAATAATCACCGAAGACAAACACTTTAACTGGCAAAACCATCTAACCCGATAAAAAAAATATATACCGTAGTTTGCAGCCGGACTACTTGGATTGGATTCCAAGTAAAATATGATCTCACTAGATTCTCTTCACAAGTCTAGTCATATCGACTAGATCTTTTTGAGAGTGCATGTATTTCAGTATACAAGAGAACCGCAACGCAGAAAATCCATAAGTTGGGTATTTTCAAAATCGGTACCTCTTTTAACCTGCTCGAGGAGTCGTTTCGATTTGCCCTATCTCAAGTGTGTTGATACATGGGTAACAAGCCAGAGCAGGTCAAGGACAATAATATTTCAATGATATACAGTAGCCTATACAAGACAACTGCAACGCAGAAAATCCATAAGTTGGGTATTTTCAAAATCGGTACCTCTTCAAACCTGCTCGAGGAGTCGTTTCGATTTGCCATATATCAAGTGTGTTGATACATGGGTAACATGACAGAATAGGTCAAGGACAATAGTTCAATAGGCTTCGACCTTTTGTACCTTGTTACTCAGGTAATAAAACACTTGATGTAACCAACTTTTTTAATTTGAGCCTCCATAAATGGCCATTAAGGTTTGATGCAAATTAGTAAATTTCCCAAATTTCATTTTTCTCATTTTCTTGATATGTTGTTTAGGAGGGTTTGTAGAGATGCTTGAACCCAAATATCTTTCTGTTGTAATGTTCTCCAGATATATGCCCGTTTCCCTAGATTGACTGGATTACCATACCTGGATAATAAGTAGCTGTAATAGAAAAAAAAACCGAAGTGGAAAAAATTAAAAGACTCATGTAACTGGAAGAAAAAGCGAAAACTAAACAAGCAAAGAAATAAAATGGGTAAAAAACCAGTGATTTAAACAGGCCGTTTCTGTTGTATGTTTTATATTTTCTGTCGTAAGGAATATTGATATAATTATAGACCGAATTAAAAAGACTAGTTTGCGTATGACGTCCTGTCAACCAGACCAAAAATAGTGTACTGCGCAGGTCAGCAGCCAATCACACCACGTCTTTGTCCTGACGTCAGACGCAAACTAGTCCTTTTATTTCGGACTAAAAAAACGCAGTGATTTATAATGCGCTACGCACAGGCACAACGCCTAGACGTTGATCCACAAGCCTCAGCACACTTTACATGTTGTCGCTACGGCCCCCACATCATTCCATAAACCATTAAACAACAAATCAGGGACTTTGCTGCTTCAAGAGCGCACACCCCTAGACGTTCCACAAATAAGCATCGCAACCAGGATCAGCTCCCCGAGTTTCGTACGGGTTACAACGAGACAAATTAGCAGTAAGTTCCTTGTCAATTAGCAGTAAGTTCCTTGTCAATTTTTTCCACGAGAGCGTACTAGGCACCGCCAGGGTTCGAACCCGCAACCTCTCGCACCATAGTCGAACGCCTTATCGATTGCGCTAACTTGACTGCTAATTAGACCTTGTTATTAGACATGGATACTTTAATTTACGATCTGTTATAAAATAAGTGTTATTTTTGACCGAAAACAGGCTTTCTGATCAGTAACACCCAAAACAATTTTTTTTTTTTTCATATTAGAATTTAAAAAATCTATTTTTTTTTTCAATTGAGCACAATCTGGCAGTTGATGTTGTTGTTGCAAACTGTGCGCGCAGTAATAAAACAATAATTTGTTTTAAATATTTTGTTTTTCTGATGACTTGCAGTTAATGTAAGATTTCTATTTGTGTGGCTATAGTGTAAATGATGATGACGACGACGATGATGATGATGATGATGATGATGATGATGATGATGATGGTGATGATGATGATGGTGTAGATGATGATGATGATGATGATTATGATGATGGTGTTGTTGTTGTTGTTGTTGTTGTTGTTGTTGTTGTTGATGATGATGATGGTGATGTTGTTGTTGATGTTGATGATGATGATGATGATGATGATGATGATGATGATGATGGTGATGGTGATGTTGTTGTTGTTGTTGTTGTTGTTGTTGTTGTTGTTGTTGATGATGATGATGATGATGATGATGATGATGATGATGATGATGATGATGATGATGATGATGAGTCGTGATGGTGACGATGATGGCAGTGATGAAGGATTTAATTTAGTAATAAATTTTCAACCCCCCTCCCGCACCCACCCAGTCAATGTTGTTTTGATACTGAGACAGGAACGGACAATTGGTCTAGTATTGGCTCCAACATTGCTTTGGGGGGGTCTAAGCAATATGAAACATTAATGTTTGCCTCTCATGTTACTTGCAATGTTTAAACAAAGAGCACGTTTCTATGGTATCAGTCACAGCAGAGAAGATGTAACCTGTTTACTTCTCATGTATATGTTTTTGCTTAACACGTGTGCTATGACGTGACCCAAAAAATACATCATCTCCAAATACACAGTTCAGTGACCTCGAGGCCTCCATTCAACAAGAAAGTTAACCTGTTGTTATAGAAGATCATGCATTTATACCAAATACACTCAGAGGTCAATTTATGAGTGCACAAACATTATAGGGTCAACAAACTGTGTCTTTATAATCCGAACAACATGTGACATATTTTTTAAGGCCAAATCGACTTTTACAATGTTTATTGAAGAGATAACATATGCATAATCTCAGTTTGCGAGTAGATAAGAGGTCAAATTTTTCCATGTTAAAAATAGAATTACATGCTAGGCATGTTTGTGTATTAATCATCATCATCATCATCATCATCATCATCATCGTCATCGTCATCATTATCATCATCATCGTCGTCGTCGTCATCACCATCATATCATCATCATTACCGGACTACTAGCCACAAACCCATACCAAGGAAAATAAAATATCAATTTTGCTGCAAGCCCTCAGAGAAAATTAATATACAAATATTTAAAATCATGTTTTATTACAACGTATCTAATAGTAATAGGAATTTACACACAACCATGACAACTGCTAAATTAAGCTGAAATGAAGAAAATATAGACTATAAAAAAAGTCTATAATGAAAATAAATGTTGTTCCAAAGGGAATTTCTCTAGAAAATATCTAAAACCAAGATTAACTCTTTCCATGCGGGTATCGACTGCAGACGACAAGTTTCAATTTTTGTTTTTAAATTAAAAATTTCTGAATTGTAGATTTTCATAACTATATTTGGAATCGGCATGAAAATTGAATTATATTGCAAATTGATATAAACAATTTTAGTATTGGTTCAGTTGTTCTTGAGATAGCTCTTGATATTTTGAGGAAATATCACAAAACTCGCATTGTCTGAATACTTGCAATAATTAAGCACTATTTTCATAAATTTCGTAATTTTCATGCCAGCATTATCTGTCGACTCCCCGACGCAAGCACCGATTATTGTTTGATTTTCATCATTATTTTATCAATCTAAGTTATGAATACCAGTTCGTAAACTTAATCAGTCGTTATTAATGTCATTTTTAATAACCGTTTTTAGTTGTCTAAATTGTTCAGATTTTTCAGAACGATATTGCTTCCCTTCAAGTCCGAAATGTTGTTGAAGTTCAAAGATGTCCCGTTTTAACCCAATTTGATCTCTGATTTTACCAAAGGCAAACCCGAGACCCCGTGTTTCTTAATGGCCAAAATTAGAAATTTTGACCATGCAGACTCTCTGTTATCTGATGCCTTTACACAAACACAAACCCCGCTTTTTTGCCTGATTTTGAAGTGTTTGTAGCAAATTAATTTTATTCTAATGATGTAACGTAACCCAAGTATGTAATACCATAAAAAGTATTATTTCTCAGGTGACTATCTTTGGAATTAAAAGTGCTTAAACCCATTACAGGTGAGCTTAGAAACAAATTCAAAGTATAGACCGCTGGAAAGGCAACCGTTACTAATAATACCCTTTCACAGCATACCCTTACTTACCATTTATAGTGTGGTATGAAAGACAAGGGTACAGTCTTTAAGTGATCATTAACCAATTGTATGACAATATTCTATACATTAGGGTAATAACTATGTCAACTTTCAAAACATACTGACTTCTCTTATGTAGGATTTGACCCCTGTTGTATAACGTTGACCCCTGTTTATCCCTTTAAGTTCGATTACGTTTTCAAAAACTAGTCAAAGCATCAGTCAAAGAGTTGGACTTTTCTACATTTCACACTTACGTGTCAGGGGGGAAAGGAGGGGTCAGTTTCCTAATTAATGGACTTTCGTTTATAGGACGTAAGTTATCGAACTTGGTTTGACCACGGTATACACGGTATATCTAGAGACCTAGATCTGATTTCAGAGAGTGCACCATACCTTCTCCCAACTCAAACGTTGGTTTCTGAATTGGGCAGCATACTTGTAATACGTACTATATTTTAATATCAAATACTGTGTGTTATTTCATAGCGGGCAATTCAGGGTTTGATTTATAATGAACCGGCAACAAGCACCCTTGAGCAGACGACTCATCGGTTCAGCGAGCAGTGCGCTCTATCCTTATTTACCTCGTTGGTTACATCACTACTTCTACGACGAATAACTAGTATACCTACCTCCACCATGCTTGTTTATATAGTACACATAGGGATCATTAGATCCCCCACGTCGGGCACCCTCAGATCTTCCACGTCGGGGGTCATGAGATCTTTCACGTCGGGGGTCATATCCAGGCCCCATATATGGGTCGTACCTGTTGTCATATGCTGGCCTCGCTCCATGGGGTATCTGATGATTTTCTTGATGTGTCGGAGGATGAGAAGATCTCGGTAATCCGATAACCTAAGATTAACAAAAACAAATAATTGCCCTTTTTCGCCATTTAACAAAGGAATTTAAATGTGTTTAAACATAAACAAAGCCTTTCATGTTCCAGACAGCAAGTGCTTATTTACACCCATTAAAAACATATGCGGCCTTTTAATTGGCAGGTGAATGCATCATGTAAAAGTGGTTGCCGCGAGAAAACCACGCTTTGCGCATGACAAATACATTCACATAATATGTATCCTTCCGTTCGCTAAAGTTCGATGTCTCTCTTGAAGAGTGACGTACAGCAAATATAATTGGCAGGAGTAACACTTCCGGGAAAACAAAAACATCCGGTCGAGGTTCCCGCTCCAAGCAGATGGATCAACAACATCATCAACGCTTTGAGAAAGCCATTTGGTCTTGGCAAATGAACTCAACAATATATTTTTTGCTTATAATCAAGAAAGTAATATTCTATTAGCACTATAATGATCAGGATGATGATATATATTGTTATCATTGTCACACAAGGAAAGTGCATTGTTCGCTCCAATGAAAGCGGATTATCCCAATGTTCCGATAAAACAAACTCATTAACTAAATCGCTCATTGCTTGTTGTATATCTAATGACACATTTACTAAAAAAATCTACGTATTGCGAAGATTTGATAATTCAATGCGAAATGCGGTATTCCCCCTTTTCCATGATCCAATCTCGGCAATTCTTCCAACAAAATGATTTTATAGCGTTTAACATATTTTACCGATATTTTTGTACAAAAGAACAACATACATAATATAAATTTTTGTATCAATACCCTTTCTGTAATTATACGTACACGAAATGGGTCCAGTTTCTCGTCGTCGTCATCGGGTTCTCCTCTACACCAACGTCTGATCTTGAATGAAGTGGAAATTACTGCTGCCACTCCAGTGATGATTTGAAGAGCGCTGATTACAATTAACGCTATTAAAAGCTTGAACTTGTACTCCTCAGTCTGTTTGAAGAAAAAAAATATGCTTGCAAGTGCTTGGTTTGTGATTCGTGAATAAGCCAAATCGGAAGTTTGCAACGCATTGTAGGACAGTTTTTTGCAGTTTTGTGACACTTTGCCCTCTGACCTATTAGGAAAATTCAGAAAATTGGTCTTTGTGTGTACAAAATATAATCTAAAAATTTTACAAGAATAAAACAAACCCCAAAAAACATGGTTATTTTATAAATTAATTATCTAAATATTTTTTAATAATAATTGCACAAATTTTCCCGAAATTTCAGAGGTCAAAGTGTCCCAAAACTGCTCTCATAAACCGGAAGTTACAATGCCGATTGAGTTTCCGATTTTGCTCAACTCCACAAAGTCCTACAATTTACAAACATACAACATTCCAATCACGACCATCATCAAACATACAGCATAAAAATATATGAACCAAATAGCCTCTGCTAGTTATGTGCATTTATTACTTACATTGCAATGTTTTTCTTGATTTTTTTATTTAACACTATATATTTTGACAATGACGTCACTTTTTGCTTAAAGTGAGACTGAATAAGTTTTTCGCTCGGGCGTGAATATCAATAAACATATATTTTCAGCCACAGAAAATTAATTTTGATTTTTTTCCCGCAAGCAGACTAAAATGCCTGTGTTTACACTCTTAATCATTCTTAATTGAAGACTTTTGTAAATCATCCTTACCGAACAAAGGTTGTCCCTTTCACTATCCTCGTGATCCATTTGAATCTGACATTTATCGTATTCTCCTCTCTGATAAGCTTTAACATCAGAACTCAGTAAGATAATCGCCAATACTACTACAAATAGTGAGCATACGAAGTCCATCACAAGCTGAAATGAAATGAAACAGTGAAATGTGATAATTGATTACCCCGAATGCACTGCGGTAGTTTAGTTGGAGCAGGGGGTGTAAGGAATGACATACGTTGATGGCACATTCATATCCAATTTTCATGTAACTATCCCTGGTTGGAGGTGCCTATGTGTGTTGCTCACCCCATCCCGTTCATATCCAGAAGAAGCACCTGGGATGTGACTTATTGTGATTTTCTGTTACATTCGGGCGTTAGTGAACTGCAAAGGTGGTAAGAGTTCATAAGGTCAACGTGATGCGCCCTGAGTAAGTTTATTTGGTCATTTACTTTGTCTACATTTAAAACTCTTTTCATGTAATCACAGTAACAAAGTCAGTCAGAATTCCCAAATAACAAATGTGATGATTTCGGGGCATATCCCAGGTGTTGTGTTGTGCTGTTTAATGTGATTACAGCTCTTCGTGCTCCCAACGAAGGGTACTCGAACCAGTCATTTGTTTTACATAGACAAGGTGCTATACTAATTTGAAGTACGCCAAAAGTGCGCATCTTTCCCAAGGATATTCTATTCTGTCGACATGCTGTCATAAAAATCAACATGTCTAATGTAAATGGAACAGAACAAGGAGAGCTGTTCCCAGTGACGAAAGTGACTGAATGGTGAAAGCAACATCGTTTTGGAAAATCCTGTGCAAGGATTTCGTATGCAAAGCATTTCGCAGTAGTGTAGCTATCTTTCATCAATATTGTGATCATAATTGATTTATCGTGTTACTATATAGAATAATTTACAAAGTGAGAAAGCGCTGATTGGTCAACCTGGCGCAGAGAAACGTTCTGCTCAGTTTTGCACCTTCTTATCGGACTAACGCTCTGTACCCGTAGACCAGCACCACAAAATCTGGCTCTCCCTTTCGTCTTACATGTGTAGGTAACCTCGAATCATGACACCCGTGACGTCATACGATCTGCACGGAGTAAAGCTGTTGAACGACGTGTGTTATTCCGTAAGCTTACCTGTCATGGACGGTATAACATGAGATTGCGCAGCTGAAAAGATATAAATGATTTAATAATTATGATCTTCGATTCATACTTACCAAACATATTCTACATCTATCGTCAGTTTTTCGGCAACAACAACAGCCGCATGGCAATAAGCACCCTCCAAGAATTCCAGACAGTATAGCCTACAATATAAAAATGAAAACGATGATGATGAATGCTGAATGATGAAGATGAAGATGAAGATGAAGATGAAGATGAAGATGAAGATGAAGATGAAGATGAAGATGATGATGATGATGAAGATGATAATGATAATGATGATGATGATGATGATGATGATGATGATGATGATGATGATGATGATGATGGTGACGATGATGATGATGATAATGATGATGATGGTAATGGTAATGATGTTGATGATGATGATGATGATGATGATGACCACTTCATCACTTTTTTTTCCGATGATGAACGTTCAAATAAACCGTCATCTTATGGGCGCGCCATTAGATTTCCATGGTTGAGCATACAAGTTTTTTGAAGAAAAACATCCCAACTTGCAAAGCAAATGGCCTTCTCGAGATGGAAAAAGCTCACTCACTTGACATTAAAAAAAACTATTTTGTTGTAGCACACGTTCCCCTTGAGCTTGGGCAAACATGAGAAGTAAATACGATACTAAAAATATAGGACCTACCCAATATGAAAAGTACACCTACCTTAAAGATATTATACCCAAATATTACCGACTCAAAATTACAACATTAGTAACGCTATGGCAAATCTGCCATGTTTGTGTGTCACTCATAGAGGCAACTTAATACACCTCCGGATTATTTCGCTATGCGCCCGGCAAACTTCATTTCAGAGTGCATGGTAGTTTGCGTTCTGCGTGTAACACGTTGTGAAGCATTGCATAGCTGCGCAAATCTTTGAAACACTCACGCAAAAATATGCTGGAGGTATATCTGTCCTCCATGAGCGACAAAAAAGATGGCGGGTTGCTATAACGTTACATATGGTGCAATTTTGAGTCGGTACTCTTTGATTCTACCTCATTGACTTACCCATACTCCTCCTGTTATTGCGACTCCAAACTCCGCCTTTTCCTCGCCATTTAAAACAAAATCGTTTACAACACGTATCAGGATTGCGCTTACGAAAGAGAGAAGACCGAGAAATATAGTAATTAGCCCCAGTATAATACGACAGCATTGGTCACGACACGACTTGCCCGTGTCATACATGATGCACTATAAAACAATAATAGATAGAAGTATATAGATGGTAAAATTTGCCAAATTTGAGATGCTCAGTGTAAAATAACTAATATCGTCAGATTTTAAGAAGACTGCCTGATCAGTATCTCTATAAACTAATTGCCTCTTTACCTCAACGTAACCTTTGCTGGCGAAATCTTCACAGCATTTTGAAAGAAACCATAATAGCTATCTAGGCGCCAACCCGTCGGCTTTATCGTAATGATAACAGCTGTTAATGCCTTAAAAAAACATAAATCCCTTCTGAATCATGACGTATTTCAGTGAGGGGGCTGGGGGCTACTGACAGTTGGTGGGGTTTGGAGCTACCCCCCCCCCCTGTATCACTGAAATCATAAGCCGGTCTTTGTTGTTGATTGCGTGTTTGAACAAGCGGAATGTGGACATGAGGATTAAATCACAACACAGGATCACGCACGGTTATGCTTGCAGAAGAACAATTACCATTAATATGCGAGAATGTCATCAACTAATAAATAAATTAATACAACATAATGAACTAAATAAATACATAGACAAAAAGATGTTTGTTTAACCAGTCGGTCCGGGTGGACACAAACTTGGGTCCTGATGGACCAGGCTCAAGCAAAATACTCAAGTCAAGCTTAAAATCTTAGAAGCATGCTATCCTGTATGAAGAGAAAACTAGAAAAACAGAATGAAGAAAAAGAGCAATGAAAAGAAAAGCCACTCCCAACATTTGAAAATTAAAGAAAGTAAGTAGTGCCTAATATCAAACATAGACTGAACAAAATAAGCAACGGGTAAAAAAACACAAATAGTATAAAAAAAATAATACGTCGGTAAATAAAGTACAAACTCAATGAAAATAGATGCGTTTTAAGTTAATGGTCAGGTCTAAAAATATTACTTGCATATTGATTGCATATAAAAATTAGCTTTTTTCTTCGTCTTCTTCTTCTACTTCTTATATTTTTGATGGGGTAAATCAGGCGGCGGATGACATGATCGAGCCGGCAACTTGTGAAACCGCCCGGCCGTATGGCATTTTCCAATATACTCGGTTAGTTTTGTGGGGTTCATTATCGAACCCCAACGGTTTTAGCTTGTATTTATATTATTTATCAACATAGGCCTATTTGTTTGTGATATTTCAAGCGTTTTAAAATTTCAAAATAATCCCATTCAAATCAATTACACGGTTGACGATGGAAATTTACTGAATTTAGAGAATGCACGTCGTACACCACCTGGGGTAAATTTGGCCACGCTTTCAACCGGGTTACCTACATTTTCATCATCATTAACAAGTGATAGTTTTTGACACTTTTCTCTGAAAATAAGAAATAGACTATAGGACCTACCTGCTACCCGGGCATAGCCTATCACGATATCAGTTACCTCTTTCAAACAGTATAATCTGGAAGAAAATGGCCGCCACACGCACTCACACACGCATATTGATTAAGAAACTATTAATACGGTATGTATGTATATTATCTACCAAAAAAACGTTGACAACGTAAAGAAAGCAGCAAGTTTAAAAAGCCCCCACCTCGGCTCACTTTTTGAAACTTGGTCCCATTTTGAATATCAACAGCAAATCGGTGTTTTTTTAGCATCATTGCCATTAACATGCCTACTTGTTATTCGTTTAATTCAATCATTGATCATGAACTTAATAATTATTATAAAACAAAACATAGGATATTGGCCAAGAACAACATAATAACCTTTCTGATCGTTCCAGAATGCTAACAACTTTTAAGTAATATATCGCATCGGCACATTAAAGATTCATAACACTTCTGGAAATGTTTTAAGTTGACAATTATGACAAAGTTTAAATCAGTATATTTTACAAATGGGACCAAGTTTCAAAAAGTGAGCCGAGGTGGGGGCTTTTTAAACTTGCTGCTTTCTTTACGTTGTCAACGTTTTTGGTAGATTTCGTTTCTTTTTATGAATGAAGCCGAGTAGCTCCAAGCTTGAAAAGTCATCCGGTTACGAAGTACTCCATAAGACGAATAAAGCGAAAAATAGAAGTTTGAATAATATTATCCTTGATTTATGACAATAAAAAATACGAGTATATGTAGCTATAACTAAAATGTACGTGGTTCTTTGTAGCACTGGGGCAATCTAGTTGGATATCCAAATTTCGCCGTTTGTGGTTCTTTGTAGCCCTGCAGGCAATCTAGTTGGATATCTTTATTGAGCGGCGGTTGTTGGCGGTCTTTCGCGGTTCGTGGTATTCCTTTATTCTTCAAGCCCTGTCCTCTATCGGGGCTAATTTATTGTATAAGCTTGTTGGAAATCCATATTTCGCGGTGTGTGGTTCTTTGTAGCCCTGCGGGGCAATATAGTGGGATATCTCTATTGAGGTGGTTGTTGGAGGTCTTTCGCGGTTCGTGGTTATAATTTTCCTTCTCCTTCAAGCCTTGCCCTCTATTGAGGGCTAATTTATAGTTAAAACTTGTTGGACATCCATATTTCGCGGTGTGTGGTTCTTTATAGCCCTGCGGGGCAATCTAGTTGGATATTTCTATTGAGCGGCAGTTGTTGGCAGTTTTTCGCGGTTTGTGGTTTTAATTTGTAGGATATCCATATTTCAAGATTTGTGGTTCCTGAGTCCTGCGGGCCAGTCTAGCTAGATATCCAAATTTCGCGGTTTGTGGTTCTTTGTAGCCCTGCAGGGCAATCTAGTTGGATATCCCTATTGAGCGGCGGTTGTCGGTGGTCTTTTGAGATTTTCCCTTTAATTTCGGGCCGCCCTCTCCTCTACATCCCGAGGATGCTTTTCAATAATTTAAATTATACGGTGTCAACAATTACTATTACTTGGTATGATCTTACCATGTTGACTTATATTGTTTGTTAAGGCAACTTTCGCGGTTCGTGGTTATAATTTCCCTAATCCTTCAAGCTTTGCCCTCTATCGAGGGCTAATTTATAGTTAAAACTTGTTGGACATCCATATTTCGTGGTTTATGGTTCTTTATAGCCCTGCGGGGCAATCTAGTTGGATATCCAAATTTCGCGGTTTGTGGTTCTTTATAGCCTTGCGGGCAGTCTAGTTGGAGATCCGGATTTCGCGGTTTGTGGTTCTTTGTAGCCCTGCGAGTAATATAGTTGAATATTTCTATTAAGCGGCAGTTGTTGGCGGTTTTTCGCGGTTTGTGGTTTTAATTTGCAGGATATCCATATTTCAAGATTTGTGGTTCCTGAGTCCTGCGGGGCAATCTAGCTGGATATCGAAATTCCGCGGTTTGTGGTTCTTTGTAGCGCTTCGGGGCAATCTAGTTGGATATCCCTATTGAGCGGCGGTTGTCGGCGGTCTTTTGAGATTTAATTTTACCTTCAATTTCGGGCCGACCCCTCCTCTACATCCCGAGGATGCTTTTCAATAATTTAAATTATACGGTGTCAAAAATTACTATTCCTTGGTATGATAATTTATCTTACCATGTTGACTTATATTGTTTGTTAAGTCAACTGGACGTGACAAAATATCCTGCTATGTAGACATTAATTTGTTGCTAAATTGACTTGGCATAATAATTTATTTGGATATTTTTTTTTCCTGCTGGCCTTCCATACTAGCGGAACAATTTTCCACACCTACAGAGTGTTTGTAATCAACCTACCGGGACGGTATGACAATTGTCTTGTTCTACGATAGCTGAAGATGACAGAGAGTCAGGTCTCTTAATCGATTCAACAACCATTCATACATATCACAATCATCATTGTCCTATTATCATGCGAATTTGCCCGTGGTAGGACAAAATATATTTAAATGAGAATAACAATGAGTAACGTCGTATTGCATACCCTATAATACCTGATCTGGTTTCTTGTGTTATTCAGATTTCTTTTGATCCTTGATGGTGTTGTATCACATTATGCTGTGTTTTTAAATAGGCCCTTAACACAAAAAAACAATTTACATGAGAATCAAACAACTTGCTTTAATAAAAAAATAATATCACAATAGCACTGGATGTTTAAAATTATGTTATCCTTGATTAATGACAATAAATTGTTTAATAAAACATTGAAAAAAAAATCAGTTGGTCACCGGGTTTCGAACTCGGGATAGCGTATCTGGAGTCAAGCGCACTAACCATTAGGCCACGGACCTCTGCTGTAAAATACTTTGTCGAAATACAGTATTTATTATATAAATGGATGCGTCGTCCGATAAGAACAAAAGAATTGTGAAAAACTTGATTTTTTGGCGAATGGGGCTCAGAATTTGTATGTAGGGTATCCAGGAAACTGCTAGGGTATATTTGGAAGTGAATCTGAAAAAGTAGTGTGAAGGTGATAACCAGGTAGACCTGTAGCAGTGTCCAAAAATTCTGGATCAGTATGATTTGCAACTAATTTTCGCTATGAAATACCGCGTGAAATGGAAGCAAAAATATTTGTTTATTACGAACAATGATTGACTGTAGGATTGGTGGCCCTTTTGGAATTAATGAGTTGTCACGATATTACACCTGGGACTGTAAATAACATTTAGCATGGTTTTAGATACATTTTGTACCCAGCGAAAAATAACATCGAACAATAGAAGTCAAGTGTTTTAATGTTACGTGTAAATATAGTCTCGCGGGAGCATCTGTTATTAGTCTTCTTTATCAGTCTTTTTTTTAAAAAACTTGCTGGTCACGGCTACCGCGTGACTCTAATATACTTCATAATAAATACACTTGATATAAACGTGGGTTGAAACCACGAAGCGAATCTTTTGTAACCAAACTAGTTATATTGTGTTATTGTACAGTGACTCTTGAGCCGTGAAGGTCAAGGCAATCTTTGCTTAAAACGTGAAACAAGTTGTGCTGACCATATAGCACCCGAATCAGATATGATTGGATAAGTTTCCATGCAGCATTTATCATGATTGGACATTATCATGATGTCAAAATGTATTCCCCAAAAGTCTAAGTCAAAAACCAACCAAACAAAATCACTAGAAAGTAGCACAGACTGTTCAATCAATGATCAAAGAATAATATGCTTAGGTGCAGTATCAGGTGGTTAGAAACAAAATACATAAATCAACTTAAGTATGCCAAACAACAAAACACCTGACATATAGCAAATTATTCTTTGTTTAACATGTGGTTCCAAGCGGAACAATTTGAGAGCCATTTGTATCAAAATCTGAACATTTTGTTCCATACAAATAAGCATTTTTTCTCTACTTCTTCTTTTTGGATATGTTGTTTGGGAGGTCTTTTAGAAGTACTTACAACAACAACAAAAACATTGACGTTCCAATTTTGTCTAGGTCAAACGTACATTTTATTTACTATATCGACGTTTTTTGCAGCGACTGACGCAGCAGCTTTTTACCACAGCGTCTGCGACAACAGAAAAAAGTGCAGGACTAAAGGCTGTCTCAACAAAAAAAACGGCAGCAAGACGTCAGACGGGGAGCTGACCCCTGTGGAACCTCCCCCTTAATGGGATGTTGGCTACCGTGTGATATTTGAAGGGCTTTTTTACCATTTCGTTCAGTTTTGCTCTCCCCCAAATGTCACCTTGAATACCCACCCCACCACCAGCACCAACGCTTTGCTCAATCTGGAAAAATCCTGGTCAACATTTGCTTCGCATATCTGTACTGTGCACGAAACCAGATGCCACGTTGTTCATAACGCCCAGTTATTGCTTTTATTCTCTAAAAATGTCCGACAAAGAAATGGATAAGAATTACAGATTCTACCAAGATTCGAACCCATCAGCTGTTGTACCACATAATCAATAATGAACCTTGTCTCTGACTATGATGATATTACCACTCAAAAAAGTGCATACCTTCTTTTTGTAAGGCGTTTACTATATACATCTGCGTTGATATGGCAGTTAGAAATAACGAAGCATACATCCGGCGCCGTGGCTTAGCGGTTAAAGCGCCTGTCTAGTAAACAGGAGATCCCTGGTTCGAATCCGGGCGGTGCCTTCTTATTTCTTTTTATTACTGCATTTATCTTGGTTCTTCTGACCAGAGAGTGAAATTCAGGGCCCTATTTTTTAAATGGGAGGAATCAAATTTTCCTCAACTTACTTATGAATGAAAAGAGTGCTCAACTTTTGGCGAGGTTCTATGTGTCTCCTAAGCCCCAGACCCAGGGCGTTTCCCGTCTCTGCTGCCTAGCCAAGACGGGCTGGAGTTGGTGGCAGCTACTATATACCTCCGTCTACGGAACATCTTTCATCCGCCCCCTTTTAGAATATCCCTCGAACATCTTGCCTCCCTGTGGGATGCTGGCTGTCGTGATTGAAGTTTGAGCCCAACGAAAGTCACTTTTACTTTCCCCCTTTCCCCAGACCCAGGGCGTTTCCCGTCTCAGCTGCCTAGCCAAGACGGGCTGGAGTTGGTGGCAGCTACTATATACCTCCGCCTACGGAACATCTTTCATCCGCCCCCTTTTAGAATATCCCTCGAACATCTTGCCTCCCTGTGGGATGCTGGCTGTCGTGATTGAAGTTTGAGCCCAACGAAAGTCACTTTTACTTTCCCCCTTTCCCTCTCTTTACCCCCTCCTAACCCCTCTGAAAAATCCTGGATACGCCGCTACCCGTTACCCATTATCGACGGTACTCTAAATAAATATGGTCCACTAGACAAATTCGAGAAGTAACTATAGACTAGAATTGATGGAAACCTCCAGAGGTTAATTTCTTTAATTTTCAGGATACAATACAAACATTCCCTTTATAAAGAGAATGGCTCAGCCACCTATATTGTGGTTGAACATTTTATTTTGGAAAAGACCATACATACCAGTACAGGGTCATTCATAAAAATATTATTTGTATAGCCCCCTCTCGAAAACTAGTGCATTGCATATAGTACTTGCTCAAGTGCAGTTCTTTTTAATGGACCTTTCCATTTTATATGTAAAGTTTATGGCAATGAAGAGAAAGCTGCAGCTATAGCCCCATTTCAGGCCACTTTAAGGGCTGGGGCATGAACGTTTGGACAGTATTTATTGTGGGACATTAGAGCACATCAGACATATCGAATTGCAATCGGAATACGAAGAATGTTCTGATGATATCAAATAATTTTGATTTTTTGAAATTCACAATGTAATACACATTTTATGGCAAATGATTAAAAATTTATATTTTTGATATTTAACAGTACTCGAAGTAAACTTTATAAATCTGATGATTTATACTTGAAGTGTATGTAGGTGGGATGAAAAGCCGATGATCAATTGAAAATTTTGACCTTTCGTATTGAAGATATGGATTTTTTTCCCCAAAACACCAAAAAACATTAGGTCTTTTGGGGGAAAATGTGAAAAATATCAAATTTTTATAATTTGTCATAAAATTTGTATTATATCGTGAATTTCAAAAATGAAAATAATTTGATATCAGAAAGACATTCTTCGTATATAGATTGCAATTCGATATGTCTGATGTGCTCTCATGTCCCACAAAAAATACTGTCGAAACGCTCAAAACGCTCATTCCAGATCCCTTAAGCACATAAAGGCCCCGGTTAAAGGCTCATAAAAAAGAACCCCATACCAAAATAAAACAATGGCTATTTACAGGGGGCGCACGTTTGTTTCATAGCCCCTCTTAGTCTCTTCAGAAGTATTCATTATATTCGGATTTGCGCTAGTAGCAGTCGATGCAATTTTTTTTTTTTTTTAATTTTTTCCCGAGGTGTTGGATGATTTGACTACTTCCCGACGCGTCAGCGGAGGAGGAAGTAGTCAAATCATCAAACACCGAGGGACCAGTAATTTTGAATATTTTCCCGCAATGGAACATGTTATATTTTTATTTACTAGACCTCATAAATATTTTCACCATCATAGTAAAAATAAACAAAAGTCAAAACACACCGGTACCGGTCAGCGTGCCGGCCGACATGCTAAATAAGTTCAATATTTGCTCAACTGATTATATTGAAGGATTTCTGTTCAATTATTTTAGATTTATATTAATTCAATTGTCTTTTTAACACTCCATAAATAGCATTTTGTTTCATAAAATCCGAGCATAAAACGTTAAATTCGCGTGTTATTATCAATCGGTAATCTCGTTACTGCAAACGTCATTTTCACAATAAACGCATCTGCAGAATCGTCCTTGTGTAGCATAATGCTACGTCTGAAGGAACGGTGACGCGCGGGCTGAGACACCGTGTGGTAGCTACCTAATAAATATTTATGAGGTATAGTAATACCTTCTTTTCTCACTCATGAGGTTGCTTTACCTATTGAGATCATCATAATGTAAAAAAAACCCAAATAATGGTTGGATCTAGGATGTGCGATCCGAACTCTTTCCATAAAGTTTAGGTCTAGACCCTGAGGCTAGTGTGAACTGAGGAGTTGTCTCTGGAAGTAGAAAATATAGTGGGATGTCCTTTCCGCTTGCTACGTTACATGTATCCTCCAAAACCTGGATTATATGTAGCTGAAAAAGAAGAAAAGACAGAACAAATTAAGATGACTGTTAATGGTGAAAAAAGAGTGCAAAAAATATAAAAAATTAAAGGAATAATTAAGAGGGTATGAGCGACTATTTTGGTCACCAAATGATAAACAAGCATAAGGGAGTAATTTCAACCATAATACAAATATATAGGTTAAATTCAGACTTCCGCTATCATCATGATAGGCCTACAATATGGACTTGGAAAAAAATAACCAGAAAAGTGATAACCGTTCTTCGACGGGACGCATAAGCCGCCGCCGGTCCTGTGTAGTGTGTACAATAGTACCACGCCTATACTTGTACAATATAGCTTGCAGTCAGTTACGAAACGAGTAGGGTGTTATTTCTGACAGTCCCAACCCGTTCTGTCGTAGCAAAATCGGGCCCCAGGAGTTATTGAGCCTAAATGTGCCTGTTTTGGTTGTACTTTTAATACAACCAAGAGCTTATTTCCAAACCGTGTTAAGTCCACAACCCCGTGTGTCTTATTTACTGGTGTGATACAATCACAATTACTTTGACAAGTCTGACATTTACAATAATGAGTTGTACCATCAACAAGCTATTATTTACCATAACAATGCTGCATAACAATATGCAGACTATTGTTCTCATTTGAGATTCTCATTTGAAATTATAATACCTCCCATTGCAATATTGCACAGGTAAATCAGAAACATGTGGACTTTTAACACGTTTCGGAAATAAGCTCTTCAAATACCTACCTCCTCCGTGATTGTTATAGTGCATATAGGGGTCATGAGATCTTCCACGTCGGGGGTCATATCCTGGCCCCTGTCCTGGTGACATGTGTGGGTTGTACCTGCTGTCATATCCTGGTCTCACTCCGTGGGGCATCTGATATGGTTGGTGTGCCGAAGGATGGGAAGATCTCGGTGGTTCGACAACCTAGAGATAAAGACAAATTGTTGTACAGTAAGCCAAATAATTAAGGTACCAGTTATGTTCACACCTTGTATATCCAAAGACAGATATGTCATAATTGGAACCAGCAGCCAATAGCTATATCTTTTAACTCGAATTTAAGACCTCATTTGTTAAAAATTGTTCAAGAAATAAACACACGACGATCCAAATACCCAAGG
The DNA here is from genome assembly GCF_039555335.1 of Amphiura filiformis. NCBI lineage: Eukaryota > Metazoa > Echinodermata > Ophiuroidea > Amphilepidida > Amphiuridae > Amphiura > Amphiura filiformis. Next base: position 58,370,146 of record NC_092637.1, read on the forward strand.
AAGATGCCAATTAAAAGTTGCAGGTTGCTCCATATGATGCACTATTGATTTGTACACAACGCGTTCGCGAACAAACGAACAATTAGCGCAGTGCTTCCATTGATTAGCACATTAAAACTAGCGTCGTGCTTTCATTGATTAGAACACAAAAGTGCAACTTTTGATTTCGATTCTTTATTAGGTTTTAGATCACTGTTTGTTTAATTCTCAACCAATTTCAACAAATAAGATCTTAGATCAGAGCTAAAGAGTACAGGTATTGACTGCTTGTTCTAATCTTACATAGCTGTCTTTATTAAGGATATACAGTGGCGAACGCAACTGGTAGCTTAATTTTGTGGCTTACTGTATGTTAGTTTTGCTATTTAGACAAAGTCAATTCTGTAAAATCTAGCATAATGAACGTTATGTAATAAACTAAATAAAATAAAAATCCTTCGTCTTCTGATCGGGAGATGCTCATTTATACTCCTACAAAACTTAATTAGCCCTTTATATTTTGTTTGGATTACACTTGTTATAAATATTTTTCGGTTTTTGTTACTGCGCGCGACAATATAGACCTTTTTCTGATGACGTCACCTGATCGATATTGGGGTCTGAGATGTAAACAAACAACACGTGCGTTTCTCACGTGTCGACGGTGTAAAAACACCAAATACTGCGTATTTTTCCTCTGTTTTGTCATATTTCACTTTAGCTTCCATAAAATAATTGTTTAAATGGGAACTGTATACTAGTTAACTTTGTTCCAGTTTGTTTTGATGCCATAAAAAACAAAAGATACGGAAAAACAGCGATGCTATTTAAAATTCAATCTTTGTTTTGTTTCACAATTTTGTTTACTTTTTACACCGTGAAGAACTGAACGCGTACTGCGAGCTGGCAATTCCGCGCAGGACGCCTACCGTGGCGCAAAGTTGATCGCGCGCGCCGGCGCGGTATTTGCGTTTCAGTGCTGCTGACTCGAATGCTGGACCCCAATATCGATTGATTGGTGACGTCTGAGAAAAAGGTCTATAGTCCAACTTCCGCTCGCGTAAATTTACATAAGAATGCAGCAGTCACGTGTTACGCTAAGCACAACTTAGCACGCCATTCTAATGATTCAATAACAATCCATGATGTTATGAGTGTTTGTATAAGCAGAAAAATATATAATTGGCGAGTGATTGCATAATATTAAGGGAACTGGAATGAGCGTTTTGAGCGTTTCGACAGCATTTTTGTGGGACATGAGAGCACATCAGACCTATCGAATTGCATTCTGAATACGAAGAATTAAAATATCACAGATATACTTTTGTAAAACGTACATAACTACTCATTAACAACACAACAATAAATCACGCACGTTTTCAAAGTATTTTTTTCGACCAACAACACGTCGTGTACCCTTAAATTGGTTGCCATGCACAGACCACAGAGTGGTTGTCAATTGACGCGATTCCAAATACAGCGCGCCACCTACGATCACGCCTGGCTGATCTACTTCGCGCAGAGCATCATGGGTAAAAGTCGACATCCATGACGCGTCGACGATGAACCATCGACCAAGGAAACGGAAACGAGTGTTGCTATCGATTACTCATTACTCAACCACTTTTGTTTATTTACGTTGATGATGATCAGCTGTTGATTCAACCCTCTGACGATTTTTTTTTTTATTTCTGCCTCCTTTTTAAAGTTAATTTTGACAGTCATGGTTTAGGCCTACCTCTGTGAATGTTCAGAGTGTTAGGCTTATTCCCACATAAAATAATGGGCATCAATTAAACCCTTATTTTCAAACTTTTCCGAACTTTCCGAGGCGCTTGGGAAAATACTTTAGGCCAGTCTCGTTTACAAGAAAAGAAAAAAACTTTCAGGTCTTTAAGCTTTGTTGTAAGTAGGGCTATAATAGACTTGATTAAAAAAATATGATTGGGGATAGGCCTACTTAGACCCTCATGCATATATCCTTAAAAAAATCACAATTTTAAAACCTTGTTTGTTTTTAGTAAAGTAGGCATAATTCTCAATATTTAGAATAACGAAATATTCAATACATATTTTAACAGCATGGACAGCGTAAAGCATTTTTTTTTAATGTGTTTTTTTTTCTGCCTCCTTTTTAAAGTTAATTTCGACAGTCATGGTTTAGGCCTAGCTCCATGAATGTTCAGAGTGTTAGGCTTATTCCCACATAAAATAATGGGCATCAAGTAAACCCTTATTCTCAAACTTTTCCGAGCCCGATCCGAGGCGCTCGGGAAAATACTTCAGGCTCTCGTTTACAAGAAAAGAAAACACTGAAAAATATGATTGGGGATAGGCCTACTTTATATATATCCTTAAAAAAAAACCAATGTTTAAACCTTGTTCGTTTTAAGTAAAGTAGGCCTAATTCTCAATATTTAGAATAACGAAATATTCAATACATATTTTAACAGCATGGACAGCGTAAAGCATTTTTTTAGTACGATTAAAACGTTTTCGAATTTCAAATGTACTCTATTCTCAACCATCTACGGTTAAAACTCTATGTCAAAAATGTTGATGTCTCTGATCGACAATCTAGGCCTATAAACCCGATGTCAAAATGTCAATTTTCGAGTTGATAATAGCAAATGCTTTTGATGCAAGACAATTTCAAACAGGTAATTTAATCTAAAACTGAAATTCGTGCCTTTTTTATTTCTTGATTGGATAACTTTTCCCATAATTATTACCATACATATGATTAAGATAAAAGCGTTTGGTTTTCATAAATGTTTTGAACGCTTGTCTTATTTTTATTTTTATTATTTTTCTTGCTAACCTAGGCCTATCGAGATGTTTTACATTTATAACCTTTTTAACAAACTTGAATAGATATTATAAGCATTTTCGTGTGACGTTTTGAAACGCTCTTTGTAGCATGATGTAGGTAAATTTAGAAGCCATTTCCTTCTTATATAGGCCTAGTCCTATAAACAAAACACTTTGGCCCCAATGTATAATGTCGGGAGAAAATACTTGCACTAAACAAATAAACCTGTTAATTTTTAAAATAAACTCTCGTGGTGCAATTCTGTCAACAAAATTACATAGGCTTATGAACCGGGGGCTGGGGACTCAGCCCCCTCAATAAATTTGGTGCGGGAGCTCGAATAGGCCTACCCTTCTGTATGAATAGGCACGTTTTCATTTTCAAAGTCCACAATGCCGTAAAGGTTGGACTACACTACAGTTCAGTTCTTTTCACAGTGTTGACTTATAATTTCATGAGAAAGAAAAAGAAAATGGGAAAGATTTTAATCGTTCCCATTTTCTTTTTCTTTAAAAAAAAGCATGTATAGGCCTAGGCCTAGGTGTTTAAAATTGTCCAATTGAATATTTAGTCGAAAAAGTTTTGATTTTTCAATGTTGTGCCGACCGATAATATGACTAAAAAGAAACTCATTCCAACCAACGTGTGCTATTTGGGAGTAGGCCTAGGCCTACATTAAGAGTAAATTTCCTTGGGTTATGAATTATTAAAGGGGAAAGATGAAATAAAGATAGTAGGCCTATGACATGCAAGAAAGCGGAAGTAAAAATAAAATATGAAAAAGAAACATGAATTAATATTAAAATCGGGCATGACAATTGTCAAATTTAAAACTTAATTGTGACACGATCTGGTCCATGGGGGCCAAAGGAGGCATTTTTTTAAATTGAGTTACTGTAATTATTAGTACATTATACACGTACAATAGGCTATCATTTACTGAAAACAAAGGTCCAGCATACTTGGTTCTAAAGTTATGAAGTTTTTTCATGCCCATTTTCTGGATATGCCTTAAGGGCTGGGGTATGAACGTTTGGACAGTATTTATTGTGGGACATTAGAGCACATCAGACATATCGAATTGCATTCTGAATACGAAGAATGTCATTCTGATATCAAATAATTTTGATTTTTGAAATTCGCAATTTAATACACATTTTATGGCAAATCATTAAAATTGATATTTTTGATATTTAACAGTACTTGAAGTAAAATTGATAAATCTGATGATTTATACTTAAAGTGTATGTAGGTGGGATGAAAAGCCGACGATCAATTGAAAATTGTGACCTTTCGTATTGTAGATATGGATTTTTTTCCCAAAACACCAAAAAAAATTAGGTCTTTTGGGAAAAAAATCCATATCTTCAATATGAAAGGTCAAAATTTTCAATTGACCGTCGGCTTTTTCCTGCTACATACACTTTAAGAATATGTCATTAGATTTATATAATTTACTTCGAGGACTGTTATATATCAAAATTTGAAAAATATCAAATTTTTATAATTTGTCATAAAATTTGTATTATATTGTGATTTTCAAAAATGAAAATTATTTGATATCAGAAAGACATGCTAATTCGTATTCAGAATGCAATTCGATAGGTCTGAGGTGCTCTCATGTCCCACAAAAAATACTGTCGAAACGCAATAAACGCTCATTTTAGATCCCTTAAAATAATGATCTTTTAAAATTCATGTACTCTTTTGCAGTTTGAAACTTTCTTCATCTTTATTATAATGCTAGAACTCTATGAGGTATTGTTGAACTTATGCATTAAAGTCTCAAATTGAAATATTAACAAAAAATAAATATTATTTTTTATGCGGTAGGTTATGCCTACAAAGTGTTTTTATTGCGATCGTAATTTTTTTAATGTTTGATAGTAAAATATAATTAAAAATACAAATTTAGGCTAAAAATAAAATAAAGACAAATCAAACAATTACAATAATAACAAAAACGGCAATGTTTATACATATAAATGAGACATTAAGAATCTTTTTTAAATTTACTTGGATTTCTTTTGCTGTAGGCTCATCCCGCGCGGCGGGCCGCTATAACTTACGTGCATTCGTGCAAAAAAAAACATTTTTAGAAAACGTAGGCCGATTACAAAAACGCAACACCTAGTAGGCCTATAGATGTTCTTAAGTATGCTGGTGTTATATTATTATCATAATTGAACAAACAATAAATTCAGAAAGAATTAAAACAATTTATTCTAATAACCAAAATAAAACCTACGCGTTTTCCATTTTAAAAAAAAGGACACTGAGGCCTAGGCCTACTTCGCATTGACTAGGCTCGCGCGTATCGGGCTGAAAAGCATAGTAAAGTTAAAGTTTGCGGGTTTTAGAAAAGGACATCTGTGAATATCAAACTGCAATATTTCACTTCAACACAAAAAATCTCAAACAATTTCAAAAAGTACTATAAAACATGGTGTTTTAAGAGTAATAATCGTAAACATGGTCAGCTATGGTCGATGAAAAAGGATGTCGACCCCAGACATGGGAAATGCCAATTTTCACTGCCGTCGTTGGTGGCGCGCTGTATTTGGAATCGCGTCCAGGGGGGGAAGGAGGATTATGGCCTGTTGACTAACTGAATACTACTATCGCGGATTCAGGGAAATATGATTGCCCAAATACGCAAATTAACGTGGTGTAGGGATTTTTTGTGCACCATCGTTAGAAATATAAAAACAAAGAGAAACATAGACATTCATTTGATCTTCCCCATTTCATTACATTCTGAAACGACTCTAAATTAATACCATAGGAAGAAAAAAATACAATCTAAATTTTAGCCATATATATTCCAGTATCTATGGGCCGTTTTCTAGAAAATTTAGCTTTTGTAATAACCTCATGGCGTCAAAGTTCACTCACAGGTCCGGTCAATGTTGCTATGTGAGCGATCCGTTGAGTCTGTTACTGAGACTGTAAATTGTGTCGATATCGATTACCCAGGCAGCAGACGACGTTCGCAGGAACCTCAATCTCGACCTACTCCCGTAAAATCTTTATCACGTAATGAATACGGAATAAATCACAAACATTAGGGGACTGGATCGGGTTGGAGGTTATTGCGGATCCCTTCATCAGTTTCGGCTGTGATATTCATGTAGTAGGGCCCCTAGATCATAATTAGGTCTATTATAAATCATATAACATTTTAGGGGAGTTCTTGAATTCTATCTTATTTATTTATTATTTATTTTATTCATAATCCAGGGTAGCACAATTCAACCAAATAGCTGCTAACGGGGGCCCTGCGATACATTTACACAACAATTATCAACATGCAATTTATATAGAATAGGCCTGTACAGTACGCCTACAACTATTTAGGCGGTAGGCCCTATACAAAATTAAAATACAGAAATGCAATACACTTTTCAAAGTAAATAAAAACACATCATTAACAACTACATGCTCAGAATCTTGGATTCTATGTCTATACCTCCAAATCAGTAGGCCTAGGCCTATATCCCTGTAGAAGTATTAACCGGATGGTGGAGGGGGGGTATGATGGGCCATGAATAGGCCTAGGCCTATATAGGGGTCATAAAAATATGGGGGTGGGAAGAAGCGCTACTAGGTCATAACATTCATGATGATAGGCCTATAGCCTATTTGGGATTGGGACTAGGCCTATAATTGGCCTAGGCCTAAATATTGTTTGAAAAACTAGTTGATTTACAATCAATAGGCCTACAAAACTTTCGTGCGCTTTCCAAATGGACTTTAGGCTTAGGCCTAAGGGAACAAAACAGACCAGTAGGCCTATTATAGTTCAGGTGTTTAATTATATAAGCCTAGGAATATAATTAAACACATGAACTTTGTGGAATCTAGGTCTAATAGGCCTAGCTAGGCCTATAGGGGCCTAATAATTAAACGGGAATTAAACACCTGAACTTTGTGGAATCATTTGTGCGCAGAAGGGGTGTCATAACAATTTTCAAACCCGAGATAGGGAGTTTCATGGGGCCGTAATTTGTTTTAACCCGTGCGGGTCATTGCCTCTGGTCACTGACACATTTTGGGACTTTTTTCTAAAATTGGGCCATTGCATTGTATTTGAACAATTTATAAAAAATAATCTAAGCCTACCACTCATGTCCCCTGATTCCCCTCCGAGGCTCTCCCGGTGTGGATGAAAAACTGATAATCTAAATCTCAACATATGGGGGCCGAGCAAAACATAGGCCTATTTCAAATTTGAACATTTCCGTACTGTTTGATAGGTGTCGTGCCCCATAAATGTGTGCCAAAAGTTTTTCCCCTCATTGCAACCTGCAAATAAATTTTGCCCCCCCCCCTTTTTTTTTTTTTTTTTGGCCAAACAAATCCCCCCTCCATTTTATCCTCCCCAGGGCTCATAATAGCATAGCCCTAACCATTTGTATAATGTTATTTCTAATTCAAATTGGAGCGATGTATAGAGCTCGGGTAGAAGAAAACTGGGATGGGGATAAGTTTTGCCGAGAATAAGTTTGGTATATTATATAATGTTCTGCTTGAAACAGCAGAGTGTAGGGAAAGCCCCCCAAAAATGGATTCATTCAGCGAAACCTAGCAAGTTTTGGGTTAAACAGGAGCCTAAATAAATTGAGTAAAATTTGGGGAAAATTCAGTGAGGGAAAATTGCACAACTCTGTGGTTGACTCAAAAGGATAATTTGGTGAGAGCTTATCTAACATTAGTTCAAAAATATTTGAGCGGGTCACTGGATAACAGCAAACAAAAAGAGGGTCGGTCATTGGGTGAACATTAATTGAAAAATGTCGGCCACACATCACCATCACCCATTTTTCAGTGAGGTGCCCGCATAACAGTGATTGTCCCCCGCATTGTTCTACAAAACATTAAGGGGGTACTACACCCCTCGATAAATTTGTGTCTATTTTTGCATTTTTCTCAAAAACTAAAAACACAGTGGTAACAAAAGTTACGTATATTATAGGGGCCCAAGACAAGCGGTTTGTTATTTATGATAAGAAATAAGGTACCGCTAGGATGTACCTCGTTTCCTATCATATATACTGAACCGCTTGTCTTGAGTCACTGAAATTTCAGTGTAGTAATTGGATTCCTTGCCACAATAATATACATAACTTTTGTTACCAGTGTGTTATTATTTTTTGAGAAAAATGCAAAAATAGTCACAAATTTACCACAGGGGTGTAGTACCCCCTTAAAGCGGCTCGTGCATTGATTTGAAAGTCCTACAACAAAACCATATCTAGTGATTAACCTCTAACATCAACATGTCTAATTTTGGAGACTAGTACATGTATTGAGTTCTACTAGCCATGAGACAATTACTATTAAAGATCTGTAACACGTGCTTTGTTTTATTAATATTATTTATTGTTCACATTGTAGCTTTTCATCATCTTTACAAATATCAATATTATGACAATATTAAGTATAACATATTTTATTTAATATTGTACACTAGAAAAAATTTAATAATGATAAAACCAGATTCGAATTACTTATTCTTAACAGACCGAAAATTGAATTAAAAAATTGAAATGTCGGATAAAAAACAGATCCAAATAATTTGTAGATTAACTGCCATAAAAAGTCATGAACTATACATTCTGGAGATTTCAAGAGTTTCCAATGTTGCATTTGGAAAAGGCAGGCTTTTCAATAAACATCCAAATTGACGGGAGTACCAATCGTTTTGATAGAGCCTGTAGTGTGGGCCCTGTTCTCACCAATGGTCAAATCATCAACATTACTTCCAAACTTCTGTAGAGTTTGGAACATCCAAAGCATCATCATTGATCACTAACCTTGCCGTAAAATGGAATGAACAGGACCAATGACATTGCCTTGAGGAACACCTTACACCACCATTAAGTAAGAGCAAGTCTTAATATGAAGTTTAATTTTTTTATTTATACACTAGGATTTGCCCTCCAACATTTTGTAAATAGCTGTTTTTGCTGTTTGTTTTGCAACAGACTTGTAGTTGAGTCACTAAACCTGAGTTTCGAGTCATCTTGAGGTTGAGACAAGTCTCAAGTTTGGTCTGAAAGTTGAGAAGAATCATAACATATTTAGTGATAGACTTTGTCCTGAATGCATATTTTCCAAACTTGGACTTTTCAACAAAAATAAAATTTACATTCAAATGCACATTTATTGTAAATTACAAACATTTATATTTTCATAATTGAAAACATTTCACAACCACATCGACTTACAGGTTTAATTTTAATTATTGGTACATAATTATTAGACTATTTTTTGTACCTGAGTCCACTTCATTCAAGACTGAGCCGAGCCCAGTCCATTTATATTTGAGTCCGAGCCAAATTCAGGTCCAAAAAAAAAACTATGACCCACCGCACAGTTGACACTTCAAAAACTCAACCTAACAACAATACAAACAACAACTAATTGTACAAAACAACCATGATAATTAGTAGAGAGGCCACTTCGGTCTATCTGCTCTAGTTAAGATTTTTATGCATTATTTTTAGACAAAGGTGCCAGCTAGGTTAGAATTAACCATTAGGCGACGAAAAAAAGAAACCCTGTTCTACAGGCGAACAGACCTTTCAAGTAGGGTCGGTCGGCTTTTTTTTTTTTTTTTTTGAAATGACCCAAAAAAGCACCAAACTCTCAAGTTTAAATAATTTGCAATTTGAGAAAATACAAAAAAAAACTTTGTTTCTGAAATTTCCGAAATTTGGGTCGGGATTCATTTGTACATGGAAAAAGTTTTCCCAAATTTATTCAAAATCTTGGTCAGTCGGGCCAGTAGAACACGGTTTTCTTTTTTCGTTGCCTTAGAGACTCATCTTTCTGTTTAACCAAGCTGGCATTTTCAAATGAGCTGAGATATTTGGGTAGAAAAATGCAGTTTGTGAATTTGTTATTTTCAATATTTGTTAACAAAAAAATGCATCTTTATATGATATCTTGATGCAATATTTTGGGAGAAATGCATTATTTTGATGATTTTGCTCAATTTTGAACAAAGAAAGTTAATTTTATCTACATGGTAAAAAAATGAAATTTAATTTTTTTAAAGATATTTGAAATAAAAAGTATACCAATACACTGGTATGAATGTGTACATCAAAAAAGTCAATCATGGCAACTTCCTGAAACCAAAGTTTTTGACCTATGACGGTCATAGGTCAAAAACTTTGGTTTCAGGAAGTTGCCATGATTGACTATATAGACCTCTTGAAAATCAAATGTCAACATAAAATAGTTTTTGGCAGTTTTGCCATCAAAATCAACTGAAAAAGGGTGGGAAACATAGTTGCTATGGTAGCTGAACAACCTGTGACTTCTGCAAATATCCTGAAAGTGTGGTACCATTTAACATCAAGAGCATCAATTGTAGTTAAAGCTTTTGTATAAATTGTAGGCCTATAGCAACAAAACAAATGCCCATTTTAACCAAAATTTCAAATTTGTAACCAAAAATTGCATCGGCAATTTACAGCCCAAAACAAGCATTTTATGCTGACCTTTGATTTTCAAGAGGTCATAGGTCAAAAACATTTGGTTTTAGAAAGTTGCAATGATTGACTTTTTGTTTTTGATGTACACATTCATATCAATACAGGTATACTCTTTATTCCAAATATCTTTAATTTTGTTTTTTCCGTTATTTACCATTGTTAACTTTTTTCGGTCAAAATTGTACAAAATCACCAAAATAATGTATATCCTCCAACTATTTCATCAAGATATAGAGATGCAATTTTTTCGTTAACAAATATTGAATATATGTAGGGATGTAGCTACAGTGGGCGGTAGTGGGTGGCACTGTGGCAGAGCCCACCACTCAGTTTTGGAGCCCACTTTAGCACTGGAGCCCACCACTCAGAGGCCCAAATTGCACAATTTTATTGGATTAGGCAAGAATTTGGCCCATTTTGGCAAAAAATGGCCAAATATGCAAGATTTTCATTAAATGTCGCCCACAACAAAAACTATCCTAGCTACAACCCTGTACATATGACATGTATAATTCTCCACAGCAAATATGAATTATGAAGTTCATACTTAATGTAGTTTAGTTATAGCTATTTTAATATTCACATTTTTGGTAAAAATTGTACTCAAAAAAACTGCATTTCAACACACATGTCACTTTTCAGAAATAACAACCGGGTAAAATGATATGATCGGAATGTGTAGATAAATTTTAACACCACTTAGAAGCACAAAAACCTCAAAATCACTGGCCTCTCTAAATCTTAAATCATAGGACCTGTTGTTATTGTGGCATCCCCGCTATTATAAGCCTATGTAAAAAGTGTTTAAAAAAATCCAAATAAATATGTATGCTGAAATGTCCTCTGGTTTTTGGAGGTCATGGGTCAAAAACTGAGGGTCACAAAATGTCACTGAACTTTTTCAATTCAAATATCCACCTCAATACATACACTTCTTGATATACATTTCTTGTCAAACAAATAAATTTTTCTCCCCCAAAAGAAAGCATAAAATGGGATTTTTTTTGTAAAAATGATAAAAATCATGAAGTAAGCATGTTTTAACCCAAATTTTGCCTCAATAATATGGTATGGTGGAATCGGTTTGTTCACATATAATATTCGATATTCACATTACCTCTATAAAGTCTATTTTTCAGCGCAAAAATTAAGGTTGCATTCAATTTTCTTTTATTATGGCTACTTTCAATTAATATTTGACATTTTTGGGGGAAAATTGGGAAAAAAGTCACAAAACACATTTTTGAGCCAAAATATCTCAGTTCACTTTTCACAGGTTAAACAGTTAGATAGAGGAGACTCTAACGATTAATTCTAACCCGGCTGGCACCTTTGTCATAAACTGTTGCACGGGACCCTATGTAGCCACAAAAGGACCAGTTTCTCGAAGCTAGTGGTCAGGCTTCCTAGCCAGCAGGCTAGCCCTAATAATGTGGATCCATTTTATTGATTTATTTTTCTAGGTGATGTACAATGTGAAATTGTAAGCACTGGTATAGGACTATTAAATTAGGCTAAGCCTGGTGGCTTAGGAAGCCTGACCATGTGCCATGTTTCGAGAAACCGGCCCAAAGTGGTCTCTCTTTACTAAATAGCTTGACACGTACAAAAATGATGTGAAACCATAATATACTAGGCTACTACAGTCATGATAATAATATTGATATGTATAAACTCACAGATAGATCTATGCAACCAGGCCTACATTAGGTTGTGCACATGAAAGGCAATGTATTCAGAGGGGACTAAATTAAATAGAAAAAGAAGAAAGTAATAATACCGTAACCACTCGGGTACAAGCCCACCCCCTACATGGGCAATTTCACTTTAAAAAATGCCAAAAATGCAGGGGGGGTAAGACAAGCAGTTTGTTATTTATGATAAGAAATAAGGTACCGCTAGGATGTACCTCGTTTTCTATCATATATACTGAACCCTTAAATGCGAAAGAAAAGCATTGATTAGAGGTTAATGACTGTGCATCAGTTGTATTGAGGGTATTGTGAAACAGGGTCTTAGGCAGGATTTGAAGTTTGGGTGTGTAAATTCAAAAAACTGGGTGTGTAAATTTAAGATTGTGTACAAAGTATAGGCCATGTGGGTAAAAACTGGGTGTGTAATGTATTTACAAATTTGGGTGTGTAAAACGTCAAATGGTCTTAGAGTCAAGTCCGAGTCACCAGAGTCTCAAGTGAAATCATTGAAGTCTCGAGGCAAGTCATTTGGATTCGAGACTCAAGTCCTAAAGCTTGAGTTCAAGTCATTATTTTCAGACTCGAGTCGTGTCTGGAGTCCTAAAATGTCGAGTCGAATCCAACTCAACTCGAATGACTCGACTTCAGGGGTAGCGCTAGAACTAAACACTCGAGTGTCCGCAGGGACCCCCGAACTTGCAAAAAATTTAAAAGTAGGGGGTCCGGAGTACAGTTTGGTGAGTCCCAGTTGCACAAATGCAGTATAAATAGTATGTCTGCAATAGCGCTAGATTGAAAAACTGGGGGTCTGCAGGGACCCCTGAACTTGCAGAAAATTTAAAAACAGGGGGTCCCAACTCTATTTTGGTGGGTCCGGGACCCCAAAAAGCAACTAAGCGCTACCCTTGCTCGACTTGTTACAAGTCTTTTTTAGCAGTGCTCGTTCCCATTCAAAACAAACAAAGTTTAATGTTTAGGAAAGAGAACCATAATCTTTATACTGATTTCCAATTGTAGATCAAACTTAGCGTGGTGGGTTGACTTGATCTTGGGCAACTATGTCATAGGTGACTTCCACTCTGGTACGAAATCCAATTGCCAGGAGCTACTTTCAAGAAGATGATGCTGGGGTGGGGCACAATTTTTCTGGGCCATCCGTCTCTGGTATTTGTTTGTTGCTGTAGACCAGTTTCTTCCAGACGTGCAAGTTCATATTCTGTAAAATGAAATAATTCAAGACAATACTGTGATACTTGTAATATTGGGCTATTCCAGTTGAAATCCATACACCTCTATGGAAGACATCTATAGGTCACCAATTCAGGTAACCCGGATTGAAATTCACACCCGGAATTCACACAAATAAAAGAGCCTCAAAATTCTGAAATTTGGAAACCTCCTATAATTTAATTCAGATTATCTGAACTCTCACACCCCTGAATAATGCACAATTTCAATCATAGGTTCTTTGTTTCCATAGTTTTCACTAATCACATTATGTCCCCTGTTAACTTCGAGCCAACAAATGCGGTAAAACAAAGAAAATTGCCATTTCATTCCAGTGCCTTTAAGGTACCGTTCACAAACACTTGTTAGGGGGGGGCCTGATGCAAAATGGGAAAGGGGGGCCCTGAAAATATTTGACCCTCCTAAGGGGGGCCCTGAAAAAAATGACCACAAATTTTCCTGGGAAAATTGAGTTATACGCTTTTCTATAGGGTTGACCCATAATTTTCATGTATTCCATGGGGGTTGGGGTTGTATGGATTTCAACTGGAATAGCCCATTGCAACAGTAAGCCTACAAGAATATTTTTAAGCTAAACAGTATTGTCACATGGAGAGCACACAACATTTCTATTACGGTACTGCTGTTTGTTTGTATGTTGCAGTATTTTGCGGCGTCCTGATCATCACGTAAAATCTGGCAAAATGAACTAGGTGATGTACAAAATGCTGTTTTGTCAATTAATAAACATGTTGTTGCATCTTCCATTTATTTATTAGATGAAATCACAGTATTAACAAATGCATGCCCTTAAATCAAATACAAATTACAAATTATAGTTGTACATACCAGGTCTTTAGCTCGTCTTTATGCTATTTGTTCACTCTGTAGATCTATGTAAAGTCACATTCTCCTCACAACTGTGGCATGTGGCTAAAGTTGCTGCAATAGTTCACACTGACCTAGCTGTTGGCAAAAGTACAAGAAACATGACTTCATGTCAAGCTAAAAATCATATAAAAAACAAACACCTTTTTAGTCCTAGCCCAATTTAGTCGTTGAGTAGGCCAGAGTCAGCACCTATGTTAGGCCTATGCCATGGCATGGGCCTAAAGAAATCCCAACTCACGCTTGCGTAAATTCACATTAGGGTGCACCAGTCACACAATACACAACATGGAACTAAGGTAAATGCTGTACGCAACTGCGTGCACACTGCACACCATTCTATCTCAAGACATTATGTTATGAGTTTTTTCATCAATTATAAGCCGAACAAACTTTTAGTCCTAGGTAGTATTTAAAAAAAATCAGCATTCTTAATAAAATACCAACTATTTTTATAATTTGTATGCTGCTGCAGCATACATAGGTTAATAAACGTGTATCAACTATCATTTGTTGGGAGAGAAATTGTACAAAATAATACAGACGTACTGAGATGTTCATGTCATGTGTCTAATGCACGAGCCCCGAAGGCGGAGTGCATAAGACGCATCAACATCTCAGTACCAGTGCATTATTTTGTACAATTTCTCGAGCAATAAGTGATACGCATTTATTTCATACACGACTAAAAAATCCTGTGGTTTTTATAATTTTTATAACAAAATTGTCACTAAAATGTTGGAAAATACAAACAAATATAAATGCCTCCACCGCCAAGAAAAATGAACGCATCCGAAAGCACTGCAAGTATTACGCGGAGGGCGCGCCAGTGCAATTATACAATATTTAGGCACGGCTATTAATTTACTAACGCTTGCTCTGATTGGTTCATACTATGAAAAATGATAATATTCATGGATGGTTGACATTGGTTGTACTGAATTGCGGCTTCGTGAGCAATAAATCAGTCAATTATGTTCAGGAAAAGATCCTATTCAAACATTGGCTTCAAAAGTGGCGAAATTGAAATTGTACGGTACTAATATAAAAATATTAAATTCATGTACATCGTGGAACATTCAACTACGCTTGTTACTCCGCGACTAATCATGCTAACTACACGCATTACATAACGCTACTCTCTGGCGTCCATATTAGCGAGGCTATCTGCGTACGACTGCTTACTACGCACAGCCACGCAAAGAGTATATGTTCCACGATGTATACCAATTTGATAATTTTTCTATAGAATTTGTTTGCAAGCGTTTATGGGTATATAGGCCTACACTCAAGTGTTTACGGATATATGCGCGCAAGTGAATATGGGTATGCACGCGGTCGCGCGGTACCTGTTTATGGGTAAGCACACGTTTTTGCGCAAGTGTTTGTGGCTACGCACACAGTTGTTTGTTCCACTTTGCGGGTGCCAAGTGTTTGCTAGTGCTACTCAAGCGCTGTGCTTGCCCACAAGCAAAGCAAAGTTAAGGCAAGTCTAACATGCTACGCTAGAGAAATACTTCACTAAGTTCAGAATCAGTCTCCAACACACCACTAACTATGTACTGTGTCTGTGTGTGGCTCAAGAGCCACGATTTATGGGCTGCATGCAGTGACTTCTCATTTGAGCTGTATGCGTCATGTGCGTATAGTGCGACCATAAACACTTGCAAACGCATGTGCGTACCCATAAACAATTGCGTGTGTGCGTACCCATAACACTTGCACACAATGCGTGCGTACACTGCGTATCCGTAAACACATACGCATATATGTACCCATAAAACAGTTGCAAACGCATGTGCGTCCGTAGCATGGTAGTTGCGTACCACTACCCATGCTAAGCCATTGTCATGTTTTAGTCAAATGACGGAATCCCACCAGGTATATTTATATTATTCATTAGATTGTTTAGTTCTGACTTCTGAGAGTGATAATTGGGACTGGGACTCGGAGCTACTCAGTCACTCAGGGCCCAGGGGATCTCAGCTACTTACATGTACTTACCGAACATTCATGTCAGTTAATTGCAGAAGTACTGTCATCATGATCAGCCCATACCGCCATGATCATCATGATGATGGCCATGTCCATGATGATTCAAATGCATGAATGCAACCATCGATCGGCGTCCTGGCCGGGGATCATGCAGTGCCACTCCCTGTAGTACTGTGCATTGCTATTCATTGCAGTGCTGGTGTGCAAACATTGCCAATGCACGGCGTAGTGTTTTTCTTCTGACATGTCTGATTCGTACATGAACTCTTGCAGTTATCTCAACTTTAACTTTACACACAATCCATGGCATAAAATAATGGGTACATTTCTGCACCCTTGGCCGGCATTACGTCCTGAAAGGATCCTACTGAGTATCGACGCAAACGTAAACCGTACTGGAAATGGAAAGTCACCATTGCAATCCACGCAATGATTGCCAATGTATTAGGTTTCGACAGTGCATGCATGTTGCGTGTGTTGCATACGAAAATTGTCAGTTGCCGGTTCGCTTTCTGCAGTGATTTGACGACCTTTTATGGGCAAAATTTCTCAAAATCACAGAGTTGCGGTGTGCCCATTATGATCTAAGTCCGAAAATCTTTACATACACGAAGTTTTAAGTCATGAACATCAGGCAATGTTGACTTTTTTGGAATTTAAAACTGTGTTTTCCGATGACAAAATGGCGGCGTTTTTACCAAAGTTTTTCCGATCCAGACCACCGGCCTGGCAAAATCTGATCACGATTATCGATTAGGACCAGGGAATAAATAAAGGGTTGCCAGTCATCAAGAAATCCTCCGTCCCCCCCTGATCGCGTCAATTAAATCAGTACATTTTCAGTAAATCCCATACGCCTTTGCGAGTACACCTGAGAACTCGTCATTTGACGTCACAGTGCAAGTCGGCGTGTCGTCAAATGACGAGTTCTCAGGTGTACTCGCGAAGGCTTGGATTTACAGAAAAGGTCAATCGATTGAGAAAACCGCACTCTGAAACAACCACAGCCGTGGTACCCCACAGCCACACACACCCCACCACCCCCCACACACACACACACCCCCACACACCCACACCAACCCATATACACCCAGCGCTCTATATGCGAACTAGTGTAGAAAATAGATTACTTACACGGAATAAATCCACCTGTTCGTCATCTGGTTCTCCCCTACACCATCGTCTGATCTTGAAACAAACGGCGATTACTGTTGCCAAGCCAATGATGAATTCAAAGCCGCTTATTAGAAATAACGCCACTAAAACGTTGAACGTTGCCTTCTCGGCCTGTTTGAGGGAAAATGTAAGTGGTTGGTTTGTTATTTACAGTAAGGCTATTTCACCGCATATGAAAATGAGTTCTACAATTCAACGAATAAAAACATTCAATATTTGCTTTGTATAACTCATTATTTTTGCTGAACCATGAAATGGTATCAGCCTATATGAGTGAATGTTACTAGCTTACTTACTTACTAGCTTACTAGCTTACTTACTTACTAGCTTACTAACTGACTAACCATTTGGTCTGAAATGGACATATCTCTAAATGCCACGAAGGTATGACCCCATGAGTGGTGTCATATGAAAGAGGAAAACATAAAGAATATAATAAAAATATTTCCTGGGGTCACAGGGGTCAAAAAAGGTCATTTTAACCGAAAATGCTCCGATTGAGCTCAAATTTAAATGCAATGATCCTTATGACATTCTAAGCATGTTTAAAACATTTAAACATTTATTTAAGGTCATTAAAGGGTCATAAAGGGGTCAAAGGTCAAGGTTTTCAAAATGCTCCAATTGAGCTGAAATTTAAATGCAATGATCCTTATGACATTGTAAACATTTAAAAAATATTTTAAAATTCATTTAAGGTCATTAAGGGGTCATAAAGGGGTCAAAGGTCAAGTTTTTCAAAATGCTCCAATCGAGCTGAAATTTATATGCAATGATCTTTATGACATTCTAAACATTTTAAAAACATTTTAAGATTCATTTAAGGTCATTAAGGGGTCATAAAGGGGTCAAAGGTCAAATTTTCCAAAATGCTCCGATTGAGCTGAAATTTAAACGCAATGATCCTTATGATATTCTAAACATGTTTAAAATATTTTAAAATTCATTTCAGGTCATTAAGGGGCAATAAAGGGGTCAAATGTCAAGTTTTCAAAATGCTTCAATTGAGCTGAAATTTAAATGCAATGATGACAGTGGTATTATAGGCCTACCACAATATACTGCCGAAGCCACATGGTTCAGCTATGGTGCGGTTATCGCTCTTGTTTTTCTTCCACATGATTATAGATTCCACCAGGAGAATAAAACGAAACGAACTAAGGTTTCTAAACATAATATACGTTTATTTTATTATTTTTTTTGGCAGATGAACAATTAATTGGAGCATTTTTCAATTGCCGACACATGTGGACCCTAAAATATTAGCATTTGGCATTTGTGGCTATATAATGATAACATTGGTATATATTTGGCATGGTATGGATTTTAACCAGCTTTTACCTACATAAGCTGCCGTTTTGAATTTGTGCAAATTAGGCACTGTTCCACTACTCTGATTTTCCGGGACTTTTGATATGATTTTGTGTGAGCTTTTAGGAGATGGATGCGTGTGACATTGATTCTGTTGCAAAATACTTGTTGTTTAATGCCAACATGACAAAACATGTATAGTACTCTGCTGAAATAAACTGTATTATTTTAGCAAAATAACCTAAAGTGCCTTTACGCCTTAAAGCCATATTATAACATTTGCTGAGGAGGACACCATCAATATGTTTCAAAATTCTGGGGTTTTTTACACGATTATATTGTACTTTATTAAACCAGCATAACCTGCAAAAATCAAGACCCTGGGTGCTGCAGTTTTGTCAAAATCCGAAATTTTGAATAAAACGCAGGAACCGTCGCTTTATTATTACGATGGAAATATTAGTCGAATACATATGTGATGTTTATAACACAGTACGTACACGGCGTGCGGAACGGTGATCTACGCAACGAAGGATCGTACCGTAACACAACCGAAGCAGTGATACGAATTGGCGACATCGGCGCAGGTAGTATATTCCAATTGCTTTGATGTGTCTTAGTTGTTCGGCTCAAAATTAAAAGGGGATATATCTGACAGCAAAAGCTAACATTTTATGGCAAAGAAATACTAATTTATTTTGTATGAAAATGTTATAATATTGCTTTAAGTTCAAACATGTGTCAGTTACAATGGTTTTGTATTGGATTTATACAGAATAATCGGGACTCAACTTTTTGGAGTTGCTTGGCGTGAGACACTGCACAGACGCGTACCGGGACGGAATTATATTTTGCCGACTACACTGTTCATTTTGACCCACGATTATTTGAGCCACGGCGCCCCCTAGACTCTCAAAAATGGGGAGGAGGTAGGGATAACAAATTATTTTACAATGCGTGAGATTTTACTTATTTGACAGCTCCTTGCGTGAGATTTGCTACCTAGGCGTGAGATTATACTACCTTGGCGTGAGACCGTCAGAAAGTGACCGAATGCGTGAGACTCACGCCCAATGCCTGAGAGTTGACAGCCCTGAAATAATTAATAGAAGAATTCTGTAAATACCTCACAAGAGCTCTCATCATCATTAGACATTAGACATTCATCGTATTTGCCCTTGACGCTTTCATACGCTTTTATATCAGAACCCAGCAAGGCAATTGCCAATACCACTACCAATAATGCACTTATGAAGTCCAGTGCGAGCTAAAATTAAACAAAATTAAATAGCAAACATTAGTAAATGGTTGGAGGTGCCCTACCGTAAAAACTCGATAGTTAGCATATGTGCTTACTATCAAGCGATTTGAAAACATGAAATTGTACCATAGTCCGGCACTTTACCAACTGACCTAATGGGGTTGAGACACAAATCTGCAGGTTTACTTGCTTGTTATAACTATGTGTATTGATGATTTGCTCAAAACCCTTTACACTTTTGTGGATGGAGCTCTTCATGTGTGCATGTTTTAAAAGCGCTCGATAGTAAGGACATGCTAACTATTGAGTTAATGACATGCTAACTATACGGTATTACTATTAGACTAAAAAATAATCGTGATTTATTTACACAAATGACCATACCTCTGCTGCATATTTAAGCATCACTTGTGAAAATTACAAACGTTGCACCAGTGGTGTGTTTTTACGTCAGAGGTCATTGCCTTTGATTTGACATATAATTTGCATAAAATATGAAAACATTTATTTTTATTCCTGAAATCTCAAGACATGCGTCATTTTTATCATTCTGGTGTCAAATGAAATTTATCACATGATATGCAATCAAGTGACAATGAACGGTAATTCAATCATAATCATTGGATCAAAAAGCATGTGTTTTGACATTTGTACCCATTACAAAGGTCAATGACCTCTTACGTGATGACCCACATATTACATGACATTAGCTATAGATCAAGAATCATAGGACCGCGATATCAATTTGCATTCAAAACTTTCACAAGATGTTCTCAAATAGTTGGATTCGCATGAAATTGTTGTAAGGGGAAAACAGAAGCGATAATTACTTTTGACACACCCTGTATAGGCTTACTTACCAAACAAGTCCTACATTTATCGTCAGTTTTTCGGCAACAACAGCAGCAGCATGGCAATAAGCATCCTCCAAGAAATCCCGCCAGAATAGCCTATAATAATAATAATAATAATAATAATAATAATAATAATAATAATAATAATAATAATAATAATAATAATAACAATAATAATAACACTAATAATAACACGAGGATAATAATGATGTCTGAACCCTTTTTCGATTATAGATTTTAACGTAAGGGAGTTCAAATAAGCCCCTAGCTACCCCCGTAATGGTAACACACAATATAAATGAATACTTGAATACAAAACCCACCTCAGTCCATATTTTGGCCAAATTGAGTTAAACATGGAAAATTGTTGCTTATACATAGGCCTATCATATGTATAAAAGAACAACACAAATCCATCCTCTACTAATACGTGCGTCTATTGAGCATGTGAAATCCTAAGGACTTGGGTGGTTTTTTGCACACATATTATAGTGTCTTCGCAAACAGGGCATGATGGCCGACGTGCTAAATTGAGGTGATAGCAACATGATGACGGAATAAGTGGTAAAAACGCAGAATTGAAGCCGGCATACAAAATAACCCCTATGAAGTCCCTGAAATGCTAATCGTCATACCAATACAGTTTAACCCACTCATTTGCATGTTAAACTTGTCCTATTTACCAGGTAAATCGAACTGAAGAAATTAAAATGATGCATTAAATAGTTTTATTTAGTTTTCTCAAAATCACTTTCCATGGACTTGGGTGTGTTTTGTATTCATGTATTCAATTGTACACTTACCCATAATCCACCAAATATTGCGACATAAAACTGTGTCCCATTCTGTAAGTCATTTATATTGCCATCATTAACAGAAAATACCAGGATCCCGCCCACGAGAGAAAGAAGACCGAGAAATATAGTAATTATCCCGAGTATAATTCGACAGCATTGTTTACGACACGACTTGCACGTGCAACACATGGTGTTTGAGCCCTAAAATCAGTCAAATAAAAAATAGATAACAACATTAGCCAAATTAAAATGAATTACAACATTAGCCAAATAATTATGTAAGAAGCCAATACGTTATTAAAAATCATTTGTAAAATAAAACAAAATTATTTGTCCAATAGCTTCCAATGGTATAATCACTCTATGAATCTTGCAGACCTATTATTGTTTCGTTTCACTCCCCGAAACTTAGAAAAGCACATGTTGAGTTGACTTTTTTCTCTATTTTAAATATACAAAATTTTAATGATAAATAAAAACACTTACCGGTTATTGGCTCAGGTATATCATAGAAATCGTTTTCCTCTCATGAACATTACATTATTACAGCCTGGGGCAATCGAAAGAAAATGCCTGCCACACTACTTTAATACGCATATTTCATAGACGTACCCAAACACCATTTAATATCGCTTGACCAAACGTGGCGTGAAGCCACGAAGTAGATCTTTTGTACCCAAAATAGTTAAATAATTGTTAACTAAATATTGTTCAGTGTTTTCTCAACCGTAAAGTTCACAGGAATCTGGTCACAAAACGTTGTGCGTGGCGAATATAATATTATGCATATGTTGTTATTGGTTATCCTGCTGTATAATAATTGGGTAATAAACGGTGGCCTAATGACTATGCAATTGTCATTAAGATGCACTTTTGCTTAATTGTACTATAATTATTATTATCTTTAATCATGATGATTCATTATTTTCAGTTTGAAACAATTCTCAATTTTGATGGCCGATAATACTTGCTCACGTATAAGCCCATTCGGAGATCGTCTGTACACTGCACTGCCAAACGCTCACAGCGTCATCATCCCTATATCTTTGTGTCAAAATTGCCGTGATAGTACGGCGAATCCTCTCGTTTTTCAACAGCTACGCATGGCGATTTTTTTCGAGATAGGCCGAGCGACTCAGGCTAAGCATACCGTTTACACGATATGAGATACACCCAATGACGTAGAAAAACATAGATCGCTGAGCTCGAACTGGTACGTTGCCGTTTCATTGACAATCACACACTGAATACGCCATTATGAAATGAAGGGACCTAACAAAATCAGCATCAAATGCAACTAAAATGGGAACTGAATTTACTCTAGCATGTATGGATTAATAAAATTAAATAAATTACTTGTTTTAGCATATTCAACTTTACTGTGTACCATTTTTTTTATCAAAAATTGCTGAATAATAAAGGCAGGCACGCTCCTAAATCTAGTTCATTCGCCCGTTGCCATGTGGACGCTAAACAACTCTACCACCATGACCACTGAAGGCGAAATTTCATAAAGTGGTAGAGTTGTTTAGCGTGGCAACACTGGTGATATACCAGATTCAGGCATGCTTGCCTTTATAATTCAGCAATTTTTTGATAAAAACAATGGTATAGTGGGAAACTTAATGCGTTTTAATACATGATTTGTTCAACTTTGTGTATTTATACAGCACCCAAACCGGGACCCAAACCTGCTTCACAGATTCGGCGAGCAGGGCACTCTATCCTTTCTACCTCATTGGATACACCACAGAGCCTGCCACAGAGTTTCTATTCTACGTTTTTACGATTTGCGCATGATCAAGTACCCCATATATATTGCCATTACAAGAAAATTCGATTTGTTGTCAGGTAAAACTCAGGTTTTGTTTCCAATACACTAACTGAAAATGCAATACATTAATTAGCGGCGATTGCTGTTTGCTGCGGATATATTTTACTGCATTTTATCCGTAACGATTTTGAAATCGTTCTTCAAAATTGTGATTTTTTTTTTTTTGAGAATTACAATTATACAAAGGATATGAAATATTAAATCACATGTCTATAATACAATGTACACTATGCCACTTTCTTAATCTGCGTCAATAATAGAATATCGATTTCAATCGAATTGAATACATCTCTCCATTTTGAGTTTGTACTTTACCACTGAGCGATCTAGCGATCGATTTCTAGCCAATCAGATAGGACTCCTTTTCTTGCGTTTGGTGAAATACCAATCGCCCGTCGCTCACCAACGAAGTATTAAGTTTATATTTATAATATAGGGTGTCGACACTAGGGTTGGTAGCGCCTGGGGTAAGAAACATAATTGGCGCCCTATCCCCCCCCCCCCTTTTTTTTACATTGCGGGATGGGCTTGGAAAAATATCTTGAAGTATAGTTGATCCAGCACCTTTTTGCGACATAATAAGTTTTTGCTACAAATACGCTCGAAGCGCGCGAAAAACTTTGCCATTTTGTAGCTAAACTGTTGAAATATGGTGCAAAAGTGGAATAATTTCGCCAAATATGAGGTTAAAGCCTTAATGTACGATTTCCGTTAAATTTTGATTTTGTTATTCTTTATTCAAAATGTTGAAATAATATTAGTAATAACAGACGGGAAGGGTTGCTGTCCATTTTAGGTTGAAATAACAATTATAGGTAAAGTGAAAGAACCTCACTGGCTATTTTGGCCATTTAACACGTAGTTCTATAGAAGGACATATTATCATAATTTTTAAATTATGATAATATGTCGAACTTTGCTCTGTTGACCTACAAAGACAACAAATTTGGCCGATTCCATTTAGGTGCAAGTTAGGACATGTGTAAACAGTACAAATATGAAAAAAAAATCAGGTTTGAAAAAAAATTAACCAATTTCATATTATAAGATCGTACATTATGGCTTTAAGTGAGGCCAATTTGGCGCCACCTAGTGGTATCAATTGTAACAATGATGAAACACATGAATGATATAACGCGGAATCAGTTATTTTCAGCTAAACATGAATTTAATGTTAGCTTTTTATGTCACGTTTACCTTCCTTTTATCAAAGTTGATATACCAGAGGTTTTCACACCGTGAGGGCATTCCATGGGCGCTTTTATTGGCACATAGGCCTACGTGATAACTACATTTTATGAAAAGCAGCTAGATGTATCTCTTTTTCCACATTGCAAGGAACAAATCAATAAATATCAGACCATCATAATTGGCGGTCAGTTCAAATCATCCTAATTCAATGAGGATCAAGGAATACTCGTCACATATAGACAAATATGTTATTCAACATTGAACAACAGAAACAAAACATTTGATGAAGACATTGGTGCATATAATATATGGTGCGAAATTACACTTAGCAACACAAATTTTTACGATTTGCATCAGCCATTTTCGATTTTTCACCACTCAAGTACTGCATAGAAAGTGTCAAATTTGTGGGGGGTTTTGACCCCAATACATATACAAAGACATATTGGAAGCAAGAATTTGTCATTAACAAGAAAAATTATGATATATTGGCAGCCATTTTGAATTTCTAATCAGTAGGGGGTCAAACGTTATCGGAGGTCAAAACTATGGTCAGATTTGTGTTCCATAGAAACCACTTTACTTGTTTCAGAAAAATATGATGATTCGCCCAGCCCTAGACGCTGGAGCCGAACCAAAAATATTGTGAACTTCGAGGTCGTGTGCTTTCTTTCATTTCCGGTCGCTAAGTTACATGTATCCTCCAAAACCTGGATTATATGTAGCTGTAATAAAAGGAGAAAGATGCAAATAAAGATTACTGTTCAAATTACAAAAATGGATAGTAAAGCGGGGAGGAAAGACTATTTTTACCACTATAATTGATACGATATGAAAAGTTGCAGCAACTAATACTGTGTGTTGATGGGTCAACAACGCAAGATGCTCTCCAATTTGAAAAGCCCGCGGTCAGTTTAGGTTCTTACCAATTGAAGACACATGTTGACGGCTAGTCACTTCAGTATAGTGTTACGAGTCGTACTGACTCAAGGCCAAAATCACCTTTTACCCGAACTCACACGAATGCACAACACAAATACACTGTTTGATTAAGCTAACAAAATCTAAGTCTTTAATTGAAAACAAAGTATGCTTGGTACATATAACAACAATATTGCATATACAATAAAATCACACAATCAGTTTTATTCTATCGGTACTTAACCAGCGGTCTTCTTGTTGGTGATCCTAGAGTTCTTGCAATGTTCTGGACGACTGATGTAATATATCCTTATTCACTTGTCCTGCGAAAATCAGCGAAGTCCAGTGTACACTTGCGTTTATAAATATCCTTGCGTATGAAATCCTCACACGAAAATGATGCTGCTTTCTCCTATTACTTATCTTCTTGCGCTGCTTTCTCCACAATATATATCCTTGCGCTGCTTTCTCCAAAAATGGTGTTTCTTTCACCAATCACTCTTTTTCCAGGGAACATGTTTCTTTAACACAGCTCCGCTGTTTTTGACAGATGCGTGGCCTTCACAAACCCAGCAAACTCCAGCAATTCGACAGAAGAACTTTAATCCTTTGATGAGAAAGAGCACTTTTGTATGCTCGCAATCTCCTTCGTTGCTGTATTAAAATTAGCTCAATTATTGGCTATGTAAACTGGTTAAAATGTACTTCTTTTTTGAAGCACGAAGACCATCACACACATGTGGAGTTTACAGGGGCGTAGCAAGATCATCAGGGGCCCATGGACAAGGAGCAGTACGGGCCCTTTTAACCAGGGCGGGATTTAGCCTAACTTTTGGAGAAAATTTGGAGGCCCCGAACTCATGTGCATTTAAGTCAGTGGCCAAGTTTTGGTTTAACTAAAGGGGGACAAGGGGGGGGCTAACATTTTTGTTCAATTAAATTTTTTGAATGCGCGCTGTTATTGGGGTTAAAAGAAACATGCATGAGGCAATTTTGGGGCCCCCAAAATTGCCTTGGACTCGGGCCCATCTGTCCCAATGGTATAAAAATCCGGCCCTGCTCTCCATTATCAGCCCTTATTTAATTTTCGCTTTTGTGCTCGGGCCCCTGAGCCCTCGGGGCCCATGGACTTCGTCCACCCTGTCCCCCGCTTGATACGCGCCTGGGAGTTTACAATCTCCCATGACATTCTGTAAAGTCCAAACAAAAGCCTAGAGCTTTTATACCTGTACTCATGCAAAAACCCATCATCTATTAATAAACCATACTTCAATCACATTTTCACAACAGATTGCTGCAATCTTGGGATTTCCCAAGATTAATTATACACATTAACCTTTCACATTACATCACTTCCTGGGGGTTTTCCTGATGGTGCAATAATGAACTGGGGATTTCCAAGTTCCAAACATAGATCTGACTTTGCTTACAACAATTTGGGGGGAATTCCAAAATGACTTTCCACATCACTATATTGCACGTACAAGGGGCTTTCCCATCTCATAAAATACTTTCAGCTTGAAAACAAAGTTAAATAATTAAATTAAATTACTCAGGGCACATCACAATAGTAAAACATCGCAGTGGCCAATAAAGCAATTTTTCAACGCGTGATCTGATTGAATTTGCAACTTTTCCAAATCGCACCACAAAATCGTTAAAACAATCACGATATGGCGTTCTTTTTGCACAAACTCAAGATAACAAAAAGCTTAGTTTAAAGGGCATATATTGCTCGGACAACATCATATCATTGGCAAGCTAATTTTATGAGGACAATGAAAATGACTCTTTTTTGTGAAAATAAGTCGTTTAAAAGTCGCAAAAAACAACTGTAAGCGGTGAGTTCTTTCGAACGAGACAGATTTGACCTAGAAAATAGTGTGATGTCATGAAATGTGAAGTGTGCCAGCTTTGAGAGAATGGACTGTCAACACTCTCCCTTTACAGAACGTATACTGTTTTTGTTAACAGGAAAAAAAAACTCTGAATCAAGTATTACAAATTGGTTTTTACATATGGATAAAATCATGCCGCTGCTTTATTATATAATAGTAAATTGTGATATTACAATTCATATGTATAATTATCAACTTGATTAGAAATATTTGGTCTAAAAAATAAAATATATTATAGAGCAATGTTACCGTTAGAATTTGAGCGTGATGTATATCCATATTGTATTTATTATGCAAATAAACAATTTCAATGGCCTTTGGTTGAACATTCCCGATTTCTCGGGGTCCAAGGTCGCGCATTATACACATGACTGACTATCAAAAGAGCTCATATCGAGGGCTCATGTGTATAAATGCTCGGGAACATTTACTCTTCATTTAATGTGACGTCATCAGTATCCTGCATTGGAAATCAATTTCGCTTCGAACGGGTGAAGGACCGTACGAGGCAGCATTTTACCAACATAATTTCTCTTTTTTCAGGAGAAATACGAATAAAAAATGAGTGTTAACTTGTAATGTAATAATTATTCTCTTCGAACATGTCGAATGGAGTTAAACTTGTTTTTGCAATAGATATGCCCTTTCTATACTAACCTCCTGTATTCTCGTTATAGTACACATTGGGTTCATTATATCTCCCACGTCGGGAGTCATTTTCATGCCTCTGTCCTGGTGACATGTATGGGTTGTACCTGATGTCGTGTCCAAGCCCGTCACCATGTGGCATTTGATTTGCCAGGTTTACCGGAGGATGAGACGATGGCTCGACAACCTGCGAATGAAAATAAATTTTTATTTGTTGACATTTTTAGAAAAGAAGTTTTGATTCTTTAAGGGCTGGGGTATGAACGTTTGGACAGTATTTATTTTGGGACATTAGAGCACATCAGACATATCGAATCGCATTCTGAATACGAAGAATGTCATTCTGATATTAAATAATTTTGATTTTTGAAATTCGCAATTTAATACACATTTTATGGCAAATCATTAAAATTGATATTTTTGATATTTAACAGTACTCGAAGTAAACTTTATAAATCTGATGATTTATACTTAAAGTGTATGTAGGTGGGATGAAAAGCCGACGATCAATTGAAAATTTTGACCTTTCGTATTGAAGATATGGATTTTTTTTCCAAAACACCCCAAAAAAAAATAGGTCTTTTGGGAAAAAAATCCATATCTTCAATATGAAAGGTCAAAATTTTCAATTGACCGTCGGCTTTTCCTCCCTGCTACATACACTTTAAGAATATATCATTAGATTTATATAATTTACTTCGAGGACTGTTATATATCAAAAATTTGAAAAATATCAAATTTTATAATTTGTCATAAAATTTGTATTATATTGTGATTTTCAAAAATGAAAATTATTTGATATCAGAAAGACATGCTTCGTATTCAGAATGCAGTTCGATAGGTCTGAGGTGCTCTCATGTCCCATAAAAAATACTGTCGAAACGCAACAAACGCTCATTTTAGATCCCTTAAAGCCTTAATGTACGATCTTTTTAAATTTCTAGATTTTTCTTTTTTTCTTCCAAAATGATAAAATAGTTAATATGCAATCATTATAAAAGTTCCCAATACATTTGGACGCGAAAGACGTTGGAAATTTGCAAAGAAACAACATCATAAACTTCACCTCTATCACTCGAAATGTCTCGCACCTTTTGGATTAGGACGGCGAGTGCGGCCTTCGAGTTAGTCTCTTGCGCAGCCAGTTTGGTTACGCTCTCTCCACTTGTGGAGGGAGCGTAACCAAACTGGCTTCGTAGGAGACTACTATTTGCGATCGTTCCGACATATTATCATAATCTTAATATTATGATATGTCGGACCAACAGAAAATCATCCTGTTTTACTACAAATAGGGCGAATTTGACAGTTTGCTCATAGATTTAAGTTGGAACGTGTGTAAGTGTTACAAATATACAAAAAAAATCGGTTTTGAAAAAAAAATAAAGGTATATTCTAAAAAAATATCGCACATTAAGGCTTTTTAATCTATCATAACAAACTTTATTATCTTTAAACAAGTTCATTTGGAATGTTAGATTTACCTGTTAACACAGTTCTTTTTGTACAATTCCAAGAACAAATGAAGGTGTTAGAATCACATTTTTAGACTGGCAACTCGTCCTTAATCAGCGTGTCTTTTTATTCTGCGAGTGAGCCTTTTGGTCAGTGGCGTAGCCTGGGTCATCACATTGGTGAGCACCGACCATGATTGAGGGGCACGGGGTCTGATGGGGGGTACAAGCCGTTTTCGGCGATTTTCCTATGGGATTTTTTAAAATTTCAGATCGATTTGCCCCCCTCCCACGTGCCCCTGTGACGCTATATACGCCACTACTTTTGGCTAAGTTCTGGTTTGGGTTTGGAGGGTTACCTGCATCCGGGAAAGATTATGCGACCTTTAATTGTCATTCGATTGAGAAAACCGCATTCATATGTACGCAATCGCCCAATAACTATTAATAGGCATATCACCTCAAAAATAAGCGCAGCAGAAATACGTTATTTAATGTTTCTACATTATTGAGCTATATTAAAGCATCAAAAATCAAAAAAACAGAATTGAAATCGGTCAATGCATTGTGATGTAGTGTCAATTTAAAGATGCTCGTAGATGGAATGAAATCCTGCCACAAATAGCTGTAATGACAAAATTGGCACATTTCGAGATTTTTGAAGGTTTATTTGGACGCTTGCTTGAAAAAGCAGCGTTAATTTAAATATCACATGTTAAATGCTTATCTTTCCTGACTTCGTTAAAGAAAACAAAATTTTTAAATTTTGTTTTAAAAAATCTGTCATTGAATAATTTTAATAAATTAACCAAATATACTATTTTAGCAATCTCGGCCAATCTGCAGACAAATTATACCTGAAAAAATGACTAAGTTCAGCTAATTAATATGCAAAAATGCCAATAGAAAACCGTACATGATATAAAGGTGCGGTTTTTTTGTACACATATGTATACAAAGTTCTTTCAATTGATAACAATAAATACACAAAAAGTAATTAATTATGCAAATTAGGTAATTACAGCTAATTATGTATTCATGATATTATTATGCAAATTAGGTATGAGTAATTTTGGGTTTTTTAAATATTTAATGAACGTCTATTCATTCATCATTAATTTGTCAAGTATGAACCTGTTCTGAGGTTGAATAAATGAACTGCAGTTAATTACATAAAAATAATACAAAAAAATACAAAGTTTGACATTTTGACGGTGTCTGGAATAGAATTTTAATTTTTACTGTAAACATGGTGTGTGCCATTACTCAAAGTCAAATCCGAAAAGTAAAAAAAATAAAAATTCAGTTGCAATGAGACTTTAAATTAACATTTTGTTATCTGGATTAACATGGTAGGACAATCGGTAAAGGACAATAGCGTGGCCTTGGGCACACACAATTGCTTAAAAAGTACTCCCTACGAAATATCTTTGAAAATGTTATGTTTCAAACAGTTTTCCTCAAGTGCTTCATTCGTTTTAATTTACATGCTAAGAGAGATTAGTATTTCAGCTAAATGGTGGTAGGTCAGACTATTTCAATAGGCCTATATTTACTGATTTATGAGCGATCTTCAAAAATCAAAAAAAAACAGGCAGTATGCATTTGTATGAGAAAGGAAATTTACCATCTTATCCAAACTCCCGTGTTAATCCAATGCTTGGTCGCGTTTGGAAGAGGAGTGCCACCAAACCGTAATAGGTACAAATTTAGTACTTTCTGTCATTCAAGTATGGTTTATTTTCTACATGTCAATTTTTAAATTATTAGCATAGTCCTTATATTAACGATGGAGCGCCTTGATGAGTAAATGATAGCAAACCAGTGAAAAATCCCCAAAACTCAGTCAGTGGAGCTCCACCCGTACATGTCAATAGCGTCATTATCGATTGGATTAGTCGACCGTAGCGGACAATTCGATCGCTCATTGGATTAATATTATCACGTGGTAAGAAATGTACATTGGACAATCGATTACTATAATGGTTTAGTACTGCATATTTCGGTTTAATCTTCACTAAGCGGGTTTATGGCTGAAAAGGTCACGGTGAATTTGCCGTGGACAAAACTGCACTATGGAGTAATTATTGACATACGATAGAGAAAACTGCACTCATATGTACGCAATCGCCCAATAACTATTAAAAGTTCTTAAATGTTTGTTTTAAGTGATGACGTAGCAATTAGGATTCACTTGAATATTATAACTATATTTTGATGCCCGGGGTGGGGCGGGAGCACTCGAATATGAAAGTGACCGTGCGTACCTGTGCCTACCGGAGTACTACACTAGGGGTCTATCGGTGGGGATTTTTGTCGAAAAAGGGAGTCATGGGCTCCAATAAAATGGGGGTGATTCAGTGCGGGAACGCTAAAGAGTGGGTGTCATTGACCGTGAAAAAGTAATTGCACAAAAATGTGCAAAACGGTGCAAAAATTAGCAATTTTTGAAACTAAAATGGCTGCAAAAATTTGATATAAATTCCTATAAAAAATGGGTATAAGCTAATGACAAAAGGGGGTCACTGGGTGACCGATTTGCCTCAAAAAGGGGTTTATTGACAGGCGCATGACGCGTACCAAAATATGGGAGTGCCCCCCCCCCCAAAAAAACCAGGCGGTACAGACTACAGAACACGTGTCACGTACGAGGCTAACGAAACTATCGGGTTGAAAGCCCATTCAAAATATACGGTTATCAATATTATTACAAATTGAAAAACAACATAAGTACAGTGGAGTTCGTTGTCGAGATCCAACGGCTTTTAGAATAACATAATTTTGTTTTTACAACACATAATACATTTGTCAAGATTTCATGATTTAATATGGAAGATACGAACTTAATCTTCCACACAGGCAGTGTAAATTTTAAATGGAGATACCTAAATGGGTGACTCCATTTGAAATCTACAACCCTGTTATGGGAGATTATTCCAATGATAAACACATCATTATCTCAAAACAATGTCAGGGGGATGAGACTACATAGGGTAAATGTCGGGACCCAGATCACAATTTGAGAAGAGAGGAGGTCCGACCAACGGCCATTTGCGGAAGTAAAAAGTCACGTCTATGACATGTACCACACACCGACATCGCCTGGCTAATAATTATTTGGTGCAGCAGAGACATTAAAATGAATACACGGGATCCATACACGTGAATTGCTATGCACGATTTTGATATCAGACGAAAATCTTCGGATACTGGGTTACAAAATGATGAATATCTCCCGTAAATGAATTTTTCTCAAGAAACCAGATGTGGTCTCATACACTTGAAAATACGTGTTGAACATATATTATAGTCGTTAGCGTGCGCTTTGAAAATTGGCCGTGCGCTTTGAACTCAAAATTTGACCAAATTATATTGCGTTGGTCCTATATGGACTACAGCGCGCAGCAGGCTATACCGGCACTCACTCAAGTGGAGAGAGTATAACCATTGACCGCAATGTCGTATACAAGCTTGCACACAGAGCGAGAAATCAATTACCCCGTCTATCAGTTGCCTTAGTCAGGTCACTTCGCTAATAATATGCATCTCATAGGTCCGAATAAAATGGTCATGGGTGGCTGTGGATTCAACCTACCATGGCGATTTCTACTATGAAGATATTGGGGCGATGTCACTGTGTACCATAGTCTGCCTATATTAGGAAGGTGATTAATATCCTGCGTAAAATGCCTCATCAGTTACTTGGTATAACTGATTTACTATAGAATAGTTCTTATACGATGTTTCAATATTTTATCATACATGTATTGATAAATTGTGGAGCAAATACTTATTAAATATCTTCCAGGGTGTATGGTAAGCATGCCGCTAAGCATGCCGGGAAATTAACTGACCTATGTCAATTCAGATCGTAGAGATGAGGTCCGACTTGTGTGAATCGTGACCTTTTTCAGTCGCAATTCTCTGACAATGTTCTCTAACGACACATTATTCGCCGTCAAAGTGATGTAATAATCGGATTAACTACCATAGCAATAGATGAATACAATTTTTGAATATATCGCCCTGCACTACAAGCAGATTGCACTCATCACCTGTGTATGTCTGCAATCATAGATTGAATACAATACCGCTATTTTCAAAGATACTAACGTGCGAGTGATCAGCATTTCTTTGACATCTATGGTTCAAAGCACACCACTCTTCGCCATACATAAATTCACCCAGTCCCATTTCCCATATGAAATTTTTAAAAAAAGTGAATTTCAGTTTGGCAGAGGTGGGCCTCGAACCCACGCCGCAGTTGCATACAGAATCTCCAAGTCCAGCGCGCTAATCCATATTGGACCACATGAGTTGTTGGTAGCCATATTGAATTTTAAACATAGGTTATAGCCTCAACAGGGTTGCCAAAAGATTTCAGCCCGAATCGCGGGTCAAATAATCGAAAAGTCGCACAATTTTTCTCTTTACCATTGGTTTCTATGGGGCAGGAAACTATCGGAAGTCGCGGGAGCCAATGTTGAAAAGTCGCTCAATTTTGTCTTAACCATTGGTTTCTATGGGACAGGAAATTGTCAAAAGTCGCGGGGAAAATCTTCAAAGGTCGCCCAATTGGGCTACCAAATCGCGGGTTTGGCAATAGGCGACTCCAACATTTCTCGGGTATAGCATAGAAATACAACAATACGTGCAGCACACAATACATAATATCGATTTTGACTGCATCGTGCATGGTATATCTGTGCAAATTCAAATCCAAATTCACGCATTCCTGCACCTGCCTAGCAGCCTTTAGTTGGATCCCCGTCGGCTACAATGCACCAAAAATGTGAAATGATTCGGCGTTGGCGGAAATTTTAAGCTGCATTCCATCACCCGTTCCATACACCTTCCGCGAAAACACAGGTAGACAAAAGAATGATTAAAGTTGTACAACACAATACAGTTCCCTTCGGCAAAACACACAGCTTCTACATGGTCTATTCGCTGTTGAAGTGACATAATAATCGGATTAACTACACGCGGTATCTATGCATTGAACCTGAGACGAATATATTCGTCTCAGCATTGAACCATATCATTCTGATCACTCGCACCTGTACGATAAGTATCTTTGAAAAAAGGGTATCTAGGCCTATTCGCCACTTGCACGGTTCCGCCATTATGCACTATGTGCGGGGAGAGCCTCGAACTGGCAGCATACATGAATGGGAATTGAACCAGTCATATAACATTCTGTGTAAGGTTACGTAATTCTTCCTTTCATGTATGCTGCCAGTTCGAGGCTCTCCCCGCATATAGTGCATAATGGCGGAACCGTGCAAGTGGCGAATTGTATTCAATCTATGATTGCAGACATACACAGGTGATGAGTGCATCCTGCTTGATCAATTTTTTTTTTTGGCGGGGGGGTCTTTAATACTTTCCAACAAATTATCTATAGAAACATTGGAAATATTTCCAATTCCAGCGTGCATATTGATCAACCATGGCGGTCTCATACAACGCACTGAAGAGTCTATTGTTCTATTGTGTCCGATTTGAGCGCTGACATATTGGAAAATGTTGCCAATCAATATTAATGAAGTCGTGCGATCGACACCTACAACTGTTCAATTGGGCGACTTTATTGTTAGGTGTTTTTATTCATACATTGGGCGTATCGAGCTGTATCGGTTGGTCCGCAATTATATTTAATATAGTATAATAGGCCTACAAGTATGATTTGCTTTGCTTTATTGATTGATTCAGAAATAGTATGGCTATATGCTTCTCGAGTTATCAGCAAATATATCACATTTGAGGTCCAGGGTAGACTCCTATATACGCGATGCTCATGTAAAATACTATGGTAGGCCTATACATAATAAAACACGATATGGACCGCGGCTAATGTCCTTAAAAATACTACAGTAGGAGTGATATCATAATTACTTCAAATCCTTATGTAGACCTATTGCCAAACAATGTAGACAACTTACTTGTGTAGATTCTTATATCCGCCACACAGAGCGCACACTTTGCCTATGCTGCTGAACTGTCCGTAGCGAAATGGTAGAGCAAAGCGTGTTCACTGAGTATAATCAAATGAGCGCCCAAACCAATTTGGGCGCTGCAATAGGTTTGTATTGTAGGTGAACCTCTGTTTTGTGTGCATGCGACAACTCACGCACACCCTTGGGATGGACTAGTACAAAAGGTACCTCTCGTTCGTATAGGCGCTTTTACGTGACTTTCGTTTCATCACTTATTGACAGTAGCCTGCCTATTATAGCGTTAATACGCTGGTCAGGTCAGTTACCGATTTAATGGCGGAAGCCCTTTGTCTCGAACAAAAGGTACCTCTCGATGAATAGCGTGTCGGGAACTCCAATTGGCACAAAGGAACAATAAGCGTTACATAATCTATTTCTTCTCCTTCCTATATAAACTCCTTGGTCTCATACACCATAT
This sequence comes from Amphiura filiformis, assembly GCF_039555335.1. NCBI lineage: Eukaryota > Metazoa > Echinodermata > Ophiuroidea > Amphilepidida > Amphiuridae > Amphiura > Amphiura filiformis. Next base: position 58,406,008 of record NC_092637.1, read on the forward strand.
CAAACGCTACAAATGGATGTACTTGCGAACAAAAGGACTATGTATGAATAGATGCGACAGGAAACGGGATTACCTGCGGAAATATTTCTATTGTATATATTATTCTATTAACCCTCCTCGTCCTTGCATCTTCTCTTTAGGCGGCTTTTATTTGCACAATGGGGCGCTCAAAACACCAGGTTGGTGCTAACGGGGACCCGAAAATGGCCGACCAAATCCTGACCATGACTTAGCTCGTTGGATTCGTCTATAGGGATTCTGCCATTTTCTTGTAGGCCTATAGTCCCCGGAGTATAGACGTTAGGTTTACCCCCAGTTTATTCAAGATTTCCACATAGAACCCCCAAGATGTTTTTAGAAAATGGAAGATTAGATTATCATAAAAACGTTACAGTAATCTTTATCGGGGTTCTATGTAAAAATTACATAGATTTGTCATCATTTTTTGAGCGTCTATTTTCAGTAAATTCAAAAAATATTTTGACGTATATAAAATTGAAATAAAATTCTCCCCCTCCTAAACAACACCAACTATACCACAATTGGGTATCACGAATCGTTCTACATGCTGTGCATGCAGTTAATATTCATATATTCCTAGTTTATACATAGAATGCGTCACTTTTTACACGAAAACCCGCCCACTCTGCTATTTTATAAAGATAATCAGACTTCCCTAGAACCAAGTTGTTTTTACGCATTTTAAAAACGCTTTGGCCGGACGGCGAAGGCCGGTGTGGGTTCAATGCATAGGTACCGCGTGAACGTTGTAGTGTTGGGCTATATATTCAAAAATCGTATTCATCTATTGCTATGGTAGTTAATTCTGTTACATCATCACTTTTACAGCGAATAGCCATCCAGTTGTTGTAATGTTGCAACGTACCAGGGTTTACTTTCACGCACAAAACACGCGTATTTACGCGTTCACTCCTTGCGGAGATCAAGGATCCCAATTTGCAAACCTTAAATGGTTTAGATATATGTCACTTGCGAACGCAGCGAGCAGGAAAATTTGCATTTTAAAGCGTTTCCGTACTGTTTTCCTAAGCGTTTTTAGAGCGTTTTATTTAAAAGGCGCCCCATGAATGTGTGCCAAAAATTGCTTCCCCCCCCCCTTCGGCTCGCCAAAAATTTCTTGCCCCTTCCCATAATTTTACCCCCCAGGGCTCATAATTATTGCACAGCCCCTTAGGTCTTCATTTTGCAAAAGTTTCCTACTTCTCAGGGGGCATTTTTTACATTTTATTCTTTTATTCTAAACTCTACTCCCCACCCCCCCCCTTCTGACCGCTCTAGACCCGCCACTGCTCTAAACACACATACATTGTTAAAAATGTCTTCAAAAATAATATTATAATAAAACCCCTTTTAGCAATGTTTTGGACCCCTTCAGAGCAAAAATTCACAATTGAAAGGGTCCAATTTTTTTTTAAATACTCCTTAAAGAAGCCCCTGTAACGTACGTGTAATTGATCCACGTCTTCCTCGTCGTCGTCATCGGTTTCCCCTCTGCAGAATCGTCTGATCTTCAAACTAACGACAATTACTGTTGCAAGCCCAATGATGAATTCAAACGCACTGATTACAAATAACGCTATTAAAAAGTTGAAAAGCTGCTTCTCACCCTGTTTAAAGAGGAAAAGAAAAGTTATCATTGTGATTGTGCATTACTGATAAAGCGCATATTGCACAATAGAAAAGATAAACTAGTTTTTTTCGCCGATAAACATGGTTTAAGCCATTTGAACACCGGGACTAGTTGGGAATAGTCAGGGGTTAACATCCTACTCTTCTCGAAACTTTCTTCACCAATAAATTCCGAAGGATGGTGTTCTCTCGTGGTTTATATACCCAACCCTAAAATGTACCATTGGAAGAGCGGAAGTCATAATTTAAGCTACAGATGTTGCCAATTAAATTCAGACTTTATTTTTCCAGGTCAGTATCCCAGCAATATCCCGGGACATCATGCGCCAGAAGCGTTAAAAACGTCAAAATTTGCTCCTAATCAGACTCCATTCGGGGAACTGAACAACCTGCCCCCCCCCCCCCACACTTTCAATGTGCTGCACACGCCACTGGCCAGAAGCAAGAATTCTAGCCACTAGCTGAGCCATGTTCTCCCATTTCCTTATTGCTAAATATTGTTCAGATTTTTGTTAAGTTGGGTCTTCACCAATGACTTACCCAGTATTGATTAAATGTTGTAAATACTAATTACTAGGCGGTGCCTAGTACGCTCTCGTGGAAAAATTGAGTTAGCTTGAAATTCCCCTGGACAAGGAACTCACTGCTAATTTGTCTCGTTGTAACCCGTACGAAACTCGGGGAGCTGATCCTAGTTGCGAAGGTTATTTGTGGAATGTCTAGGGTGTGCGCTTTTGAAGCAGCAAAGTCCCTGAATTGTTGATTAATGGTTTATGGAATGATGTGGGCCCATAGAGGTCAGCGACAACTTGTAAAGTGTGCTGAGGCTTGTGGATCAACGTCTAGGCGTTGTGCCTGTGCGTAGCGCACTATAAATCACTGCGCTTTTCTTCTTTTTTTTTTTTTTGCTTTTTTACTCCTTACCTCACAATAGCCGTCCATTAGACATGCATTAATTTCCCCCTTTATACTATTATAAGATTTTACATCTGAATACAGTAAGACAATCGCTAATACTACTACAAATAATGCACATATGAAGTCCAGTGCAAGCTGAAATGAAACAAAAATGAACACATTCATTAATATTAGTGCCCTGGTGGATTGGTTGTAGGGGAAGCAGAAGCTTGGGCTCAATAGGCGGCCCGCGGGCTGTATCCGACCCGCCGGTCAATTGTGGTTGGCCCTTGAACAGTTCTTAAATGTACAGTAAATATAGCAAACCACGGTGTATTAGACCTTAAACACAATTCTAATTCTAACCCCTGCAATCGATTCTGGTGGATGATACGCGCGTACATTGCGAGTTCATATTTCTGTTGTCATGGAAATTTCGAGCTAGCTTGAAATTTCCCTGGATGGACAAGGAACTTACTGTTACTTGATCTTGTTTACCCGTATAAAACTCGAGATACTGATCCTGGCTGCGATGATTATTCTATATGTAGGCTGATTAGGGTTCTGCGCTACTATATAAAGGAGGCCCTGAATGTATAACAAGAGAATATGCAATCCCGTCCTCTCGCTAGCACCACAGTAACCTTAATGACCCAAAATGACACATTATTATGTAAATAACCCTGGACGTAGGTGCCTTGTGTGTTGTCCGCCCAAACCTGTTCCGATCCATAGGAATCACATGTGTTTTAAGGCTTTCTGTTGCATTAGGGTTTAGTGAACAGCATAAAGTGTGGGCTGTCGTGCACATTTTTATACAAAGCGGAAAAATAGAAAGCACAACCACAGCAGTCGTACTCATTGGGGACACTGGCCTTGCCCGCACCCACTGAGCCGTTGTATAATAATCTAGGTTTTCGATTCATACAACTTACCAAACAAGTTCTACATCCATCATCAGTTTTTCGGCAACAACAACAGCAGCATGGCAATAAACACCCTCCAAGAAATCCCGCCAGAATAGACTACAATAATAATGAATGAAGAAGAAGCAAACTATGATGATGATGATGATGATGATGATGATGATGATGATGATGATGATGATGATGATGATGATGATGATGATGATGATATTCTTCTTTCATACGCTTACTTACTTGATTCTCTATATCACAAAGCATATGATTTCCCTGAATTCCATTCCCCACACCTTTCCCATCTCTTCCCTTAGCTCAACCCTTTTTCCGATGTTGAACTTTTTAAAGGAATTCTAATGAACAAGCCCTCCCCCCCCCCCCTCCCCACCCCTCCCCACCCTTTACAACCACCTATGCAAACGTAAAACCTACCCATAGTCCTCCTACTATTGCGGCCCAAAACTGCGTTGCATTCTGTGGGTCAGCTATATCGAAATGATTGACAATAACGACCAGGAGTGCGCTTACAAGAGAGAGAATTCCTAGAAATATAGTAATTATTCCGAGTATAATGCGACAGCATTGTTTACGACACGACTTGCCCGTGCAACACATAATGCCCTGAAACAGTAAAAAAATAAATTAGACATGTTAAACGGTCAAATTAGCCAAATCTGAGATGCCAATACTCTCTATGTGTAGTATTAGCAATTGTCTTATGTCTTAACAAGTTAAAAAGGTCGATTTCTGACTGGCTGAATGATCACACTCTTAAGGTAATGAAATTCGATTTCCAGTTTAGAATAATACTATAATTTGATGTAATATATCATAAAACAACACGGAGCACCAAATATCACGTGTTATATTTATTTATGATTGATCAAAACAAGCTCAAACTAAGTCAATAAAAGACTGGGTTTTTTCTGGCAGCATCTTCCCATCATTTATAAAATATTGCCAATTCTTGATGGTGTGGAGATTTTCCCATCCACTACTGTTCGTAACCTTGGGGTTGTTTTTGATCGTCAAATGTGATGCGATCAAGCAAAATCAGTCGGAACTCGGCAATAATAAATGTTCAGTTTCCTATAGGATAGAAAAAAACATTGACAAAGCTGGACTTTGCAGAAAACCCCATTGAAATTAAACAACCAGTTCCAAAGATATGAGCAATTAAAAAGTTTCCAAAACAAGAGGAAACAAAGGGAAATATTTCCTTTCTTTGGCTATATCTCAAAATCAATATTTCCGAGTTCCGACTGATTTTGCTTGATCGCATCACAAATGTGTATGTCTGCTCACATCACCCAACTTTGTAAATCGGTCAATGGGCTCATTAGAAACATCAACAGAATTCGTCCATATTTGGATTTCAATACTTGTTACAATACTGTCAGAACCCTCATTCTCTCACGTCTTGATTACTGTAACATTTTGCTCAATGGAATAACACAGAAAGATCTCTCCAGACTCCAGATGTTGAGTTATGTTGTGTTATATTAAGTTATGTTGTGTTATGTTAAGTTCTGTTGTGTTATGTTAAGTTATGTTGTGTTATGTTAAGTTATGTTGTGTTATGTTGAGTTATGTTGTGTTATGTTGTGTTGTGATGTGTTATGTTGAGTTATGTTGAGTTATGATGAGTTATGTTTTGTTGTGATGTGTTATGTTGAGTTATGCTGAGTTATGTTGAGTTATGTTGAGTTATGTTGTGTTATGATGTGTTATGTTGAGTTATGTTGAGTTATGTTATGTTAGGTTAGGTTAGGTTAGGTTAGGTTAGGTTAGGCTAGGTTAGGTTAGGTTTATTTATGTTATGTTATGTTATGTTATGTTATATGACTATGCCATAGTCGAATTTTATTACAAATATGTTATTATTTGTCATGATGAACCCATTTCGTTGAACTCAAAATTATACTGATGTTTATTAAAATTAAAGTATTCAATAGTAAAATGGTCATAAAGAATTAAGAATATCAGATGATTAGTGACAATAAAAGTAATTGAATTCAACATTATCTTGCATAATTTTAATGGCTCACTTTAATACTGAACAATTCTGATTTTGGAATCTACCGGTTTATTGATAGCGATTCGTCCATATTGGATTTCAATACTTGTTACAATACTGTCAGAACCCTCATTCTCTCACGTCTTGATTACTGTAACATTTTGCTCAATGGAATAACACAGAAAGATCTCTCCAAACTCCAGATGTGCCAAGCTAATATAGTTTCCGAAGTCTAATCATGTGAGCCCACTCTTAAGAGATCTTCATCTCTTTTTGAATTATTTGGTTTTCTTTTCTTCTTGCGACTTGATTCCCTAGGCAAAGGCGCATAAATACGTGTTGTGTTATGTTAAGTTATGTTGTGTTATGTTGAGTTATGTTGTGTTATGTTATGTTGTGTTGTGTTATGTTGAGTTATGTTAAGTTATGTTGAGTTATGTTAAGTTCTGTTGTGTTATGTTGAGTTATGTTGTGTTATGTTGTGTTATGTTGTGTTATATTAAGTTATGTTGTGTTATGTTAAGTTATGTTGTGTTGTGTTAAGTTATGTTGTGTTATGTTGAGTTATGTTGTGTTATGTTGTGTTGTGATGTGTTATGTTGAGTTAGGTTGAGTTATGATGAGTTATGTTTTGTTGTGATGTGTTATGTTGAGTTATGCTGAGTTATGTTGAGTTATGTTGTGTTATGATGTGTTATGTTGAGTTATGTTGAGTTATGTTATGTTAGGTTAGGTTAGGTTAGGTTAGGTTAGGTTAGGTTTATTTATGTTATGTTATGTTATGTAATGTTATGTTATGTTATGTTATGTTATAATATGACTATGCCATAGTCGAATTTTATTACAAATATGTTATTATTTGTCATGATGAACCCATTTTATTTTTATTTTATTTTTTTTATTTTACAAATTCGGCTAAAAATACATCAAAAATCAAAGTAAAATTACGCAATACATACAAAAGGAAACAAAAGTAAAAAATAGACCCAATGGGCTAGCCAGGAAGAGTCAGAAGCATCAAGACACTGTCACCAAAAGGTGTGACTCCTCCAACCCATTGGGGCAATTACATAAAAAATATACTATTGCACTGTTTAAACACATTGTGTGTACATCCACATCACAAGGATGCACCCGCCAGCCACCACACGTGTCTCCCCACCCACCAGCCAGGAACAAAAACCAGACCCATGCCACGTGGAGGCCACTCCAAATCATCCCCAAGCCACATTGCCTACATGAAGGAATACAGAAAACATTCCCAAACCAGGCAACCCGGGGACGACCCCAGGCGACCGGGACCCGGGACGAGTCCGGCATCCGCCCAAGGCTAACAAATGAAGAGAGACACATGCAGCAGCCGACAAGCCCACCCTCCCGATATGGATGTACACATTAATACATTATTACAAATGGAAATCTGCTCAGTGACCCCTACCTATCAGACACATGGATTTACCCCCCCCCTCCCCCGCCCACCTGAACCCAACCAACCCACCCAGCAACACCCCACTCCCACCCACCAGACCAACACAGGCCATGAACACGGATAAAGTAGGTCACTGAGCAGAAAACCGAGACAACAAAATTTAAGAGTCCTGCTCTTCAGTACTATTATTTACTAAATAAGTTTTTTAATGTTTTTTAAAAGACTTTGTGCCCATGTACAAGATAAAATGATCCTTAACAGAATTTAGCAAACCAGCCCACAGGCGAGGGAAATTTACAGCAATGGTAAATTTGAAACTGTCAGTTTTGGGTGTGATATTATGATTAAAAACTAAGTTTTCTGAGTGACGTGTGTTTACATTTCGTTGAACTCAAAATTATACTGATGTTTATTAAAATTAAAGTATTCAATAGTAAAATGGTCATAAAGAATTAAGAATATCAGATGATTAGTGACAATAAAAGTAATTGAATGCAACATTATCTTGCATAATTTTAATGGCTCACTTTAATACTGAACAATTCTGATTTTGGAATCTACCAGTTTATTGATAGCGAACCACGAACCCCACTTGGGAAGCTAACAAACAGAGGGAGTGCGGTGACTGAAAAGATCAGATACAGATGTGAAAATCTATCAGTTGCACACAAATCAATATAAATCAGAGTTTTATGCTTAAATGTAATAGCCAGAGTATGCAAAATGGGCAAGTGGACTATGGAGAAGTCTACAGTAGTCTATGGAGCAGTGTAAATAAACATAATCATGCATAACTCGCCAACGCAAAATCGGAATCAACTCAAATTTTGGGAATAAGCTTTTTTCGTGGATATCTACTGTAAAATGTCATAAAAAGAGGATGCTAGGATCACGAAATCCTCCTTAAAAAAATAGAAATACACTCACCTGTTGTAGGCCTATACTGGTGTATACTACTAGCTTATCACACGTACATATCCTATCACAGAAATCTGTTACCTCCTTACAACATTACAATATTCGTCGACCGAAAGAAAATGGCCACTCACACATACAAATTCAGAGCCTATATAAATTACTGTACGCTTAACATAACGTAGGTGAAACCACAAAGCTATTTGTACCCCCAAATAATACTACTAATCGTGGTTATATTGTGCTATTACTCATTGTTTCCTCAACCGTAAAGTTCAACGGAATCTGGTCATGAAATGTGAAGCAATTTGCTTTCCTATAAATATGTACCAACCAGACCATTAGAAGTAAATAACAGTATTTGGTCCGCCAAGAAATTAAACTTTAAAATTACAGATTCAGACTGTGTTAGCACATCTGACACTAACAAAAGTACTAAGATCTGAATTTCGATCATGCTGTGGATGAGCAAATCACTGAATGGGCCTTTAAGGGTAAACTAGGTATTGTTGGTCGAAGCAACCAAATATATCGATCTTCATTATCTAAATCAATATATTATTGAAAAATAACATTTTGATGTTTTGCAAAAGTTCATTCTACAAATCATGTACTTTGAAAACTTGCTGATTTATTGTTTTTTATGAGTTATGTATGTTTTACAAAAGCGTTGTTGTTTTAGCCCTCTTTACAACATAACTCAAGAACCACAGGACCTACAAAAGTATATTCTGTGATATTTGAATTCTTATACACGCTTCCTATGAAATGATCAAAGCAATTTTTACCAAAGCTCACTACCATTCGTAAGATGTTGTGAACTACCAAATCGAAACAGTTTGAAATAGTGTCTAACCTTAAAAGGCACCAGAAACAATAGACAAATGTGCGAGATGTTTCGGAGTTGAAAAGGGATGGATTTGCAGAGTTCGGAAATATCCGCTTTTTATGGTTATTGAAAAGCCTGCTTCTTCAAAATTCAAAATAGGGTCTTCTTGAAATAAATTGTAGTTAAATGACTGTTCATAACATTAATCAACCAATTATGCGGATCCTATATGTCGCATTTTCATATGGCATTCATATCCATAATCACTGGAAACTAATGGGTACCAATCATTTTGATACAGCCAGCATTTGCTATGGGCCCGATTCACAAAGTCTTACGATTGATACACCACGCGTACCGTCGTTTTATCTTTTCAGTTTCTGTTTCCGTAACCGTATATCCGTTTTTGTAAGTCATTGTTATTCTGAAGTGGTAGTCTCCCAGGTGTGACAATCTTTTATTCTAGCCTTTTGTTAGTTACTGAAAATTTGAAGCTCGTGAATTTCTGTTTTCGTTTTGGTAAGTTATATTGATTTTTTACATAAAACCAATTGAGATGTGCCGTTGGGTGCTAATCTCGACAAAAGAAGAGTCTAAATTTTACGGTCCTAAATTCGCGGGAAATTGTACGGCTTCAATTGACTTGTGTTTGGTGTATATGCACTTACGCCTAGACGTAAGTGCCTCGTAAAAATTGTCTTGCATTGAAATATATACTAACCATATTGCCAAGTTATAAGCAAAAGTCTTTCATATTGGCGATGAAACGAGCGTCTAAAATAGTCAAATATCTCCCAATGAGGCGCGTACAAGTGGTGATTTGGTAATCATGTTTTATATTGAAATGCAATACAATAGAATTGCATTGGAGCAAAGATAATGTATTCTATTCATTCGTACCAATAGCAAGCTAATCTGATCGGGTTTATTTTAAATGTTTATATTTTTGCAGAGCTTATTTTCAGTCATGGATCATACTGATAAATTTCGCAAGGGATGGAGAGGGAGGGAGGGAGGGAGGAGGAGGGAGGGAGGGGGGGGGAGGAGGGAGGGAGGGAGGGAGGGAGGAAATACTTGAGACTGAACAAGTGAGAGTGGGAGGGTGAGGACGAAAGAGAGGAGAGGAGAGACTGAAAGACTAGAAAGAGAAGAACTCGAGAGGAGAGAGTAGGGACTGGGGAGGGAGTGGGAGACTGATCATGGGGGGGCAGGAGGAACAAAATAGGGAGATAGACATTGATGGAAGGGCGACACTGTGGCCATGCACACGTGCTTTGGGGTTCGACAGGCTCATAAGCGGACCTTTTGTGATTTTAGGGCTTATTTCATTTGCAACGTTTTTACAGAAAAAGTGGACTTTGTCATTCGGATTGGCATGCATTTTGTCAAATTAATGTAGATCAATTTACCAATGTTAAAGACGAGAGGGCGCTAGGCCATTAAAAACACTGGTGTTAACATAATCTTTTCTCTTCCGGTTTTATTGAAATAAGCAATCACCTCTATTGAAATAAGCTGATTGGTACTACATCTTCTCTGTTCAGAGTTAACAATGAAGTCAGATTACAGTAACTTACTGAATCCCTTGCGTTTTCGTATCTGAACAAAAGACTTACGGAAACTGAAAAGATAAAAAAGACCCGTAAGCCCATATTAAATCAATAAGATTGATTTAATCCAGGTAGCCGCAGGGTGTGGATTAATGCACACATCTACGGCTAGTTTATCAATACCCACATCTACTGCTGATATCAAGTAGTTTATCAATACTCATATAATTATACTGCTATCAATGCTTACATCTATATTACCGATATCAGGTAGTTTATCAATGCACACATCCACTGCTGATACCAGGAAGTTTATCAATGCTCACATCTACTGCTGATATCAGGTAGTTTATCAATGCTCACATCTACTGCTGATATCAGGTAGTTTATCAATGCACACATCTACTGCTGATATCAGGTAGTTTATCAATGCTCACATCTACTGCTGATATCAGGTAGTTTATCAATGCTCACATCTACTGCTGATATCAGGTAGTTTATCAATGCACACATATTCTGCTGATATCAGGTAGTTTATCAATACCCATATAATTATACTGCTATCAATGCTTACATCTATATTACCGATATCAGGTAGTTTATCAATGCACATCCACTGCTGATATCAGGTAGTTTATCAATGCTCACATCTACTGCTGATATCAGGTAGTTTATCAATGCTCACATCTACTGCTGATATCAGGTAGTTTATCAATGCACACATCTACTGCTGATACCAGGAAGTTTATCAATGTCCACATCTACTGCTGAGGTAGTTTATCAATGCTCACATCTACTGCTGATATCAGGTAGTTTATCAATGCTCACATCTACTGCTGATATCAGGTAGTTTATCAATGCACACATCTACTACCGATATCAGGTAGTTTATCAATGCTCACATCTACTACCGATATCAGGTAGTTTATCAATGCACACATCTACTACCGATATCAGGTAGTTTATCAATGCACACATCTAATGCAGATATCAGGTAGTTTATCAATGCTCACATCTACTGCCAATATCAGGTAGTTTGTCAATGCACACATCTACTACCGATATCAGGTAGTTTATCAATGCTCACATCTACTACCGATATCAGGTAGTTTATCAATGCACACATCTACTACCGATATCAGGTAGTTTATCAATGCACACATCTAATGCAGATATCAGGTAGTTTATCAATGCTCACATCTACTGCCGATATAAGGTAGTAAAATGCACACATCCACTGCATATATCAGGTAGTTTATCAATGCACGCATCTAATGCAGATATCAGGTAATTTATCAATACTCACATATTCTGTAGATATCAGGTTGTTTATCAATGCATACATCTACTGCAGATATATCCAAAAGAGTAAATTGTACTACAAAATAGTAAAATGTCCACTCTTTAAGGGAAGGGGTATGAACGTTTGGACAGTATTTATTGTGGGACATTAGAGCACATCAGACATATCGAATTGCATTCTGAATACGAAGAATGTCCTTCTGATATCAATTAATTTTGATTTTTTGAAATTCGCAATGTAATACACATTTTATGGCAAATCATTAAAAATTGATATTTTTGATAGTTAACAGTACTTGAAGTAAACTTTATAAGGCTAATGATATGTAGCTGGGCTGAAAATCCGATGATCAATTGGAAATTTTGACCTTTTCGTATTGAAGATATACATTTCCCCCAAAACGACCTAATTGTGTGTGTGTGTGTGTGTGTTTGGGTGAAAAATCCATATCTTTTATACAAAAGGTCAAAATTTGTAATTGCTTGAAGTAAACTTTATAAATCTGATGATTTATACTTAAAGTGTATGTAGGTGGGATGAAAAGCTGACGATCAATTGAAAATTTTGACCTTTCGTATTGAAGATATGGATTTTTTTCCCAAAATACCAAAAAAAAATGGGAAAAAAATCCATATCTTCAATATAAAAGGTCAAAATGTTCAATTGATCGTCGGCTTTACTCCCAGCTACATACACTTTAAGAATATATCATTAGATTTATAAAATTTATTTCGAGGACTGTTATATATCAAAAATGTGAAAAATATCAAATTTTAATAATTTGTCATAAAATTTGTATTATATCGTGAATCTAAAAAAATGAAAATTATTTGATATCAGAAAGACATGCTTCGTATTCAGAATGCAATTCGATACGTCTGAGGTGCTCTCATGTCCCACAAAAAATACTGTCGAAACGCCATAAACGCTCATTCTAGAGCCATGTAGTTAAGGTTGGTCTGAACCCTGGAATTATGGAAACTTTCGGGCCTCATAACTGCTAAATTGTTGGTCTAAAGTATATAAAAGTATACATATTTAGAATGGCAAAGACTTGATAAGTTCATCTGTGAGGTCAAATTTGGGCCAAAATTCAAAACGGTGTTTTTTTATTAATTTTTAAAAACTAGACAAAAATATCTAGGGACCGTTTTTTAATCTTTTTGAATTTCGACCAACTTCAAGAAATTTGCACCAAAAATGGTCAAAAAAATGCTGAATTTTCAAAAAAATCATAAAAAAGCCCGATTTTCGCCCAAATTTCAAATATTTTTGGTGAAGTTGGTCAAAATTCAAAAAAATTAAAAAACGGTCCCTAGATATTTTTGTCTAGTTTTTAAAAATTAATAAAAAAAAATTGGGTCAAAAATTAGCATTTTGGCCCAAATTTGACATCACAGATGAACTTATCAAGTCTTTGCCATTCTAAATATGTATACTTTTATATACTTTACACCAACACTTTAGCAGTTATGAGGCCCGAAAGTTTCCATAATTCTAGGGTTCAGAGCAACCTTAAGGGGCGCCTCTTTTGGAGTGATCCTTTATGGCTCCTTGAAAGAGTGAAATTACTCTTTTGGAGTGACTTTCACTCTTTTTGGAGTGCATAGGTATACTCAATCAATGTTTTACTCTTTTGAATTTAGAGAGTAAGTGCATCCAACATCTGGATTTTTTTGTTTTGTCTCGACTTGACACGATTAATTCAAACAAAGTTTTTTTTCTCTTGTTGACACAGAGTAGATGACATAACTCATTTTCAAGTTGGAAATATACTTAGATCCTAAGGCAGTTGTTGCAACTCAAACACAATGAATGAACTAACCCAACTTAACCTCTTTTGTATTTATTAAAATTTGACTGCACGCCCCCTTACTCCCACCCCACAAAAATCATCTTCATAACTTTTCATGTTTGTAATCAGCGCAAAAACTTCATATGGGAACCACTCTTTGATGAAGTTTGCTATACGCTATTTATTTATTTATTTTGTTAAGTCATATTTTATCAGGGTAGCCCAGTCAGGGCATAATAGCACCTGATTTACATATGGGCCTTATGTAAATGCTACACTCAACGCTGCAGTATGAATTTAAAATGTACAATCTTTATTAAAAACAAAACCGTCATATGTATTGTATGATACAACTACATTTTTTTTCGTCTGTGCCCCGAAATCGTATTTTGCCACCCCTGACCAAGAAAGCTGACTACGCCACTGCCCGGGGTAAGCCCTCCTGTCATACATCCATCTCGATTACTTCGAGTCGTCAAGTGTTTGCCATTCTATAAATCTACGCATATATACTTTTATATGCTTTAGACGAACAATTTAGCAGTTATGAGGCCTAAATGTTCCATAATTCCAGAGTTAAGACCAACCTAAAAAGCGTTATAGCAGCAACAAAAACAAAATCTTTTAAAACCTAAATTTCAAAAATGTGCCAATGTTTTTTTAGTACATGTATCTTGTAAGGGCATTTCTATTTTCTATCTCAAAGTTAAGTATGTCGACATGTGCCGGGTGGTTGGGAACACGCGTTACAAATATTTTTGTTTTGCCCCCACCCCTATAAGTGTCATAATTCATCCTCCTGTCTATCTGGAAACTGATCGTGATTACGTTGTGCCATGTCGACTGATGTTGTGCCATTTTCGTCTGACCGAGTAGGTACTCGATGATACTCATTCAGTTCAGATGCCAGCCTTCTATTTTGTAAATACTGTCTAACTAAAATCATCAACATAATCATCACAACGACTAACAGAAGACCGATAGAGACGGATCCGCCTACTCCAATACTTGAATATCCATCATCATGACGTGAACTAGGAACAACAGTATCATTTACTCTGCCGCCATTTTCCACGCCGACGCCATCTTGACTGGAATTACCATTCTCCGGTAAGACTTCCTTGACTACTATCAGTTCGACTCGCGCCACAATTTCACCATCGCATTCAAATTATAAAATCTGTCGGGTCATATTTGCGGTTGCATTAGTATGATAGGTAAAATAGGATATATTTCCTACCGGTAACTTATCGGATTTATCAGATTCATTGACCCCGTCGATAAAAAATGTCCCACCCCCTGAATTACATTGTACCCGTGACATGAAAGGCTGGTGTAAGAAGACTATACATTCTCCGATTGGTTCAATGTGGCTGAGTTTGCATCGTCGACTTCCGAATCCCCTAACGCCAAAGTTCAAAAGAAGAAGGATGATGAAGTAGAGTTGCAAACCATTCAGACTGCATTGGCCTACCATCTTCATAACTGAAAAATTAAAATAAAAGGGATAATTATACCGTCATTTTGTCCGCCAAATAGATTTCAATTCTGATTATAAGATCACCAAGCCTTACAGCTTTTCACACCAAATATTTCAATCAATTTATGAAAGATAGGCAAACGCTTAACGGAATAAACCGAGCGTTGAGAACCAGAAAGCCACAATGAAGTGTTTAGGATGCATTTAGATACAAATTCGAAATGTGAAAACTTTTTAACCAAAGGGACGGTGTTGATTTTATTTTGGATTTGTGATGTGTAGGAAGGTTTCAAAATATGTACCTCAGTAATGTAGGTAATAATAAAAATTTGGCTAAACGCCTACGTGTTTAAAAAGTGTTAGAGCTATAGGGATTGACCGTGCAGTGTTTAGAAACGAGGATAGATTGGTGTTTAAAAAGTTAAATGTAGAATTTAAACACTTCACTTCATCTAAACACATAATAATATGCAATATGTTTAGGATCTAAGCATTAAAGAGTTTTTAAAAATGCCAGATAGTTAGCTTTCAAAACACCAATTTGTCGTCGATTTCTTAACACTGTTTTTGTAGTGTAATATTTAACGCTTTAATTTACATTATTTTAACATAAAAAAAAGTTACATTTTTAACTCTTGTTATCATTCATGGTTATTGATTTGCACGGTCTTTTAAACATGTTCACATGTTAACATTTGAGCTTTTCCGTTAAACTTTGAATATTTCCGATAAATGGTAACATTTCCCTAATAGTGAAGATGCAGAGCAGGGGGGGGGGGCGGCCAAGATTGGCTGAATTTTGACGTCGTCATTGGTTTTACACGTAAACACAAAAATGTCTCAAATTATTCCAAAACTGTACGTATGTTATTAAGCACTATTTTATCAGTCTAAATCCGGTAAGGTTCGCCAGTGAACCTCATTGTAACTACTGTTTTTTGAATGTTTTGTATGAATAACGCACGGTATGTTTATGATATATACCTAAAATTTTCCCCCATGGTGTATCACTGTTAGCGTGGTGTAATGGTAAAGTTGTCGCCTGCGATGCAGAGGGTCCCGGGATCGAGCCCCGCTCACTCCCGGTTATAATTTTTTTTTTCTTCACATTCATTTTGAATCCAATATTTATTTTTATGTGAAAATTTATACATTCACTGAGAAATATATTTTGTGCATTTTTTTTCTGTAACGGGGTCAATAGAGCTAAAAACCCAACTCGGCACGGGGCGTCCAATATCCAGGCAGTGTTGCCGTCATATTGTCTGTTTTGTTTACGATATTGGCTGTTGCCACAGTGAATAATGTAGTCCACCGTCGTCTGATGCAGAGGATGATTTAAGCACCACTGCTCGCACATTGCATTGACGGGCATGGTTAAATTTGAATTTGGACTGATATATTTACAATAAAAACGCATTCAAAATGCTAGTCGATTTCACATTTTTGCTATGTTACCTACAGAAGGTGTGAATTATCCTTTATGCATACATCACTTTTGTTCTGAAATCGACCAAGTAATAATGACACACGCACAATTCTTAAACAACATCTTTTGCACAGAATTCAATGGGATTTGAAAAGTAAAGTGGCAGTTGAAACTCTAGTGATAACACGTTTGCAGTGCATGATGGGGCTTCCTTAAATGTGAAGATGTAAACATGATAAAGTGTTAAAATATAATAACGGAACTGTTTTAAGTTAAGGGTTCGGATAGCAACGTTTGCACATTTTAACACTATAATTCTAACACAATTTTGATTTTTAACAATCGTGTTAAACACTATTTTTAATGTGTTTACATGTTATAATTTCAACACTTCCGTTTAAGGGCTCGGACAGCAACGTTTGCACAGTATTTTTTTTCTGGGACATGAGAGCACATCAGACATAATCAAATTGCATTCTGAATAGGAGGAAATGTCCTTGTGATATCAAATACTTTTGATTTTTTTTTTAATTTGCGACATAATACAAATTTTGTGCCAATTTATTGAAATTTGATTTTTTTTTAATTTTTGATATTTAACAGTCCTCGAAGTTTACTTAATTAATCTAATGATATGTACTTACAGTGTTTGTAGCTGGGGGGAAAAGCCGACGATCATTTAAAAATATTGACCTTTAGGTATACACTTTTTTTACCCAAAAAGATCTAAAATAGTGTATGCTATTATTTCAAACACAGCCACCCATTCAGGTAACCCTATTTGAAATGCAGTCATGGATATATTTTATCAAGGGGTGTGAATTTCATCTGGAATACCCAATTGTGGTTTGGCTATAGTCCGGGGCTATAGTCCGGGGCTATAGTCCGGGGCTATAGTCCGGGGTTTTCCAATTGAATACCTGAGTGGAAGAAGGGCCCAACTCCATCAACTGTTTTTGAGATATTAAGAAAAAACTTAATATTTGGAAAAGTTTTATAGACAGAATGTTTTCATCTTCATGGGACCTTTAATACATGAACATACAATATTACATACATTCGAAATTATGATGTTTCCATGGCAACGGTACAGGTCTTAATACGAGCTGGAGTTGGGCCCTTCTTCCACTAATATACTTGCAAGTGCCAGTTCCGTAAGCAGATGTGTTATAAATAGCTACAGAAATTAGGTAGGCCTAATTATCCATTAATTGCACAAGTAGAAACATGTAATATGTTAACAAGAAAGTTTATTGTAGTGAAAAGCAGATTTCATGGATGAACAAAATTCCTCTTTAATCCAATATTTGTGGAAGAAGGGCCCAACTCCATGGAGTTGGGCCTTTCTTCCATGAAAACTCATGATTAAGTTTACGTGGAAGACTACCGGTATTTAGAGAGTGAATTTTGGCTCATCTTTCACACACAAGGAAGAACAGTCTGCTGGCAATAAAATGCTGGGTCTAACTCATTTTTGTAAAAAATTGGAGTTGGGCCCTTCTTCCACTCAGGTATTCAATTTTAAAGGGTCATTCAAGATTCATGTTTGATCAGATTATCATGTGAAGTAACATTGTGAAATAAAACAAGATAAAATCCCGATTTTCAATTAATACGGTTGGTCTGTATACCTATTAGTTGTACAGGTTTGTTGCCTGGTTCATCGCAAAAAAAATACTTACTTTGGGTCTACTTATGCGCGGGTGATAGGCCTATATACAACTTAAAATACAAGTGCCCCCCGGCCTCCTAAAAACCTGGTTATGCTCAGGTCTGGTTACTATTAGTATACTGGTTCTGAAAGTGTAATAGCGCCCTCGCTCCATGCATTTATTTTGTGCAGGGGACTGGTTTTGACAGGTTTTGAATACTAATAGCGCCCTCGCTCCATGTTTTTATTTTAATGATGAGCTAGTGTCAACAGCCAACTGCAAATTAAGACCATATCATGATATCCATTAGGGCCTATATTCTCTTCGTCGTCTTCTTCCTTTTTAGTGCCGCCTCCCACACCGACACCGCCTGGCTAATAATTATTTGGTGCAGAAGGGACACTAAAATGAATACACGGGATCGATACACGTGAATTGCTATGCACGATTTTGATATCAGACGAAAATCTTCTGATACCGGGTTAGAAAATGATGAATATCT
This sequence comes from Amphiura filiformis, assembly GCF_039555335.1. Lineage (NCBI taxonomy): Eukaryota > Metazoa > Echinodermata > Ophiuroidea > Amphilepidida > Amphiuridae > Amphiura > Amphiura filiformis. The sequence continues at coordinate 58,424,376 of NC_092637.1, forward strand.
CCCGTCATGATTTTTTTCTCAAGAAACCAGATTTGGTCTCATAAACTTGGAAATACGTGTTGAACAGATATGATAGTCGCTAGAATGCGCTTTGAAAATTGGCCGTGCGCTTTGAACTCAAAATTTGACCATTTTATATTGCGTTGGTCCTGTTATGGACTACAGCGTGCAGCGTGTAGTACAGCTGACACCGCCTGGCTAATAATTATTTGGTGCAGAAGGGACACTAAAATGAATACACGGGATCGATACACGTGAATTGCTATGCACGATTTTGATATCAGACGAAAATCTTCTGATACCGGGTTAGAAAATGATGAATATCTCCCGTCGTGATTTTTTTCTCAAGAAACCAGATTTGGTCTCATAAACTTGGAAATACGTGTTGAACAGATATGATAGTCGCTAGAATGCGCTTTGAAAATTGGCCGTGCGCTTTGAACTCAAAATTTGACCATTTTATATTGCGTTGGTCCTGTTATGGACTACAGCGTGCAGCGTGTAGTACAGCTGCACTCACTGTAGGCAGTATAAAGTCGATGACCATTGACCTCAATGGGGTATACAAGCTTAATCACGCACAACCAAGATCGATTACCCGGCTATTGTGAGTAGCCTTAGTTATGTCCCTCGACTAATTATTAGTTTAAAAGAGCTTTAAAGGTTTGAACCAAATGGCTAATCGTGGCTGTGGATTTAACCTACCATGGCGATTCCTGCCATGCGTGCAGCGTGTAGTACAGCTGCACTCACTGTAGGCAGTATAAAAGTCGATGACCATTGACCTCAATGGGGTATACAAGCTTAATCACGCACAACCAAGATCGATTACCCGGCTATTGTGAGTAGCCTTAGTTATGTCCCTCGACTAATTATTAGTTTAAAAGAGCTTTAAAGGTTTGAACCAAATGGCTAATCGTGGCTGTGGATTTAACCTACCATGGCGATTCCTGCCATGAAGATATAGGGTCGAAGACACTGTGCCTCCCTCATATGTATGAATATTGTCGCACTGCGTACAGACAGATAAGCTGCATGGATATATCTTATCTGCACATATATCCCACACATTTAAATAATTATTATTTTATTACTAATATTTTTAAACATATATAGGGGGCCTAGTAAACATTTACAGAAATCACAGCTCTCACTTTTGCTTTAAATAGATGGCTTGGCGGGCTAGGGAATTCCCCTATTGCATGATGCATCATTAAATATTAAATAGGCTATATGGCTATGCACTGACAACCACCGCGTACCCATCACTAAATGCTCAATCCCCACATCATCGTCTAAAATTGCCCGGGAAAATGCATATTATATCAACGAAAACCTAGCTGTATTTTTAATGTGTTGTAACTTGTAGCTTCAAATTTCATATCTTGTAATAGATAATAAAGATAACATGCTAAGAGCCCAGGAATAACATGAACAGATTTCTCTAAAGCCCCGTTTAGAGATAGCATACATCAGTGGGACTGTATGATATTAAACATGTTGCATTACATAATTATAGTGAAACAGGGACTTTTTAAAATCACGACAAACGGGCTACGCAGAGACAATATATTGCTGTTGTGCAACAAGAATACGAATTTGATGTTTTGCACTAAACAACTGACCATTTGATGTGAAAAAATACAGAGAATTAAAAGTGGGAAGTTGTGAATCAATAATAAAGCGTGTGGCCTATACGTTATAAAACTATTATCTATAGGCCTATATAAGCAATGGATTTATCCAGGGGATTTATCAAAAGATTTACCAAATAAACATTTAATGTAATCTGGAAAACTGTCATTATAATTAATAAAAAATATAATTTTAGGATGGATTGGCTTACCTGAATTTGCCATAATGCACGTCAAACTTGCAAGTGGTATTTAAGAAGCCATTTGTGACGAAATCAAGAGCATCTTTGCCTGAGTATTTGCCCTGCACTGGCTCTGCTGCTACACCCAAGCTGCAGAATCAGCCACGAAGGCCCGCGATGGTCCAACATGGTCCGATGGGTTTTCCCCCATTGTTGAATTCATCATAATATTATTTTATTTTATTTAGTTTGAAGAACTGATTGCTGGAACGCTGATAGGGGGCCTACTGACTGACTGATGGGACGGGCGGATTATACTTTCCTGGTTGTCAATACAGCATGTTAGTTGCAATTTTTGCCCGAAATAGTGAAATGGTGACTTGAAATGTGAAAACGTCCTCTTTGGCCAAATGAAAAAGACATTATCATATAAATAGGGCCTTCAATAATTTTACAGATTGTTTTTTAAATTTAGAGACTTTTAAGTTTTGAGAAAGTCGAGAATAAATTATATTTTCATGCAGCAAAAAATTATTACCATATCTTTTGAAATTAAAAAGATATAGGGCCTATTATCTTTTTGGAGAGGGCCTAGGCCTACTATTTTACAGATGTTATTTTTTAATTTATTTGAGAAAATCGAGAACAAATTATTTTATCAATCAGCAAAGAATTATGTCAACATGAGTTTTTTTCTCATACATTTCGGTCTTAAATTGATTTTTCAAATGACTATTTGTGATAAAATGCGCGAAAATTTTGACTTTCACCGCTTGCAGGGGGCGCTGAATTGATTTTTTTTATCCACCATCATTTCGGCGCCCCATAAATGTGGCGCCCAGGCACGTCCCCCAATGCTCCCCCTCTCTACGCCACTGCTAAGAGCGTATCACTATGGCGAGTGTTGAATGCGCTATAGACTCAATGCTATCTGCTGAAGATAGCAACATTTTATAGCGTTGAATGCGCTGTAGACCCAATGCTATCTACTGCAGATAGACATAATGCTATCTACTGAAGATACCCAGCAAACACAAAACGTTTTCGCCATCATTCGCAAAAGGTTATAAAAAGTTGTCAGAAAACGTTTAAATGTCGGGTTATATAAAGGGTATATTAAGAGTATAAAACGTTTTCATAACCTTAAAAACCATTTTTTGATAATCTACTGCTCAGCAAACAAAAATGTTTTACAGAAAACGTTTAAATGTCGGGTTAAAGGGTATAAAAACGTTTTAATAACATTCCAAAAACATTCTTGAAAACTTGATACAAAACATTCTAAACAAAATGTTATTTTGGGGTTGAAAAAATATTTTGCGAAAAATGTTTGCCCAAAATATTTTCAATAACGTTTTAAAAACGTTTTCATGACCTTTATATAACCCGACATTTAAATGTTATTAAAAGGTTTTGAAAAAAAACATTTTAAGAACATTTCTGTGTTTGCTGGGTTCAAATATTTTATTTGGCAAAAATGTTTGCAAAAATAGTTTACAATAACATTTTTTGAAAACATTTAAAAATATTGTTGTCATACAAAACGTTTCAAAACGTTATCATGACCTTTATATAACCCGACATTTTAATGTTATTCAAACGTTTTTACCTAAACCAAAAGCCAAAATATAACTTACTTAAAACGTTTTTAAAACGTTTTTGTGTTTGCTGGGTAGCAACATTTTATAGCATTGAATGCGCTATAGACTCAATGCTATGTACTGAAGATAGCAACATTTTATAGCATTGAATGCGCTATATATAGACCCAATGCTATCTACTGTAGATATCAACATTTTATAGCATTGAATGCGCTATAGACGCAATGCTATCTACTGAAGATAGCAGCATTTTATAGCATTGAATGCGCTATAGACTCAATGCTATCTACTGCAGATAGACATAATGCTATCTACTGAAGATAGCAACATTTTATAGCATTGAATGCGCTATAGACCCAATGCTATCTACTGAAGATAGCAACATTTTATAGCATTGAATGCGCTATAGACTCAATGCTATCTACTGCAGATAGACATAATGCTATCTACTGAAGATAGCAACATTTTATAGCATTGAATGCGCTATAGACCCAATGCTATCTACTGAAGATAACAACATTTTATAGCGTTGAATGCGCTATAGACCCAATGCTATCTACTGAAGATAGCAACATTTTATAGCATTGAATGCGCTATAGACTCAATGCTATCTACTGAAGATAGCAACATTTTACAGCATTGAATGCGCTATAGACCCAATGCTATCTACTGAAGATAGCAACATTTTATAGCATTGAATGCGCTATAGACTCAATGCTATCTACTGCAGATAGACATAATGCTATCTACTGAAGATAGCAACATTTTATAGCATTGAATGCGCTATAGACCCAATGCTATCTACTGAAGATAGCAACATTTTATAGCGTTGAATGCGCTATAGACCCAATGCTATTTACTGAAGATAGCAACATTTTATAGCATTGAATGCGCTATAGACTCAATGCTATCTACTGAAGATAGCAACATTTTATAGCATTGAATGCGCTATAGACCCAATGCTATCTACTGAAGATAGCAACATTTTATAGCATTGAATGCGCTATAGACTCAATGCTATCTACTGCAGATAGACATAATGCTATCTACTGAAGATAGCAACATTTTATAGCATTGAATGTGCTATAGACCCAATGCTATCTACTGAAGATAGCAACATTTTATAGCGTTGAATGCGCTATAGACCCAATGCTATCTACTGAAGATAGCAACATTTTATAGCATTGAATGCGCTATAGACGCAATGCTATCTACTGAAGATAGCAGCAATTTATAGCATTGAATGCGCTATAGACCCAATGCTATCTACTGAAGATAGCAACATTTTATAGCATTGAATGCGCTATAGACGCAATGCTATCTACTGAAGATAGCAACATTTTATAGCATTGAATGCGCTATAGACTCAATGCTATCTACTGAACATAGCAACATTTTATAGCATTGAATGCGCTATAGACCCAATGCTATCTACTGAAGATAGCAACATTTTATAGCATTGAATGCGCTATAGACGCAATGCTATCTACTGAAGATAGCAGCATGTTATAGCATTGAATGCGCTATAGACGCAATGCTATCTACTGAAGATAGCAGCATGTTATAGCATTGAATGCGCTATAGACCCAAAGCTATCTACTGAAGATAGCAACATTTTACAGCATTGAATGCGCTATAGACCCAATGCTATCTACTGAATATAGCAACATTTTACAGCATTGAATGCGCTATAGACCCAAATGCTATCTACTGCAGATAGACATAATGCTATCTACTGAAGATAGCAACACTTTATAGCGTTGAATGCGCTGTAGACTCAATGCTATCTACTGAAGATAGCAACATTTTATAGCATTGAATGCGCTATAGATCCAATGCTATCAACTGAAGATAGCAACATTTTATAGCATTGGATGCTCTATAGACCCAATGCTATCTACTGAAGATAGCAACATTTTACACAATTGAATGCGCTATAGACCCAATGCTATCTACTCTAGATAGACATAATGCTATATACTGAAGATAGCAACATTTTATAGCATTGAATGCGCTATAGACCCAATGCTATCTACTGAAAGATAGCAACATTTTATAGCGTTGAATGCGCTATAGACCCAATGCTATCTACTGAAGATAGCAACATTTTATAGCATTGAATGAGCTATAGACCCAATGCTATCTACTGAAGATAGCAACATTTTATAGCATTGAATGCGCTATAGACACAATGCCATCTACTGAAGATAGCAACATTTTATAGCATTGAATGCGCTATAGACCCAATGCTATCTACTGAAGATAGCAGCATTTTATAGCATTGAATGCGCTATAGACCCAATGCTATATACTGAAGATAGTAACATTTTACAGCATTGAATGCGCTATAGACTCAATGCCATCTACTGAAGATAGCAACATTTTATAGCATTGAATGCGCTATAGACCCAATGCTATCTATACTGAAGATAGTAACATTTTACAGCATTGAATGCGCTATAGACCCAATGCTATATACTGAAGATAGCAACATTTTATAGCATTGAATGCGCTATAGACTCAATGCTATCTACTGAAGATAGCAACATTTATAGCGTTGAATGCGCTATAGACCCAATGCTATCTACTGAAGATAACAACATTTTATAGCATTAGTGCGCTACAGACCCAATGCTATCAACTGAAGATAGCAACATTTTATAGCATTGGATGTTCTATAGACCCAATGCCATCTACTGAAGATAGCAACATTTTATAGCATTGAATGCGCTATAGACCCAATGCCATCTACTGAAGATAGCAATATTTTATAGCATTGAATGCGCTATAGACACTATGCTATCTACTGAAGATAGCAGCAAATCACAGTGTTGAATGCACTATATAGACGCTATGCTGGCTACTGAAGATAGGGCAATCTCATATTGATTAATGCACTATAGACACTGTGCTATGTACTGAAGATAGCAGCATATCATAGTGTTGAATGCACTATAGACACCATGCTATTATACTGAATAATCATTCTTCACTCATTCTGATGATTCATTCAAATGCCTAAATAGGGTCTGTCATTTTCTTCGGAATGAGGGGGGGGGGGTCATGAATATACTGGAGTTTATAAATTTTTATACCAGAAATAGGAGGTCATAATTTTTACACCAAAAAATGTTATAAAATTATCAAGGGCGTGTGACTAAAATTTTCGGACGAAAATTCGAGCATTCTTTACACTTGAATCTAAGCTCAATCTTTACTTGAATAGGCCACATATTAAAAATCAAAAATCCGTTTTGCGTCCCCGCCTTTTTGAAAACTTGTTTTTGTTGTTTTGTTTTGTTTTGTTTTGTTTTGTTTTGTTTTGTTTTGTTTTGTTTTGTTTTGTTTTTGTTTTTGTTTTTGTTTTTGTTTTTTGCTTAATATTGACAAAGTGCAGCAGTTTTCACAGAACATTGACATTGCTAGCAGTAATCAGCATCTGCCAGGAGGAGGGCTTTTTATTTAAGATTATGCAGGTGGTATGCGCCGTGCATTCTCTAAATTCAGTAAATTTCCATCGTCAACCGTGTAATTGAATGGGTTATTTTGAAATTTTAAAACGCTTGAAATATCACAAACAAATATGCCTATGTTAATAAATAATATAAATACAAGCTAAAACCGTTGGGGTTTGATAATGAACCCCACAAAACTAACCGAGTAGGCCTATATGGAAAATGCCATACGGACGGGCGGTTGCACAAGTTGCCGGCTCTATCATGCCACTCGCCGCCTGATATTATAAGGGGTTAGACCCTAGACCTCTTAGAGCTCCATAAAAGGGTTAGGCGGCATACCGTACCGGTACCGTTAGAGAGTTCCACAAAAACACTTTGAAGAGATTCATGATGACTAATAAACTTGTTTATGCAGCATTAACATTTTACTAAAGTATTAAAAACTTAAAAATTTAATATGAAATTGAAGAAAAAAAATGGACTGATTCCAGAAAGTGGGGAGGTGGGCGTGAAACGAATTAATTTTTTTATTTGGCCTTACACTCAAAATTTTAAGTCCATAGGCCTATTTTATAATTATTATTTTTCGATTTTCATAGTAAATTTTAAGCAGTTGTGCTTTGCCAATTTAGCAAAAAAAAAAAAAAAAACTAAAAACAACAACCCCCCAACAATTTTCCAAAAGGTGGGGACGCCGGACGTGATTTTTAGGGACCGTTCACAAACACTTGTAACAGAGGGGCCAGAAAAATACAGATATTTATTTCACCCCTCCACCCCCTTCGGACCTAAATAATAATAGGCCCTGATGAGTATAGGCCTAATATTATTTTCAGGGCCGGACCCGGCCCCTTTTTGGCCATGAAATATGAACGTCAACCCCCATAGAAAATAGTGTTAACTCATGTTCTACGAGAAAAAATAAGGTGATATTTTTAAAGCCCCCCCCCTTTCAGAGGGATGAAAATTTTCAGGGCCCCTTTTTTGCATCGGCCCCCCCCCCCCCTTACAAGTGTTTGTGAACGGTCCCTTATGTGGCCATAATTTATACATCCCAAACTCCGTACTTTTTCCACAAAAATATAGTGTCCATTTTTTTGAAATTTTCAGAAACAATAATTATTGCAAAAGAGTTCTAGGAAATGAACTTTCCTTGGCCAGAACTGATTGATCGATTATCCTGATTAAATTATTATAGTACGTGACTCGTCCCAGGGTCTCGAACTTTTACTATGAGCTGTAGGTCATTCATTGGTCGAAAGACCTGGAAATGGATTGCGTCATTTCAGTTCGATCATCTGATGCCCAAATATGGTATATCGAGTTCCATATATGGTAAGGTTAAAAGGTGAATGAATTGGATATTGAAATCCGAAGGCTTGCGTCATCGCGGATGCATGTTGCAATAAATGTCTGGCTCATTGACACAGCACTGCTATATTCATATACCTAAACAAAGTAGTGCTTCAAAATGTCTTTCCATTATCTGATTTCTTCGGTAACAAAATATTATTTTTACCTGATATGTATTTATATATTCAATTTAATATATGATTTGGTGAATTTCAATGTGAGTTTCGGCTTTTGAAGTAAATTACGCAATACAAAATTGCGTTGTGCGCATGAATATTAAGTCTGACAACCGGCGTACACCCATCTGATTGATATTTTTTTCACATCCAGTAGTTGTTGGATTTTTCTACACGTATTAAAAATGGCACTTGCCCGTGATTGTGGATGTTTTTGCCTCATCTGAGCGGGATTGGTGCATAATTTTGCCTGTCCTTAGCTTGTTATGGTGATCTAACATCTTCGGATCACACAGAAAGTAAAATTTAGCAGAAAACCGCTCAAGAAACGGTTCATTTTCGCTGTCGAAATTGGGATAGTTTCTGATCGTTGTGCAAGTGAGTAATAGGGAGGCACCGGAGAAGCTACGGTTTACATGGAGATATTGCATCAGAGAATTTGCCATACAATTGCACGTGCTGACTGTTGTTGAAGCTTTGTTATGAAATTTCATCTTACAAAACATTTACAAAGTTCTAACTTAATTTGAGTAAGTCACTAACTGTGGACTTATTAAATATCCAGCAGTTTCAGCCGTGCATGGCAATTTTGAATCTGAAATAACGTGTACATTTTGTATTTATTATTTTATAAACAAGCAATGTTTATTGTTATGTTTTGATCAGTTTTTCATCTGTCATTCTGAACTTCGTGATGGCTTGGACTTCTTTATAACGGATATTTTCTACCAAAGTTTAATGTGTGGTGCTGTACAATATTTAACTTTATAACTACACAAGTTAAAATGCTTTTATAGCGTGAAATTGTTTGTTATACTCAGGGATTTTGTATACCGTCTTTCTTCGTGAAAAAACATTTTTTAACTTTGAACTAAAAAAAGTCTGAAGTGGTCTGGGAGACCTGAAGAAAAACACTGCGATCACTAACTGTGATCACTAGTGAATAAGTACTGTAAGCAACCAAACGCCTTCTAAAGGTGACGATTCAACGTACTGTACAACTGTTTTTTGTGACATTTGAAATATACTTTAGTACTTCGTACCTAAATCAGCTGGTCTGTCGGTACTACTATTTTGAAATCAAACTTTGACTTGTGTAAGGTCTAACCTTGAACATATTGCTCAACCATTTGTAAACTTACATCAAGTCCTTTTCATCGTCAAGCTTCAACTACCTCTTCCAGTTTGACCATTTAAACTTGCGTGTTTTCATCGGAGAAGTAACAACAAGTTTTGGATCTACGCAGCCTCTGGCGGCGTCAATGAACATTCAACGTTCCGTTCCGATTCCGATCAGAAATGGTCGGAAACCATACGCCCACTTTGACACTCCTCCAAATTTAGCAAGTAGTGGAAGTTTAAGTCCTAATTTATCAGCGCCAAGTCCCCCTAATTTTGTACCTAGGGAGCCCGATGCAATCTCCAAAGTTGGACGTTATTTGTTGCTGAATGAAACTCAACTCAATGTCTACAAGGCGTTGGATTCTGTTACTCAAGATGAGCTCGTCTGTAAGGTAAATATGAACTTGATTACATTTTCAGAATTACAAATAAATTGATAATTTGTGTGTTTTTCAGTAATCTAGAACATGATAAAAAGACCAAAAAAATATGTTTGGTTGCTCTCAGTCAGAGACCGACCGAAAAAAATTAGAAATCTTGGGTCGTTTTTTTTTTTCAATTACTTAAAGAAGAAACTATAAATTTGGACAGTATCATCAAGGACATTTTATATAAGTTTGTTATTCACTCATTTTATTTGTTATTTGTGCCTGTTTTTAGAGTGTTAAATTGAAGTGATGCATGAGGGTTTTGAGAGGTTCATCGCATTCAGGATTTAAGTAAATGATAGCAAATTATCTTTATAATTTTTAAAACAATTATTGTGGTGTTACTTTAAATAATTTCTTTAAAAAAAATTGAAAGATGTGAAGTTCTTTTTCTTAGTGCGTTATTTGTCAGTTGATGACAAAAACTTACATTCATTGACAAGATTTAGAGGAATATTATAACAACAGAACTTGCATGTATTAACATTTCATCATCTGACTTACAAGAAGGCTGTAAATAAAGCATAGCATTGGGAGGTGGGTGCTGCTAAGCCTGATTGAATGAGGGGGCAGACCCCCATAGCAATGGCCATTTTCAGCAATGAATTTCCAACTTCAGTTAGGTGACTCCTGGCCCCCCTCTCCACAATAATAGCCTAATTTCCATGTGATACTGGTACTGATTTTCAGGGTGTGTCAAAATGTTGATAATTGCATGATTGCAGCTTAAGGGGGTACTACACCCCTGGCCAATTTTGTGCCTATTTTTGCATTTTTCTCAAAAATTAAGGGGGTACTACACCCCTGGCCAATTTTGTGCCTATTTTTGCATTTTTCTCAAAAATTATGGCGCATTGGTGAAAAGTAAAGTATGTATATTAGGCCCTTCACAATTGATTCTTAGTTTCCTGTTTCATGGTTGAAAACAAGGGATGAGGCGACTTTTAATTATTAATTATTAATTATCTTTTATTTTCTTTATTTTAAAACAAGTCGTTGTATCCTACATCAACCTGTTTTGACTAGGGACATGTTTAATTATTTTACAACTATGTGTGATTTTATACATAAGTAATGGTATAGTTATGTTCTTTGTTTATTCATCATTATAGTTGATATAAGCAAAGTAAGAAAATAGCAAATGGAAGTCATTTAAAGTTATTTTAAAAGAGAAAATCCGAAATAAAAATAAAATAATTAAATATTTTGCAATTCTCTGTTTTGGATGCGCGCGGGAAACAGGAAACTAAGAATTAATTGTAAAAGGCCTTATAGGGGCAAGGACTACAACTACTGCACTGAAAATTCAGCAACTCAAGGCAAGTTGTTATTGATTTATTGATCAAATATTGGTTTTCCCTCATTTTTGACTGTAACCCCACAACTGTTGTCTGTGCTGAAATAAAATTTCCAGTGCAGTAGTTGTAGTCCTTGCCCCTATAATATATCTTACTTGTCACCAATACTCTATAATTTTTGAGAAAAATGCAAAAATATGCACAAAATTGGCCAGGGGTGTAGTACCCCCTTAAATAATGAGTTGTCACAGTCCCATAGCAATTGTCACCTGAGTCACATCCTTCAAACATTTCATGCAATTACTAATATTACAAGTTTATTAGTCACAACAAGACCTATCTGCCTCAAAGTGGGCATAGACCATACACCAAACTTTCTTGTACAATGCTTGGTATTGATGAGTGGGTGTAATGATTGTAGTCATTGTACACACAACAGGAATTGTGTTGGAACTTTTTGTGTTTACGAAAAGGATGTTATTGGCGTGTTGCATGCATATTGAGCTATTTTGGTCTGGAGAGCTTGGTGCATGTCCAAAAACAGTTGGTAGCTGTGTAAACCTAAATATTTTATACCAATATGACGTAGGTTTGATTAATGTATCCACAATTTGTATCAGATTCATATTAAAAAGTAGGATCTGATTTGCTTAGATTCAGTTGTTCTTGGAAGTTGGAGGACAATTTATACCATTGTCCATTTTCATCACGATGGTGAAACTGACATTATGAATTTACATTGTGATGGTGAAACAATTGGTCAGGTGTGTGAGATTGAAATTTGAAAAAGTATTGTGCAATCACAGACCCTGGGCTGTAGAGGAGAGTCGGACCTTGTTGAAATATAATTAGTGATCCATAATTTGAGTCAATGATAAAATTTATTGATTTATAAATTGATTCAACGATGATGATTCATATTTCAATTCATTACCAACAATGCCAACTTGTGTGGTAGTTGTAAGCATTTTATCAATGGAAACAATGGCATGAACCCATGAATGTCACCAAACAAAGCAATTTGTCAAACTTTTTGAGGAAATCATAAAATTTTACTAAATGGATTTTTTGAACCTTTTGGAAGTATAGTCAGCAAGGTGGTAACACAACACAATTACACAAGTCCCTTAATTTTGACTTTATTAAATTGGAAAATGTCTTTTGAATAAAAAAAGAAATTACAAGTAGTGGGAATTTTTGCAGCCTTGTAGGTTGCAGGAGAGAAATTTTGATTATAAAAGATGTGCCCCACAGACAAACTTAAAAAACGCAAGTTTGTAGGCCTACTTGCAAACCAATTTTCAGCAACTGAATATTCACAAATTTTTCTGCAACTGCTTTATAAAGTGTTTCGTTTCTGTTTTCACACCTGGGGCAATCCTCATATTTAGAGGCCTAAATTATTTTGTCCAAAGCCCAAAAAGTAATCCTATTCCTAAAACTTAGCCCTAACCCTAATTCTAAGCTTCGCCCTAACCCTAAAATGTGTTCCGTGTAGAAATAAAATCCCCTGAAACCCAGGATTGTCACACCTGGTATTTAAACAATTTATTTTGAATGAAATTCATGGGGAAACTGACTTTTTCTGACTTTTGGGTCAGTCCAAATGTCAATAGCTTGCTGGACTCTAACCTTGAAGGCGAAGCTACAATGTATACAAATGTAAGTGAACAAAATCGAAGAGTACTACTTGCCTACTTCACTCTCGAACAAGCTACATGTAAGCATTATCAATTCTCTAACGGGACAACACTTTAACAATTTGTTCTCGCTTTTGTATTTTATGTGCAGGTAGTAGAGGTTGGGAAATACCTGGAAACCTTTGCAGCTAATTTCTCCATGGAACCCCATGATAATGTGAAGCAGGTCCAGGAAGTCCTGCTGGGCGATGCCCAGGCATACGCCTTCTTTCCAGCCAGCCACGGCGACATGCACATGTACGCGCGCAGTCAGCGCAAACTGAACGAGTCCGAGGCTAGTAGACTGTTCCGTCAGATGGTGTCCGCCATCGCGCACTGTCACAGGCATGGGATCGTGCTAAGAGACTTGAAATTGCGCAAATTTGCATTTCAAGATTTTGAAAAGTAAGTGTCAAGTTTTGTATATTAGTCGTATATAATGTACAGTGTGGTCCAAAAACCACTTTACGTCTGTGGGTCAAAAACCACTTTGTCCACACGTAACACAGCCACCTTAATTGGGTAAAGTTGTTTTTGGACCACCCTGTATACAGTACTGGTATTGAAGTCCAATGTACCTTTCACCTTTGCACAGAGTTGGGTTGGGGATATGATTTTTTTTACTCATTGCAGCAGTTTTGATTATTTTCAAATTTTGTCTCACAGGTGGGCAAATGTTTTTCCAAGCTCTGGAAAATCTGATGGTCAAAATGGTGTATTCCTTACTTAGTTTAAATTTCTGACCCAGATATTTTGCCTGTCCATCTACATGTACATTGTAGACTTTAATATTTACATTTAGTTTCAAAGGGCCTGGGAAGTAATATGCCAGCAAAACTACTGCAAACAAGTACCGTACTGACGCGAGTATAGTCCCACCCCGTTTTTGGGTGAACATTTTTGGCTCTGAGCGGAGCTTATCAGTGCCTTTGTCATGCAACTAACTAGCATTCATTTTCAGGCCACAATACGCTGTTGGTTTTTATGCTAAGGATCATTTAATGACTGATATGAAGACTTAAGTTTCGTTTCTAAGTTTGGCTAAGTTATTTTCGAATCGATTGCACTCCAGATTTTATTGAAATTCAGGCGATAAAAGTATTATTTTTGGGTAAAAAAGACAAAAATAGTCACGATAATCGAGTTATATCTTGGTTCCTGTGTGTGCTAGAGATTATTCTGGTCTGTATAATTTAAGATGCGTAATACAGACGGAAACCAATGGAGGTACATTTCTTAAGATTTAGTTCAGATCAGAAATTATTTGACTACTTCTTAACTTTTCTTCACTATTTCTTTATAATTTAAATAAAGAGATAGGTAAGGAATGTCAAAAATAGTCAAGAACATGTCTGAATCTTGAATAAATCCCCGAATAAATCTGAACAAATGACTTTTCTAGGGGACTATTTGGCTTGCGCAAGTGCAGTACGAAAGCACTGTGCCGATTTTTTTGTTTAAAGGTCACGTTTTTACCGATAAGCTGCGATGCTCAACAAACTTCGTACTTTTCTATGAGGCTATTTTGAACCAATAAATCGATTAGTTTTTCTTGATTGATGACATCACCATTTCTGAACCAATCAGCAAACAGTTTTGTGTGATTGATCGATTCTTGCAGTAGTCTCCACAGCAGCCAGTTTGGTTCCGCACCTTCCACATTTTTGTGTAGGGAGCGTAACCAAACTGGCTGCATAGGAGACTAAGTTCACTGACCCACTGACCTTGCAAACTCAACCACAGAGAGCTACGGTGCATAATCGAGGTGAAAATACGCTAGTTTGTTTACCATTCTGAGCTCATGAGCTTCTGGTAAATGTCATTCAAGCATTTACGAGCATACCATAATATTTTTTTTATTAAATATAAAGATGTTTATTTAAGTTATTTGTAAAATTCAGCGATGGACTTAATATAGAAGTGGTTTGATTTTAGTTGTAAACGCGGGACTCGACCGGCATGACAAGTTGAACATGTGAAGTTCCAAATTCGGAAGCCATGTACTACTATTCCATGTAATGTAGGTCTCACACGAACTGCTCCGAGGTTATACTGACTACTAGATTGTCTACTTTTGTACTTTCGTAAGTGATGAAATTGAAGAAAAAATCATGAAGTGAAATCTATCAGAAATAAACACTGATGTGATGTAGGCTAGTCCTGCTTAATCGGAGTACAGCATCCAGACCAGGCAGATCCAGATCCGAACAGAACTTACGATTGTTCGGTTGGACCAGGTTCAACACACATGACACAACAGTCATGTCAGGACAGAACAGTTTTGGTGTTTACAAAAAATGCAAATGATCTCAAGTCACAAAAATTTGTTATAAAATTTCATTTTTGTCTCGCCTCAGTATTTCTGTCTGTCCGG